>NC_057426.1:14342799-15000299 GCF_019457755.1 Venturia canescens
GTCAAAAATGGAAGTCTAATGACAATTGAATCTTTTAACTTTGTCATTTGCAAAAAAATTGTTCGCCTTTCATTTCGTTTTGGATTCTTTTATTTCAAGTCTTCGCAATAACATACATTAATTAACGTTGCTGAAATAGTCCTGTTGTTGTTTTTTTGAAAATTTCAAACTTTGGAGAAATTTCATTAATGTCTTCGTTTATTACAAATTTTTGTCAATGTCAAATATTCTCTTTTTATTTTTTTTTCTCCACATGGAAAAACTACACATTTGTGTATTGCGGGGTTCGTTCGTGCACGAAACTTGAATTGGTGAATTCATACGCGCAAATTTTCCAACTTTGCTCGAACAAACTTGCAACTGTGTTACGACTGTATATACGAACACCTTTCGTGAAGTAACATTTTCACGAATATATACACCTTCGTAAAGTAGCTCAACCATTTTGAGAGCTGGATATCATGCTCACATACTATATGGTGCTGTATATGCTACTTCAGAAGAACGATCATAAAAATCATATCGTTATTTTTTCCTTCCAGCTAGAATAAATGGAGTGTACCTATTTCGTAACGAAACAAAAAATATACTGGACATCCCTGTCTGTGTCAAGCTATCTGTTACACATCGACAACTTTCACTAGGGAATAAAAATGGGAAAATATTTTTTTTCGATAAACCAATATCTTTGGTATTTGATGGGAGAATAATAAATTTATGATGGCAACAAAAACATGAGAAATGGTGTAGTTATGAGAATGTTTGTGAATTAAAACGAACCAGTTGTTGTTTTGAGGCCAGTATATTTTAAGTTTTGAATATTCTTTTTGCCATCGTTTGTTGTTCCATGAACAGGTTTTCTTTTTTAATTAACTGTTTCGCTTTTGTTGATATGAAGATTCCGTAAAAAGTCATGGATCATTGTCTTCAGGTGTTGATAGGAACGTACAATTCTTTTTGCGTGTTCAGTTTTTAACATCGAGCCTTTGGGCTGTTCGTATAGAGTGCTGTCCAAATCTAACTGTCGCGAATTAGAACGTGAAGTATGTGCGATAAGCGTTAAAATCTTATCATTTTTATTTTTATTTTACTTTCGATATATTTTACACACCGAACAATACGCGCGTGCGCGCGCCTGCTGTTCAGAGAAAAAAATGACAGCATAGCAGTTTTTGAAAAATCGATCATTTTTAAAAGGCTCTACAGTAACGAAATCGAGGCAATCGAGAGAAATTAGGCCAGATATCAACAGAATATATCCTCACAGAAAAAAGCAGCTGTTTTTTAACTCTCTACTTCGGAAACTGGTAAGTTTGGGAGAATTTTAAAAACAGTTAATATTTTGTTGATTCAGTGGTTTAGTTGACAGCTTCCAGCTGAGCCGGATTTGAGTTTATCACTAATATATATTTTTTTCTTAAAAGTAGGGCGGTCACAGAAAAGAATGCCGTTTGAATTTCCAAGTGATATAGTAGCTGAAATACAAACTTTTGAAAATGATTAAAAAACTGACCCTTTTGAAATTTCAAAAAATTCTCGAGCGGCCGGGTTTGATCGAATCGGGCTCAAATTTTCAGGATCATCTCCATTTTTGATGTACTTTCAAAGAAAAAATCAGCATCAAGATCACTGACCTAAGTGCGCACACTTTCGTCCAAAAGTAATGGATCTGCCCATATATTATTTTTCAACAGCATCGTTAGGTACCACGTATGTCACAGTGAAATAATGGAGGTCGCTAAAGTTAATAATTTTAGTTATTATTGAAATACTGTACACTGAAACGAATTCGTTCAATTTAGCACTCGATTATCAATTGCACTTTTTTCAATTTACCACACTGCTAGCAAAAAAAATAGTAATGATACGAGCAAAAACGTGTCTTGAAATAATTGAGCAAGTTCTACAAATTTATAAATCATCAATCAAACGGGAGTCAATAAGACCAAATTATTTCCTCAGGAAAATGAGTTAAGAGTGAACAGAAACTGAATCGATGATGTTGAGATCACAGGTATTCCTTTTTCGGTTCATTGATGTGTATCCTTATTATGTTTTATTCTATTCGCGTATCCTATAGACAAACGTACTTTTCCAATAGCCGGCGAATATTGGAATAGACGAGGGATTGAGAGAGAGAGAGAGAGAGAGAGAGAGAGAGAGAGAGAGAGCAGCAGAGAATGGGGGAGAAAGGGAGAGAATAATAGCTTATGGGAACGGAAAGTAGTGCGAAAAAAAAATAGAAAACACGGTGAAAAGAGTTTCGCGAGCGGAAACGTGACCCTCTTTGAGCATTCACGCACACTATTTCTTCATCGTACTTCCTCTTTCTTATTTTGTCTCTTTCCTTCCCACATTTCCTCTTTCTTGATCGTGCTCTCTCTTTCTTTTTCGTTATCTGTCTCGCTTTTTGTTGTCTCTCTCTCTCTCTCTCTCTCTCTCTCTCTCTCTCTCTCTCTCTTTTGCCGGCTCCCTTTCCCTTATTTTGTCTCTCTAGGTCCGACGACGTGTGGAAACTCTGATAAAGCGACCTCGTAAATTTTCATCCGAGCATGTACGAGGCCATGAAACTCACAGAAAATCGTCATGTGGGTGTTACGTGTGTAAGCATCAGACGGCCTATTTTCTTCCATTCTCCGTCTCGCTCTCTTTTTTAGTTTCCCTCGTATTTCGAAAGCTTTCCTGGAACACGGCATACAACGAAACCTTCGATATTAGGAACTTACGTCTTACGTTTACCATCAATCTTCTCACCATATCCTCGATTCTGAACAACCAAACGAACTGGGCAAAAGTATCGTTTTCCTTTCTGCATAGATACAACCAAGTATCAGCGCCCCAGTCACATCACAACCCTGCATAGCTGCCATTATATCTCGTACCTTCTACTTTTTTCTAATGTTTCTTCTTCACTACGTTTTCATCCTTTTTTTTAAATAATCGTTTTTATAGAGTACTGAGATCCTGTGAGACTTTCTTTGAGGGTAAAAAAAAATTGAATTACAAGGGTGAAGATTTGTGGATGTCTTCGCTCTACTATTTTTTCCGGCTCATTCGACGACCATGACGACCAAATTAGAGCAGAAAAACTGCTGAAACGAAGCTCGTGATCTCGAGTCAGCGATGTGCAAACGCACATTATTCGTAAATCGTATTAATAACTTACCCATGTCGTAGCTCTTATAAAAATCTGCGTACAGAAATATTTATTCAATATGTACAAGACTTTCCGCGTCAAAAGTTTCGTGGTAAAGTATCGACTCTTTCTCATTGGTATGAATTTTCAATGCGACTTCGAGAGAAACAGAATGCATCGTCTTTTAATAGACACCATTCCACCTGTTATTTCACAGCGCATACAATTCGTTGGCCCGTCGATCGGAGACTCGATCACTCGAAAACAGCAATGATGCTTAGAGTAGAACGCTGGATGATGAAAAAGGTGTCCCAAAGTGAAGACGGATAGCACTGCCGACGAAATTTTATTTATCGCTTTTCATTTCAATTTCGAAAAATATAGTAATAAATTTTGAAATTGGTCTGTAACGTGGAATACCTTATCAACGTAAGCCACTGAATGACGAATATTTTCAAGAGATTTTTATCGGTGTATTTTATAGCAACGTTGCACAATTTTTTACTGTGGGATCAGCACACAGATACACAGCTTCGGGGAGATTTGCATGGATCGAAAAAAAGTGATGGTAAAACTTTATCGGGAGGCGAGCCGAAATACGTAAGCGGAAGTACTATTTTTCGGTTCGGTATATATTTGCCTTTTTATTCAGAATTCATTTCCGCCATTGTTTCAAACAAATAAAGAGGGTCGGGGGAAAAGCTTTTATGAATGTTATAAATACACCACCGTATGGCTTAGGATACTGGAATTATTGAATTTTCTGCTTCCATGATAAATATCAAAAAAGAGAAGATTTTTTGTTACCAATAAAAGCATTTTTTTTTTTTAATTCGTGATTCCAGGTTCTTGTTTTAAAGATTAAGCATTAATATACGTACAGAGGAAGGAAAAATGGCTCCAAATTAGCGAACAAGGTGGAAAAACATTTTTACCTTTCAGTTAAAAACAAAAGAAAGAAAATCAGAAAGCACATATTTACAGGTTCTTAACTCTTGGTTCAAAAGAAAAAACGGAAATTCTTGGTTAGTCTACTTTCTCTGCTTTTTTACCTTCGGTTTTGAAAACGTTTTTTCGCTTTGTCCGACAAAACCAGATGCAATTTCCACAACCACTCTTCACTTTGCCACGTTATTTTCTTATTTCCCAGTAGGCCAATTTTTCTCGGTGTTATGAAGGAGGAAATTGCCCATGAAACCCAGCCTTTTAGATGGAATTCGCGGAAGCCAATCAGATCTTCTAAAGTTTTAAAGGGGGAATAACAATCCTGGAGAAATCAACTCCCAGCCTCATAAAATTCAAACGTTTTCCTGTCGACTTAACAAAAAAAAGTTATGTAATTTCCGAAATTTTTGTTTTTAATCGTTGGTTATTTTCGTATTGGTATATTTTTCTATGATTTAATCGATTCAATCATGTGAACAGTAACTTTGTAAAAAATGACCTTTGTGTTTCTTAGAAAGTTTTTTGAACTATTAGTCATCCTAGTTTCAAGAACATTCGACGTTAGGTAATCAAAATTCGCCAATCAAGCATATGTTTTCAATTTCTTTTAAAGGATTTCGCGTTACAAGAGGGCCCTCAAAAAATTTCATCCATGTGGAGCATTCGGAGCATTTTCTCGAACTTTATCGTCGACGATCGATGCGTTGTCACATTTATTCGAACTTTTTGTCTTGTATTCTTTATTCAAATAATTTCAAACTTTTCTTAATAAATAAAATTCAATGAGCAGTGTTGAATGCAATTTAAATCGAGAGTCCTTCAAGTTATGCGCTAATTACACTATTAATAGTTAGCTCGTGTAATTTGTGTGCTTTACAACTGAAATATTTCACATCACGAATGGCTCATTAGGGATGAGATTCCATCGTTCCGTATTAAAGTGAAATTATTTTGGTGCACAATGCACTCGAACTTCATCCTCTTCGATCAATGCGAGCAATTGTGCTCCGCTATTTTGGCATTCCATGTCGGTATCTCAATTCTCTTCGTGACAATTGGTATTCGCGGGCACGTGTCGTTGCTTTGTCAATTCGTATCAATAAAATACCCTCAATACGGCTATATACCGAACCAATGGTCGAATGGAATTTATAGTTTCTAAATTTTTCTCTTCTCTTCTTCTGTTGAATGTTTCTATAGTTTCTATAGAAACCCTAAACCCTTTGAATGACACCATCAACCTAAATAAATAATAATCATTGGAAATCACCTGATTAAACTAAGAAATTGGATGTCGGAGAATTAACACATTTTCGAAAACTAATCCCTCAATGTTATAATCAAATAGAATGTGATCGTTCAGTAGGTACCATTACGAAATTTCAATCAACTGATAAAATGAATTTTCCCTGCACACAGAAATCAATACGTTTTTATCAACTCTATTCCCTTTATGCAACCTATTGTTATTCTCGCTCGTTGGTGCTTTTATGCACACTCGTTAAAGTTAGATCAAACTTATGAATTCGCAATTATTTGTGTTGAGGCTGAGGGTGGATAAGTAAAGATAACCACATGAAATGTGTGAAGAAACACAGATGTCTCCTTTCTTTGTCATTTTCATCGGTCAATCAAAAAGGGCGAGTTAGATTTGACAATATATTCATGGACCATTTCTCGAAAACGAATTTTTATGGATTTGCATTCAAATCAATTAAAATTTTAACTCTTCGTTGACATTTTTTGAGTAATTCAATTTAAATTGGATTTCATTCTAGTTCACGACAAGGATTTGGATTTTTTTTCTTTTCAATGTTTTGAATACATATGCTCACCGTTGTCCAACAGTCCAGACAAAATTTGTGCTACCCCCAAAACACCCGACTAGATAATAGTTAAAAAGATTATTAAAAAGTGTTCAATAGAATAATTCCAGGATATCGTGACGTTCTCAGAACCTAATATTCGAGAATTATTAATAATAATAGTAATAATAATAATACTCTTTTAATTTGCGCGTGTATGTCTGAAGCTGATATCTCGTGCACTTTGCTCAGAGCCATTTAGAGATAGCGAAGGAAAAGTTTCTTTGACGTCCTGGTGATTCTCAGTTGCTACTTTTGGCTGCGGTTGCATTATACGTCATCTAAATAATTTATTTCATCGATCCAGCTTTCGAGCTTTTGCCCTTTCTCTCTCTCTCTCCCGCTCGCTCGCTCTTGCTATTCTCCATTATGGCAGACTGTTCATTTATAAGTTTCCTTCACCAA
The DNA here is from genome assembly GCF_019457755.1 of Venturia canescens. Lineage (NCBI taxonomy): Eukaryota > Metazoa > Arthropoda > Insecta > Hymenoptera > Ichneumonidae > Venturia > Venturia canescens. The sequence continues at coordinate 14,349,151 of NC_057426.1, forward strand.
CCTTCCTTTCCTTCCTGAAAATGTCTCGCTGACGTTGACTCTCACGTATTGTTGCCTCAGACGAGCTATAATTGTAATAAGTTTCAAACTATCGTTACATCAAATTACAATGCAAAATCACTACAATCATTGCTAACCATACAAAACAAAATTAATCAAAATTTGATTGGAATATTTATCAGTATCGTCAAATTCATTTCGAAACAGTTCGTTCATTCTCAGCTGTACCGTGAGTTTCAGCGAACATTGTTCGTCTAAAATATCCATCAAACACACGTTTCTAAAAAAAAAACCTTTCTTCTCTGTAGAGTAAAGAATGATTGAAAAAGTTGATTAAAATGGTTCGAAAAATCTTTACTACACTGCATTCGTGATATCTCGATCGAATGTTTTGGAATCATTACTATATACAGTTTTATTATGGAAGTGTCGTAAAATGTTGAAAGTTCAATCAAACGATTTTCAAGCTTCGTTTTGTCGTCCCACGCAGTTTAAAGAAAAACTTTTTTTCTGTGTTACCTTTATTAACATACCACGTGATTGTTTTAACACGATATGCTCAAATGTTCGATCGATGATTATCGTTTTACAGGCTACCATACGTACACCCACAACGAGAGTGCTCACAGCAATCGCATAGAGGACGAAATATTGACGGTCAAATATGAAGATGGACGTTGGTCAAAGCCGTACTACGATTGCGGAGGTGGAAATATCTGGATGCTCACGTACACTGTTCCATTTTTCGGTTACGTAAACGACACGTATTTTTTCAAGTAAGTGCGCAATTAGTCATTATTGTCCATCCTTCTTGTACAATAAAATCCATAACAAAAGGGATAAAAAAAACTTCAGGATAACTTTTTCATTTTGTCTATCGAACCATTGGCTTTAACATTGTACATGTACGGGAAGCCATCTTATTGTATGATTATTATTATTGTACTTATCTAAATTTTTATATCTTTGATGATTATATGTATAATTTTTAAATAACTTGTATTCATACAAATAAACACGAAGAATAGGATATTTAGTCTTTAAATCAAAAGCTACAAGACGGGAAATGAATTTGCTAATTTCTTTGGTAAAATACTTTAATTTCTTCGAGTGAATTGGAAGCCGAGAAGGAATGCTTTGGTGCAGTTCGATAGAAGTTGCTTCCATCATGAAAATGAGAATTCAAGTCGTTATTTCCGCATTCTGGAATTAAAGTCGTGGCTCGTACATTTAGATATTTGAGTGCGCGTTTCACTGAGCGCAGTTTGGAATGGCAGAATCATTTGAAGATGTCAGAGTCCTTGCATAGTGCATATAAATATATATAAATATATAGGCTGCATGTTATTGTAGCAAAGAATTGTCGCGAACGACGACAACGACTACAATAGGGACACCGAGTAGGGCTGCGCAAGTTTTATCGGATTTGCAATTACCGGTTTTTTTTCTTTCTCGTATCGAAAACACCAGCTGGAAATGACGCATAGAATCCGTAGAAGAACTGAAGATTTATCACTGCTCAGAGCTCCTGAGATGTCTTTGCAATACGAATCAAATATTTTCGTCCAGAAACCATTTTGATTTATAAATATGAATGTATTTATATATTGACACAGTATTTGAAGTACGAAACTAAAGTAATTTCTTCGAAATACTTTCTATGTATAAAATTTGCGTTTAAACGGGAGAATCATATTCACCAAACTTCATTAAACCTTGTACGTGGAGAAACTCATTTGACCACTAGAAAAAATGAATTGTTTACAAAGTTTGTTGATTCGCATTTGAATAATTCGATATTTGATGAATTCTCGATATTTCGTTTATTTTGTCCACTTAACATAATTTTCAGATTCCCCAAAATTTTTTTAAGGATTCTCGTTTTCCTGGTCGGCATTGATGAAACATGTTAATTTTTTTTGACGATATTCCTAATAAAGGCACTGTTATATTCTTTGTGGTATTTTTTGCGATCCTTGCAATGTTCTCTGCTTTCCTATTCGTTCCAACACCTGCTCGCTCTTCAGTCCTTTTTCACTATTTCTTTTCTTCTTTTTTCGCATGATTCCGCTCTAATCCTCTATCTTCATCCTTCCTTTTAGATTCGTCGGCGAACGAAGAAACGTACTTGAGCTTTTTTGTTCATTTTCCTAATTTCATTTACTTTTTTTTCTTCTCGATGGGCTGCAGTAAATACAGCATTTGATTGAATCTTTAATAAAGAATTCTATCTTCGATCGATTGGAATTAATTGATTTCAGACTCTTTGATTCAACCTTCCTTTCGCTCACGATTCCGCTCGAAAAAAAAAGTACCATCGAATACATATTACATATATAGGGAAGAGTGGGGTAATTCCGGACGCAGGGTAAATCGGACACCGCAATATCTGTATATTCCAAAACTCCCACTTTCACGCATTTGAACTCATGCGATCGCCCTATCGATGTTTAGTGTTCTCATATTGTTCGAGGAGCGGAGTGATTTACATTCTTCGAGGTAAGACCGATCATAAAATTTCGTACATTTTGATCTAATTATTTTCTATAAATTGATGAAACTACGGGATAAACGATTTCAATATTATTAAAAAATAAATTTAATATCCTTATTCCATATAAGAATCATCAACGCAGTTCAAACTTAGATTTGCCCTACTGTCTTTTAATTATTAATTAATTTGTGAAATTGCGAAGTTTGGGGTAATTTCGAATGGCTTGTTTAGAGAAATTCCAGACGTTCCGCTATTACTCGATATCGATTGATTTTTTTCATATTTCAGTAACGTCGTAAATACATATTAAAGAAAACACCAACGTATGATATTATGCATAAATGTTGTGCTTAAATGTAGCAGTGAACGATGTGAAAGTAAAAAAGTTATTTTTGTTTTGAAAAACAAAATAATGGATTATGTGAATCGAGTTTGAAATGTGGGCTCTCACATTTGCACAAGCGAAAGTACGAGTCAAAAATATGTTTGCGATATGTGTAGCAATTTCTAATACAATCAAGATTCAGCCCAAGGGCCGTCCGGAAAACCCCGGAGGTTCATGGTAAATCTGAATTTACGGAGGGCTGTTTTTTTGCTAAATATCTAGAATTTATTTTTTCTATCAGTTATAATTTATGTTGGAAATTATAAACAAGATATCAAGGAGTGAAATAGATCGAAAATTTATTTTGTAATTTCATCATGTTGTTGGTTGTTAATCAATTTCCCTAATCCGGTCAGAATTACCCCAATTTCCCCTACATGCGTCGAAAGTTTTCTACATTGTAGATAATGAAAAAAAAACCAGTACCAAGGAAAGGAGAAAAGTTCAAAGTCCACGTGCCTTTTTCGAAGCTCTAAAAGTGGCGTCGAAAGAATTCGGTCGTATTTCTGTTAGCGTGTATCTTTCCTCTTCTTTCCAATTCAACTCCCCCTTTTTTCGACCGGTACCCTATAATTCCCTAAAGAGAAAAAGGCGCATTGTATTTAATAGTTATAGTTATCGACTTTTCCTCACTGAATCAGATCACTCCGAGTTTTTCTTCATTCCACCGCTGCTACTTTTTATGTATGTACACGATTGTTCAAGAGTTTCAAAAGCTTTATTTTTCTCCAAATTTATCATGGAAATCTGGTGTTCAAAATGAAACTCATTGGAATACATTCGCTCGGAGACCCAAAAAAAATGAGGTTAGAATTTATAACACGATTGCTCCCTGCACACAAAGGGCTTATTCTTCCCATTTTTTGTTTACCTTTTTTGCTATCTTCATAGGAGTGTATAAAAGTGAATGATCCAGGTTGGCATTTATTAAGAATAAAGATAGTTTGAACTACGATTGCATGGCCCAGAAACTTTTGAACGATCGCGTAGGTTTTTGATCGTATTATTTTATCACTGAGGACTCGCGGCAAAAGGTTGTAACGCGAAGTCAGCTTTAGCCTTATGTAAAAGCTTGACATTAAAGCTCAACGTTATGAGAATATTTGCCTCAAGATAAGAATATTTCAGTGGAAATCGATAATATTCAGGAACCCGAGATCTTCGCTTCCCCTCTCGGCTTTCCTTACTTTCCCTGCTTTTCAAAGATACATATTCAACTAATGTAGCTTCTCGTTAGAAATATCTACGTCTTTATATACTCTTACGTTTCTGAATGAAACTGGAGTGATTCGCCGAAGTTTTTTATTTGAGTATCGTTTCAGTTCGCTTTTATACCCTACTTGAGGTAACAACTTCTCCGCAATTCTCCTGCTTTTTGCTTTTTTTTTTTGACGATATCACTGCCTCCATATTCGTTATTCTTTTCCACATTTATCATTTTGTTCTCTACCGCTGCGTCAGAGTCTCTTCCAGTTCAAAAAATAACGAATCCCTGTCTACAAAAACCCAAATTTTTTGTTTACCTGGAGCTGCGAAAATTTCTTTTACATTTTACACATTTTCTGCTGTGCTTTTCCGAGCGCTAAGTGGGCTTTTCCCAAATTAGAGTATTTTTTAGGAGCGAATATGCTATTAACAAATTTTAAAGAGCTCCGAATAACTGAGTTTACTGTGTTTATACGAATGGTTTAAAAGAAAAGGATATTACTATGTTGTAGTAGTGCTGTTTTTCAATCTTTCCATATTGCACGAATATATCGCAGAAACATTTGATTAATATTCCGGTACTACGTTGACATTGCACTCATCACCTTTTAGAATTTCGCTAGCAGCTAGTTCACATTTTCGTTTTAAATCCATTTCGGATTTCAAAGCTTCGATGCAAATCCCCGGGCGAATATTTGTAGATATAGTGCAATGCAGGTTATTAAAGTTTGGAGCTCATGTTCATTAGCAAATGAACTGACTCATAAAGAAAATCCACCAATACCAAAAAGATTAAAAGACGAATAGGAATTCAATATCCACGGAAGCATGCATATTATGAGCATAATAACAATATATATCAACGTAAAATATTTAATGAAACACATGCTCGGTTACGAAAGAATTTTCTTCACATTTTTCAAATATTAAATAACCAATCGATAGTCGATAGTATATTGAGGATGCAGAAATCCATTATGGTAAGACATTTTTGTCTCTGCCATCGGCGTAGTTAATGTTGACGAACATAATTTCTTGTGGCCGCGGCTGGTGGGAATACACAATGCAAAATGCGTTTTAGATCATGGCCGCGGGTATAACACTTCTAAGAACAATGGTAACGAATGTCAAATCCGCGAGCCGAAATGTCATACGTACCTACCCAAATTGCTCGATACGCTTGAATTTCTACTCCCGCTCTCTCTCTCTCTCTCCCTCCTCTGCCTGCCTCTTGTGCGACGACGAGGGAAGTAATTTTCCGACTATCAGATGCTGACTGCACGCGCTTTTGTCCCGGGAAATGGGCAACTTGATCGAGCACAGAGCCCATCCACTGTATCGTCAATTGTGACTTCCATTTCCTCGAACAATCAAACTCCACGCTCGTATACCTACCTTCATGCCAATTCAAAGATGCCATTTGGCTCGTGTATGAATAAATGGCCCTTTATGTTTCATGTTTATCGATTTGTAGATGACAAAAAGATTTTCTGTCAATCGATCTTTACGTATGACTGCATACAACCAAAAAATCTTTCAAGACAGTAGTCTCGTCGCCCATCACCTTCAGCAATTGAAGAAGAAGGATTGATGTTCAAAAACTAAAAAATATCTAACAGAAAAATTTAACGATTGTGCTGTTGTATTACATTGAGACTTACGAGATTGTTCTTTATAGTTGAGCATGATAATTTTAGCGCATTTTCCTGTATACTCTCATTATAGTATAAAAGTTAGGGTGCCTCAACATTTTTTTTTCTCTTCAAAGAACATCCTTCAATAGTTCCAGTATCACAAAATATGACGCCAACGTTTCCCAGATTGTTCAAAAAAAAATTTGAAATAAACATTCTCTTTTTCATATCGCGTTTATCATGCTAATTCGTTTCTATGTGTACGCTTGCAGATTTTCAAGAGCACATACTGTCAAATTATATATACCCCACTCATTTCATTTCATACCCCACTCATTGAAAATATCTATTCTCCTTCAAACAACGAGTTCAAAAGGCGGTAAATTATTAATTTATGACAATTTAAATTTTTTTATGAAATAATTTGTATGAGAATGACGTGATCTTCAAAAAAGTTCCTGCAATGTATTATGGTAAATCTAACAGCTTCGCTGGAAAAGTGTCAAAAATTAAAAATCCACCATCGGTTCAACTTTAACAGTGAATAACGATCGAAAGGGTGGATTTATCACAAAATGACAAGAGACCTTTTTTATAGAGTATTCGATTTTCTACAAAAATTTGTTTTGGGGATCATCCTACATTGATCCGTCCGCAAGTTGCAAAATTCAAAAGTCGCCAGTGATGCATTCCCCGGGTTAATTAAATAGGAAACAGAGAATCACGATGGGCCACCTCTAAAAAATATTATAAAGGGCTGAAATTTGGACAGGTGCCATATTTTATGATACTGGAGCTATTGAAAGGTGTTCTTTGAAGAGAAAAGAAAAAAAATTTTGAAATGAGCCGGACTTTGCTTGCGCAAGAAATAAATATTTCGAACGTCGAAAACTTTTATGAAACGAAAATAGAAAATTTAATAAATTGAACTAATAAAAAGGAACTTCATTGATTATGCTTACTTTTTCGGCTCCCCGAAAAAGTAAACATGTTTTCCGGAAGATGGAAAAGCTCAATTTGATCATCTACATCTTTCGGAAAAAAAACAAAATTTCTTCTTTTTCGGGGAGGTATTTCGCTTTGCCTGGCTGCTCCACTTTACCGCACTTTTCCCCTCATTTTTAATGAAAAACCGACATTGTTGGATTTTGCGATTATGATTTGAAAAAAATAGTCTATTGTAACTTTTAGGCAACTTCTGCAAGAGGAAAAAAATGACGCTCGGTTTATCCAGAAACGTAATTTCCATATCGCGTCGAATTTCATTCTTCTCTCCGAAACCATTTGGAACCATAATTTAGATTCGTATAAATAATAGGAATCTGTGGAATGGCCGGTACTCTCGTATTTGCTGCAGACTATTTTCGATAAACGTAATAAACAGTATATTGTTGATAACGAAATCTTCAGCTGACAAAGATACTTTGTGACCTTCTCTGATTTTGATAAAATTCATATGATTATAAAATTATATAAAATTGAATTTAAAAAAACTTCTCTGTGCTTCAAGTCGAAATTATAGATTTTAACAGTGTTTCACCCCGTCAATTTTTATTTTCAGAGTCACTATTTTTCTTTATAGAAAGGATTTTACAATATCGTATAAGGGGGTCGTTTGTCTTCTTGCAATAATAAGAGTGGATAAGATGTTGAGTATGTCAAACAGGTAAACTGGCATGACGAACATTTCACAATTGGTTTCGTTTCGATTGATTGAGTATTTCTATACAAACAAATATACCTACCTACTAAAATACACTAAAATACGTTTTCTTGTGAGTAAATGGATTTTATAGCACCGCATGACCTAAACCCGCATTTTAGCCACGCAAAAGCGTGACTAAAATGCGGTTTTATGTCATACGGGCTATAAAATAGTATACGATACTCGTGAAAAGCTGCTTTATTATAGCACGGCGTTTAGCACCCTCGCCGTACGCTCGGGCGCTAACTTCACGCCGTGCAATAATAGACAGCTTAAGTCACACGTATCGTAATGTACTAATTATAGCACAGTGTGACCTAAACCCACACTTTACGCACGATTTTCCGTGACTTAAATAGCCCTTTTTTACACCGTGTGAAAATCAATCGACTAACTTCACAGATGCATAAAAGATATAAGAAAAAAATTTCAATTGTCATTTGAAGCTTGAAAATTCACAGCGAACAAATGACAAGGAGGGACAGATTAGCGATTCTCCTGAAAACAGATTCATGTTGTAGAAAAAATAAGAATGAAATCAAGACGAAACGATTACCTATAGTTTGTCGTGCGAAAATTATAACGTTCGTTCGGAAATGAACAGTTCCGAAAGTGAATTTAGTAAATATGGCATCAATGAAATTGTTTCGGACGCCATAAAAGAAATAGCGAAGTCGGTGACTTTAAATTTGTTGTCCACTAAATCAAAAAAATTATATACAGCTGCGTATAACGCATTTAAGAAATGACGCAAGGAGAATAGATCCAATTCTTTTTGCGAAGACGTAATCTTGGCATACTTTGCGCATTTATCGACAAAATATGCCTCACCGAGTTTATGGGCAAAATATTCACTATGTTTATGCGAAAAAGTAAGTTAAATTTCAATTATATACATTCTCAAATTTATGTAGTAACTTGAAATATTCATTGTTAAAAATGATGTTCAGGTATTTTCAGAATTTTACCGTGTAACAATTTTTTTTTGTATTCTGTCGTTGATTTATATATTTTTTTAATATATGGATAATAATCAATGCTTTAAGTACAATAGGAAAAAAAGTATATTTCGTTTTCAGATTTTTACAGTTGATATAATGTAATAAAACGAATACTTATCTTTTATGTGTATTCGATGATTGAATAGAATGTAGAATGAGGAATCGCCTTAATGAATAATTGGGAGTTCGGAAAATCGAAGACGAGACGATTCTTCGTACCTGAGATTACGTTTATTGACGATGAGTATACGTTCTTTCGGTGAGAGGTTATCAAAGACTGTCGCTAAATTTTTGGAGATCATTTCTCCTTCCCGTTTCATGTTTCTCCCTCCATATCTTACTGAGAATTCGTCATAATAATAATATTCAAAATCACACCGTTACAACCGATGAGAAGGTGCCTAAACCGAATTATATTTTTAATAATTGTAATATACCATAAATGGCCTTAGCGGCAGTCTTACATTTAATAGTTGCAATGTCAAATGAATATGCACGACTCGGGATAAGACCGTTCAAACCGACGAAAGCGGTTGAAAAAAATCGTTTGAATTTGTTGAATTATAATTAAATGAGTTTCAATTGTATGAGTTTAAAAAATTGATATAAATCCCGTTGTTTCACCTACGTTTATGTCTATTATTAAATAAACATATATGAATCGTCAAAACTATTATTATGGCGTACCAGTTTTTCGTTTATTTTTTGTTCAGTGCTTAAGGAAGTTGAAGCGATATATATAAGACATCATACAAAAAATACATTAGATTTTATCATTCCAAATTAATGTATTGAAAATTTACGTGAATCTTCTTGAATAGCGCTTAATTATGTGTGAAAAATTTGGAGAGGTTTCACCGCCTAGTAATCGAGATATTCATTGTTGAAAATGACAAGGTTAAACATGGGCTCTTATGGGAGCTTTCAAAAAATTGCTAATTTCAACAATAAATAACTTAATTTCACGACGGTGAATCATCGGCATATCCCGCCAGAAGTTTAATACTGTCTTAAGCTTTCTGTTTAAAATATTTTAATGTGCAAAGTTGGAAAATAGTTTTAACATAAGATACGCTTCAACATCCTTAACTTGCGGCGTGTATTGAGATTATTATTGTATAATATTTTATCGCTACTTTAAAATTTATATACGATAAAATAGTATACATCAGCATACAACAGAATAAATGTACGTGTATCAAACAAATGTATTCTAGTTTTCTTCAATTGTATTTCGCGCCTCTTCCTCGAGATCAAAATGTAGTACCCCTGCCTCACACCGATTTCATCACACTTTAAAGATCGAAAAACAAAAGACTCGCCGTCATTGCAGTGATACTCGATCTTCTCATTCTTCTTCTTTGTGCCATATACGTCACACGGTTTTTTCGACGAGAATGAAAGAAATTATAATTATGGAAAAGGATAGTGAGATAGACTCGGAGAACGAAAGAGGAAAGGATAGGCGAATGGAAAAAAGGATTAGGAGATTAGAAAGAATGTTGAAAGGAAGATTTAATGGGAAAAGAAAACATCGTAGTGAGTATGAGTTCGCTTTCTGTTGTAGGTTAAAGCAGCGGAATCTGAGAGCAAACACGCCAAATATTTAATGGCAGTGTGACTCGTTTGGCCGAGACCTTAGTCTCTGCAAGCTAAGGTCTCATAGTTCTATATATAGAACACGGTCTCTGCAAGACACGTAGCCATCGAGTAGTCGGAAAAGAAAATTATTCCGCCGAGTGAGGTTTAAACTGTCAGGTGTCTCGCGAGGTCCTAACCTGGAAATAAGAGAAATATTATTATAAAATCTCGCAAGATTTTATACTATTCCTTGCCAGGAGAATTATTCATGGCTGGTTTTGTTTATCGACAGGTAAGCATCATAGACGTCAATCTAATAGTAGAAAGCGTCGTCGTTACAGCCGTTCTAGTCCGTCGAGTTGTAGTCGTTCCAACTCTCCGAATCATCTATCATCAGATAGAGAAAATCAGGATGAAAGCGAACGTTCGAGAGAGGTTGTATTAGCGAATGATACTGCGATTGATTTGGCAACGCCGGGTTTAAGTGAGTCTCCAGGGGGTCAATTGTCGAAGTCTTCATTATCCATGGCCCCACCATCGGCTTCGATGAAGAATAGTGACATGCAGATCACGCCTTAGATGCGGAAGTGCTGCAACTTATCGCAGCTCGTATAATACCGGATTGGGCATTCGTACCTCCTATCCATTCCGATTTTTCAATTCGAATTCAGGATATTATTAAAAAAGGGTTACCTACAGAGGAAAGGAAAACTCTTTTAGAAAAATGTCCCCCGCCAGCGAACGCATTATTTATAGATCCGTCCAAGCTTAATCCAGAAGTAAAAGCTTGCCTCAGGAAGTCGTCTCAAAAAGAGACGAGCGTATAATTGAAAAGCAGGGTCGTATCACGGCGTGCTTAGCGGGGTTGGCAAGGTTAACATCAGTAGCCTTATCTCTAAATATTGACGAAAAGTTGACACTGATTGAGACCGCAGGGAGTATCACAAGAATCCTTGCAGATTTACAACAAGAAGAATCGCTCATTAGAAGGAGTTTGATTCTGAAAAATATAGACGCATCGTTTCGGGACTCTTTAAGCGCTTCAACGCTCTATAAAAAAAGTCTCTTGCCGTTTTACGCTAAACCTACTCCTACAAAAGTTATTCAACGTCAAAATTGGCTTTGAAGAAAATTTCGACATTTTTTCACTTTTCCGGCGAAACTATCGACGACCTTGTCACAAAACGCTGTGGAAACTTTTTCGGAAATCATGTGATTTAGTATAATAGCGTGTTCTTACAAGGAAAGGTACTTTAGTGTCCGCCTCTGATTTTGATAATTTTTTTCTATGTTATAGTCCATCCAAAAATAAGAGACACGTATTTTTTTTTATCGGCCGAAAGTTATTTTTAAGGGGTGAAATCAACCCTCAAAGTTCGGCATGTTTTGCGTCTGGTAGAGTGTTTCATATAGAAGCACTCAACCGATCGAAACGAAACCAATTGCAAAATGTTTGGCATGTCAAATAACCCATATGACATGTCCATCTTCTTATGCACCCTTACGGCAAAGGGGTGAACCACCCCCGAATGTTCAGAATTTTTTCGTATAACAAAAACTTACAATCCGATTTTAATAAAACAAACGCCATTTTGCAGAGCAAAAAAAAATAAAATCGACGTGTTTTCGGGTTTTCCTCAGATCAAAAAAATTGAGGGGGTAAAACACCCTTAAAATATCAAATTTTGTTTTGAGCACTGGCCCCTTCCAGTTTTAGTATTCTTTTCATAGAATGTAGCTTATCAAAAAATAAGAAACACGTATTCTTTTTTATCGGCCGAAAGTTATTTTTAAGGGGTGAAATCAACCCCCAAAGTTGGGCATGTTTGGCATCTGGTAGAGCGTTTCATATGGAAGCACTCAACCGATCGAAACAAAACCCATTGCAAAATGTTCTGCATGTCAAATAACCTATATGACATGTCCAACTTCTTATGCACCCTTACTGCAAAGGGGTGAACCACCCCCGAATATTCAGAATTTTTTCGTATAATAAAAACTTACAATCCGATTTTAATAAAAGAAATGCCATTTTGCAGAGCAAAAAAAATGCACGTGTTTTTTGGTTTTCCTCGGATCAAAAAAATTAAGGGGGTAAACCAGTCCTAAAATCTTGAATTTCACTTTGCGCATCGAAATGTTGACATTCAATTCATATGGTTCCTTTATCATTGCGTATCGACTTATATGTTTAATAATATTTATTTCACATATTCATTGGCTGACATCATAATCGTATAGAGAATCGAATACTTTGACATGCTTTACGTGAGAAGTGTTAGTTTTCGTTCTACAGGTTCTACTATGACATCTTTAAACGGTTCTTGAAAATCTAATGTCGTATCTTCCACGATTTCTAACCGATTGAACTCTGCCATAGAAGCCTTCAGAATTCTCTCGAAACTTTCTTTCAATTCCACTTCATTATTGTTAACAGGACTGTTAGGAATGTTCATTACTTCAAATATAAGAAGCAACAGTCTTATTACGTTCATTGGGTTGATAGACATGTTCATGACAATACGTTATTCACAATAGCGGACAGGATAGTGATAGATAAATAATCAAACAGCAACTAAACTTCTGGAGTAATATAAAGTCAGTTTTAGCTTCTTCATCTTGAGTGGGTGGCTTAATCTGACATCATCACAAAAACAGATTTTTTTATTTTTTCGGATATCTCTCAAGCATTAGGCTGAGCGAGCTGGCTTTTTTAAGAATACATGGCTACGAGCCGCTATAGCGATTCTTGATATGGATAAGAATATGGCAAGGCTTGAGTCAGATTTGTTTGCCTTCTGGGCGGGGAATTGTCAATGCGGCTCTCGATATTTGAGTTTTATTTTGTTTCATTCAAAATAGAAACTTATATAAATAGAACGAAAACTAACACTTCTCACGTAAAGCATGTCAAAGTATTCGATTCCCTATACGATTATGATGTCAGCCAATGAATATGTGAAATAAATATTATTCAACATATAAGTCGATACGCAATGATAAAGGAACCATATGAATTGGATTGTAAACATTTCGATTCGCAAAGTGAAATTCAAGATTTTAGGACTGGTTTACCCCCTTAATTTTTTTGATCCGAGGAAAACCAAAAAACACGTCCATTTTTTTTTGTTCTGCAAATTGGCATTTCTTTTATTAAAATCGGATTGTAAGTTTTTATTATACGAAAAAATTCTGAATATTCGGAGGTGGTTTACCCCTTTGCAGTAAGGGTGCATAAGAAGTTGGACATGTCATATAGGTTATTTGACATGCAGAACATTTTGCAATGGGTTTTGTTTCGATCGGTTGGGTGCTTCCATATGAAACACTCTACCAGATGCAAAACATGCCCAACTTTGGGGGTTGATTTCACCCCTTAAAAATAACTTTCGGCCGATAAAAAAAAATACGTGTTTCTTATTTTTTGATAAGCTACATTCTATGAAAAGAATACTAAAACTGGAAGGGGCCAGTGCTCAAAACAAAATTTGATATTTTAAGGGTGTTTTACCCCCTTAATTTTTTTGATCTGAGGAAAACCCGAAAACACGTCGATTTTATTTTTTTTTGCTCTGCAAAATGGCGTTTGTTTTATTAAAATCGGATTGTAAGTTTTTGTTATACGAAAAAATTCTGAACATTCGGGGGTGGTTCATCCCTTGGCCGTAAGGGTGCATAAGAAGATGGACATGTCATGGGTTATTTGACATGCCAAACATTTTGCAATTGGTTTCGTTTCGATCGGTTGAGTGCTTCTATATGAAACACTCTACCAGACGCAAAACATGCCGAACTTTGAGGGTTGATTTCACCCCTTAAAAATAACTTTCGGCCGATAAAAAAAAATACGTGTCTCTTATTTTTGGATGGACTATAACATAGAAAAAAATTATCAAAATCGGAGGCGGACACTAAAGTACCTTTCCTTGTTAGATTATTACAAAATTGAACAATTTATCATAATATTACATTACGAGGTTATTCTTAGAAGAAAACTGCAATTTCCGTCGAGTGAATCGTTATATTAACAAAAAAAGTTCGAAGTTTCATTGACTCATTAGGTAATGCTTATTGTTAGTGAAAATTCCAAAATGCATCGGATTTTTCCACCTTCCATTTATAATTTCTTTTGGGGCATTCATTTTTTTTTTTAGGAATGCAATATAAATACAGATTCAAAGTTATTCGAATTAAGTATAAATTGAAACGTCTAATGTAATTGAGTTGGAAAAATTGAGTGGAAATGATGTTTGGAATAATGGTTCATAGCCCTTACTGTAGAGCTATCCAGTATTCCAAACATTATTTCCACTCAATTATATTAGACGTTTCAATTTATACTTAACGCGGCGTGTGTCCACTATATTTTTCGGTGCCCGGTGTGTATACTGGGTACTTTAGGGAACAGTCGAGTTTACAAGGTTTTGTAGGCTTCCAAAAAATCTGAAAAAATTCTGGGTTACTTATTGGAGTGTCTACTATACATGACCCTGCAGCTACCTAAGTCAAAAGTTCAAAACCGTTGTTAATAAAAATGAAACAATCGTCTAAAATGTGGGAAAAGCGGACTTTTGTTAACAAATTCGTAACTCCAAAATAAACAAATGTTTAAAAAAAACGGTTCTAGGGTTTTGTAGCTTAGACTATGAGCTTTTAAAATAATATAGTGTTTTTTGTGTGGGTTCCAAAAAGTTGAATTATTTGAGCACCTGAAAATGGGGAATATTTTATGGATTCATGCATGTCATAAAATAAACGAAAAGGTAATTTTACGATACAAAAATACAAAAAAAATTTTATTATTCAAAATACAAAGGAATGATATATTGATGATAATTGAAATCGTGGTCTTTGTTGCCATCTTGTTCACTGGGTATGTCGTCGTGAATCTCTTCTCCGTCGGATTCATTCTCACTTTCCTGATTGTAAAATTCTTGGGAACGACGGTCATGTAAACTGTCCATTATCTGGGATGAGCTCCTTACACCCATTTTGAAAAACTGCTAGAAAGAATGGAAAAACAACCGATTGATACGGCAAAAATACAAAAAAAGTTTTTTTATCGAGGTTAAAGTTCGTAAAAAAAGCCGCAACAGCATCAAATACATGCAACATTCATTTCAGTATAAAAAAAACTGAAAAACTAGGAAAACGAAAAATACAACACTATCCACTTACCTTCGAAAATACTGACGCGGTGTGTACACTGACCCTTTCAGAGAACGGCAGCGACTTACACTCACTGGCGTTTTTAGGTAAACTGCCGGAACCGGCGGTCCCTCAGGCATTTAGTCCCTACTACTACCTAGATTTTTTAGGGGGGGGGGGGGGGGTAACGGAGCCTGCCTTTTATCGGCAAGAAAGAATTTTGAGTTCGCAATTTCGACTGTTCCTTTAAAGTCCCAGTATACACACGCCGGGTTAATTCAAATAACGTTAAATCTGAATTTATGTTGCATTCTTCAGAAAAAAAAAATTAATGCCCCAAATAAATTATAAATGGACGGTGGAAAAATCCGATGCATTTTGGAATTTTCACTAAAAATAAGCATTACCTAATGACTCAATGGAACTTGGAACTTTTTTTGTTAATATAACGATTCACTCAACGGAAATTGCAGTTTTCCTCTAAGAATAACCTCGTAATGTAGTATTATTATAAATTATTCAATTTTGTAATAATCTAAGAACACGATATTATACTAAATCACAAGATTCCCGAAAAAGTTTCCACAGCGTTTTGTGACAAGGTCGATAGTTTCGCCGGAAAAGTGAAAAAATGTCGAAATTTTCTTCAAAGCCAATTTTGACGTTGAATAACTTTTGTAGGAGTAGGTTTAGCGTAAAACGATAAGAGACTTTTTTTTATAGAGCGTTTAAATCCCTACAAAAAACCACCTTGGGCGTTGCCGTACCCTCATCCGTTGCCGAGGAATAAAATTCAAAAGCAGCTAGTAACGTCTTCCCCGTGTTATTTAAATGAAAAATAGAAAATCGTGATGAGCGACCTCTAAAAAATTTTTTTAAGGGCTCAAATTTTGTCAGGCATCATTTTTCACCTCACTGCAATAATTGGAACCCGGGCTTTGAAGAAATAAAAATAGTCGATTTTTTTGAACCACCCTACTGTACACATGTCGGTCGAACTTCCGTTGGAGAAAGTGAATAAAACTAAAATCCTTATTGAGACATTCAGCACGTCGGAGCGCTGTAGAATTCAAGATTTTGCATCATTTATTGGGACATTAGAGTCATGTTGTCCGGCATTAAAATGTGGAAGAGTCCATATGAGAAAATTCGAGAGAACAAGGTTTTTAGCGCTTAGACGTAATGAAGAAAATTTCGAGAGAATAATGGAAATTCCGTCAAATTTATACGAGGAATTTGTTTGGTGGGGCCGTAATATCGAAAATGCGAGAAATTATATATCGATATTTAACCCTAAAATCGAGATCTTCTCAGACGCTTCGCTCTCGGGCTGGGGTGCATTTTCTTCGGGTAAGCGAACTCATGGGTTCTAGAACTTAGAGGAGCAGTCCCTTCATATTAACAATCTGGAGTTAAAGGCCGCGCTTTTTGGCCTTAAATGCTTCGCGAATCATTTACGAGATTGTGACATTCTTTTGCGAGTAGATAATACCACAACTGTGGCTTATATCAACAAGAAAGAGGGAGTGCAGTTTCCAAAATTAAATGACGTTGCCAGAGAAATATGGGATTGGTGCGAGTGTCGGAATATATGGGTTTTCGTGTCTTATATACGATCTGAAGATAACCGCGAGGCGGATGAGGAGTCGCGCAGGTTAGAGACGGAGACCGAATATTCTTTAGCGAACGAAGCCTTCGATGAAATTGTTGAGAATTTTGGGAGTCCGAAAATCGATATTTTTGCATCTAAGACTAATTATAAATGCCCGAGATATATCTCATGGAAAAAGACCCTTGCGCCTGGGCCGTTGATGCCTTCACAGTGAAATGGGATTTTTTCTTTTATGCGTTTCCCCCCTTCTCTATTATTCTCCGCGCGCTTCAAAAAATAAGGCTAGAAAAGTGTAGAGGAATAATGGTGGTACCAAATTGACGTGCACAGCCTTGGTTCCCGATTTTCGAATCGATGCTTGAGACTGAGCCCATTATTTTTAAAGCCGACTTTAATTTATTGTTATCCTTGAACAGAAAACCTCTGTAGAAGAGTCTTTCCCTGGTGGCAGGAGTCTTATCTTGCAAGCCCTGAAGAACCGTTCAGTACCGGAACGAAGTTTGAAGATTTTGATGGCGTCGCTATGTGAGTCGTTGCTGAAGCAATATGAAACAGCGCTAAAAAGATGGTGGAATTTTAATCATGAACGGAAAACAGACCCATTGAAGAGTTCGGTTGAACAAATTCTTGAATTTTTATCGAAAGAATACGACGGCGGGACATCATACGGATCATTAAATAGTTTTCGTTCGGCTATCGCTCTTTTATACGGTCCAGAGTTAGGTGTAGACCACAGAGTTAAGAGATTTTTTAAGGGTGTTGCAAGACATAAATTGACTACACTTTTAGCACTAACCACGGGACATCGTATGCAGACCTTGACACTCATCGACATCCGAAATATTTTAACAAGAAGTGACCGGTTGGAAATAAAAATCACAGAAAGAATCAAAACCTCTGGTATAAACAGAGCACAACCACTTTTGGTGTTACCGTTCTTCAAAAAGGACGCATTAATCTGCCCAGCTGTTACCTTAATAGATTATTTAAAAAGGACCAAGGATCTGAGAGGTGTTGACTATCATCTTTTAATTTCAATTAAAAAGCCACATAAAGCGGTTTCGGCAGCTACACTAAGTCGCTGGATAAAAGAAACATTGCGAGATAGTGGTATAGATGTGAGCTATTTTAAGGCCTACAGCACTAGGCATGCGGCGACCTTAACAGAAAAAAAAGGCGGAGTTAGTTTAGACTGTATTAGGAAAACTACCGGTTGGACAGAGAGATCTCTGGTCTTTGCTAGATTTTATAAGAGAGAAATCCTTACTGACAGAAGTGAATTTGCGTTAACAGTTTTGAATTCAAAATGATTATGTTATTGATTTGTTATTAATTTGTTGTGATTGATCACTCTCGTTCGAACTTAATAAAGAAGCTATGAAAATATCTCGCTTCATATAAATAGTTCGTAACCAACGTTAAACAGCTACATTTTGATCTCGAGGAAGAGGCGCGAAATACAATAGAATGATTAAACGAACTTACTTGTAAGTGAAGTTCTATCATAATTGTATGGAGCGCCTCTTCCGAGAGATCATCTCCCTCCCTTATAAAAAAAAGAGGGGTCTATATATATATATTTTTAACTAATAATATTTATAATAATAATAATATTTAATAATTTTTTAATAATAATAATATATAATAATAATATTTTTTTTTTAACCCTGATCTTTTATAAAGATTCCCTATAGGTTACGATACATCTTTGAAATAATGAGAAGATCGAGTATCGCTGCAATGACGGCGAGTCTTTTGTTTTTCGATCTTTAAAGTGTGATGAAATTTGTGTGAGGCAGGGGTACTACATTTTGATCTCTCGGAAGAGGCGCTCCATACAATTATGATAGAACTTCACTTCCAAGTAAGTTCGTTTAATCATTCAATCAAATCTTAAAAAAAATAAATTCCGAATTGATACAAAAAAAGGCGAGTTGATGTTACACGACACAACATATATTGATAGTGTATGTGTTACTTTTAAAATAACTATTTCATCCCTCGGGGGGCTTCGCCCCCCCCGAACCCCCTTTACGCCCCCCCTCCCTCGCCCGCCACGCATCCAGGGCGGGTTTATGTCACACTGCTATAAAATAGTATACGATACTCGTGACTTAAGTTGTCTATCAGTGCACGGCTACATGTATCGTTATATACTATTCTTCCATCCATGCGAGTTTCAAATAATACAAGAACGAGCTGCCCATTTTATCGAATTAGCGAGTATTTTAATTTCTTCTCCCACATTTAATTATTCTGGAATCTAATTAATTTCTCTTGTGGATCTTGTACATAATTGATAAGCAAACATCGTATAACGGAACTCACAGCCGAGGCTGATTGCTCTCATATTATTTTCCGGTTTTCCGCTCGTCCAGGCCACGGATAATGAAGTAGTTGAAGGCCCTCGGAGCAAAAAAGGAAAATTTTGATCTTTGTTCCATAATTAAATTAGTGAGCGAAATTCTATTCTGCATATGGATGTAAAAGTATTTTCCAACTTCTTGCGAGGCATCTTGTGGCGTAGAGGAGGAAGTTACTTGAACATGCAAGTGGTAAATACCTCATTCCCTAGTCTCTTTGAGAGAGGTTTTCCCGGAGCAATCCTTGCGTTACCGATCAGGCAGTTGATATTAAATCGTGTAGAGAAGTTCCACGACGATTCGCACTACTCCTAGGCCGTAAAGTATTCCTGATCACTGAAATTAGCGATCCTTTATCAGAAGCAATGATGTTCAATAGAGTTTGACTGTGTAGGATAAAACCGGTCACGTGGTATAGTTTTTTATTATATTTTATTTCCATATTTCCCAAATGGCAAAATTGTATTTATCTATCGAGTATCTATCGATTAGCGTTTAAAGTAATTGTTTCCAACACTTTCAGATATAAATAATAAGATCGAGTTGAAAAAGTTATATCCGAAGAGTTTCTATATCACGAAAGACGAAGATAGTCTAGTCGGACAAAGTCACGATAAATTTCAATCTTCTGAGTTGATCGGCTTACGGGGAAAGAGTTATGGAGTTACTCTCGGGAGTTTTCTGGATGGACAAGATATTAGCACGGTGAAATGAGAAGGGAAGGTCAGCGCGATAAATTAGCTAGAAGGAATTTTCAGTCGCAGCTTCATAGGGATCATGACTATGACTCAAAAGGGTATCGTGAAGCCAGGAAAATTTATTTTCTCGAATTAATGCAGTCTTTTATTTGAACATTTGCAACATTTCTGTGCCGAATATAATCAGCAATTTTAATTATTTGAATATAATTTTGATTGACGTCATCTCTTATCTTTTATCCCCACATTAGTCTTTAGGAATCGCCACTATTTCTGCACCTGTCCAGATAGATCATCATTGCTGTATCGATCGAGCTAGCTCACAACTTGTACACAATTAGAAGATAAATAAGTAACGAATGAAGACATCAAAGTATATATTTTAATGTAGACGAAGGAGCTTACAAAACGGAATGAAAGCTGGTGGTTTCGACTATGGGTAGAGAACTGTTCCTTCATCGCCGACCATATTCCGGGTACATAAATATACTATATATAATTCAACTAATTTGTCCTGAGGTGGATCGAGGAGGCAACATAAGAACGAGACGAGACTAAGGCATTTGTCACGGTTCTTTCACAAGGAAGGTGGATCGAAGGAAATGCGGGAGAGCGTTTCCTGTTGAGTTTTACCCCGGTTCATCCCATCTTTGTTCATCCCCCCTCTATATATATTTTCCTCCTTCTCCCTTGCTCTCATTTGTCTCGCCCTTTGTTATAGGAATTTATATTTGAGATACGAGACATGAGGAAGTATATACAGAGGGAAAAGGCGTCTTCCGTCCTAACCTTGTTTAGTAGCGAAGCTCAAAAGTGAAGGAAATAAGAACAAATTTTGACTCATTTCCTTACTTTCGCCGACTTTTTCCTCTGTTTCTCTGTTGTATATTTATACGTATCTGATCTTCGAAATACGAGGATGAAAAGAAATAAGTGGAAAGAAAAAAAGAGAAGAAAAATAGTGAGAGAAACCCGAGAAATGGGAATGTCAGCGTAGAAAGGAACGATACGAATTGCACTGCGGCGAAACTCGCCTCAAGAGCAAGGGCTTTTGGCTACGGTGATGTAAGATGTGACCGCCGTGCCAGGAGTACAACTCCTCCGAGAATAACCGCAGGACTATTCCTCGTTCACAGAAACTCTGTATACACAGATGTATGAATATTAACGTCTGTCTGTGTACATGAACAGAAGCGTATACCAATATATGAACACATTCATCCTAATCATGTCGAGTAGATATATCGTTTTATACATATGACAGTATGGTGTATAAAAAGTTATTCCCCAAACGGATAAGTCTTCGTTTTAACAGATTTGAAGACTGAAAAAGCAAGAAAAATATTTCAATCTTCATCAATCACCGCGCGCTGTCCTATGAAAATTTTCTGCTCTCGTAATGATTTTTCAGTGTTGCAGAATTCTCTAAATGTCCAGCGTTTCGCGTCCTTAATCAAATGTGTATCCGGACGAAGAAAACAAACCGAAAGAATAATATTCGATGCAATTTAATCACTGGAATAACTTTGCTTTTGCTATGAAGCATTGGAAACTGTAACATCATAGTATACTGTCGATAGTATACTGACAAGGAAAGGTTCTCTGCTGACGTCCTTCGATTTTGATGAGATTTAAATATGTTATTCTACATCAAAATCTAAAAGACACGTATTTTTTTTTTTTATCGGCGGAAAAACGTTTCTAGGGGTTGAAATCACCCTTTAAAGTTGAGACCTCCGAGGGGTACTTTTCAGGTTTCACCTATTTTCACCTGAGATAATAGAATGCACCCAAATGGATAATTATCTTAATGATAAACGATGAAAAATGCAACTGGTTTCATATCGGAGGGTTGCATAGGAAAAAAGTTATAGGGGTTGAAATTCACAAAATCGTTATAACAAAAAAAGTATTGCACCTATCTCGATGAACTTAATTGCATTTCGAAGAGGGCAAAAAAATAGTAGATACGTGTTTTTGCGTTTTTCTCGCAAATCAAGTTAAGGGGGTGAACTACCCCTATATATGTTTACATGAAATCTCAATAAAACGGCAGTAATTTTTTGTTTTCCTTATTTCTTCTGGTCGTGATACGTTTTTCCTTCACATTTTCAATATTTACATCTTAAATGATGGATAGATTTTTCTCGAAATTACATTTTCATAACTAGTGAAAGTTATAGAACCTAAAGTATGCGTCCAATCCTTATGGTTTATTTTTCATTTGAAGGCAATCTGACTTTTCTAGTTATACTTATTAGAAGATTCTATTCAAAATTTATTTAAACAATGGATTTTACCTAATTGAACAAGAAAAATGCGAGAACATCAAATTTTTCGGTTGAAAATTCTACCACTTCATCATTTCGTTTTTTGTAACTTTCCATGGTATTCATATGAATCACATCCATAGTTTGAAAGAATTCACTTTTTCCCGCCAAAAATTACTGATGGGATAACTTCTACAGATAACAATTTTTTTTATTAGTTAATATTGAATAACCCCCAAGACAAATTCCAAAAATATCTATTCCTTATGTTTTTCACAAAAATTCGGTAACATTTCCATAGTTATCATCAATTCAAGTTATCATCAACTCTCCCCCCCCCCCCTGCCCCTTTACTTGACGGTGTTATTTGGAAGTCATCTCTGTTCAGTCTGTGACTCGCTCCCAAAATTAGATTTGAAATACGACGCAGAAGCAGTGATAAAACTGCGATCGCGGAATATATTCACCACAGTCGGTTATTTTTATTCTACACGAAAGAAGTGCCTTACAATTCGAGACTATTTAAAACGAAGTTGCAAGTATTAATCAAAATGAAGATAAATCCTTTGAACGTTATTAGAATGCTTCTCGCAACTTTTGAAGTTATGCGTTTACCAATCCGGTAAACCCCGCCAGTGAATACCGATGAAGTACAGTTGAAAGAAAACTTTGAAAATATTTTGTTGACTGCAATGAACGAATACAGTGGTTTTGAAATGGTAGAAGAAAATTCTTTGGATTTTGAAGAACCGCTCAAGGATTGGGAAATGGAAATTGTTGAAGATAAGGAGTGGGCAAACGCCTTGCATGAACCAGAACTTCCGACTGATACATGCACTCGTGATGACGAAGATTTATCTTACGAGTACAAATTAAGGGCCGTTCAGTATTGGCGCAGCGGGAAGAAAGGAAATTTAAGTCTGGGCAGTATTAAACAAAAGTTCAAGAGAGTGCAATCTATACGACAGTTGCAGCGGTGGGCACACAATTTGAACAAGGGTGGGACGTACAAAGAAAAATTAGGACGAATTTGTAGTTACACTTTGGAAAATTTCAAAGCTGCTGTGGATACAGGTTTAATAGTGCACGATTCCGATTTGAAAAAATGGGCCTTACATGCTCAAAAAGAAATAGGGCATTCTGATTTTCGTTTCAAAGCATCTCCTAAGTGGATAAAATCATTTAAAGCGGCTCATCGTATCGTATCGAGAAAAATTAATAAGTTCATTACATCCAAAACAATTGAAGATGGAGAAATCTTGGAACAACAAATTCAAAAATTTGTCTTTGACGTAAAGCAAAATATTGCAACATACAAATTGTCAAATCATTCAACGCAGATCAGAGTGGCTTCCAGGTAGAAATGCATTCCGGAAGAACTTTATCATTCGAAGGAGAAAAGCAAGTACAATGTGTTGTACAATCAGTCTCATCTACGACCCACAGTTATACGATTCAGCCGACTATATCAGCTGACGGCAAACTGCTATCTCCTCTATTTTTGGTTTTAAAAGAACCAACCGGCAAGATTGGTCCAATAGTGGAGAAAACGCTTTTCAGACCAGATAATGTGTACATAGAAGTATGCAAGTCTGGGTAGCTTACTTCAGGTATAAATTACACCCACTGTTTGTGTATAGATATTTTTTCGAATGAAAAAAAATACGTTTTTCTAATTTCAGATCATTTCAAAATTTGGTTGCAGCATGTGTTTTTCCCGAAAATTGGTTCAAAATCTTTATTACTGATTGATTCTTGGACTGGACACTGTTCCCAAGCTGTACTTGATGTGAAACCTTTAAATAGAGATGTCAAAGTAATGATTATACCTAAAGGAACTACCGGAAAAATCCAACCCCTCGATGTTTTTGGATTCCGAGTATGGAAAAATTTTGTTAGACATTTTTCTGATACTTGTCTATTGATGAATTATAATATTGATTTGCATTTGAGAAATAATATCATAAAGCTGCAGTCACTCGTTCATAACCAACTGTCGTCACCACGTTATATCGATCTTTTCAAATATTCTTGGTACAAAAGTGGTTATATTGAAGAAAAACTAGCCAATTTTGAAAATCCTGTAGACTTTGCATTTGGAGATTCTTGCAAATCACATTGTGAAGTTCCAGGATGTGAAAATGTTGCTATTGTTCGCTGTTCCTGGTGTAAAAAGTC
Source organism: Venturia canescens (assembly GCF_019457755.1). NCBI lineage: Eukaryota > Metazoa > Arthropoda > Insecta > Hymenoptera > Ichneumonidae > Venturia > Venturia canescens. The sequence goes on from NC_057426.1 coordinate 14,373,426, forward strand.
GCTATGTTTTAAACACTTTTTCGATGACTATCATTACTGCAGTACTTACAACGGCTAATAGAGCATACGATTATATATTCGCTTCTATTTATTGCTGTTGACATATTATCAATAAAAGATATAAACATATTGTACGCTCTCTTTTTTTTACTTGACTACGCAATTTTTCTATGCGTCATCCCAAAACTTGGTCTTATCAACCGGAACGAATATGAGTATATGTATAAGCGCTTATCGTATGCCTATGTTATTATCTCATTGCCAAATATAAATCAGTCAGAATTATCAATAAAGAAAAACGTATCACGACCAGAAGAAATAAGGAAAACAAAAAATTACTGCCGTTTTATTGAGATTTGATGTAAACATATATAGGGGTAGTTCACTCCCTTAACTTGATTTGCGAGAAAAACGCAAAAACTCGTATCTACTATTTTTTTGCCCTCTTCGAAATGCAATTAAGTTCATCGAGATAGGTGCAATACTTTTTTTGTTATAACGATTTTGTGAATTTCAACCCCTATAACTTTTTTCCTATGCAACCCTCCGATATGAAACCAGTTGCATTTTTCATCGTTTATCATTAAGATAGTTATCCATTTGGGTGCATTCTATTATCTCAGGTGAAAATAGGTGAAACCTGAAAAGTACCCCTCGGAGGTCTCAACTTTAAAGGGTGATTTCAACTCCTAGAAACGTTTTTCCGCCGATAAAAAAAAAATACGTGTCTTTTAGATTTTAATGTAGAATAACATATTTAAATTTCATCAAAATCGAAGGACGTCAGCAGAGAACCTTTCCTTGTGAGAATAGTTCACAAGTTTTTGCAATTTACTGTTCACGGTGTGTTTGCAGTCTTTGAACGTTTCTATCGAAGTTATTTTGAAAATTATTGTATTTGTTCGTATTCCGCTAGAAATTCCAACTTGTCCCGTGAAGGAACTCCAAATGAAGGTTTGGCAAAAAGGATTCTTTGTTGTCGCAATTCTCGACTCTTGAAAAACTCGAGCTTGAAAACGGATATGAGCTTCCAGTGCAAAAGCAGCTTCCTCAATCATAAGTGCTCGACAAGCTTTAGTGTTTTTCCTTCCGTCGATGTCAGACACGTCCAAATCTATCTTTGACTTTCCATGCTACCTCCAAGCATTCCTTTTTCTGGAGTTCCATTCTCTTCACCTATTTGATATTTTTTTGTCCTGTTTCTCTATGAAGGTTTAAGCACCTCGAGTTTAATTGTTCGGTTAGTAAATATCTGGATTTGTTAGCACTTGAAAGGTTCATGATGAGTCGAATGCAGCCAATCAGAATTTATGATTGTTCAGCTAATCAATTGGAAAAAAAATTCATTGCACTTCTCCTACACTTGGATATAAAATTTTTCCAATCAAATGTTCAATCGGCGAGGCTCCTCAATCTTACGTACGAAAATCTCTCCTGATAGAAAAATTATCTCCTTTCATTCCATTCAAGCTCATTTTCAATTGGAAATAGATTTAACTATCAATAATGAAATTTTTAACTTTTCGTGTTACCATATAGGAACTTGAAAAATGTATCTACTTTTTGCATTCCCATTCTCAACTACATTGGAATGTTTATGCACTTGTAAAATATGCAACGTGAACATGTTGACGGATGATTTCTTCACTTTTCCCGACTTTTTATTTTGTTCTACAATAATGCATTTTTTATGCCCCCTTAACTACAAGATTAACGTTAACGTATTCTGGCGGAAGGAGCTTTCAGAGGTTGCAGCCAACGGTCTACTAATGACCCGCTAATGTGCGAGCATGTTGCTCAGGTCGAGCGACTAAGTATCAATGCTGAATTAGTAATCTTACATATGATCTTGAAACACGAGCCAGGGAAACAAGAAGTTCTCGCAGGTTCTCGTACAGCTAAATCTCGGAGAATGTAAGTTTACAAAAGCACTGATCCTGGCCACTTTTTTTATTCAATCATCTTGATCCAATGCAAAGTAGCTCTCTTTTTTAACAAAAAACAATTTCTTTGGATCTGACCAAAACTTGTTTTGGATCTTTGAAAAACACAAATTATTGGGAAATACATGGTATATTTTCACGATACATCACAATAAAAGAACACGGATAATTTCACGAAGCTACGAAGAAAATAATGGAGATATGGGAAGAATAAATAAAGAATAGGAAATCATGCGGAACTCAAATAAAAAAAGATTAAAAAAGTGGTACGAAGCAAGAAATTTATCGGAAGGACGTAGTCTTCATTCTCTCCATGGTCGTTGATTCATAAAAAATGAAAGATCGCAAGGAACCTGGAATCGAAATAGAGTGGCACAAAAACCAGAGAACCGTTGAAGCATTGGGAAAACGTGAGTTGAGGCATCAGCGTTTAGTTTTTCCGTGCGGTTGTGCTCCCTCGGGACTCTTTGAATACTGGAGGGATCACTCTTTCCATATACTCTTCTTTTCTCTTACCTTAAGAAATGGCAAATGCTTGCAAACTCTTGACGGAGTTTCAAATAATGACTTATCCATAGATTGTATAAAGATGTGTGTTTAAATAAAATAAAGATTAAGGTAAGCACAAAAACGGGAGAAAGAAGCTGTGCAGCCTCCGACATTTTTCGTTTCCCGGACTTCTGGGGTCCAGAAAAGTTTGCAGCGATGTTTTTCCTCGAGTGATCTGGTGGAATTCGTTTGCGACAGTTGCTGTGAGCACGTCGGCCAACAAAGCTTGAAGAATAAAAAGCATTGAAGCGTCGCACACATTCTGTACGTTATTTTGTCGTTCTGCTTTCTATCTTGATCTTCAGTACGAGTAACAGTACCGGAAATTTCCTCTCTTCGTTGTATATTTTTTCTATACCTCTCATTTTTTTCATGGACTTTCTCACTCTGTCAAACATATATAAATACGTATCATACCCAAATCGTACAATATCTCATGGCTCGTCATGAAACTATTTTCCCTCTTGGCTTTAACGCGTTAATTTGAAACTGCTTTAATTTGCATGTTACCCGATAAGCATCACCAGAAGAATGAGACGAGGAATTTGAGCGCTTACACTCATTTTTACATTTTTTTGTATATTTTTTAAAATCATTTTGAATGTTTTAACTATAATGGAACTTTGAATCAATTTTGTTAGTAATTTTTGCGTAGAGGTTAGTAAATACAAGGAGAAATCCGAAAAATGATAAAGTAATAAAAATGTAATCAATTCTCTCGATCTCTTCCATTCAACGTGCCTGTGTATGTTATCCAGTTTTCTGGTTTTCAATGAAAAAAAAAATAACAGGGAAAGAAAGAAAGAAAACGGGAAATAAATTATAAAGTCTCGGGATTCGCCATTGTTTTCACATGAAACAAGACCGGAGATTGAATCAGACAGGATAAAAAGATGCGAGAGATCGAGAAAGGAAGAAGTGAAAAAGTTTTTCCCTCATTTTATTACATCCACATAAAACTCCTTGTTTTTCTCTGGCACCAAAAGCTCGGGATAAAAAAAAAAAGTAAGAAACAAAAGAAGTAATAATCCAATTGTCCAAAAAGAATTTTCATTAAAATATTGCCAAGTCATAACTCACCGATACGTATATTTATATTTATATTTCAAATTTCCATAGGATGAAACTCAAAGTTATGCGGAGAGGACGCATAATTATGGACAAGGGAAAAGATATATTGTGTCAAAGTAAATTCATTTGATTTCCTGTACACATCCCTGCTCAAGCATATTTGCGGTTTATCTATTGTTATGATCAGAAATAAATGATATGAAAAAAACAAACATTCTTATTGAAAATTGAAATGTTTTTTTTTTTTTTTTTTAATCGATAGATTGACCTATCGGCTCAAGATAAGGCGTGAAATAGTAACTATCATTGAAAATATAGATATTCCAATCGTACGTGATATTTATGCAATTTTATTTCGTTTACGATAACTTCGCAATATTCTTCTATTTTTAAGGGTACACAACTGAAAGTGAGGGAAATAACAGTTCTTTTGCTTTTTTGGTAACACCATGAAGAATGAATAGGGCAGGGCAAAACAGAATACTTAAGGAAATATTAAACTTTTCAAGAGTTTGAAAAGCTCCGTCTATTTTTTACTTCCAAAAACCAAGAAATTTACTGAAATTTTTTTCAATTTTCAAAAAAAAAAATTCGAGGCAATTTCCCTTAAAAATTTGTTAATTTTTTTTTTTAGAATTTTCGTTCAATGCACCTTGGGTGCGTTTTTATTTGATAAAAGTTTGTATTCTTCATTCACTGAATCATGGATTCAGTTTTAAAGTTGTGCGGAGTGCGCACATGATTTGTGTATAGGTGTGACCACAGATGATAGTTCGCCAAAATAAGGGAGCTAGGGCAAAATGGCCACTCAAGGCAAAGTGGATTTTTCTGAAATTAAAAATTTTGGGGCAAAGGAGACTTGCCAAAAGTAAGAGATAATATAAGTTTTCAACATTTTTTTTCAAACTCAGGATGTGTCTTTAAGTTTTAAGAAACTGAGATGTTTGTTTCATTCGTATGAATTTAATATTAATTGCATCGATAACTAACATCATCATCATCATCATCATAGACACTTGCGCACTACGCGAGAGCCCACTTTTGATATGACGCGCAGTGGATCTAATCTTCGATCGATTTCGACTAGAGTTCTTCGCTAAAAATACAGGAAACGTCTAACAAAGAAAATTGAGCGACTCTCGCAGCTATGTTCTTCTTGCTAACTAACAACTAATTCGACCTGATATGACAGCCAAAATTTGAACTTAACGACATTATTTTTCTGTTGATATGAAAAGTCAGGAAACACAGACTTTTAATGAAATTCAGAATAAATTAAAAAATGGGGCGAAGTGACATAAAAAAACTGCTTCACTGACGACTTTAACTAATTTTTTCAGATGTACGGTGAAATTGAATAAAATCTGAATTTCATGAAAAAAAATTGGGCAAAGTGAACACAAAATTATTCTTTTTAAAAACTTCACTTTGCCCTATTTCTTTTTTTTTTTAATTCAAATGTCATTAAATTTGACCGTACATTCGAGACATCTAGTCAAAATCGTCTGTAGAGCATTTTTTTTTAAACGAAATTAATCAATGGAAGAAGAACAAACACATTGTTCTCATCACACTCATTTACATCTGATTCGAGAAAAAAAACAATCTTATAGCAGAAATAATTAAGATTCAAATTTTAAATCCAAATTCACGACTGAATTCTTTTATGAAGATCGAAATGAGATCAGCTTATTCGAAAACTGGAACAGCATTTTTAGTGCCACCAAAAAACATTTTACACCTATCACAGCCATAGGCAATGTGAGCCTCCAAGCTTATGGCGATATAGCGAACTCGTTAGAATTGCAGTTATTCTTCGACGACATCGCTTGCGAGGCCCAACATTGCTCACGTCTGGGATCCTTTAGAGGTTAAGCAGCTCCATAAAAGAATTGATCGTATAAAATGTAGAAAAGTAGTAAAATTCTTTTTCTCAATTAATGATGGAATACAAAAATTCGGTGATCTTGTCACGAGTGCACACGTCGGATCTCTTTTCTTCACTAACTCTTTCTTTTCTTTTTTAAACAATCCTTAGCAACGATCCATCTCCTGACATGTGCCTCACTTCACTTTCACCCAAGCACCCGTGCCTGACGTCTTTGCAACACCATCAACCAATTTTGTTTTACTTCACATATATACTGAAACGTTTCGATATTCGGGAGGTGGTCAATTTCCCAAATATCGGAACTTAGGATTTTTTAGATCCTCTTCTCTCACGTAAAAGAGGTGTCAGTGTGCAGGTTCGTGCACTGACCGGCGGATTTTGCCAGAAGCGGGTAAAGACTTCTGATTTCCCCATCTTGCTATCCGAGGAGCTTGGCCCGAACTCGACGTTCAAGAACAGATACGTTCGTCCGGTAAAGGAGCATCTAGTGTTCATTATTGCTTTATCGCTACGCGATCGGACATAACCTCGCTAAAGATGACTGCGATAAGCAATCTTCTCGTTATCGAGGAATTATAGGCTCCATTATTACTTTGCTTTTGTACAATTTTGGTAGAAATAAGGAGGAGGATGAAGGAAAGGTTGGGAGCCTTATTGTCGTACGGACGGTGCTCCGCTGACGCGAGAGCGTGCCAAGGGGTAAGGCTGTCCCGTTACAATACAATCTATCTTTCGGATCAGATTACTATTATTAAGTTCCTTTGGGCTTGTTATTTCGAGAATTTGGTTTCAAAACAGAAAATTAATAAATTGTCCTAAATAACTAATAGTTTTGTGACAAATGAACCGACAAACGAGCATGATAAAAACTTATGATGAGGACCCCTGACAACTAGTTTATGTTCCCTTAAGGGAAAGGAGAAGGAGAGGAAAAACATACTAATAAAGGACTTTATGTATTCTGCCTAAGGATATACGTGAAAAACAAGTCATTCAATCTGAAAAACTCAGTACAGTGCTCCACACACACTTCACTGTTTTCTTATCGCTCGGGGTTTCTTGGCCCTGTTCGAAAGCAAACTCATATAATATTTGTAATATTATTGTGCCTTGAGGCGCAATATAATTCGATATAATATACATTCGTTGTTAAGGGGAATGTCAAAGAGGGCAAATCTCTTCCACTTTTCGTCCCTAGCTCCTCGAGGACCTTACTTTCATGCATATCCCTATATAAGAGTATAAAATTTCTGTCAGAGATCCTCACGACGAGCTCAGTAGCTAAGACTTGTCACTCTTGAATCTCTTCGCTCAGTCCACCTCTAAAGCTTTTTCTTTATCACGTGACTCTCTTCAGGAAAAATGATGTGTACGCTTTCGAAAAACCCATATCTCCGATTGATCTGAAATTTGGTACACGTATGTATATCAACGTGCTGATAATGTCATATTATAGGCAAAATGGTCGAATATTTCATTTTCAAATCTAGAAAAAATAGTATACACCACACAGGCAGACGTTTGGTAGCCCTGAACTGCCTCGGGGGCATTGTGACGCGCAGTGCAGGAATATTAAACTTTCTGCCCTTGTAGTGTAATATACTATTTTGTATTTTATATGGTTGTTCATCTTTTTTGTATTTCTGAAGATTTTCGTTGACAAACCCACTCATCGTTATCCACACACACAAGCACACGCGACCGCACGCGCGCACGCACACACACGCGCGCGCGCGCCTACGTGGAATAGTGGAGTGACCGACTTTAACAGTGAATTCATGATTCGGTGAATGAAGAATACAAGCTTTTATAAAATAAAAACACACCCAAGGTGCATTGAACGAAAATTATAGTCAAAAAAATTTTACAAATTTTTTAGGGAAATTGCCCTGGAAAGAATTTTTTTTTTTTTTTTTTTTTTAATTGAAAAAAAATTTAGTACACTTCTGGGTTATTGGGAGTAAAAATTAGACGGAGCTTTTCAAACTCCTAAAAAGTTCAATATTTCCTTAGATATCCCGTTTTGTTCCGCTCTTTCCTTTGGGTAAATGGGGATGAGGCTCGTATTTTAAATATTCATAACCTTCACCGCATCTAGAATAGTTGTATGAGATTCACGGCCTTCAGAAGTATATCTCTAAAATCATAAAAAAGGTATATTATTGTCCTCATGCCCGAACGGCTGCACCAACACGTACTGCTTCCAAATTTTCCCATTTTTTCTCATGAAATATTGGCTCTACAGAGATAATGAACTGAACAAAAATTGTCTATTTTATCATGACCTACAATTTTTGTCTAAAACATTTTTCTCTAAAATCTATATTTATCACGATAATCGTGAACGTGAAAAACGTTGAAGAAATCATTTTTTTCCAGATTTGACCTTGAAAATGATATATTCAACCATTCTGCTCATCATATTCGTTATCAGCACGTCGAAATACGCAGGGAAGACCGGGGCAAAACGGGATACCTAAGGAAATATTGAACTTTTCAGAAGTTTGGGAAGCTTTGTCTATTTTTTACTCCCAAAAACTAAGAAATGTACTGAAATTCATTTCAATTTTCAAAAAAAAAAAAATCCGAGACAAAACGGGGTACTCCTCAAAAACTCATAAAATATTTTTTTTACTATAATTTTAATTCAATGCACCTTGGGTGAACTTTGCACCCGTAACCGAGTGTTTCCGACTTACCGCTGTTATAAGCGTTGAAAGCGATCTCAGCACACTGTGAGCCCTCTCAACGCTTACAATGTTCTAACGTACGTCGAACGCACCCTCTGAGTGCGCTCAGAGCTTACAGCGGTCACTCAAACGCATTTCGAGCGCTCTCAGCGCTGACAACCTCGCTCACAACGCTAACTCGAACGCACTTCGAGCGCTTACAGCGGTAACTCGAACACACTTTCAGCGCTGTAAGCGCTATTCGTTGCGTCTTGGTGGAGCGCGATGGGAAATTTTAAACGTGGCCAAGAGACTGCGTTATTAACGGGCGACTAGGATACAAAGCTGCGTCCATTTGTTATGGAGTGCCGAAAACTACTTTGAAACAGAGTAAATGCTTATCGGTTGAATCCAGATATGGCGTTGGCTGTTGAACAAGGTATTTTCCCCTTGCCATTTTTGTTCAGTACCTATTTTTATGGAATTATTCTTTTATTTACGTTAATGTATACAAAAATATAAATACTTTTTGTATATCTGTGCAAAAGCGTTTTCACTTTGGAAGTGATGTAAAAAAAGAGAATTTGAAAAAAAAAACGAATTTAAAAAAAAAATCAAAATCCAAAAAAAAACAAGATATTTTGGAAAAAATGTGTTTCGTGTTCTTTTTGGACAAGTATAAAATAAATTGAAAAAAAAGACAAAAAAATTTCTCTCATTTTTCGGGTATCCCGTTTTGCCCCGGTCTCCCCTACGTGCACCAAATTTTAGATCGATCGGAGAGGTATGGGCTTTTTGGAAGTACACTCAAAGTGATTTATATAATATGAACGTTTTTTAGTTTCACCTATCTACCAATGTAAATTTAGCCAAGAAGCTAAAACAATGTCCCTCGTAATCCCCGGCATATTGTTGCGTCGTATTTAATGCATTTCTTTTAATACTCGATATTAAGAACCCCAAATTTACGAGAATTTCTCCCATTCTATGCGTTCTCGAAGCCGCTTCGTATCTCTTCACTAAGCCCATGAAATTGAAAATGATATAATTTATTGAGGATTTAACAAAATATCGAGGGAATTTTCATTTCTCAACAAATCTCTATGGAATCATAATTGTTGGACAGAAATCAAGAATTATTTTCAGTCGGGAAACGATCGAACTACATTCACTTATAAATAGCCATTATTAATAATAGAATTAATGAATAACTATTTACTATTTTTGAAATGATGGAAAATGTTTTCGAAAAAACTATTTTTTACCATTCAACATAAAAAATTTGTACAAAGTTGCAGCTTTAATCGTCATGATTACCGGAAGAAATAATCAATTCATGAGTTCGATAAATATGCGTATTTTGTATTTTTAACTTCAAATCTCCGGCCGTACTTCCCCAAATGTTTCTAACACCTTCACAAAGATGGTACGAATTTTTTTTTCAAATTAATGTGATGTTTCTGGGAGGGAATTAAAGGAAAAAAATATGTTGATTGAAACATAATTGATATTCAGTAGTTTTTTATATCCAGCTCACCACGATACAGTTGGTAATAGAAAATGAAATATGTCAAATTCGCTGAATCCTCGTTTTGAGAAGATATTCAGGAAATTCTTATATAACCTTGTAATTTCGAAATACGAACGTTTGGAAAAATATTTAGTTATATCTTCAATTTTCTGTAGCACGTTTCACTTGCATTTCAAAGGAACGTCCTTTTATTTTAGTCGTAAGATACGTGGTGAATGCGAATGCAAGGGTCGTGCATAAAATGCACCTAAAAATATGACACGCTTTACAAATATGGATACACAAAATGAAAGAAAGAGAAAAAATGGAGTGCGTGCTTGTGAGAAATTTTTTACGCGACCCGTATAAATAGTAGGTATGACACTTGTTGGGAACGAAGCTCGGCACAGTGGAGGAGGTTAAAAAATATAAAGTTAGAAGAACTGGTCTACGACGACGTAAAGTCCATTTACAAACGGCCTGTCATGTTTGCTCTTGTATATTCATATTTATATATTTGTAATTTTATATATTCATGAATACAAGTGTAAAAATGTTCTCCCATATGGTTTCATATTATTCGAAAAATTCTCGTGCAAAGTGCACATAAAACTCCCTTCGCTCCTTGAGGGGACAGTTTTTTATTCGACCTCACACACAAAATCTCCAACTTGCTCTCGACAATCTCTGGCTCATATCCCCTGCGACTCGCTATTTCGAATGTGTCGCGCAATAAATAATTCCTCGATTACAGACACGATAAATATATCGCATGAATACTTCTGGTATACGCTCCAAACTGCACGAAATAAAAAAAAAAAGTATTTTTTCTTTACCACCTATAAGAAAATAGCAAAAGTTCATTCAATACGAATTTCTTCCACTTCAAGTGACATTCTCGATGTAAAATTTCCAGACGATGCTAAAAAAAGAAAGTTTATTGCTAATGGAGAACGGAAAGTCTAAAACAATGATGGTCGGAGTTTCAGAACAGTTCAAAGTTGCTCGAGATGCAGCTCTCGGCTCTTGTCTCCTTTTTACCCATGCAGTTGCATTTATCTCGAAGTAAAATCCATCCAAGCTTTTGCCAAGAGCTAATTTTTATTTTGTGTTGTTGACGATGGAGTTTTTTACCGGCTGAGTTAGGATCAATCATTCATCAACTTGAGTTGGGATTAAAAAATATTGAAGAGAAAGTATTCAATCAACTGATTCGATTCCGGTAACATTTCACCAGAAGATCTTTCCAAAAATGACCAATACCGATTTAACCCCAATTGACCCCAGAAACCCTCTATGATAAAAATATTCAAATATTTAAAAAATCGATTTTTTTTAAATATCTGAGAAATCAAAAAAAAATTTCGATGAATAGATGAACGAAACACGAAGGGATCTACTCTATATGTTAATTTGCAGAACGACCAGACTAGATGGTAGATAGAATTTTTTATCCTTGACAGCTCCTTGCCATTTTATAAAAGAAAAGTGAAATGGAACACATTTTGAGAGGTCGCTTCAAGTAGGAGGGTTTCAACAAAAAAAAACTTGTAGAAGCTGACCGGTCTTCAAGTTCTAGTTTTTCTTTCTACTCTTATTCACGGACTCCCTTGGGGAAGGAAAAAACGAAAGTGGTTCGAACGAAATTCCAAGGAGACGACGAATGAGCAAAAGCTTTTCAGTGCACAACATCTGACGTTGCTCTTCTTGACGTGTACAATTTTGTTTTTATTCCTCCACCATAAGTACTTCCTCTTGGTTATATTGAAATTTCGCTTCTCACCGATAAACCACACTAGCAAACTCGCCTGAAACGCCATGAAAGTTGTTTTTTGGCGATTCGCCCTGGCGGATGACTTCACTTTGCGAATTTATATCAATACGGTGTCTGTGGCTGCATATTTATCTGATCGTGAATAATAAATATCCGAGAATCATTGCGTTATTTTATTTTTCAGGAATTGCAAATACAAACAAACTATAGAAAGAAAATTGAAAAAAAAAAAAAAAATTCAGGCATTGTACTTGTCGAATTCGTGCGAGTATGAGAAATAGGTTGTTTAAGTTAAAAAATAATTTGCCAAGTAGAACGTCCAAACATTTTTGTGTATCATTTTTATCCATTGGAAATTTTGCAATTCTAATTTTTTTTTACAATTTTTTCTTCTAATATTTTGTGGTTGTAATTTTTTTTTCGATCGTGATCCAATATATCTGGCAACTTTTGCATCCATTTGACGACGTTTTTTATTTTTAATCCGAAGTCCTGCAACCATTGATTTCCGCATGATTCTATAGGTTGCCATATATTATATTGAATGAATTTTTTATGAAAACTATTTGACAGAGAGCATGCAATTGAAGCCACAGGTTTTACTCGGTTAATATTTTTTTAATGCATTAATCTACAGAGTTCCAAGAGGTCGCGATCGATAGAAAAAAAAAATATTGTAACATTTTTTTTTTGTATTCTGTCGTTGATTTATATTTTTGTTAATTTATAGATAATAATCAATGTTTTAAGTAGAATAGGAGAAAAAGTATATTTCGTTTTCAGATTTTTACAGTTTATATAATGTAATAAAACAGATACTCATCTTTTATGCGTATTCGATGATTGAATAGAAGGTAGAATGAGGAATCGCCTTATTGAATAATTGGGAGTTCAGAAAATCGAAGACGAGGCGATTTTTCGTACCTGAGATTACGTTTATTGACGATGAGTATACGTTCGAAAAAACCGAAAGGTGAGAGGTTATCAACGACTGTCCTAAATTTTCGGAGATCATTTCTCCTTCCCGTTTCATATTTCTCCCTCCATATCGTACTGAGAATCCGTCATAATAATAATATTCAAAATCACACCGTTACAATATGTGAACGTGAACGTGAACTTCAGAAACCTCTGAAGTACTGAAATTATTTTATTATTGGTAAAACAAATTTTCAAAGTTTCCGAAAGCAGTTGGAAACGCGATGGCTCCTTGTAACGATTGATTATACATCGATGTATTGGTACGATACCGAGTCTCAGGAAGAAATGTGTACAGAGAGTCTCTCTCCAAATTTCTGACGAGATCGACCAGAAACTAGAAGCCCGATAGCGCTCGTCCCACCCAGATTAATCAAAAACTCTAAACACACGCCGTGCTCAGCTATCCTTTTTTTTTTGAAATAAAACTAAATAAAATAAACTCGGACTCTATTACTTCTATTTCCAAAGAGAAGACCTGACCAAATTTCGGAGCTATTGGAAAAAGGATCATCGTGAAAAAGAAAAATAAAAAGATGTGTATAAAACTGTTTTTTCTTTTAAACTTACGGCACACATTTGTTTATTTTTATCAACCCGCATCTCGTGGCATTTTCTATTTGTGCGTGAAATACGGCATACTGTTCGTAATATGTATAATTCACAATGCCTTCGAAAATCTTCGTCCAAACCCCGATTATCGTGGTCTTGACTTTTGTAATATTTATCATCGTTTATATAAGAAAATCTTTGTCGCAAGCTATCACCATATACGTCGAGATATGCGGCGTCCTCAATAATTTGTATAACATAACCGAAACTGTAAAATTTCGTGAATAAACGAAAGTGTGTGTGTCAAAAGGTATAAATGCAAAATAAATGCCTCCTTATTTATATACACGAAAGCTATAAAAAAATAGAGAATTATAATCCAGAAATTTCATTACATCCTATAAAGAGTCCTTGAGAGTGAACGCGTTATTAGCAATGTATTGTAGTAACGCTCCTGACATAATATAACAAAACCCGAACGTAACCCCAAAATATATCGCGCCGCGGTGCAATGTTTTGCCCGAACGCGAACAACAACCGGCAGACTGCGTGTTAGCAGGCGGTAGCCATACTGGCAAACAATACAAAGGCCCGAAACAAGCCGCGGCGCACGACACCAGCGACGACAACCGTCAACAAGTCGAAATTTTTTTTTAAATTTTTTCTTTAAAAATCAATGCGATCGTTCTAAATATTGTAATTAGGCTTAAATTAGCGGAAAAATGCACGGAATCTTATTCCTAATTTCTTTATCGAATTATTAATAATAATTGATTTTTATTGTGAATAAAAACTTTTGTAAAAATTATTGAATCACAGCGTTCAATTTTTATCATTTCGTTGTAAAATAAAATTGTAAGATATATAAAAGAATTTTTGCACATCTTACCTTCGAGACTACGAAAGTACAAGAACGCGGGCTCTACTCCAATTAAAATGCTGAAAGTCATTAAAAATGCGCAGAAGAGGGTTTGAGATTAAAATTCACCGCTCGACTGTTCAATTGCCGAAAGGCACGACAAAGGAGGGTATAAAAGTTGGTGCGTGACCGATTCGGGAGGCAGTCCTTCCTCAAATTTCTGACTCAGAACAAATAAGATATGACCTTAAATATTCTCACTGATCCTAGCAAGCTACTTAACCTATCCTAAATTTTCCTGGATGTCTGGAGTATCGGAGGGGTTCGGTGACGTTCTCAGTCAGTCCAGGGTCCGCTTACCTAACCTCACTTTCCGATTTAGTTTGCACATGGTCTCGGAGCGATTCAGTGGTGTTTCAATTCTATAACCCGTGGACGGTAAATTACCTAACCTAGTAGATGCTCAAGGTCTCGGAGCATTTCGGTAACGTTTCAATCCCATATAGCTTGGAGTTTGTTTTTTCTAATCTAACCTATATATTTTTTTCTGTTGTCTTGCTAGAAGCAGGGATGATTTTTTTCTTGTAAATTAATTCATAAATTTTGTAAATTTTTCTTATTTGCAATTTTTCAATTCAAAATCAGGAATAAATGAGTCCGAGTCAAATAAAATCGAAATTTTTGTAAAATTTGTAAATTCTTTGATAATTCAAGAGGCTGCGATACGAATTTTAAATTATTTATTGCAACAATTGAAACAAATAATAATTTTTTCTTATATAGAATCAAAAACACTTTTGAATTATCCAATTTTTTGAATTCTTCTCTTGAAACGAGTTTTTATAAAATAATTTCAAATTTTCATTAGAAATTGAAGTCGAGCGTAAATTCGCGATATTAAAAATTGATTTAATTCGAAACTGCGTGCGAAGTATAATTTCCGATAACCGGCGAGCGCGATCGCGAATTTTCCAATGAAAATAAATCAAAAACAAATTGACATGTAAAAATTGCTTCAAGTTGAATAAATTCGAGTTGTTAAATTTTTTCGAAAACAAATTCCGCGTTCTCACGTTTTTTTCATATCTGCTCCTTTTTATTAAGGTAGCTCGAACCGACGCGTGGCCAGGTTGGCAAGAGCGTTACGTTACAGTACTTGTTTCGAGTCGCTACCAGGACCCTGCATTTGGTAAATTCGGCAGTATTTTTTTCCTTGAGAACAAAATAAATATTGATTATAATAAATATTAAATAAATAATATGCTCCACGAAGTTGAGCCAAAGAATTCTGTTGCTCAAACTACGCATGATATTTCTAATTTTACATCCTTGTATTATGAAACTTGCCAACAACGCGGGTACTTCCATGAGGAGAGATTATTTGAAAGAGAAGTTCTGGGATACCGTACTTAAGAGAGGAATTTCTTAGTACACCCTAATGAATAGGCATCGAATTGTTTGTAGAGTTAACAAAATGACATTTTCCGTGAACTGATAATGAATTTTGCATTCATTGTTCAAAGAGATGGCTCTTCGAGTCAATTGCCCCATTTACGATTCAATTGCTATTCGTTAATTCATTTGCATGCAGATTCATGCTCATTTTCATAGATGTTTGACACGCATTCGTAAAATAATGATGTTTTTAGCAGACAAATGATGTATTTTATAAGCATAATACCGCGGGAGAGAAAAATGGTCGTTTAAGCCTATGTCGAGTACACTTGAATGCACCTGCGAATAAGAACGTGACGAGTTTCATGACATTTCGCCTGCTCTCGTAGCAGAGAATCGATGAACCCAAAAAATGATATCGCAGAGAATGGCACTACGTGTTCGTTGGATTAAATTGGAAGCATGAAGCCGACAACATTCCAGAAGTATGTTGAACGCATCGATACACCGTCGCCAACGAAGTAATGAAGTATATTTGACCATTTTGCAAACAACATAACGTTTTACATGAGCTCCAACGAACACATCTACGCGCTCATATAGGTATATAAACTTCCAGGTGACTGATATCACTGAAAGGGTGTTTGCTATTCGTGAATGTTAACAGGCTGAATATAGGCGAGTGCCAGAATTATTGAGAGGCGTGTATTCGCCTCTACCGTCAGGAAACGAGGCATGCTCGGCTGTCAATACATCGAGAGCACATCGCATATTTTGTTATTGGTATACCGGAATGCCACATCCATATAGTCCCTGACATACCAAATCGTTGAGAGAATACACCCAAATGTGAACGATGCGATACGCGAACCACGTCTGAAAACCGTGAAGATTCTCGCTATGCATCGGGTTCCAAACAGTCTGTCAATGTCCACTGTATTTCATTTCCACAATACAAATTTTATCCTGAAACAATAAAATTGCAAAAAAATACGTAGGGGAGACCGGGGCAAAACGGGATACCCGAAAAATGAGAGAAATTTTTTGTCTTTTTTTTCAATTTTTATACTTGTCCGAAAAGAACATGAAATATATTTTTTCCACACTATCTTGTTTTTTTTGGATTTTGATTTTTTTTTTTCAAAAAATTCGTTTTTTTTCAAATTCTCTCTTTTTACATCACTTCCAAAGTGAAAACGTTTTTGCACAGATATACAAAAAGTATTTGTAGTACATCTGCAATTACTGCTTCGCAGATTACTGTCTATGACAGTAATCGCAGATATACGTTTGCGGACCATCATGTGTGGTTACACCTGCATATGAATCATGTACCCACTCCGCACAATTTTGGCACTTGAATCCATGATTCAGTGGATAAAGAATACAATTTTTTACAAAATAAACATTGGTAATCTGCGTTATTATTTATTTCATTAATTTTTTATTGAATTACTGAGGGTCCGTTCGATGTACTTTAGAGCGTTGTAAGCGCCGAGAGCGCTCACAGCGTGCTCTCGACTTACGTTTGAGCGCTGTAAGCGCTGAGATAGCTTTCAACGCTTACAGCGGTAAGTCGTCGGAAACACTCGATTACGGGTGCAACGTGCACCCAAGGTGCATTAAATTAAAATCATAATAAAAAAAATTTCATGAGTTTTTGAGAGGTACCCCTTTTTGCCTCGGAATTTTGTTTTTTTTTGAAAATTGAAAAGAATTCCAGTACATTTCTTAGTTTTTGGGAGTAAAAAATAGACAGAGCTTCCCAAACTTCTGAAAAATTCAATATTTCCTTAGGTATCCCGTTTTGCCCCGGTCTTCGCTATACCATAACGAAATGCATCGATTGAAAAACATTCTTGTAACATCAAGGAATCATCATAAACGATATGGAGACGAGAATTTGGGGAATAAACAAACTTTTTTTCTCCACTATATTCTTTGAGAAACGTTTAAAAACACTCGATAGAAGAATTCTCCGAATTATAAAAGAAAGCATAAAAATAACTCAATATAAGGATATTGGCTCTTACTTATTTTGCCACACCTCATGAAACATCGACCGAATATAGAATCGAAAAAACCTTGCCTCCAATAGTATTTCAAGGGACTTTCGATTTTCACGTATTTATGAAATGATGATAAGCTTTTTATGATTTGTGCACGAAACTGATACAGACTTCCCCTATTTTGATCGTTTCTAATCCCGATCAAGAATCACAAGCTCTTGCAAAGTTGATACATTAATTCTTATCTATTTTCAAATTCTACCATCATGATCCACCGGGTATCGAGTTTTCAGCCCCAATACCGTGTAAGATTAGATCGGATGAATGCTGATTGTGAAAGTACCCTTTTCGTTCAATTGATATGTTTCGTATACGAAAATTTATATACGATTATTCGAAAGCAACGGGGCGAAGGGGAATACATACCACCAAATCTCTATGGGGTGCTAGGACTCGATCGATTAAGTTAAAACTGTTGAAAGCCAAAAATCGTATCTCCCCATACACAAGCACGGCAAAAATCTTATTAGCATTATTGCTACATTATTATCATAACTCATTTATTTTTATCCAATGATGTCGTATGATAGAAATCTTTGTTGAATAATTCAATCATTACTCATCACTCTGAACGAAAATTAAAGTACTGAACGAAATTCAATTTCAGTCTCATTTATCAAGTGGCATTGCAATAAAGGAATTTCGGATAAAGGATTGGTTCAGTAAAAATAATCTAATCTTCGCTACAATTTTCCATTTATATGATGAAAAAGAGCATAATTTCATTTATCAATCATAAAAAAAACATGAAAAAAACAAATCAATAATCAATTCAAGATCTTTACAAAAAAATCACATGGTATATTTGATACCATGGAATGCTGCAAAATGCGAAATGAAAAATTGAGATAAAAAAAGTTTAGTAGATGAAATGTAAGTATCACTTTCAGGGGATTTCGACGGGTCTGTGACGTGAACGGGAAATCTGTATGGATTAAAGGTTCTGGCACATTACGAAGTTTGAAGATTCCGTTGGTTAGAGCAATCGCTTTAGCCGCAGGGATTCATCCAGGAGTTTGAGCTTAATGACCACGTTTGGTTTCGCGTTCGCTTCGACGACATTCGATTCAATTAGTCATAGGTCCGGGTACGCGCGATAGTTAATACCTCGAATTAAGTGCCGCGATTAAATGTCCTCGTTCTTGGAACAGAATGCTTGGATGTCATGAGTAATCGGGTCCGAGACTCCATATACCGTTAGCACGTTTATCCCTGGCACTTCACGCACTGAGAAAAAAAGCAGTGGTTACTGCTACTATACACGTATGGTTATCACCTCTATGGTAAAATGTACCAAAAAATATTGTTATGACAATTTTTCCATAGTTAAATGAACTATATCTGTCATGATCATCAAAACATATGATCTCTATGGTGTGGATGACCATGTGTTATTTAAAAGTAACTAACAATCATGGTAAAAATCTTTACAATGATCAGATAATGCAAGTAACTTTATAAGTAAGTCGTTTTGGATATGAAAAATATGGTATACTGTATCATATTCATGTTTGGATAAACCTTACTGAATTTTACCATCCATATTGCAATTAATATCTATGATTGAATAGGCATTATCATAATATTTCATGATAGGAACAATTTTTGTAATTTTGCGGAGACTTGTGCTTCCAGGTATTGATGATTATTTGTTATCGTTAAGTCAACCATACCGCAAGGGATATTTATACCTTTCTCCTGAGTAAAAGTACGACGCGACAAAAAAAAGTCGATCAGAGGAAGGCTCGATCCCGAGACTTTCGGAATTTGAGTTTGGAACGCAATCCATTACGCTACCACACACTTTATAGCTGAACAAAAACAAAACTTGTATATAAACCGTGATGACGACTTATATATGCGTTTGCTTGTTTCCTAGTTATAGAACGTATGGTAGCGCAGTGGATAGCGCTCCAGGCTCGAACTCCAAGAGTCCCGGGATCGAGTCCCACTTAGGTCAATCAATGTTCTTTGGTTTGTTGAAATTCTTTCTTTTTGTTAAAATCCTTCCTCTCCGTGGTCTACCTTAAATCTTTGCCAAGTGTACCATGAGCATATAGTCGAGAGTACAATGCCTAATTGTAAAAGTATTACTATTATTTGGTGACATGTACACAATATATTTTTGGCAAGGCCATTGTTGCTGTTAATATATGCGCTTGATGTAAACGACATATAAAATATAGTAAATACAATCATATTTTTTTGAATGAGCGTTACCATAAAAATATTTTTATCACCTCAGGGAAACATGCAAATATGGTACTATGAACCAAAAATGTTTCTCAGTGCGTGGACTCTGTTCGCCTGTTTTTTCTTCATTCCCGGACCTCCCGGTCACTATAACGAAACTCACTTTTGACCATAATGTCGTGATACCACCGTGAAATGTATAATAATATAACTGTGATTGTACAGACAAATTTGAATAAATATAATCAAAAGAAAAACTCGATTGATGAAAAAAGTCAAAATTTTGGGAAAAGGAATGTCATATAATTCCAATAAAGACGACAGAAATATCTATCGAATCTCGAAAGTGGGTTTCTCACGACGAAAAAATCGTTAAGCGTTAACTTCGATTCAGGTCGTGTGATTTTTTTTGCATCGTTTTATTTGCGTCAGAAAAAAAATTCAAAATTTATTTCGAAATAGCAGATCTGCTATAAATGTTCGCGGATCAATAAATTTCATTTGGTTTGGAAGGATATTTGTGAAACTATATTTGTGTTATTCGATTAAAAGTTGTTTCGATGACAGGCTTGATGTGTCGTTGCTACCCCGGTGTGAAAAATACGGTGTTCAACAGATTGGCGAGCTCGATCGGTGGCGAGAGTGATAAAATTACACGTTCAAGCTCGATCAGAGTTCACAGCGTAGGTGGAGGCAAAGGCAACGTCATATCGTCTCGCTTCATTCACATGTAAGCGACGATGTCTAGCAATTACTTTTTGAAACTGTTCCTTCATGAAAAAACTCAAAATTGAATTACCCAACGTTTGAACGCTCGTTTATTTTTGCTCTTTCAACGTTTTTCAATTACATGCAGTTCCTCTCTCAAACCACTCGCTACGCACAAACATTGCTGCATTTACGTTTCCAGAAACAAAATTGAAAAAATGTACGAATCAATTCTTGTTCCATAAAATACAAAAATTAAGTGCTTCAATATTTTTTTTTCTCATTGTATTTTTATTTTTATCATAAATGGGATGAAAATTTTCTGCGAAAAAATTCATGACGGTGGTGTTTTTTTAATCAACATTTTCATACAATATTAAAATATAATTGATCGCTAGAAACTCCGTTAACACTTCGAAAGATCTGCTGCTATCACTTTACTCCATTTCTCCTTTATCACATTTATATACATTTCACTCTCATTCTGCTATAAGCCAAACGGTCAAGAGTTGTGAGAAATATAGCGACTAAGGGCTTTACACGCCTGTGTATATAGACGGGATGTGTCTATATACACCGATCGGGCTAGATATATAACGAGGACTGTGACAGCCAGGGAAGCCTATGAAAAAAATAAAAAGGAGTTGTGCGAATAAACACAAGATAGAAATAAAACTAACGAAGTCATTGAACGTGAAGTTGAAATAAAGGAATCAAAGGCAGACGAAAATAAAGATGTAACAGATCAAGATTCGGATAACACTATGACAGACAGAAACAAGGTTAATATAACAAAGGAAAATCAGGAAAACGGAATAGGAAAAGGCGATGAGATTAGGATCACGACTGCTGAGAACGGAAAACCTGAAAACCACTCTGAGAACAAAAGGGAAACAATGTATGAAAATTCGAAATTCGATACATCGATTTGGGATAGAAAATTCCACGATATTGACGAATTGCCCATAATTGAATTGTCAGAAAAGGAATCATCCTTTGATAAAAATATAAATGTTTTGAAAACAACAACAAGACCATGCTCTGGCATGTGAGACTAGGACATGCGTCTCTTGCATACTTGAAAGCTCTTCAAATTAAATTCTCAAATAAAAAAGAGTGGGCGAATATAAATTTTGATGAGTCAATTCTTGAGTGCGAGGTATGCAAGCGATCGCGAAGTTTAACAAAATACCGTTTAATCCAGTACGTAGACGAGCAACTGAACCTTTACAAATTATACACTCTGACTGGACCAATCAGTCCAGTATCCTTTCCAAAGGGTTATAAATACATTGTTGTATTTATAGACGATTATTCAAAGTTAGAGATGGCTTATTCGATAAAAGCAAAAAGTGAGACAGGAGCTTGTTTTGAAGCATTTGTTAGGAGCGCTCGAAACCTGTTAGGTAGAGATGCAAAAATATGTTATCTACGCACAGAACAAGGGACTGAATTCACAGGGGGGTTACACAATTGATGTTCTAAAGAGGCTAGGGGCAGAGCAGCAACTTGCGAGCCCGGATACCCCCGAACATAATGATGTGGCTGAGAGGTTCAATCAAACTATACAGAAAAAGGTAAGAGCGTACATGTACGATGCGAAACTACCCGAAAATATGTGGGATCTCGCCTTACGTGTTGCTGTGTATGCCTACGATAGGACGCCACATAAATCGAACGACATGATTACGCCAATGGAAAGGTTTGCTCCAAATCATAACTATGACATGAATCAACTGAAGCGTTTCAGTTGCGTCGCGTATATTAAGGTCCAGAGGAAAACGGGTCCTAAATTCAGATTTGAAGGTCGACGGGTAATTTTGGTGGGTTACACACCCACGGGTTTTCAGTTCTTGAAACCTGAAGAGGGAAAATTTTACGAAAGCAGAGACGCGCGGTTTAATAAGAAAATAATATATGGAGGTAGGTACGAAAAGGACGGCATCAAAGATTGGCCAGTCGAGTATGATGAGGTTAATAAAGAGAAGTGGTTAATTGAAGACGACGAAAAGAAAAGAAAAATATATAAAATTTCAGATCAAGAGGGGGAAGTTAAAAGAAGGAGAGGACGGCCTAAAAAGAAATTGTCGGTTTCTGTAGAGTTTGGAAAAGAATCAAATAGAGTAATTGACTCGAGCTTTACTGAAATACTGAGACTGAGACGTGAAGAAGAGAGAATTCAACTCTTGAAAGCTTCACAAATTATGAACAAATCAGGATTGTTTGATAAAAATGAAAGGAAAATGAGGGAAACTGAAGATGAGGTTGGACATGCATTGATGGCGCGTATCAATCAGTATCCGACTTCATACAAATACGCGATGCAATCAAAAGAGCGTGAAAATTGGCTAAAAGCAGTGAACGAAGAACTAAGTTCCATGCATAAAAACGAGGTGTGGTCATTAGTAGATCGTCCCATCAGAATGAAAGATGGTCGAAGGGCAAACACTGTGGATTCCAAATGGGTGTTCAAACAAAAATTCGAGAATAACAACAAAATAAAATACAAAGCACGATTGGTGATTAGAGATTTTAAAGACACAAACAATTATGACCTAACAGAAACTTACGCCCCTGTATCTCGATTGACTTTAATAAGATCGGTGTTTGCCATAATCAACAAATATAATTTGGAGATGTGTCAATTAGATGTCAAAACGGCGTTCTTGAATGGATTGATAGAGGAAGAGATATACATGGAAATTCCAGAGGGTGTGCAGGATAGCGCAAAAAAAGGAAAATAAAGTATGTAAGCTACAAAAGGCTTTATACGGTCTACGGATCAGTCTGAAGAAATGAAACAACAGATTTACTGAGGTAGCATTGAGTGTAGGATTGAAAAATGATGAGGTAGAGCCATGTCTGTTCATGTGGAGAGAAGACAGGCAATTCCTAATTCTACTGTTATACATAGACGACATATCAATGGCAAGTAATGACGAAAACAAGCTGAGAGAAGTGACCACGAAATTAAGAACTGAATTCGAGATGAGTGAGTTAGGAAATCCAAGAGAGTTTCTTGGCATTTCTGTAAAAAGAGACAGAGAAAAACAAGAAATCATACTCAATCAAGAAAAATATATTGAAAAGGTTTTGAAATGATTTAAGTTTGATGAGGCGTATCCACAGAGAACACCTATGATCACAACTCAAGCAGCCAACAGAGAGAGACGAGATAGAGAAGAGATTTCCAATGATAAAACGTTGAAAGAAACCGAGACGACGAAAAATGTTCCGTACAGAGAAGCGATTGGCTCCTTGTTGTACCTGGCCGGGGCAACCCGACCGGACATCTCATATGTAGTGAATGTGTTAAGTAGACATCAGATTAATCCCACTGAATATGACTAGGGAATGGTCGAAAGAGTCTTCAGATACCTGAAAGGGACAAAAGCGCTAGGTTTAAGATTATACGGGGGAGACAAATGACTTGGAAGCGTATTCTGATGCAAGTTTTGCTGACTGCAAAAATTCACACACGACGTGTGGATATGTGATTAAACTTTTTGGAGACTCCATCACCTGGAGGACACATAAGCAACCGTATGTTGCTCTATCAACATATGCCAGGCAGAATACGTAACGATGAGTGAGGCGTGTTACGAATTAATGGCTATAGACAACTCGATAAAGCTGATTTTGAACAAGTCATTTTGTCCAGTAAAACTATGGTGCGATAATAAAGCCGCTGCGGCATGTGCAAAGACGAGTGGAAGAAATAGACTCAGGCACATGGGAGAGGTGCGAGAACATTATGTGAAGGAGTGTGTAGGGAGAAATCTGGTAAAAATTGGATGAATTCCATCTAAAGATCAAATCGCAGACATATTAACCAAGCCATTATCATTCGATATGCGCAAATACTTGGTAGACAAAATCCTGAATATTCATTCCATATAATCAATTGAGATTTATAACATTGTTGTGTACCTTTTTGTTTGTTCGTAGATAATCAGTAAAGGCGACGTGAGAAAAAAAAGGGAAACAATAAATAAATATATCTATATATTTTAAGGAAAACAATGTAAAGAAACAACTAGATTAAGATACGAAAAGAAAGAAAAAAAAATTGTTTTGCATTATGTCGAAACTATTATTATATAAGATTACTGTACAAAGCATGGGAAAACCTGAAAAGATCATCAAAAGGATGCGGTAAATGTCTGTCTGTCATTTTTGGCTGTAAAGCATTTAGTCGGGAGGGAATGTGAGAAATATAGAGACTAAGGGCTTTACATGCCTGTGTATATAGACGGGATGTGAGCTTCGAGGTGTCTTTCCCCACTCCTTCTCTCGCATGCGGGACCTGGCCCCAGTTCAATTTGAGTTCGACTCGTGTCAAGAAAGGACGGTCGTGACCCATGAAAAAAAGCAAATGAAGAATAGAGTGAATCGTGTATTTATTTCTACCTGCACCCAAGAAACAATTCCAACAAGAATATTTTGCTCTGAAATAAAATAAAGAGTGTGTCAGTAAAACTTCATTTGTTTTTATCTTCGAAACAATGTTTCCACTGAATTATTATGCGATTCGAAAATTTAAAATTCAAATGGTAGCCATTAACATTCGAACGTTAAAATAATAAATCAAAATGCCGTGAACCGAAGATTCACTTTGATACAACCCACATTAATTGGGGTACATTTGGTTTAATGAATGTTGCAGAGGAACGAGTGGCATTGATATAGATCTTCGACGAGTGGACATCGACCAATGTCCTTTGCCACCGGGCTCAACACAATTGAACATTTTTGCAGCCAGTGACAAATGCAAGAATCGGACGACTGAGGTGAGTACATTTCTGACGAATCTTGTCCAATAACTTTTCAATGTTTCTTTACCATTCTCGAAAACATTGAAACGAAAAAATATGAGTACAACCAAATGTGTTTTTCAATCTAGCTTTTGCAATATTTTATAGGCTTAATAAAAGCAAATATTCATCACACAATGAAAGCGTGAAAAATACAAAGAAACAGCGAATTTTTGTTTCATATTATGACTCTCTTCCACGTTCTCCCTTTCTATGTAGCATGTGTAACGTTGTCGGCGTAATTGCTGCAATATCGGGATCAATCTCGGTTCAAAATTGGCTCCGATATCGCGGTCACATATCGATGGTACGAGACGCGACGGGGTGGTGGGCCCCTGTGCGGTGCAAGGTGCTACGCTCTAACCCACAACCTCTCCTGCACCGGCTCTTCCGTCCTCGCGTACTATAGCAACTAATATGTACGCCTCGTTCTCTCTCGCTCTCTCTCTTTCTCTCCCTCGGCTTCTTTCTTCTTTCCTCTCTCTCTCTGCTCTGACTCTGTCTATTGAAAAATATTACGAAAATCTTTTCTCTACGTATGTCGATCGTGTCGACATATACATTTTCAATCCATATATACATATAAAGACGTCTGACCGAAGCTGGAAAGCCAATGGATAATTCGTTGAATATCGAGATCGATAGGGGAAGGGGTATTTCAGTTCAAAAGCCTGAACCTATCCAACGTGGCAACTGTAAAAGGCAAAAGGTACAAACGAAACAGATGAGGGAGCAAGAGAGGGAGAATAAATTCTTGCATCATGACGTCCAATTCGAAAGTACCTAAATATTCAAAGCGCACGAATGTGAACGAGAATTCAACCGTTATACTGTTCACATATTTTTCACCGACTATATTTGAAATGCTACATTTCTTTTTTTCTGTTTCGACAAAAAATGGGAAGCTGTAAAATTTCAATGGCGAATCATTAAAATTCTTTTCTGATTGGATTCGCGAAAATGTTGCTCCCAGCATTCTTTCCGATATTTATTTTTCAAAAACCCCTCAGGCTTTTTTCTGTAAAGTCGAAAGTTATAATAGAATTACAACAAATGTTTACTGAAAATTCATCCCATCACAGCGTTAAGCTTTTCTGTGAATTGATCAAATTTAACACAAAATCGTTCGTGAGATTGAGAAGAATGTTTAATGACTTTTTGTGAGAAAAACTCAATACATTTTTTCGTGATTACGAGCAAAAAATGATATGCTCAAGTGTACGATAGCAAGCCATTTGAAATTCTCTCTTCTCAAGGTAGCTTCTTGACTGATTGAATGTCACTGAAAAAATGGCTGGATGAAGTTCACTCGCGATCGTGCAACGCTGAAGAATGATGGATTTTCTAGCAGTACTTTTTGACAGTATGCACTCTTTTCGATGCCTTTCGGATGAAGGAATCAGTCATTCACCGTATTTTTTTTTACTGTAATGTAACGTTTTCTCTCTCTCTCTCTCTCTTTTCATTTATTTTATGTAAGAATAGATTCATTACCATTGATTTTCGTATAAGGTGGCAAAAAAGTTTGAATAATGTTGGCTTTTCTGAAGTTTGCGAGACGTCGCAGCGCATTCATTGCCATTATCCTTCACTGTCTTCTCATTCCGTTGCGAAAAAGTTGTTGCCGAAATTTTTTATAATCACTGATACCTTTCACGATTCGCGAATCGACGGGGGAACGATACGGGGAATAACGCTGCGAAAGAAACGAAAATAATGAAAGGAACATGTACAAGAAAAAGTTTGTGGATAATATGCATTTAGATACGTGTATGAAACCCTATAATATTTCAATACGCTTCATCATATTAATATATTTTTGTACATATAGACCTTGAGAACATTCTCATAAAAAACTCTGCATAACATTTTCATCCAACCCATCCCTTATCATAATACTTCACAAGTTGCAATCAATCAAATTTTTGGTTTATACATGCTCACATCATTGATAAGCATCTCAGCAAATACCCGTACTTTACCTACACCATATGAAGATACTTTTGTTTTTCTCTTTTTTATATCGACTCAAAATCTAGAGGAGGGAGTAGAGCAAAGCGGAACAGCTGGGCACCCTCCGAAAATTTTTTTGAACTTTTTTCCATTGGAAATCTGCAAAATTTCGTTATTCGACTGAGAACATGCTTCAAAAACTCAAAATTTAAGCAAATAGTGTATTGTGTACCAAGGAGCTAAAGCCAAACGTTTTAAACTCTAAACGCGATGTTGTCAGTACGAGGATAGGTTAAAATGTTTTGCCTCTGAGGTGCACATGATACTTTATACTTAACAAAACCACGTTTCCAAGCTTTTTCGGAAATGTCTAAGTACCTATCTCCCCACTAATTTCTTCGACAGTTGCGGAAACGTTTATAGTTTAGGTCCCGCAGACACGCTTCAAAAAGTAAGGAAAACGTGGTTGCATATTATGTAAAAACATTTGTTTTGAAAATTGATTTTTCTTCAATCAATAAACCGTGAAATAGTTATTATCATTGAAAATATAAATATTTGAAACATACGTGATATTTATACAATTTTATCTCATTTACAATAATATCGTGGTACTCTTAGAATAGCGTGAGGCAAGGAGACACCATAAGCAATTAACCCTTCGAGTATACACCTGGGGTTCAGTGACCCCCAGTGCCAAGGTGAATATATGGAGCTCTTAGAGCCTACAGGCAGAGTTCCCCACACCCTCAGTTATAGTTCGAAGGGTCCTCTGTAGGTGGGTCCCATACCGTATAAAACTGAAATCGAATTTGCGCGGGGCACGAGATTGAACGATAAAATTTTGATGCTGGGGACCGCTGTGTGTACTTCGTATAACTATTTTTTGCAATTTGTTTATTTTCTTTGCTTTCCAAGTGTTATTGACCGTATAAAAAGTAAGGACCATCGGCGCAAACTGCAGATTTTTTTCAATTTAAAAACATTTTCGGTTCACAATTTGTCCGCAATATCATTTCCACAATCGAATCGGTCGATAAGATAACTTTTTGGCACCTTTTTGGAAAAGTCTACTAGGGATATTGCATCGACATATTTCATTATTTTTCAAATAATTCTGAACCATTTCTTTCCACGGGAATACATCGATTGTCTTTCCTAATCGTAAGATATCTGAAATTTCAATTTTATTACTATTATTCCGAAAGAATTTTTTGTTCGTCCAACTCAGAATGTTCGGGTAATAAAAGAAAGTGACATGTGAGAGAAAAATATGTTCTAAATTTTCGCAAGGGTGTTTCACTTTGCCCGGCCATCTTGGGTTTGCTCTACTTTCCCCTACGTAATGACATTGAAAGGATAGAATATTTCCAAATTTATTGAATAAATCATACGAATAACATCAAAAATGCAGTTTTTTTTCCATGGAATTGCTTTATTCAATTACCTTCAAATTGATGTATTTTCTCCCATTGATTGATCAGTTCGTTCAAAAAGTATACAAAAATAAAAAAAATTTTAATTCTACAATTTTCAAAATCGAAAGTTTCATCGATTTTTCGTGCTGGTTTGATCTTTTTTACAGGATCGGAGAAATATATTTTTGTTTCCACCTATGTTGTGAGAGCTCATGGTGATTGATAGCTCTTTAGTCGTGCATTGAAATTCATTAGGGAGATTTCTGTCATGGATATCAATCGATTATGTTCTTAATTCTTTTGTGGACAGTGCGTCGCGACAACGGGCCTCGGATTTCGACGCGGAAGTTATCGATGTGTGTGCAAACGAGGCTATTATTATCCGGACACGAAATCCATCGAGAGATATTATAACGGGACTGTAATCGAGGAGGAATATGAGAAGCAAATGCTGGTGAGTTTTATTTTCACTATTTTCACGAAAGATTTTCATAATCATAAATCACGAATAAAAAAATTATATAGAAATAATTTCATTTGTGTTTGAAATGGATATGAAAAGGTTGCGGATCGTGAAAATTCATTAGAATTTAATTCCATAATTATATTTGCCGGATGAATATTGAATTTGAAACACTAATTCTACACAGCCACCAATAATTTCACTATTGGCGAAAAAATGGAATTTTATAAATATTTTTAATGTATCGAGGCTAAAGTATTCGCAGTGAATCGGGTTCAGTGAAACCCAAAGATAGCAGAAATACCAGTAAATAAAATGGGAAGAGACTCGTTAAGAAATGACCTATGAGACATCATTGGAGAAATGGCGGGTGTACCCTTGTAATGAATTGTGCCTCGGGTAAGGCTACCCTTGGAGTTCTCCTTGATAACAAATTGGCTCGGGATTATAGAAGTATATATCTATTTATATATGTGGAAAGTGTCTGCGTGTGAGAAAGAGAGAGAGAGAGAGAGAGAGAACAAGGGAAATGTAGAAGATTCGAAGAACAGAAAATATGAGGTCTCTCATTGCTTCTTGAGAAGCAGAATTGTGTGAAAATTCCAACCACGTAGAAACGTAGTTCGGTCATTTGACCTCTCGAATATAGCTTGTCCGTGCACACCGAAGGCCAATAAGAGTCTCGCAAATCAGTTAGAGACAGTTGGCCAGCCTTGTATTCCATTGTCTATAAGTAACAGCCACTTATCAAACTCTCCAAATTTCATGATTGGAAAACAGAAAACAGAATATAGAAAAATTGATCGAAATTTTTGGGCATTTTTAGAGTTTGGTTATTCAGATTGTCACGATTTTATATATTAATTATTCCAGTCGCTAATCAGTGATTCTTTTGCCCACTAGATCATCATTTTAGCTATTATAATATGAAAGGTGTAACAATAGAACAACCGTGTTTTATTGCCGAGTGAGTAATAACACTCACGTTTCATGAATCCATGTTCGTTCTCTAGTAATTATTAAATATATGCCAGTTTCGCCTTTTGCAATCTCAACTGTCTCTCAGAGCCACCGGAAAAGGCACTTCCAAATGAATAATACTCTACGAACTGTAGCACTTTGAACTTTCAGTTGAAATTACGAAAGTTCACTTTAGAATTCATCGCTACGTGCGTCTTACAAGTGGAGAGGAAAAGAGTGGAAATTGACTGGACGAGAATGGAAGAACCTCAGGATTCTTAGAGAATTTCCATTTCTCAATGGTTTCCTTTTCCGCACATCGTGGCGATATATGTTTCTATCATGTACGTATATATATTCTATATTGAAAGAGGTGGAAATTCGCGTGACGTAAACTCGAATGAAGGAAAGATGAAAGAGGCGAAAGAACGATAAAGTTTGCCATGTGGTAATATCGCTTTGACGTAGTTGTAAAAGGATGTTCCACAGAGTTCTCCCTCGCTGTTCTCGATTATTCTCATGAAATTTCTTACAAACTTCTGATGCTTCATTTGTGGCTCGTTATATAAGCCAAGCCCTTTAGAGTGTAGTTTCGTACAAGTTTTGCTGAATACAATGAGAATTCATAAGCTTCAATTGAAGATCGGAAATGGACGCCTTACGATTTTAGTAACACACAAAAGAATTTACTCCTTGAGACATGTAAATCCACCTGCACCGTATCCTGCTGCGCCAAAGCAAAGAGAAAATCCGCTGTTGGCAAAGCAGACAGTAGAACTTGCGCCAAGGCGGAGTTTCCACTCCCATTATCCGATTTTGAGATCCTCGCTTGTCTCTCCCGATATACTTGAGTTTCTGTGAATATACCGAGAGATTTCTGTCAAAATCGTTGGAAATAATGCGAATACTTGGGAAACCGGATTAGCAACGAATCCCGTTTATCGAACTGTGCAGCATGCTAATAATAAACTTAGTTAATAGAATTTATGAACTCGGAATGCAACATTTTTTTCAAAAAAAGTGAATCGATCAAGATTTTTATAATTATGAATAGTCTATTATAATAACTCCCATTGAATATTTCAGAAGAACGCGCTTTCGCTTCGAGTAACTTTACGCTCATCAGCCATCGCTGAAAATATTTCGATGAGCCCTAATTAGTAGACTGAATTCACGTTGTCCTACTGGCTTATTTATACTCGACATAGTTGTTAAGCTGTTTTAATATGGCAGATGTACAGGGTTCTAATAAAGAACGATGAAACGATGGCTTTGCATTGAATTTCGAAGTGGAAGCTTTTCTGTTCACGTATATTCTAGAAAGTCGAAAATTTCATAAAATACGAAAATTGGATACAATGCATTCAGCTCGCATCACGATCCTGAAAGATCATACTTCATATGATCAATATAATCACGACAACTATTGCATACTCACATCGTGATTTTTAGAACTTTGCGTTTTCGGAGAAATTGCATATGCATTATACATGCTATAATTCATAGCATAAGCATAAAATCAAAATGGGAAATATTGGCGAATTTGTATAAAATCGTTTTCCCGTTTTCCTCGAAATGATTGAACGTTTCAATCATTATTAATGGGCCCTTGGTTTATCATCGAGAGCAAAATTAATCGGATGTATTTCTCTTGAACCTCGCAATGCACGATATCCTATTGGAGCAAAACGTTGCACAGAGATTTGCCGGGGGTTGAAATGAAAAATGATCATTTTTTTATATAGACCGATGGTTTTACCGAAGCATTACGTCATCAATCAGTTCTGCACATGACGCAATTTGCTCCCTAATGGATGAAAACGCACTTCGTAATGTTACAAAGTGTACATTTATCGTCTTTTTATCTATCCGAAGCAGTATTTTACTTGGGTCACGTTGATAGAGTATTTTTTATTTCGTTTCGCAAGATGCAATAGCTTGTGTAAAGTAGTGATATCCTTTCAGCCAAGGACGAACCGAAAGAGAATAAAAAGTGGAATAAAGTCTGGAATATACGTTTAAAGGGACGTTTTTACAGGAATGGAATAGGGATGGAAGAAAAAAGCAGAGAAAGAACAATAGGTAAGGAGATAAGTAAAGAGGGCCAAGAACGGAACGGGAGGATAAGGATCAGGGGCATTTACGATTGTGACACTGATTCAATAATATGCCCCAACGCGATTCTGGTCTAAAGCCCTCAAGCATTGTCACTGTTCGAGGCTTTATGACGCTCCGTTGAATTTTTTTCCTTCTTCGTAACCTCCCTCTCCGAGACTCGAACCGATAGATATATTCACGTGTATAAGGTTCTTCCTGTATTGGGATGACCGTTATATCGTCAGCACATCCGCCTCCATCCGCAAGATATCTGGATATTGCCGCGTCGTTATGTTTGACGGCCTGATTATACTGCGAGAAAGAGATTGGCTCAAAGATTTGGTATGCTGTACGTATTCCTTTCTATGATATGTTTTTCCGGAAACTAGGAGCGGATACATAAAAGATTGAGGGGGGGGGGGGAAGGAAAGAAAAAATATTTTTAAATTCAAGCGAAATCCTGTGATCGATATATACACTTTCCTTGAAATTAGTTCCATCTGTTGTGATATTTTTAATGAAGATGAAATAAAATTATCCTTCGGAAACTGTATCAAGTTTGGAAGACTCTTGAAGACATCGATTTTACATCTCTCGTATGTATGAAGCGGCAGGGTGAAAGTTATGGGAATGAGAAGTTGACTAACGAAGTTTATAGGTTGATTGTTCAAACTGACGTCATCAACTTTATCTTTGTGTAGCGATCTCGAATTGCTATAGAAAGGCAGCTCCGTTGAGTACGATTTACCAGGTTCAACTAGAAGCAGCGGCCGTTTTTATCATTCTCATCGTTGTCCTCGTCCTTGTTTTAACGAAATGGGTTACATTGAAAGTGCGGTTAAGTTTAGCGGAAGGAGTTATCGAAGTTTCGGTCATCCGAGCAACTTTTACCAGTAGGATTGTGTGTTCTCTAGCTCGTAGTGGAACAACGGGAGAAGCTGAGAATCAAGATTGTGACCGGGGGTGTAAGCGGGCTGTGAAGTTGCACCGAAAATCTTGCCATGTCGCTTTTCTTCCCCGTTGCATTTAGCCTCCACATGTGTGCGCGCGCGTGTGTGTAGCCAATCAAAGATCGTTCCAGGAAGAAAACAACGCTCGGCTTATTTCTCTTTTTTGAGTCACCAACGCGTCGTCCGGTCCTCGAGCTTGCTCACTCTCCACTTTGTCTCTTATTTTCTCTCTCGTCCTCGCTCCGTTTCATACCGTGAACAACTGGAAAACTCGTAATGTCGTAGTTTCTAACCAGTTTGTCGTTGTTGTGACTGCTTGTGTCAGAATAGCCTAGTTATTCTCATCAGCTTAACTGTTACGTATACTTTTGAGCTCTCCGCTGCATGGGACTATACAGGTCAACGGATATTAACTCCAACATTTTATTCATTTCATTTTATGTCAGTTTCCTCATTTTCACCTACCGAAACTTTCGTCTGGTTCAATCCAAATGATATTATCCTTGATAACAATTAAAGCTCGTATATGTCACATTCAGTAAAATTCTCCTAATGATATATGCAGCAGTAAGTGAATATCCTTTGCAAAATCTTCAACCTCTCGCAACTTTCAGATACCACGATTTGTCTCTCTTTCTCTCTTCTGTTGGTCTGTTTTTCCAACTGCCTGTCATTTTTGCTCCTTTCCTTTCCATTCAGATAATGTTTCTATCCCTAAAAAAAAAAACTCGTGGTTTCTCGAGCAAACTCCTCCGGATGCTGTTAGCTGCAGCTTTTGGAGCAGATTAAACTTCTGAGTTTCAAGAGACGTCGTTAGTTTTAGTCAGCTACGTTCTAGAACCAAAAGCTTTCCGTTGTCCCTTAAATCCAGGTCCCCATTTACACTGAAGTAGCAGACAACGAGCAGGTACATCTATATTAGTACGCGGTACTTTGCCGTTGAATGTACTTGAAAAAGCATTTTTGTTCGAATTTTCTTACAAACAAGAAATGATTATTTAGAAAATCATGGTTGCTATTTATGGGAGGTTCTAATGGAAATTATACGTCGATTAAATGTCATGGAAAAGTAATATTAAAAACACTGAGAGATACCGACTGCTGAGAAGATCTTTTCCTGCCGATAAAAATCAGCATTCTTAATATAATTTGGTGGGAATTTTTGCCCTCGTTCGAGAAAGTATTTTCGGATATAGGAATTGATTAATTATATCAGTAAGGACCAAATCGGAGGTGGGTCAATCCAATACTTGAAGTAGTGGGAATATATGTTCCATCTGAAATATAGACTAACCAAAAGACAGAGATAAAGAGAAGAGAGAAGGAAATGTAGTGAGCGAGTATATGAGCAGTATTTTTTCGACGTATTTGATTATCGTGAGGGAAATGGAGGAATGGGATTCGGGGGCATGTTGATTTGATGGTAGAGATATAATATGTATATATTCCGATGAAAAATAACGATAGTATGGTAAGCGCGAGTTTTATCGATCGTCTATATTTCCGCCTTGACGTCAGGAGTAAAAAAACGAATCATTTTACAGTTTTTAATCTGAACGGAAAGAATCCTTCTTCAAAGAGCGAACGCCCGATATCAAAGCTTTTCATGTCGTCAAATATCGATGACATCCGCATTCGGATTATAGCCAGGGGTTAAAAAAGTTTGATATTCCAATGATAAAATCAATTTTATCGACAGAAGAGTTTTGAAATCCGGTGTCATTTTGTATAGAGTTCCCCGAAGTGGTATCAACCGAGATATTGCATCTCAATAAGCGTGTGCTCAAATAGAACAGAATGTCCAAAGCTCGTTTATCATGATAGACTGTGTCGTCGAGGTAGCACGTTGCCGGAGGGCTTCGACGAGATCGATGTACCGAAGTTTTGACCGGGTCAACCCACCGTTAACATAACGCTGGAACCTGCACAATGTGTTCGTACAATCCTGTATCTCCCTCGAGCTCTCCCTCCTTTTTCGATACGAGATTTAAACCATCCGAAGCAAAATGTTCATTATTTATTGGCCCGAAAAAAAATTACCGCGTCGATTTATTGTGAATTATTACTGGTGTGGGGAACGTACGTGAGATTCTCGCTCATATGAATTGTTCATATATTTATATACCTGTATAGATCCGTCCCTCGAGTATTTTCGCTTAATTATAATATAAATTATCATTGGGCAGGTGTTTAATGCGGGAGAAGATTATTATGACTGAGTTACAACGCAATCCTCATTATCCACGAATTCACTGATTTTATTTTGTGTGATAAATTGAGTCGTTCGTATTCGCGTATATCTAAAAAATGACCGATCGATTTTTAAAATTTTGGGATTTAAAGAATGTTTTTTCTTGCTGCCCTAGCCGAAAGTACACACTTTCCGGCCGCATTTCAGGCCGGGAAGAGCATTTTTCGTGGCCGGCTGACTCGGCTAACTTCAGTGCGCTCTAACGATATTTTTGCGGCCGGTGATCCTTTCTTAAAAAAATACATTTCGATATATGAATGTGAAGCTTGTATTCGTTGCCATGATTTTGTTTATTCGTTGCCAAGCATCATTATTTGCTTCAAGCGGGCGCGTATAGCGTAGCTTTCATCATTCATATTATGCGCGATACTGCCATGAACCCGGACGAATAACATACATTTGTTCGTCCAGATGCGAAAACAGAAAATAATGTAACCGGACTAATAAAATGAATATGGTCGTCCGGAATAATATTGTATTTCCAGATTCCAGGTTCATAAGAAAGCACATATTCATATAAATTGTCAAGTATAGCGGGAAATATTCATATAAAAATTGTTAACTATCATGGGACTTTAAATCAGACATTTATCAGCGAATTATTGATTTGTACTAATAATATTGTTGTATTATTGTGTGATATTTTGTGTGTGTGTTTTTTTACTTTTTGTTTATGCTTTTAATGCCCGCCCCGACCAGCAAAACTTCGGTTTCGCCTCGGTTCTGCAAAAGTCGGGTGGGCGCTCCCCCCCCCCCCCCCCCCCCCCCTCACGATTTCTAGTAATTATTGAACGTACTTTCGGCTACGGGATCAAGAAAAATGGTATACAACCCACGGCCCAAATGTTGGATGCCCTGACATGTGCGATATGAAGGCCGAGGCGACCAACTTTCGGGCCTAGGGTCGTAATATACTATTAATGTTGCTTTGTAAAGGTTGGGACCCGCGTCATTTTTTCCACGCACACGATTCTATGGAAAAAATATTCATCCTTACAGAATTTTTTCCATTTGTATATACACTTAGAATTTACGAATTCCTATTATTTTGATCGCTAGAATTTTGTAGTGTTGAACCTGTACTCGAGTACTTTTATTCAGTGCAGAAAATCATCACCCACGAGCACGTGAGAGTCGCCGAAAGATTGTATATATGGTTTCTCAAGTTCGCCAATAATACCCAGATACACACAATGTGCGGAATGTCCCAATGGTGGCTGATCCTCCAAAGAATCTGTAATTCGTGCCAGTGAATCCTCCAAGGAATCTGTAATTCCTGCCAACTTCTTGTTTCTCTCATTCCCACGCGAGTACAAGCTCTCACAGCAGTCAGTGTTTGACTTCATGCTACGAGAACCAGCTCGAAATCGCTTGGTTTCTCCATTCCACATGGACGTCATTTGCATAAACTGTACCGACGGGAACTAGGGTCGAGTTAGCCCTGCTCCTAACCCACTTGTCTGTCCAGCTCTTTCCCTTTCCCTCCCTCCCTCCCTCCCTCTCTCTTGGTTCCCGTCTGTTGTGTTATACCATCAAGCCACGTGGCCAAAAAAGCTATTTTCTCTTGAGACAACACTCTGCCTTCTCATTTCTCGTTTTCTAGCTCTTTCCGCCGAGACAATGGAGATGCAAACCGTATTCAGGACTCAAGTCCATTTGAGTCAGTCACTTGGTCGGTCATCCGTAATTAAGATCATATTCATAAATCGTTGACATTTACGTATATGTGAGTTTACAGAGTGACCTTGTCGAATGAACAGTCGAAAATGAGAAACGAAACCTCGTAAGTTATCTTCTTTCCTGCCCAACTACGAGTGCCTTTATCTTAATATCAATGTATCTATCTATAGAAATATTGGAACCTCGTACATTAGCATCCGAAGACATAAATTAGTGTTTCACTTTTGGCTCACTGCGGCGAAGAGGAAAACTAATGAAATTTCAATAACCGATTCAAATATGGGAACATTCCAATCTCGAAAGGATACTCACCGTATAGTCGTCGACAATCGTGTAATATTCTGCGCTAAATCTCTAGCCGCTGGGCGAGTTTATAACGAACACCAGTTTCTATTATTTCGCATGTCTGCGAACGAATTAACTCGTCGGGGGAATTTGGTTGTACACTAATACGCGTAGAAGGTATAGCGAGAGCGAGGAATAATAGCGAAAGATTACGACCAGAGTTCTCGATTGCTTTGGGAATAATTATCGTGGTTTGGGGCTGTCGTGCTTCGTAGATCTTCCACACTAATCTCACTCTAGCCTATTCAGTTTGCGAGCCGCACTGCAGAATGTCGAGAATTCCAGCTTGTCAATTGCATTTCGAAATATTGTGTTTCGTGCACTTTAGGTGACCTTTAAATATTCGCTACCAAAATTCATTTACAAATTAACATCATGCCTTCATTCGAGCTGCTCATCTGATTCGAAGGAAAATTATCGAGCGATGTAATTCATTTGTTCTAAATTTTAAGGAACCTCGGTTGCGTAGGGCCGGGTTCTGTGGGAGCATGAGCGGGGCACCCCTTTTTTTTTTAAATGCGCATATTTGCACTACCACAATGCATTATGAAACGATTATTAATTATTGAGTCACATATCAATTACATATCAATCACACATTAATTAATCAGTCACATATCAATTAAAAAAAACAGAAAAAAGGTACAACTTGACGTTACGATCCTGCTCACAAAAAAAGCGGCAACGTCGAAATATAGAGAAAATAATTCAACAGCTGAAAATGACTTGATTTCATACAGAAATACTCAACGATCTATTACGATTTTTTTTCGGTCTCCTTACCTGTGATATATAAAATTATTTAGTACTGTTGGAAAATAAATATATAATTGGGTTAATCGTTAAAACTTGTCGTTTTTATAACCTCTTTATGTACGCGTATACACACGCACTGACGTGCATGTGTTTTTCACAAATTCCACGTTAGGCAGTCGACGCTTCAAATGTCGCGCATGCGCTTCAGCAGCGCTGTGCTGAACATCTGATTTCCGCGACGTTTCGGAATCGTCTCACCGTCACGAAACGTCCCAGAACATCGAGTTTGTAGACAATTCAACAGTCAATATCTTTTTAGATAGGTTGATAACTCCAAACTTTTTTGATATATTCTTACGATTTGGAGAACAATACTCTATTTTTTGTTTATTTCTGTTGCGCAAGTGTATAGAGTGACTCTTCCATAAGACCCGTGTTAAAAATCCTAACTTTCACTATTTTTTTCGTTCTTAAATGGTCGATGACCCCATCTGAAATTTTGCACATGTCATTATTGATAATCCAACGATGAGATATTAAAAAATTATTTTTTTCTGCTGCGCAGGCATTCTCGACCGGGCCTCCTTAAAGAGGTACGTCGTTTACGAAATATCACTGTCACTCGTCACTGTCGATTCGGCCCCCTTTAAAATCGTATGAAGCGTGCACCACCCGGAATAGCAATAGCTCTTAGCCAAGGTACTGGATGGACTAGCACTAATTAAATCGTATGTCATATGGAAGGGACATCGAAAGCCTACTAGATTGATTAGGGATAATATCACATGAAAGGGGCGTTGAAGAAAATTACCAAGTTTT
This sequence comes from Venturia canescens, assembly GCF_019457755.1. NCBI lineage: Eukaryota > Metazoa > Arthropoda > Insecta > Hymenoptera > Ichneumonidae > Venturia > Venturia canescens. The sequence goes on from NC_057426.1 coordinate 14,412,093, forward strand.
TCCCCATGGTATCTTGTGGGATCAAGCGTGTTACCTCGTATCTAGTCAGAACAATGAGCTGCTTGATTCCATTCTTTGAACAGTATGAGCCAGAACGAGGCTCATACCTTATTAGCCTGCCATTTGCAAGCACAGTGTCACAATGTCCCCGGGGATAATTTCGGCCTGAATGATAATTAATGTTCAATATACGGGTAGAGACACTGAATCCACCATCTATTTATAGATACGTTAATCACGAATTCAACCACCAATCTCAAGAGATATCAATCTTCATACGCGCATATCTATAGAGCAAGAGAGAAAGAAAGTGGATAATTGCGAATCTCACTTTATCTTCGTTGATTATTCTGACAGTAATTGATGAATGGCACATGCCATGAATGGAATGAAACTGTTCAAGCTTCGTGGGTTATGGATGAAATCTGTGAATTCAAACGATTGCAATTTTAATTTCGAGCTTGGGCTCTGACGATTCGGAGTCTTAAAAAGATTTGTGAATTTTCTTCTCCCGAAAAAAGCCAAGAAGGCAGCAAATCTCGAGCAAGTGGACGCACAATTGAGAAAGCAATCTTATATACTTTTGTGGCAAATCATCGTCATAATTCGCCATCAATCGTTATTTTCATTGCCAAGCATATTCCTCTTCCAAGAAATTTCTCTCAATATCACATCTATATATATATGTACTGATATATTAGCTTCCTTTTTCGAAGATAGCTATTTACAGCTGTAACTGACCAAGTTTCCCTTCAGGCGTATAATGTATCAAATGGGCCATATACCATGGAGCCCTTAAGGGAAAGGCGTTAACCACAGACTCGAACAGTAAGCCTGAAAACGTTCGTTCCATACTTTGTTCTAGTATACATTTGACACCCAGAATTATTATACCTATACATTTTGTACGTTCTTTTTTGGGGTCGACAGAGATGAAAGAGCAAGGTAGAATGATGGGGGTTCAAGAAAACAGAATTCACCCTCTCAATTTGTCAATCATTTGTTATGTATTACTGGTATACATTTGTGATATACGAAAAAACAGAAATAATATTAACGGCGGGCTCTTATTGCGAAACTTTAGAAAATTATTCATCGACTATGTTTAGTTATTAAGGATTCATCAATTTAGCAATGTTTTCCAGCAACCTTTTCATTGACTACTGTATATTTTGAAAGAATACATTTCATTACAACTGGAATTGAACAAATATCCTATATATATATAGGATTCTGTTGCTTCCGATATTTGTTCAATTATATATATATATATTTAATGTCTATCAATTTGACCACAACCCTTGATTTCACCACCCCTGTGTGTTCTCTGTGCTCGTGTGGAATTTAGGGTATTATCATAGACTCAATGGTTGTCCAACCGTTAACCTCGAGGTTGATCAATTTTGATTTAATTATAGAGAGTCACATAACATCGTGTTCCTGATACGAAATAAATGATCCGATACTATTTGTACTCTGCAAACATTCGTAACAATTAAATACCAATTAAAGTATTCCAACCTTTCTGTACAACTGCTGTTGAAAAAAAAAAACAAGACCGTGAATTGGAGCTCCGATTATACCTTTGCCCCGCCAGTGAGGGAAAAAATCATTCCGCTGTTATATCAAATAACATGTGAAAGATGATTGTTTTCTGCAGAGAAACAAAATTGGAAGAGAAAACATTTTATAAAACAAACCGGTTCAACACAGACAGAAACAACCTATTATGGAAAAACCAATCGAGTACTTTCTTCAAACGAACGAATTCCTTTCGTGCTCGATTTCTCACATGGAAACTTCAGCTTGCACAATAAAATTTCTATTTGATAAGGGAAAAAATATCATCGCTACGAAATTTCAATAAATGCATGGAAAACACGTGCTGTTGAACACTTGTTCGTGCTTTCACGACTACAAAGCATTTCACGAATTGATCGTGGTCTCTCCATTTCTTCTTCGATACGTCAGAACAACATTTATCTTTCTCATTTTGTCGATTCGCTTTACCAACAGGGAGAAGAAAGCCAATACAACCAAGAGGGAGTTTTCGAGTGTCTTCCTTGCGCGGAGGGTTGTGAATCTTGCGAAGATGGCTCACCCTGTGTCGTCTCGCTCAATTGGCTCATGAGAACTGCAATTCTTATACTCGAGTGCTGCATCATAGCCTGTCTTCCTGTAGTCGTACTATTTACTTGGAAATACGGGAACGTCAAAGTAAGTGCTGAATATTTGAACACCACTTCAATTATAAAGAAGTTTTTCTTCTTCAATTTAATTTCATTTTAATATCAATTTAATTGAATCGATGAAAGAAAAATTATTTTTAAAAGAGTGTAACAGAATTTGGCCAAATCCAAATCTAGTCCATAATTCGAATTTGAAAGTTACTTGGTTATATATCACAAACTCATTTCGAAAATCATTTTTCCAACGTACATTCATTGATCCTTTCAGTCACAGTGGGACCGCTATGGTTACACCCAACAAAAAATCACCTCAGAGCTCGAATATTAAACCAGTTTCATTGAAAATCGATATCTAGTCATAGATTACGAATCTGGTATTATGATTTTAAAATTCGAATCGACGGATCTAATATGATGTTTATGACGGTGAACGTCATAGCATAAATGTTCTGAAATTTTTCAAAACTCTATACTGAATGTTTTTTGGGGTCAATAATTACAAACTCGACATAAAATTTTCCAGATTCAATTGAGGGGTCAAACTCAATTTCCAAAATAACCAATGAAGTATCCAAAATTGGAGAAAATCATGATATTTATTATATGTTGAAACGACGAAATCAATTACGGTACAAAGAAGAAGTTCAATTTTATTTTCACAAATATGGTACTGCCATTTTAGATTTTACAAATCTCTTTTCAGATTCGTAATCAGTGATTCCGAATACCCTAAGGTTAAGAAAAAAATTGAAGAGTTCCACCATTTTGAATGTAGAAACCCCAATAATGCCGGATTTATAATAAGTAATCCTAAAAACCCCTAACTAAAATGTTTTAGAAAAATGAATAAGTATTTGGAGTTTTACGTCCGTATCTTATGTATAAAATACGTAAATATACGGGTATATATTTTACATACAAAAGGGTTATAACATTTTTCTTTGATTTCAGAGTCATTTTTTGTTCGAACAATTTAAAAAAAATGTCATTGTGGAATTTTTTTCGATCGGTTATGTGTGTACTAAGCTTTAAAATTTCTTTCTGCGTTTTCTCGTTATACAATAACCTCTAAAATGAAATGTTCACTGAAATATTTGCATTCGCTTTCTTCTCTTAAAATTTATCACAATATTTATAATGTGTTGATGGCAAGAAGTCGGATTGAGAAACATAAATATGTTTTAGCCATCACAGCAGCAGCGTTTTACTGAGTGAATATAAATTGAAAATTCAAGAGACGTTGATGCATGGTTTCGAGGTATAAGTGTTTATTAATGTTTAATTAGAACAAAGTTTGTGAAGCTGTTGAGTAGCGTTGGACAAATGACTAAATAATTTAGTCACAATGAAATTCATCTATCTCGAGTATTGGAAGTGCATGTTTGCAAAGGGAGGGTGCAAGGGCTTGAAGGGCTGTTGTGTCTAAACGAACAATATATATCCACAGGGGTGAATATTGTTGAGTAAATGCCAACTAGGTGAGACCGGAAACGAGGCAACCGATCCTCCCACATTTCCGCAAGAATTTCACGCCTCTGTGAGTCTCTTTCGAAGCTCTGGTGTTTTCGTGCACGTGCAACGCCCTCTGGGTCCTTTTGTGTTCTCACGTATTTGCATTATATACCGCGATTTCAAACCTCTCTACAATTTACGACTATCGCAGTCTTTGCTCTTTCGTGCAACTAAAGGAAAAATAAATAAAATAATAAAGCTCGAGACCACAGACTCGTACCGGAAGTTCGAAATTCACAAGTTTGAAGCCACGATGAAAGCGCAACGATTCATACACATCCGCCGTTAGAATTTCTCGTGTTCAGTTTCCACGAAATCGCGTGAACTTATGCTTCCTCAAAATTTCATACTACACGAGATCTCGTTTCACGATTTCCCACTTTTACCTAGAAAAACTTTTCTACCTCACGTGACGCTTTTGCCATCGATCGACGTTTTTTTTGCCACTTCTTTCGCCAAATCGAAAAACCCAATGCATCTAAACAACAATCCGATATCGCGATAGATTAATATTCCGAAAAGACTTAAGTATTAGAATTCTTCAACACTGGTTTGACCGATTTCCAAATAGGTCCGGGCTCTGCCAGCGGATTTTTCCCGTTATATCGTGTCCACTGATCGAGCCTTTTCGTAATTGGTCGAACTCTGTCAGCAAATTTCGATACCAAATATCCGAGGTAGAGTTATGTGACTGGTCCATCCCTTGAGAGCAATCACTTTTTTCATAAATTTGTATTTTTATACCGATAATATACAGTCTAGTGTATAGGAAACTGGAGAATCCTAACAAACAAATTCATTCATAGTTATCTCAAATCGAAAAACGTTTATGATTTGCGGGACGTTAATTAAATTGAATCGATGACTTGGCCAATCCTTCCGTTGAGCAATAAATCAAAAGCAAAAATTGGAGATATCGGAGTCTACTGAGATGCATTATGAGACTAGCAATCATTATTCTCAATTAGGACCGTGGCAATGTACACTACCGGCCAAAAGTTTGGGGACGCTCGTTGAAATTTCTTGATGCGCCAAAAGTTAAATTGTTTAATCAAAAAAAAAGATACCGAAATTTTGTGACCAGCATTTCAAAGGGTAGCTTCAATTGTGCCTTAACAAAACCTTTTGCAATTATTTTTCAGTCCGGTACATACTTTTAAAGTTGGCCGTTTTTCAACCTTTTTTCAACTCTCAAAAATCGCGCGCACGCTTCGTAGAAAATTTTTCCAGTGGTATTCACCATGGAAAACGTAAAGGGGGGAGTACTAGCTTTGATTTCGTTTTTTAAAAAGTTGCGTGCGATTTTTTTTCACCGCGTTATCTCATTTTTTATGAAAAAATAACGTTTTCAGAAGGTACGGCGTCAGAAATTTTTTTCAACATTTTTTTCGAAATATTTTCCAAACCCTCGTTGTCAGGATTGTACGTATAATATTTCCTTACTTAAAAAAAAAAGTTGATATCAGATGTTATGTCTCTTACCTCTTTTATAGAAGTTTTTCATTGAAAAAACCGCCTATATAAGAGACATAACATCTTATATCAACGTTTTTTCTTTTTAAGTAAGGAAATATTATACGTAAAGAAGACGATACGTACAATTCTGACAACGAGGGTTTGGAAAAAAATTTGGCAAAAATTTCTTAAAAAATTCTAATGATTATTATAAAGAAAAGCAAGAAAATTTTTCCTACTAAGATTTTATCACGCACCCGATAATTCCCGAGTTAAAGCGATTTGAAAAATCAGTATTTCGACGAAAATTGATTTTCAAAAAATCTATACCAAAAATTCTAAAAAAAATTCTAGCGAGTACAGAATCATCAAATACATATTTACCTTCTTGACAATTTTTCCAAAACCTCATAGTTTTCTCGTGACGCCGTACTTTTTGAAAACGTTATTTTTTTATAAGAAATGAGATAACGCGGTGAAAAAAATCGCACCCAACTTTTGAAAAAACGAAATCAAAGCTAGTACTCTCCCCTTCACGTTTTCCTTGGTAAATACCACTAGAAAAATTTTCTACGGCTGAAAAAAGGTTGAAAAACGGTCAACTTTAAAAGTATGTACTGGACTGAAAAATAATTGCAAAAGGTTTTATTGAAACGCAAATTGAAGCTCCATGTGTCCCCTTTAAAATTCCTATCGCAAAATTTCGATATCCCTTTTTTCGATTGAACAATTTAACTTTTGGTGCATCAAGAAATTTCAACGGGCGTCCCCAAACTTTTGGCCGGTAGTGTACATCGAGCAATAATAATCACCGTCGGCGAATATCCCTACGAAAAAGGAATCTTAGGAAAACTTGATTCATTCCTCAAAAGATGCGCAACGCCTGAGCATATTTTTCCCCTTCGCTACAACAACAAAAAGTCTCGAGAACTTGCTGAACTCGTCTGGAAAGCTTTCTTCCCTCCGGAGAACCCCAATTTTTCTCAGTTTCTACGACGAGCTTTTAATAAATCTTCCGGACGACGATTGATGACTAAAAGATTGCGCTTATGAATAAATAACATGGAGAGTCTTTTCAGGAGGCGTCGAAAGGCTTTCATGAAGTTCAACTCTTTCCGCGTATGGGGCCACGTTGCAATCGTTCGCCGATGTGTGTGCTCTGGCAAAATTCCAAGTTTCAGGCAATAGATAACAGTTTAGCATATAAATATCGTGGAAGGATGTCGGGTCCATTGTACTTCGTATCGGAACACATATATGGGCAGATCCATTACTTTTCAACGAAAGTATGCGTGTTTAGGTCGACAATGGTTGATGTTGATTTTTTCCTTGAAAGTACATCAGAAAAGGAGATGATCCTAAAAATTTGAGCCCGATTCGATCAAACCCGACCATTGGAGAATTTTTTTTAATTTCAAAAAGGTCAGTTTTTTAATCATTTTCAAAAGTTTGTATTTCAGCTACTATATCACTTAGAGATTTCGTTTAAACGGCATTCTTTTTTGTGACCGCCCTGCTTGTAACAAAAAAATATGCATTAGTAATAAACTCAAATCCGGCTCAGATGTACGCTATCAACTAAACCACTGAATCAACAAAATTTTACCTACTTTTAAAATTCTTCCAAACCTACTAGTTGCCAAAGTAGAGGGTTAAATAACAGCTGCTTTTTTGTGAGAGTGTATTCTACTGATATCTGGCCTAATTTCCCTCGATTGCCTCGATTTTGTTACTATAGAGCCTTCCAAAAATTATCGATTTTTCAAAAATCGCTATGTTTATAGAGCTGTCATTTTTTTTCGAACTTCGATTTGTTTCAAATTTACAGGAAAGTTGCTTTATTATGTCCCAAAGAAGCCCTGAAAAATTTAATCTGGGAATCGAGCTTGGATCCTTATTATGAATTTTCTATAATATCCCGGAAATTGCACTGTAAAAAATCCTTTTTGAGAATAATATCTCATATGTCAAATGAATTTTTTTCTTTTGTAGTCAGAAATTGATACTTAACTTGACATGGTATTGTTATTACTGCTTATTTGAGTGGCGCAGGAAGTAAATATTCCGCGTTTCTCAAATAGTGTTAGTATGATCGTAGCGCGCGCTCTTAAACGCGGAATATTTACTTAATGTGCCACTTAAATAAGCAGTAACAATAATAACATGAAACAGTCAATTGCATGGTAGGTATGGGAAGATTTGGAGAAAAAGTTTGAGAAAAGAATAGACTTTCAACTATCTGAAAATTAGAGCGAACATTGGAAAAAATGCTAAATTACGGTTTCACAAAAAAATGATCCAGTGTGGGATAAAAAAATTTATCATATCACATAATTAAATCACTAGAAGGTAGGTCGAGACAAGTATCGAAAACGCAGCATTTCATAATCATAAAATTGAATAGTGGAAAACATCTTCGAGTAAAAATTGAATAAAAAAAAATTCAAAATTCCAAAAAATATAATACGAATCATTTTTCCACGATGAGACCGGCGGCAAAAGTTCTTAAATTTATCTAAGTTTTTGAGAAAATTTTTTGAAAAAAATCAAAATAAGTAATCAGCTTGAAAACAGATATTTTTTACTTTAAATTGAAAAAAAAAACATTCAAGACAATCATTTTTGTGTGTGTTGTGTTTTTTTCAAAAACAAAAAAATAAAAATAAAAAACATCGCATTAGGTGCATTTTTGTAAGAATTATGAGCATTTGAATATCGGTATAGTGTAGTTGTTTCTGAAACATATTACGCGAAAACGGGCGGGCAAAACAATTTGAGAAAGTTTTTCACATAATGTAAAAATAAAAGAAAAAAATTTAATGAAATCGAAGGGAGTCGGGTCAAAAAGTGGGCGATTCGGCGTGGAATACCCCATACGCATATACATAACTCATGTTACACAAAATAGACATACTTTCAAAATATCGTGCAAAATATACCTGCTACACCATTTTACCAAATAATCACATTGCTCCCAGCAGCAGCAGCAGCAGCGACCTTTCCATTCCTCTATTATAAATGTTAACATCGAAAAGCATCGATAATTCCACGCATCATTGAAAATTGGTCTGACTGATTCAATCGTCTCGTTCATTCACGATACGTAAAAATCCATCAGCTATAGGGAGCCGGTTTACTGCATAAATCTTCTACCTATTATAAAGCCATTGAAAAACATGAAATCAATGAAAATATCAAAAAATTTGAAATAGCAATACAAAATTCAGACAAGTACATCTCACATAAAATCGACATCAAAGAAAAATAAAAAATAGCGTATTCGAAATGGGAAAAATACCGGCATTCATAATAAGCGTGAAAAAATTAGTACATTACGATACGTGTGACTTAAGCTGCCTATTATTGCACGGCGTGAAGTTAGCGCCCGAGCGTATAGCGAGGGTGCTAAACGCCGTGCTATAATGGAGCAGCTTAATTCACGAGTATCGTATACTATTTTATAGCCCGTATGACATAAAAACTTCGGGGTTCGGTCATGCGGTGCAATAAAAAAAATTTTCTTTGCACCTCGGTCGAAAGTACGCAGTTTTTGCACCAATTTTAGTACCATAAGTACAACATTTCTGCACTGTCAAAACTGTACGCGCGTCATTTGTCTCAGCCGGAGCAAACAATTTTGTCTGCATTCCGAAAGGTTTGACATAGTTTTATTAACGTGATTTTTTTGACCTTTGACGTTCAAATCGATATTGCCTACACAGTTTTTGAGAAAGACCGTGTCTAATCGTCTGGAAACCGTATGAATAAGGTTATGTTACAAAAACAGCGCTAAACTGCTACATGTCCGAACGAATAACATGCATTTATTCTTCCAGAAGAAATCGATGCGACGACAAAAAATATCTAATGTAATCGAATTGATGAAATGTCCGAAACAATGGTCTATTTTCAAGTGCATAGTAAAGCAAATATTCATATAAATTATCAAGTATAGTAGCGGGAAATATTCATAGAGAAATTGTTAACTGCATGTAGCGGAAAATGAAAATGCGTGGAATAAATTTAACAAAAGCGGTGACACATTACGAAAGTACACACTTTCCTTTAAACGCATTGTCTGATCGTCCGATTGCCGTATATATTTAGCATTAGCCTATTCGTCTGGATTATATATTGCTGCTGAGAACTTTTGTCGTGTGTACTTTCGTAATCCGTAGTCCGGACCATCCGGACTTGTAGCTTGTAGCAGTTTAGCGCTATTTTGATAACATAACCTTATTCATACACGGTTTCCAAACAACTAGACATAGCCTTCTTTAAACTATAATAATTGTATCGTTCAATTATTTATACTTGTTCCGTTATTTAAAACCTAAAATAAAAAGAAATGGCATAAGTTTGAACTCATTATTGTTGTTTTTTCACTGTAATTATATTTGCTGTTTTTTTTGCTCGCTTCGCTAGTGCCGCAAATGTCGGGGCAGGCATCAAAACATCTTCTATCGATACATGAACATTTCGGAAGAAACGTACTTTCGACCGGCTGTAAAGAAAAATAGTATACACCACACGCGCAGTGCAGGAATTTCAATCTTTCTGCCCTTGTAGTGTAATATACTATTTGTGCAGGAATAAAAATTATGATATCAATACGGGAACAAAAATATTTCATTGGTGAACCAGAAGATACTTATATCTATAACATCTGTATATTAAAAATACTTGACAAATTATTACATGAAAAATTATAAATATTTAATAAAACTATGTTTAAATGCGTATTTTAGAAAAACAAACGCTACTTAAGTCTTTCTGACTCCAAGCGACTAGAGCGTACCGAAACACTCGATTTTAATCGCTTAAATCATCATATCTCGGGATAGAGTGAACGGATTTACTTGCAACAAGGATCAATTGAAAGAGAAAAATCAAAAAAACATCATCACCAATTTTCAGATTTTTAACTGCAATGGTTTAGCTGTGAGAACGGTTTGAAAAACGTTATGATGTCACAAATCGACATATTCGCGTATATAAAAGTGCGACAGGGCTTGCGCTGGCTTTTCTTTCACACTCTCGTTTTTTCTTTCAATACTTGGCGTCGAACCGCTACCACGTCTCTTGATACTTTTCCGGTCCATATTTGCGATTAAATTGATTAAAAATCAAATGAGAAGTGAAGTCATGTATTGCTTGTTGTCGGCAAAAACTTATAAGAAAATTTTCTCCTCATTTCAGACTACTCATATTAAATGCACGTTATTCGACGTTGATTCAATTGGAATAAAATCGTGTTCGTAGTCCTGATAAAATCACACCAGCATAAGGCTCAGTCAGTTATCAAGCCGGTTCGTTGTAATTTGATAAGGAGAATTGAAAACTATGCGCGGGAGTTGATCATGAAAAAAATATATATATATGCATAGAAAAGGTCGGTTTATTCATCGAAAAAGAAGTATTTTTCGTTACTTACATTTGAAACGTTGAAAACTACCGATTTCATTAGATAACGAAATGAGTCAAGGTTTACTTTCGCTGACCTTGATAAGCTTATACCGTGAGATCTCGACATGACCACGCGATTGTTCGTAAACTAAATAGGTTTACGTGACGTGGCTTTACCTATCGAATATTATTGTATGAACACTCCAATTATGCTTCAGAGCATGTGAATTTTCTTCGGAAAATTGCGCTCTCGTGTCTCCTATTCTTCTTCTCACCCCTCCCTCTCTCTAATAACATACCCTCATGCATGACTACATTCTCTATATATACTAATTATTATTAATATATAGTTTGGCCTCTATCCACTTTTCGTCTTTGTCGTGACGAGCAATTCCCTCGGAACTCAATATAGTTGAAACCTCCTTTTGTCTTGTTCTCTTTTGTTCTCTTTAATTTACACCGTACTAGCTAAGTCTATATAAATCCGTGTCTCTCCGGAATGTACTGAATGACTCATTACGAATAAATGCATGGATAAGGGCAGGGATAAAATACTATTTATCCTACAATAGATATAGACCGTTTATTTACGTTGATAAACACTCAAGAAACGATTCATCCGAGGAAATCTGGAAGAGACATAGATTCTGGTATTTCCATGAAAAGTCAACAATTTAGCTAAGATGATTTTTTACTACCGACCACCGTGGCGTACAGTATTTTTTCTCTTACTCTTTATTTTGTTTTGTGCAACCCCTATTTAATGTGAGTGTAGAGAAGAGACAAAGTTTATGGAGCTATGAAAACGGAATTCTAGTTTCCGAATAGAGTAGTCCCTTGTTCGAATCCCATTGGGAAGATTTATTACTTACACCGTGCAAATTCTGCACGGGACAAGAGAAGTGTGCTGTCTTATGTTCTCCGGTGCCTAAGGGATGCAAATCAACATCCTATCTAGTCTCGGAGATTACTCAGCTTTACTAGGACCGAGTTTCGTTGGGTTTGGATCCAGCAAAGTCCCTGGAGTATTAAACACCGGGTAGAAATCTCGAGATAAGAAATTCGTCGACCACGATGTCGTCAAAAAAAGGGTTTGTGGACTGATAAATTTGAAACGACCGAACGGGCTTTTTCTGCCTTTTGGTCCCTCGTTTTTTCGTTTTTACAATTTGATTGTAAATTCAGATTTGGTCAGTCTCGCTTGTCGAAGTTTCGGATGAAATTGTTCTCGGCGGTGTCCGTTTCACCAATTGAATTTTTCGCAATAAAAAATAAAATGGTGGAACATCGAGTTGTGAAAATCCGTTGAAAAACGGAAAATATTAGAGAAAACTAATATTTTTAAACGAGGTAGACTATGAATACAAAATCGATCGATCTAGAACGAGAAAAGGGAATAAACACGAGTGGAGCATTGTTATGTTCCAGAGCGTGTGAAATTGTCGAGAACATAACAAGAAGCTACGCCCGTTTGAGGTTCCAAAAAGTGTCCACCGAAAACTAGTTCTATCTAAGTGATGTAAATATTGAATAAGAGAAGAGAGCGGATGGTAGAAAGACAAACAAACAAATATAGAAAAGAGGAGAAATCAAAGGCGATTTGTTTGTACACGGCGAGATCTTGTAATGGGAATGAATGTAACGGTTTTTCTCGATGTCCGGAGAGTACGGAAGAATGGAAGAGTTGTTAAAAAGAATAGGACGAGGAGGAAGAGGAGGACGAGGAGAATTAGAGGTGGAAGTTAAGTTTATGTGTTTGGAGTACCGAAATCGGAATCTGCCGATGTAGAGCTTACTGCTTAACCGTGGAGTCAATAGGTAGGATCTTCGGCAATGTTGATACGAGATCAACTCTTCCACGGATGAAAATTCAAACACTCACAGGGTGTCCTATTACAGATGCATGACCACCCCGCACCCTGAGCTTCAGAACTGCATTCTGAATTGAAAACGCTTATAACGATTTTCGGTCTGCCTCTCCGGTAACGAGTTTATCAATGTTAAAGTTAGCAAATCCGCTAACTTCTTTCATGTGCACCTTCAAAGCGGTTAGAGCTACGGAAAGAATTTATAAAATCAGTTTTGTATAGTATGAGATTTCCTGGAAAAAGGTAATTGGCTGCCATCATTTATCGACGCTTTTGAGCATTTAAGCTGAAAACGCTTATACGTAATTTTTATATAAACATTCAGCATTTGAGACGCTTTGAGACTTTCAAGAAGGTTGCAAGGATGAGAATCAAGAATGTTGGAATGTTCTCTTCAACATTTTTTTTAGGAAATTCAAAATTCAAAACTCGCAACTTTGGTTCTTTGCACTTTTGCACTATCTCAGAAAGTTTTAATATGCGAATGCGCTAAATGCGAGCGAGTTCAGCAACTTCGATAATTACCTCATCGGAAGATGATGTGATCATTAAATGGTATTAGACGTTTCGTAGTTCGATAACCTCAACACCCCATTGTCGAGCATCGTACTTAGGACACCCTTTATACATGTGTGTTGGTCTTATGAGCGGAATCACGATCCCTCGGCCGTTGTGTACTCGAATCCCAGCGCATAGTTAGTGGATCAGGTTCGAACCCCCACTCTCTCCACATTAATGTTAACGTCGAGGAGCTTCCTGCATTCACAAATGCACACGTCCCTCTCTTGCTTCGAAAAACAAATCTCCACACATATACATACACGAGTAGGTATTTAGCGTTCTATTCAAACAATGGAAAACGTAAACGTAACACACGACGTGCACCGCCCCTTTCTGTCTACCCTCTGGTCTATGTTAGTGTCCCTTGACTAAGCCTCGGCCAAACAAACCGACCTGAACTTATGGGCTAATGAATTTAACGACTAACCGCAATTACCACTCGCGTCCGCTATTTATTTTCCACCCTTCTACAAAACAGCACGCTCGCTTGCGGAACTTTCGAGTTAGGGAAGAAAATAAAGGGACCTGAATCAGTCAGTTTGGGAAGATAGTACCGAGACTATATAGGCAAATTTTCTTTTGGGATTTATCTGATTATCGTTTTTACAGCATGATTCGTAGAACTACCGGTATTTACAGGAGTCTAAAATCAGATCTCTATTTTTTAAGTCTCTTTCGCGATTTTTTTCGCTTTAATTTACAATACATTATGGGATGGAGAAGCTATATATTCAAATGTTCTCTTCATTCCAATGGTAATCGAAGTACTTTGAAATATTTGTCAGTAACATTCCAACACTTCACTTTACAAGTATTTATATTTTTTACATTCATACCTTTCGAAAAATAAGTTTGAAAACTTTCGTTGTAAAAACTGTTGAGTCCGTTAGTATTTTTCAGTTCTTTACTTACTGAATGAATAAGACATTACAGGCAGATAAAACAGAAAGTAAAGAATGAAAAAATATGGAGAAAAAGATACCCTACGAAGACATTACGTCGTGGGAAAAAGCCATCCTTACAAGGGATTACTTTCGTTTCATTAAAAGACTCTTTACGGAACTCTACGTGAATGCGTATACGTATATACTAGATTTTCTAGTAGGTGCCTTAATAATTGGGGCTTATAATGTGAGCGTTGCTTACGCCACATGAAAATAATGCCAACCCTGTTCTTATTTTCCTCCTAGATTTCACTGCCCGAATATTTTATCCCTTGGCTTTTACGTGCTCCAGCAATAATTCAAAAACTATGAAAGAGGAAAAGGAAAATCCAAGGTTACTGTAAACCCATAAATAAAAGAGTATTATTTATTGCTGATATTCAGAGAATAGTAACGGAAATCAAAAGTATATAAGCACGGAAGCATATAAGGACAAAGAGTATATAAGCACAAAAGTAAATAAGAAAGTGAAGTACGTAAACTAGAGGCCCGATGAAATGAACCGGAATTATGAACCAAACTATATTTAGATTTAAAAGACACTTTTGAAATTAAAAACCAAGATTATTTGCAATTCGCTCTCTAACCAACTTCCAGAAAATACTGAGCAGTGTCAATGCAATATTAAAACAATGCGATGGGGTATGGTTCAATATGTCAAATAACTAAATTGTAGAACGGTCAATATTTCGAAATTTTTAGAGTTGTAATATCAGATTGGAGAAAAATAAGTAATTCGAAATTCTTATTATCGATTGACTATAGGGACCGTGCGTGAGCTATAGAGAGCAGCACTACCGTCGATGAGCGCGCTCTCTCGTGTTTAAATGGACAATTTTTCTGATGATATTTTGACTGTAAATTAATAAAAATAATTAATTTTTCGGAAAAAAAGTAATGATTAAAGTAATCAAATTTTTGTCCGATCAACAATGATCACATTCAAAATCAAAATGACGTAAAAGGAAAAAAACTGTTTGAATCGAATGACGTTTTAAATGTCGTCGAAACAGAAAGTTTAGTGGATGAATTGACAGTGTTTAACCTTTTGATCCATTTGGTCCGTTTCTCACTTTTCCATGGATGTCCATGGAGAATGGACTGTGCCCTCTGGGAAATAATAAAATTTTACTGATACTTCAACGTCTCGACGTCGAAATTGTGTATTAGAGCACTCTCGAATGCAACAATATTTTCTCGATCGAGACATGATAAAAAATAATAATTCTATTCTGTTAAATAGTGCGAAAAGTAATAATTCCCATATGCGCCTGCTTTAAATTGCACCTAGGAAGTTTTGGAATTGGCCGCGTAGTGACACTGTAGACGATGCGCACGGTCCCTATTTGGCAGATTACGCGTTTAATACCTTCTTTGAATTCGTATTTACTCGAAAATATATATTTCGATAGTTTTCATTTTAAATCAAATGCAATTTTAACAGACCATACGAATGTCAAAGTTTCATATTATTTTTGAATTAAAAATAGAGAGTAGTTGTTTTATAGATGGACCAGAATATAGAGTAGCAAAAAGTTTATGTTCGACATTCAAAGCTCTAGTCGAATTGATCTGTCTCCATATTATTATTCGAAATTTATAAACTTTTTTAGCTGTTCGAAATTTTAGTCATTCTAATATTTTATCCCCACCCCACGGAAATATTATTGTCTGAATAGCCTTGAATTCCCTTGAATTACCACAATTATTACTCGATTCCTGAAATGTTAATCGTCGCCATAAAAATGTTTTGGAAATTCGTCGAGTTTCCGACAATTGTAGTAAAAAGCTTCGTCCTATTCATTTTCCTTCCTTTATAATCCTGCTTTTCTTTTGTTTTATTTCCTTTCCGCACCACTCCGGCTCATCTCCTGAGTTTTTAATTTTCTTCGCTATAATCTCTCGCCCCCTCCCCCCACGTTCTCACTCTCTGTATATGGAAAATGAATATGTATCAACTGTTTCCCATTTTCATTGGAACACTCTTGCATCGAGATTGGTTAGAATTCTCTATACAATGCGTGCATACATTGTTCGCCATAGGAGTATGTATGACTAGTAAAATCCCACCATATGCAAAGTTGATTCTGCTCACATTAAACACCACCGTATGTTCCGGATGCAGCTCCGACCAGAGAGAATAAAAATTGCAATAAAAACATCACTGTTATCCAAAGCTCTCTGGTTGTGTGCCTCGCTGCTTGCAACTTCCTGTTATTAAATGTGTGGACTGCATCAACGAGAACGCAATTTACTATACATGAAAAAGCAGCTTTACGAACTAACCTTTGAATATTCGAAATTCTCTTATTTTTACTCTTCTTCTCTCTTTTCCTCTCTCTCTCTCTCTCTTACTCTGTTGGTCTGCCGCGGACTTTTACACCATGAAAGGATCGGTTCTTTCTTGGTCCAAAATGTATTAGAATTTCACCTTAATGTGCAAAATTTAATGTGTTTGATAAAAAAAACTTCATTTTAAGGAAGATCACGCGAATCTAATGGAAATCGAAAATTCCAACTTTAAGAGTTGAGATTTGGAAATGCGCTAGAAATATACAGCGTGCATCTATTCCTAGAATTATTATAGGATCTACCGTCTATTTGTCGCGAAAACAATTAACGAAAATTACATTTTTTCAAGGGTTATACATAGACTCTTATGGCAGGCACACTTCCTGTGCGACGATTTGGATTTAATGAAATACGATTCTCCCAACTTAAAGAGCCAAAAACGAGAATAAGAAAATATAATGTTTTTAGATATCTCAACAAATAAATTACAGATCATTTTAATAATTGCGAGAATAAATTTTAATAATTTCTTTGATCATGAAAAGAGCAAAGCAGTTCAGTTGATTTTTTGAATCACAAGTAACGCATGATCTTCCTTAATGCAGTTTATCGTGTTGATAAAAGATTAAAAGTCTCAAACTACGAAAGAGACAAAATTTCATTAACATTTCAACAGCACAATGAGAATCAATGAGATTTCTTCTTTTTCTTGGTCTCTCGCACCTTTATTCGCCATTGCAACGTTGTTATCACGAGAACAGAGTTTCTCATAGTTCGAAGAAAAAAACTCGAAGCAAATGCGTTTAAGAGCGAAACCCGAGGGAGCCCAGTCACGATCTTAAAGAAAACAAACGAAAAAAGCGGAGACCGAAAACGTGAGAACGAAAGAAAAAGATTGCGATCGCGTGACCATTTCTTTCCATTCCGATAATTTTACCTCTTTTTCTTATACCGCTACCCCTTCTCTCGCTTTTTACAATAATTTCTTTTATTTCTCTCCGCACGTACCATACTTTCAGTAGTGCATACCAGCTGATTCTACTGCTCTAAAACGCTCAATCTTCCTACAATCCTCCAATCTCGTTTTTATCCATTTTATCTTGTTATTCGTCATCCATAGTACATAAAATCCTTGATGTTTAGATATGTCTATAAAAAATTAGATTGACTCAGAATCCCTGGAGCATCGCACTCTCGATGAAGATCACGTCCCCGTTTTATTTATGCCATCCCGAATCAGTTCAATTCTTCATGCAGTATTTATAATTTAATACCAACAATATCTTCTACGCTGAAGCTCTGAAAAAAGATGCCTGTGGAAAAATAACGAATATTGTAAATTTCATGGTTGATCAACGACCAAAAAATGTGAAAAGTTTTCCTATCGTGACACGGCAGTTCACTTTTCAGCCGAAAAAAACCTTTTCCCCCTCTCCCTTTATTTATCTTTTATAGACCTATAACAGTCGTGAAAATCGGAAGCTCCACGTCGTGTGGGGAATAGCTCTTTTGCGCGACGCGCCACTTACGTGCTTCGAACCTTAAAGATTGAATCCCAAGAGACTTTCGAAGGGTTGAATCTTTCTCTTCACTTTTTCTCCTCCGTATTCTTCTTTTTTTTGTTCGTAAGCACCGCTCTTATTCTCGGCTCCCCCAGGACAGAGCCGTACGAAATTCGGAGTTGAAAGATCTTTTGTTGGCGTTGCAACAAAAGCCTCGAAACATTTCACACCGGTAGCTTCGTGCTCCGATGTTCGTCGCATCCCTTTCCGGTCCCCGCGACATTTTTTTCCCCGGAACTTTCCTCCTTCCTCTTTTTGTCGCATCGTTTATTCTCACCACTGCTCTTCTCTTGTTTCTTCAATTTTTTCGTCTCGTATATTGAAAACTGGTTGACGTTTAACCGTGCATGTTTTTTGATCATGGCACTTCATCCACTTTATAAATTTTATCCGTCGTTTGCACTCTGAATTTCGCGTAAACGAATTCGAAAACAGCTTACCGTGAAATCCTCTAGGGAGGTATGAAGCATTCAAGATGTGCGACAATTCTGAGAAACAGCTCTTCCACCGTCCCATCACGTTGCCCTTATGGTCGACATTTCTCTGTCGGAGTGGCACAAGAAATCCGAGACTTTGTCCCGGCTATATTAGTAGAACAACGAGCTTTCATGTCCCTCTAATTCCTGGATCTCTGTGGTTGTAGCTACAGTACCGATACCACGACACAAGCTTACATGCCATCCCTTCCAAAGGCCAGGTCCGTGGTTATACCGTGCACGAAAGAAAGTAAGCACAACCTCGACGTTTCTCCCCAATCCTCACGTTCCAGCCCTTTGCAAACCTTCCCTCTTTCTCTCTCTCTCTCTCACTTTATTGTTCTACTTTATGACCCATGAAGGACTATCGCGACTGAAATCTGCGAGGTTTGTGGATCTCGAAGCTGTAGATGCTGTATCGATTGGGGAATGAACACTGAAGTGAAAAAAGTACGATCTCACTTTGTTTCGCTATTTTTCTATTCGATTGAATCTTGTTTCGATGCCTGCAGCTTCATCTAATATTTCAACTAGCTTATATTCAAATGATCATTTCTTAGTATCTGGAAAATCAATGTTTTTACGCGAGTTAATGTTTCAACTGGATTTATTCGGTTAATTAGATCGGGAAATTTTCATTTCGTTAAAAGCAACAAAATTAAATAACAATAAATTCGAAATCAAGTATTACATCTTCTTGAACGGAAATACTCATTCGATATCGTGCCTCAACAAAAGGCAACGCGATTCGCAATTAATTAGTGACGTAATTTTGCATCTAACGAAGCAACTCTTCGACACCCGTTGTCCCAGCACATTTTGTTTCTTCCCTGTACTTGTATTTCTCAGCTACACCTCCTTCATCGAATTAACCATCGAACCGTATCATCGTTAATTGCCCACGAAGCTCACCACGATTCATCAGTCTGTCTCTCTCTCACTCTCTGCAGATTTCACTTTATCCATAGCCTCCGGGCTAATGCAGCTAACTTTTTAATGATGTTAAGTCTCGACTGGCTGACGATACCGATGATTAATCGTAGCCTCCGAGTTGTTGTTGGCGTCCTTGTCAGCTTACATAAAACTTCGATTCTCAAAATAGTTCTCGACGATTTTCTCTTCGTCAAAATCTGATCCCTTTAGTATTCGAGTGAAATAAAACCACAGTTTAGCAAGCATTTAAAATATATTATAATTCATCGAAGATAAGAATATTTTTATATACAACCAAAAACAAACTTCTGATTCAGTCACATTATCAATAATGCAAAAGTAGCCCAAACAAGAATTGCTATTCATTACAAATGGAAGCAAAACTTGTGAAATGCTTTTTCCATTTCTTAGGAAACACACTCGAACCTCCGCTCGACATCATCTCAAAGTTCAACTGCAATTGACACCTCGCTCGTGATAATGGACGACGTGCTACTGGCGGCGCGTGTAATATCTCGTAATTCATACAACGAGAAATTCCGACCTATCGGTACCAGAACTCGAACGCAACCTCAATGTTCCGATCAAAAGCACCTTGGTGCTTGATATTTGCAATAGGCAGTACTATTTTTTCATAATCTTTTGTTTTCTTCCTCTCAGAATTTTCTAATCTACATTTTTCCGAATATTGATGAAAAATCTGAAATTCTTGTTCTACTTTGAAATTTGAGTATTGATCTTTCCGATAATTCTGTTCCATGGATTTGACAAAATATTCAATCCTAAAACCGTCACGCCCGTACTAGTTTTAAAAAAGGTGAAAACAACAGGCTGCAATAGTGAATACGGTATGCAAAAACAAAAACGGCGAGCGAGAGCACGATAGAACAAGTGAATAGATTTTTTTTGCAAACATCAGACCGCTGTAGATATATAGTAATCGAAACGTAAATGCACTGCGATTATTTGCACTCGCTTACACTTCACATGCAGAACGATGAAAAAGAAAGAAGGACAAAAATCATGAAAATTCATCCCTCCACCTTTTTTCACGAAGCTTCGGAGAATTGCGACGACACATATAACCGTCGAGCTGTGCGAGAACGATTTTGTATTCAGTGGCGATAACGGGTTCGCACCGCACGCGGAGCCAGTAAAAAAACAAGAGTTACGTTATTATTCGACGAGTGGAAAACTAGAAAACCCGGAACAGATGTTCTCGATGTTAAGTTCTCGTTTGACATGAAACTACCCACGAATACAGTTACGAAAATAAACAAAAGTAAAGCATTGAATTTATCATATTATTTTATTTTATTGCTATGTTTATGTTGATTACTATCATTCATGTGTCGAAACACCCAATTTTATTTCTCATCCTTTACTCTTTTATTTTTCCCCATTCAAGGTTTTTGCTAGCTGCTTTACTTTTTTCGCTGCATTTTTATTCATATACGCGATAGTGTGCCATTACTTCCGGGTTATTGCTGGTAGTTTTGCCAATCGGCGACGATACATACAGCGACGACACATAGCTATGTTAAAATTAGTGAAATCGAGGACATCTAGGTATGGCTATACTGCCGTAGTGATGAATGTCCTGGGCTCAATATATTGATCATATCGATTCGAGTTCATCAATCGTCGGAAGAACAATTTTAATGACGTTTTTTGATGCAACTACAGTCGAGGGAGTTTCTCGTCACAATAGGTGACAAACAAGTGCACTTTACCATAAATCCCGTATAAACGGTTGGAAATGAATAAGCAGGCAGTCTCAATTTCTAGTCGGTTCGACAGGCTGCACAGTAAAAGACAGTCGATCGGTTAACGACAATAGGAAGAAACTCATCAAAAAGCCCGGGAATGATCCAGAAACATTCCGAGACTTGACGGCTCTAAAATTCCGTCTCTAATTCCTGCACGTAGATATTTATATATCTGTGTGTCTGTGCTGATATATCAGTGTGTAATGAAATTTAGTAACGTACGCAAGACTAAAAGCACTTCGATGTTTCAGGCATTGGCACATAGGATCGATGTGCCAATGCAAACGTTAAATCACTCTTGGCCCGATGGTCCCGGTTCCTAAATCTCATTGTTTCACAGGTACGGCCACAGGAGGCGCATAGTTGAAATAGGCAGAGAGGAGTGGAGAGGAACCTCGGCCTATATTGCTATCTTTTGCGCCCTCTCGCCTTCTCTTCGCCTCTCTCTCTCCCTCCCTCTCCGTCTCTTACTCTCCACGCTTCGTTCCACCTGCCGATGAGAATTTATCGTGGCTCGTAGTGGCTGCACTTTGTCGAGAGCTTGCGTTCGAGTCTCAGCTACGTTGATCGATTATTTACGAAAGTTACAACACCAATATATATGCGTGTGTATTCGCATTTCGTTATATTTTTCGTGACCGTAAGCGAAGACCGATGAGACAAAGTTACATCACCACTGCCACAAAATACTTATAGATGTTTCTATTTCTACTTCAATTCTGGCCCTGAAAAACCTTCGAGCTCGATCGATCCTCAACTTCGTAACCAGTGAAGACATTTCCTATGTCTTCAGAGGAGTTCAGAGGGCTCTTTTATAACGAAAAAGCGGTCGAAAATCACGAAACCTATTTGCCCCGATTGTTCCAATATTGTCGAATTCGAAACGAGAAATGAAGAAGTCAATTTGGATCAAACACTTGTTCGATTTTTCCTTTTCTCTTTTGCTACGACGTTGGTTTTTTCTACAACTTTGTTGAATTTTACATTGCAATGTTTTTTTTCGAAATTTGAAATGAAATAAAATAATGATACTCAGGAGAGAAACAAAAATAGTTCCATTCAATTAATTTTCCTTTTCTTTGCACTCTTTGCTCCTCGAATAAAACTCCAATTCCCAAAAGAAGAGTTCAAACACGAGGAAAAAGAATATACTTGTATTTCTTTTTCTTTCCGTGTCCAGCACGGTTTAGCCATTAATGCTTTTTTTTACTCACTAACGATGAGATCGAGGTGTTGGAGCAGTGGTAAATTTTTACTGACCGCATCACCGTATATTAGGGCCACCCACTACACTTTTATTTCACAGTTCTGGAACCCTCACTTCGTACTTTTGTTCCGTACATACACCAGAGAATTTTCTTCATTCTTTCTTCCTTTCCCTCTTCCATTTTCTTCGTCACTTCACGTTTATCCCTTGGGTACCCGATAGTCCAAGCGTCCGCGGTGTGCCACCAGAGTACAAAAAAGATGAGCATAGCCTCAGATACAGCGTAGGACTTCTGCACCACTTTACTCGAAATAAAAACAAAAAAAAATATCTTCTCGAAGAAGTTACACTTTCAAAAGGTTTAAATAATTACTGCGAAAATGGTAGAGAAATATTGTCAGAACGCTACTGTAAAAGTGACAAATCCATAGACTTATAAATCGTAATGCTTTTCACTGTCAAATCGATCAAACTAACATTTATTGTCAATTTTTCAACTAATTTTTCCAGGTGGCAAGAGGGAGGGGGGGTGATGTCAAGCTAGCAGGATAAAATAATCGCACATGAAATATTATGAAAAGCCGAAATCACCGTTTAGGTTTAATCATTCAAACGAGTTATCAATAGAAAAGAATGCTTTCCTGAAAATCTAACTCGCAATCAAGAACGATGCAGTGAAAAACCACTTTCAAATGGAATTTCGATAACAATAAGTGCAATAAATTAATTCGAGTCATATGAACGACAAATAATTGCATCCGTGCGCAATCGCTCAAGATAGGAATGAATAACGTGGACTACGTCATATCAACGTGCTTTCAGCAAATAACGAGTGACAAGAATGATCTCAAGCGTTATATTGCATTTATTCCGAAACAATATAACTTCTTTCATCAATGAAATTCGCTGTATAAGACTGATATTTTCATTTTTTTTAATTTTTCTCAAAATGAAGAAACTAGAATTTTATTTAAAATTTCCCTTGTTAAAATATTTTTTCCAACTATCATTTTTTTTCTATTTACTTTCATACAATGCACCTTAACTTTTTATGAAATACTCCTTCAAAGAAGCAATCAAGATGTCTTGAATTATAGTAAAAAAAAGAAGGTTTCTCCCAAATTTCTCGAGGATTTTTGAGGGGTTTCGGTCGATTTTTTTTTTAACATAGCAATAAATTAAGATTTGGAGATTTGAGAGTGATAAGTCTTTTCGAACTTCTGAAAAGTACAATTTTTTTTTTTTTTAATCCTGTTTTGCCCCGATCTTTTTAATAACTTGCAAGTTCAACACGATAAAAAGTTTTTGTAGGAAAAGATCTGGAAAAGACTATGGAATTTCTCCATCAGCGATTCGACGGTGTTGATTTCTTGATCGAAGATGGCAATGGCTTAAAAAAAGATATTACCTCGAAGTTTTGACGTTTCACTGAGCGACTTTTTCGTTGTTTTCGAGCGATAATGTCAATCTTTCGTCGCGATACATTTGTCATTTAGATAAAATAATGGTGATCTTTCCAATATTCAAAGACGCTTCTCGAGTTTTACAGATTCAGTGAGGGTATGGAGTCTGCGACGGTCCTGAATATTCGAAATTTGAATTCCCCTCAAATCTCTTATTTATTCGAGTAAACAGGTTACTCGAATAATTCAAGTAACCTGTTTACAGAATTACATATTAGTATAGCTATCGATATGAACATATTTTGGCATGATGACTGTCTGTCGAGTCTTGAGGAGAGCTTGTTTCGCTCGTCAGATATTTCATTGAAATTCTACTAAATTAATTGAATGTTTTCGTCTAAAAGCCTATGTGAAAATTTATTCGCCAATGGACTGACTGATTCCAAGTTCGGTTACATCTGAGAATAGTGCATTTTTTTCGTTACTCAAGTAGTCTGGGTAATATTCGCTCATAAATCTCTATTGAGACTGTTTTCATTTATGAGTCGACTATTTGAGTGACCAAAATTTAGTTAAACATTCGATACAAAATAATGGGAAAATTGCTTTACACAAGCCTTTTCAGAGGTTATATTCATAGACTTATTGTAAACACTTGATGATTCAACATTTTAAATGAACCTTTTATTGATTTTTTATCTACTCGTAATTAAAATTCCAGCTGATTCTGTTTGTTTTACCAAACCAGGTGAAAGAAGAACTCTCCAACAGATTATGTGACTCAGGCTCAATTATCACGTTAAATCATACCAAAGATCTGTATATAAATTACTGATATAATCGCTCAATCAATTTTTCAACTCACATTTGGATTTCTATTCTTGGGTTATTTTTTCTTATTTGTATCGAATAAGTTTTACCGTCCAACACGAATTTATACAACTCATCGCTGACATTTAAAGGAATCGTCCATTTGTCCATGAAGAAAGGGAGAAAGAGAGAAAGATTTTTCAGCGATTTGATTTATCGTGAAAGAGACAGCTTTCGGTTCAGGTGCTTTTACGGAACCAATGTTCTCCAAGGGTAGAAGTCAATAGCATTTTCTTCAAGTCTTAACGTCGCAGTAAATCAGTGGAGAAGTATACAACGTTGCACTTTCCGAGAGATACGGAACGCACGAAGAGGAAAATAAATTGAAGGAAAAACGTAACTGAAAAAAGGGACAGAAATTATAGGGAAATATAAAGAGCTGAAAAAGAACGAATAGAATAGAAGTGGTTTTGATAAAAATGCAATCAGAAAAACCCAATCTACCATATAGTATGAAACTACAAGGGCTACGGAAGACCGGAAGTCCGATAAGGTTGGATAAAATTGCAAACTTATCAAGCGATATTGTGTTTGACAGGTTTGATATCAATTCATGGACGGTTCTGGACATGGAACATTTCTGACAGAGCTTATTAAAGTGTTCAGAAAACGTTAAGAGAAAAAATTTTCAAAATTTAAGAGTCTTGAAGAAAAAGAGGAATTTCCGAAGATGTCGAGAAAATAA
Source organism: Venturia canescens (assembly GCF_019457755.1). NCBI lineage: Eukaryota > Metazoa > Arthropoda > Insecta > Hymenoptera > Ichneumonidae > Venturia > Venturia canescens. Next base: position 14,437,225 of record NC_057426.1, read on the forward strand.
ATTGGACCAGGTTTATTTTTGTTTTTATTCTTTCAACTGAAAAACAAAATATTTATCCTTGAAGCTACAGTACTCGATCAGCCATGCAAATCAATTCCTTTCAGTTCCAAATTTGTCCTCTCACAAATTTTCTCGACGTAGATCGCGTAAATCTCGTAAGTTTCACTAAACTTTGTCAATAACTTTTTTGATTTATTAGTCAGTCGGCTAACAATCAGACTGTGAAAAGTTGGGCGGTATAAATTTGTCCGTGGCTACATGATTAATCGCCTGATGACGAAAATGTATTTGTAGATTAAAGTACAAAATATCCGAACGTACAAGATAAAATTACGTTAGAAACTTTTAACGTGTAGTTTATTTTCTGTTATTGATTTTAGCATTATCATCTACATTATTAGTTCATTGTGTGTTGGAGGAAAAATCCGAATGATTTGAACGTGTAACTTTATTCTCACGTCTCTCGAGGGCCATGATTTGGAAACCTCGAAAATTTTCATATCTTCACACGTATCGTTGGCAAACTCAAGCTCTCGTCGCGAAATTTTTCTTCTCTCTTATAACTTTCAACGTTTTCAGAGAGCGAGACTCGGTGTGTCAGAGCCGGCACGTTCCTTCCTTTTTTCGTTTCTTCCTCTCGCTCTGATTCTTTTATTGGTAGACTTTTGCGCTCGGACTATCGTAATTTTTTTTCGACTTCTTCTTCTTCTTCTCCACCGACGTTTTGGAAGACTGCCAAGTGGTGTTTGCGACGTTTGTATTCGCAGTAGATCAAATTTTCAAGGATTTCCGCGGTAGATATGAAAAATTCGATGTTCCGTTATAAACAAAACAACTTTCCGCTTAATTATGCATCATCCGTGTTTTTCAGAGAGCGGAATATTTCATCTTCGTTAGCTCGTTCGAAAATTTTTACAATAAAATAGTAATAAACGATAATTACCGGAAAAATATGGAATTTCAAGCAAACTTTGGTAAAGTAACGACGACCATTAAGGTAGTTGTGTATTTACACGTACGAGATAAAAGTTTGGGCCACGGCGTACAATGGAATCCAATGTTTATACAGTACTGCTGGCTAAACAGTTTTGTCAAAATTTGTACAGTGCCTGTTAATAGGACATCTACACGAATAGAAAAAGGCGCTGTAATCATTGCAATAACGCCATTTTTTAGTATTACTATAGCGTCGAGCGTTAAAATGTTTTTAATATTGTTTTATGTTGCGCTTATCATTTCACCGCACCCTACACTATTGCCATTCCATCACAGCTGGTTATATCTCCGTTCCGCGTCAAGTAAAATTGCGTTAGATCATTAGTTGATATCTCCAAAACTAAATAGTCGAAAATTTTCATTTTTTTTTATATCAATTCCCCAATAGTACTGAATACACGATTGGTTTTATTTTAAAGTCGTAAAGTCCGTTTAGCGTCCGTAATAAAAAATCTAAACAAAGGGCTATCCCGTGATAAGTGTTAAGTATATAGGCATCGCGTAAAAAATGAGTCATTTTGAATCGCAAAGTTCTGGAAAACTAAATGGTGGATGGGGCTCAAAAGTTAGAAGGCCTAAATGGTGAATCGATTTGAAATTTTAACATTGTGTCCATAAGGGCTATTAGGGTGTACTTTCAAAAAGCCCATACCCCAGATCGATCTGAAATTTGGTATACTTATGTATTTTGACGCGCTGATTCCGAATACGATAGACAAAATGACCGCATTTTTTATTTTCAAGGTCAAATGTCGAAAAAAACCATTTTTTCAGGGTTTTTCGCGTTTATTGCGATAAATATTGACGCTAGAGAAAAATTTTTTAGATAAAAGTTGTAGACCATTAAGTAGTGGACATTTTTGGTTCTATACATTTTTTGTATAGAACCAGTGGTTTCGGAGATAAATGCGAAAACTGTTGAAAATTTATATATGATGGGAAAAGTACACTACATCTAAAGATGCTCCAGACCCGCCCAACGATTCCACACATACCCGCAGATGCTCCAGACCCGCCCAACGATTCCACACACATCTGCAGGTGCTCCAGACCTGCCCAACGATTTCACACACATCCAAAGATGCTTCAAACCCGCCTAACGATTCCACACACCTCCAAAAGTGCTTCAGACCCGCCCAACGATTCCACACACATCTAAAAGTGCTTCAGACCCGTCCAACGATTCCACACACATGCAAAGATGCTCCAGACCCGCCCAACGATTCCACACACATCTAAAAGTGCTTCAGACCCGTCCAACGATTCCACACACATCCAAAGATGCTCCAGCCCTGCCCAACGATTCCACACACATCCGCAGGTGCTCCAGACCTGCCCAACGATTCCACACACGTCCAAAGATGCTCCAGACCCGCCCAATGATTCCACACACATCCAAAAGTACTTTAGACCCGCCTAACGATTCTAGACACATCCAAAAGTGCTTCAGACCCACCCAACGATTCCACACACATGTAAAGATGTTCCAGACCCGCCCAACGATTCCACACACAGCCGCAGATGCTCGATACCCGCCCAATGATTCCACACACATCCAAAGATGCTTCAGACCCGCCCAACGATTCCACACATATTCAAAAGTACTTCAGGCCCATCCAACAATTCCACACACATCCAAAGATGCTCCAGACCCGTCCAACGGTGCCCATTCTCCTATTACTCATCGTACTGTTTTGGGTTTGGACATACTATTGAAATCTGAGGTGGCTCGAACCTGAGTTCGTGAAAATCGTTTTGGACGAGAAAATAATATTCAAACCTGAGGTGGTTCCAAACGTCATTCGTTTTCATTATTTACGCATCTGTGCGCGCGCGTGTATGTATGTGTACGAGTGTGCGTGTTTGCGTGCGGATGGGAATAAGTGGGTGCATGAATGGAAATCTTCAGAACTACCAATAAAATCATAAAAATAAAAAAATGCAAAAAAACAAAAAAATGCACTTTGAAGACCAAACTCTAACCTTCTCGTGGTAAAGTGCGTAAGTATATCATAATATCGAAACTAATGGAGTTTGGTGAAATATAAAGATTCTGGAACGTTTTCGTGTTTTTCTCCTTAAATACTGCTTCTACACGAATTATGTACTGAATAATAAATGTCTATTTTTTTATGACCTACAACTTTTATATAAAACATTTTTCTCTAAAATCTATATTTATCACGATAAATGTAAAGTACGTTAGAAAAATCGTTTTTTTCGAAATTTAACCTTGAAAATGAAAAATGCGGCCATTTTGCATATCATATTCGTAATCAGATTGATTGGGGGTATGGCTTTTTCGGAAGTTTATCCTTTTATGGATCACATAGCTGGCGAGTTGCCCCTTACAAGAGGTCAAATGGGAATTGGCTTGAATATCAAAGGGAATGGATTGGTCTCTGATGACAGTAACCGGAAGTGACAGTTAGTTTCGCTATGACACCGAATAGCAAGGGAATCGAGTGTGGGCAGCTAATTCAAAGGATAGTTAGTGTCGGCCAGTTAATATTTACGCGTAATATACGTCACAGACTGCGTAGATCGTATAGCACCGATTCGCACATGTGGTTACAAACGGATTCACGCATAAATAGGTCGAATAAGGAGAAGGAGAAGCCTGGGCAGTAGCACATTGACACGCAAATATAGACAAACACAGTGAAGCTATCGTGATCAGCCAGGCTGCAGCATTCATCAGTAACATACACAAGCAGAGCAACATTAACTGTTATCGGAGTTTCCCAGTTATCAATCATTGCTCAGCTTTACGCCCATATCGGTTCTACTCTGCGTAGTCCCCGATGTTACCCCCCTTGAAGCAACCAGAAGGATTTGAGCTATACAATATTCGCGCGTGAATCAGCTCCGGCATAAGTATACCCTATACCGATCGTACCATAATATTCGACTAGGCTTTCACTCCTAACTATATGTACTTTATCCGTATTTGTATTCCTGGTATTATTTGAGTCAGGGAACTCGGTACTTCCTGTACCATGCTGAACCAATTAGATTCTCTTCTCGTGTTTGCACTCAATGCTACAATTAATTACACCCTTGATGCAACACTTGTTCGAAATTGTACGATTTTGAAATACCCAATTTCCATCTCCCCTCAACTAGAAGAAGTACCGATAGGGAAGTCAACTGCTGTTTTTTTCGAATGCTTTCACATCCACTTAAGCGCAACATGATTTCTCTCGTTAATTATGCTTTTTCTCGAGCTATATAAGCCAATTTCATTAGTTTAATTTTTCGCGAATCGTAGCAGGGACATTCTTTCGAAGTAATGAATCGTTCCATTCCTCTGTAAATATCTTTAAAAAACTCTCAATAAGATGGTGTACAGTTAATTATGGTTCTTGTAAAATGCTTTATCTCCTTCGGACAGAATATTAAAAAGGTCACATTATTAAAGCACAGGGAATCTGACCGTGCTAGCATTAAAGCTGGATCGATCGTTTGGCATCGAAAAAATTGAAGAAACACTCAATCATGCTAATGATTGAGCTCAAAGAGAACGATTTCCTAAAACTGCTATTATACTTAACCTCAATTTCGTTATGACCGTTTTATTAAAAAAAGAATCGCTCTTGCAATAATTCGAGCATGAAGATGCTTGAGTGTCGGTTCATTTCGTCGGGAACTTGGAGCCTTGAATATAGATGATGAAAAAGACTTAACTTCGTTGAAAAGCCTGCGGGTCTTGAAAACTCTTGAGTTAATTTTTTTCAAGTGGCCCATGAGAGGTCTCGTGAAGAATAAACCAATATATGTTTAGGGAAATACTTCGAGCTCCGTCTTGAAATAAGGAGAATCTTCGTGTTGACGGAAAAATAAAAATATCACCAAGCCTAAGTAATTAAAAACTCCTTAGCATGGATGAGGATTGAGGATGTTGAAATTAGTAAGGCTTTATATATCCACGAAGATTGAATGAAATTTGAATTGATGAAACTCATAAAAACCGACGAAATGAGTGAAAAGCTGTTGCATGTAATCATTTGAATCCACTGCTTCAAACCTATGGCACTGGCGGGTGTGATGATCGAGACGAATTCTGGTTTGTGAAGGTAAAAAAAAAAGCTATACTAAAGCTAAAGCAGCTGCGTGTAAGAAGAAATGAAGTGGCCCGGAACCTCTAATCGTGTAATCGGAGTAACAGGACCGGAACAACTCATACTTGAATGACTTCTATTTCTTAGGGTGGTGAGCCTCGTGCGCTGTGATTGTGATTGTGATTGAAGCTGAAGGAGCCCTTAGTTTCGATCCAACGATTTCTAATTACTGATAGTAAATGGAAATAGGAAGAGAAACTCAATAAAAAAACTGGAGATAAAAAAATTGAGGTTCTATCAATGACAGTAGCAACGTGACCGAATCTTCCAGAGTCGTGTATTCATGTCACTCGGCATCATTGGAATTCCACTCGTCATCCATCCATCCACATGTGAATGTACGAGCTCAAAGTGTCGTTGCATATTGTAAGCTGCCTGCGTACACGTTCCGTGAAATTCCATGGACCAAAATGTTGACAAAGTTATCGTCTGTACGCGATAAAAGGTCACAGAGAGCTATATCGCCTTTGTATATGTAAAGGACTCAGTTTCTGAGTGAGCAAATTACGTCGTAGAGGAAATGTAAACGCGGAATGTTGTGTAACAGGCGTGTGAAACGTCAATGACGTTACTCTCTCATCCGTTAACTTTGAACTGTTTTCCAAAATGGCCTCTTGAAAGAAACTCTTACTTCGTTCGCAAACTCCTTTTCTTTCACGGTGATCGAATTCACAAAACTCGAGTATAACTCGATACGCTATTTATATCTTTCACTTTGTATGTTTTGCTATGTTTCAACATTGGTTTCTTCTCATTGTGACTATACTTTTCCGAGATCAGAGATTCAACGGGTCAATATTTTTATTCCTCTCTCAATGCTCGTTATTTTCAATTCGCTCTAGTTAACCGTATTTTTTGAAAATAAAAATTTAGGAAAAGATAGATCCATCCGATAAAACACATTCCTTCTGTAGGGAGCACGGAAGAAAAAATTTCAATGCATTCTGCTATGAAAATTTCTGCATCAGTATTCCGTATGAAAAAAATTCCGCCCTCATTGCTTTACGTAGAGTTCTAATAAAACGTGATCTTGTATAAAAAACAGAAAATATAAAAACAGACATTTTGTTGCTTTCCAATTTCACGCATTTCAACGCTTTTCAAGTTCTCACGCAATTGAGATATGAATTAATTTTTAAAGCATACAAAACGAGTGTTGGAAAATCCGAATTGATATATAAATCACTCGAGATTTGAATTTTTCGCGAAAAACTGAAATGAATCAAAACGAGCTCAAAAATGTTTGAAAATTCAATGTTTTCACGAGAACTGAATATAGTTCGATAGCTAAGTGCCGTATAAAAAATAGGGTGCAGCCCCCTTTCTGTGTGAACATTATTCGTTGTGAAATATGTCCCAAAAATCTTTCAAATTATATTATCAGTAAAAATAGTATATTACGCACCTAGGGAGGGAAAGTAGACTACTTCAAACCGCGGGCAGAATTGTCACCCGAGCCGAAGGCGAGGAGATAAGCACGCAGTTTGAGGTGGTCTAATTTCACTCCCGCGGAGTGTATACTATTTTTCACCATACATGCACCGAAAATTCAACCTTTCGATTTCGGAAAGTTGAACTTTCAGCGCATGTGTGGTGAAAAAATATATGCTTACGATATTTTACTAAAATTTTATAATTCCTCGTGATTTTGAAATTTCTATATTTTTTCTTTTACGTACGCCCCTGCTAGAATACATCTTCATACCGTATGCACATATACGATCACGCAAATGAACGCTCAGAAGCGCGTCAATCGTGACAACATTGTACACAGGCAACTGTTTGTAACGAGCGCAGCGTTATAAAGTATAGTGATAATCATTGCCCGTCTCAACTCGACAGCGTCGCCTTGTTTTTCTCAAAAACTAGACGGTAGATCATGTTTTTTTTTTAATTTTTTCGTCAGAAGATACTCTAACACTGTGTTTTTTTTTTTAATCGAAATCATAAGAACCGTTTTCGAGTTATTTTGGTTCACATTTTTTATTTGACTATTACCAATGTGTTCAGATGGAGAAACCACAGAACTTTAACTTGCAATATCTGAAAAACTAAACGGTAGAACTACTTTTTTTTAATCGATTCCTTAGATTTTTTTGCACGACATATATTTTTTTCAAATTTCTGTAAGAAATCGGGTTTTGGTATTGAACAACCTGAAATCAAATGAACAATGAAAACGGCCTTCATTTTTTTCATTATTCTCACAATATGTTTCTCTGTCCTGAAAGATCACTCGATTCTAGACTTTATTCACTTAGTTGTCCATCTTCGAGAAAAAGAAAATATTTGGACGATCGAGCAAAATCTTCAGTAACGAAAAACTAATAAAATATTGCCTGTGGAAGATTGAATTCCAAGATATTCGGAGTTCGAGCGACATATATATGTACAGATATCTGGCTGGAATAGCTTCGAATCTGCGCTAGATCAGTAACGGATCAGATATTTTCTTCTCTCGCTTTATATTAACTCTATCGAAAGAACGTCCATTCATCCCTTTGACCTTCGTGTGAAATTCTCACGGACGATTGTCTTTTTATCGAATATCGTCAAGCGAGATATCAATCGAATTCGAAAGCGCCAACACGTGGAGTATTATATTTCGTCAGCTTTATTTAAATTCACAGTGATTTTTCATAATTTTTCTTTGCACTTTTATCAAACCAATAAATTCCGACAAATAATTTCTCATTTTGAATATTTCTCATATAAATTTCAACATTTGTAGCTTCATGCTTTTCTGTAAAAATTTGAAAAGAAAAAATACAGGCTCGTAAAAATTCGCATCAAAGACCAAAATCTAAAGTCCATGCCTCGATAGTAACTCCCGACGTTCGTATTTGAATATTACCCTCCACTTCACTCAAGTTAACGACTCGTGTTGTGACCCTCATTTCCTAAAACTCGGCTGATGTACGCTCGAAATAACTCAAAGAGCTCGAGAAGATTGACCTACGATTCCTGTTGGGAATGAAACAGGAAGAGTGCATACAACCATGTAAATTTGCTGCTATAACCGTGATTCCACTAACGAGACTGCTTTACACGAAAAACTAATCACGATCTGAATTTGATAAGCGGTTGAGCAGTGAGGAAAAAAATCACGAAATTATCTCGTCCACAAACATGTTTTAAGAGCCCAAACTACGCTGAAATGTTTTTTTTTTCCTTTTTTCCTCTGCATTTAAGAGTAGTAAGCTGCTCTTGAAAATACTCTACAAGATGAAGTTAAAATACTCTCACCACACGATTTAGAAAAATTTGAAAATTGACGGAGATTGGGTGGTTTATGTAAAATCGTTCGCAGCGCATAACCGCGCCAAACAAATATATCAAGTCGAACACGAAGTAAAAAAAAAAGCACTAATGAGACTCGTATGTGTGCATAATATGTAAAATATGATGAGCCTCTGGATGCTGGGGAGGTGTCATATATGGTTCAGGAATAACTGACTAAGGGTAAGAAACAAAAAAAAGAAGAAATCAAAAATTTAGTTTGAATGTCAAATTGTTATTCAGCAAATCTTTGAACACGTTTTTCTCGAAACTACATTTTTCAACCCAGTTGACAACATACTAAAAAAGTATACATCTGATGTGTATGTAGCAAATCTTTAAATGTTCGAAAATCCAGTCTCCACATAAGAATTATTTTGATGAAGGGCCTCTTACTATTTTTTTTTTTTTTCATGAACAATGAAAATTACTTATAAAAATAGGGGATAAAATCCGTTGGTTCGTCATTTTATTTTTTAGATATCGGAGGTCCTCTACGTGATGCTCTAATCTACATATGAGGTATTCCAGCCAAGTGTGTGTACTAGGGTCGTCGTTATTTGGGGTAAAAATTTATTTTACCCTTTTCACCCTCTAAAACGGTTCGAAATACATAAAAAGTAATGCAGTAATTTTTTCAGATTTTTAAAATAATGCTTAACCCTCGACCACGGGGGTTGAGTTTTCCGTTTAAAATACATGGAATTTGTCTGTGATTGCTGTCACGATTTTACTGTAGGCTTCAATACGTTATTTGGAAAATCTTGAAATTTTCAGAAATTACTCTACAAGCATGTTGCTACATGGAAAAAATTTCCAAAACTCCTACCCTTAAAATGTTGTATAGCATCATCCTACTAACAGTGTACCTGAAATTGTGTATCCAAAATTGTCGTTTTGCGCATTAATGGGTTAGTAGGGTGTCATTTTTATAGTCTCTAGGAAAATGTTCTTAACGAATGCCGTGAATGTCGAGGCATGACGAGTCGAATGAGCCGTAAAAATATCAATTCCACTTTTTTGTAATACTCATTTGATCCATCTACTAATAGTCTGAGATCCTATTTTTTTATACGGTTTTCTCGTTGCTAAGAATAGGCTAGTTTCGTTACCCCTCAGATTAGCAGTTTTCGCTATATACCCCTCAATAGCGGAGGCTATGCACAGTTCCGGTTTCTCTTTAAATTCTGGGATAATTAGCAGTGGCTGATCTTTTCCCCGACAGGAAGTCTTTCTTTGATTTGTTATGATTATTTCCAGCCCTGTTGACGTTCCTTTAATATTCTTTATCTTTATACACGCAAGTGTTTGTGTTCTTTGAGCCGTTGCTGAAGCTAAAAGCATAACTATTTTATTTGTGAGGTCTTCAAGTAACAAACTGTTGATAGGATGAAGTTACGAGTTATCATGAGTTTCTCACCGATATTTTCTGGAGATGTCAACGATATAACTGACCGAAAACAATTTAAGGAGCCATATGACGCTCCTTCCTCAGATTTTTTAGACAAGAAATGCAACAAATATTTTCATCTGGCCTGAAAAACCTTGTTTTTTCTGCCTTCCAGAATCTCCACCAATGTTTCAACGCTAATTTATACTACTTGATCGTTGTTCTCTAGAATGCACGATTGATCTACACGGTCAATATAATAAACCAGGGGTTGGTTTGAATAATATTTGTTGTCCATCTGAGAGAGATTTAAGCAAAGGGTACCAAACTTGATTTGGCGAATCAGGCACCACTAAAATTCCCTCCGCTCTATCTCGCTTGATTTTTGTAAGTACTCTGAGTATTACTGAAAAAAGTGGGAAAGCGTAAAAATTTAGCCCCGACCAATTTTCGATAAAGGCGTCGACCATCCTCACACCTGCTTCGGGGAACCAGGAGCAATATTTTCTGCATTTGTTGTTTAGGCTTGAAGCAAAAAATCAATATCGGGAAGTCCAAAAACTCTGACGATCTTTGACGATCATTCTGTATCGATGTTCTTTTGTCTAGATAATCTGTCAGCCTCAATGTTGTTTTCTGATAGAATATACGAAGCCAATAGAAAGATGTTTCTTTTCTCTGCCTATTGCCAAATCTTTCGAGCTAGAACATTATACTTTGGGTATCTTGTACCTCCCATCCTATTAATTTAAGTAATCGCGGTGGTATTGTCGATGCGAAGCAGAATCTGACAGTCTCGTTTGTTATGAACTAATTCCTGAAGGGCTAACCACACCGTGCATAATTCCTTATAATTGATATACCAGTTTGTTTGGCTCGCAGACCAAAAACCATAAATCTTTTTCCCTTCGCTGACAGCACCCCAACCTATATCGGAAGTGTAAGTAAATGTATTTTATTTTAGTTAACAAAAGTTATTGAAATGAGAACAAATAATATTATTTCACATCTTATACATATCATCCTGATACATTAATTCTTTTGAAAGTATGGTCGACACATAATGTGCGAGCGGGAGTGAATCAAGAAATATAATTAAATATAATACATTGACTTATCTTATAACTCGAGTTGTAGTGTCGCCCCGGGACCCCGATGTCCTTCCGATGATCGAAATAAAAGATACAATAATTTCTCACCAAATCGAGGATGGCCAGTCCATGATTTATTTGAGTATTTAATTTGAAGTCGATCGGGCGACGGTCCCGGCACGAGTAATTACGAATTATCGGCGAAGAATAGTCGGCGAGGAATCTTTCGAATACCCACCGAAAGTAGGGATTTGTACATTGGAGGGAAGGTTTGGAGCGGCGAATATTTCGATCATTATCAACTGATGTGAGTTAATATTCTCCATGATGTTATAATCTCACAGAAGCGTCAGTAAAAATTGTCGATCGAAAATCGCCTGTTTTTATGGAGCCGCAGCCTCTATTCTAGTGTGCTTTCCACCAAAGCAGGTCTGGTCTAATTAGTTGTGAAATTATTACCTTGGAATTATAATTTCCCTTGTTTGCTAGCAGAACTAAAGTCTTCTTTCCATTCTTTTTGTATCAATCCAACCGTATTCTATGGCTAAAGATGCAGCTACGAGTTTTTCTATTAGTTCAAAAAATTCTCTTATGGAACAACTCTCTAATATTTCGAATTCTTTTATGGATCTTGATTATCTTTCTCTCTTTACTTGAGTTAAATTAATTGAGAATCGTTCAGAATCTATTATAAAATCTAAGAATTTGCACCTTGTCGAGAGTCTTGTGCTGCTCTTCTCTTCATTAATAAGCAATCCCAAAAATTCTAGTAACTTAATCGTCTCACAAATATTATTTTTGCATTTATCTGCGTTCCCTTCTATGTACCAAATATCGTCGAGATAAATAACTGATGAGATACCTCTCATTCTCAAATATCGGACTACCGGTTTCATGATTTTTGTAAAAATGAAACGAGCCATAGATAAACCGAAAGGTAGACACGCGAATTGAAACAACTGGCCCTCGAACTTGAATCTCAAGAATTTTCTACTCTCCTCTTCTATCGGAATTAAATAGTATGCGTCCTGAAGGTTCACCGTATATATGTAAACTCCGGGAAAAATTGGTTTTGCTGCGGTTTTAATATCTTCTAGCTTGAAGTGGGGAGCTTGAATGAATTCGTTTAATTTTTTAAGATTCAGGATAAAGTGAAAAGAATCATCTGGCTTTTTGACTAGAAAATATAATGACAAGAATTGATTTTTTACTGGTCGGCACTTTTCAATAGCTCCTTTGCTTATTAGTTTGTCTGAGCGGATGGAATTCGAACGCGTGGTACCTGATGCTGAAGTGCTTTCGACTGAAATCAAGTTTATAACCCATAATGCAATTTAAAACCATATTATCATTCGTGATGTGATGCCAATTGTGGCGAAAATTACGCAATCTGCCAGTACATACTTTTTTGTTTACTTTCGCGAAAATTTCTATGTTTGAGACCTCGCTTTGTTGTTGTAGACTTGTTGTTTCCCTCTTAATTATGACCTTGAGCGGCCCCGTATGTTTGCATGAGAACTGCCCGCGTCACCGCAAAACGTCCCCTTTCCCTGTGGGCTGCGGAAGTGTAAATAACTCCCTAAACTCTGACGAGCTCAATTGACGTCTTTTGTGATGTCCGTATTTTTGACGCTGCCGCTCATTTTCTCTAACGCTTTGCTTTCCTTGATTTTATCCACCAAATTCTTACCAAGCAGCTCTATATCTGATTTGGTTTTTTCCAACAAGTCTTTAAGGGGCTTGGATACCCCTGGTAGAATAAGCGTGTAATATTTCAAGAGTCACATATACAGAAAATAATATCGTAAGTACACAAAAGGAAGATAAAAAAAAGACTTATTCTTGATATATTGAAAATTGTTCGTTATTATTAATTTACGCAAAATAGCATTTGAACATTATAACTCTCTCGCGCTTACACTCAATTCGAAACTCTCCCGCACACCCATACAAACAATTAAATCGAATACGCAGAAAAATATAAATATAGAGATATAAATACGCCGGTAGATAATGCGTCGATCCTGTCGAACATCCGGACGAGACAAATTGGACTCGGAGTAGAGAGAGAGATCGATGACCGCCGTGGCGTAGCGAGGCGATAATTTTTTCTCTTGCGATGTAACTTTCGTAGCGAGGCGATAATTTCCCTTTCTTGCGATGTAACGTTCGATCTTATTATATTTGTCCTTCTTTCGGGATTTCTCGAGACCCAGGTTGAGGTCCTACTGATCTGCTCTCGGGACTCGGCTCTCTCCTTAACGCCAGAAATGAGGTGCCGGCCTCCCCACTCCTCTCATAAGGAATAATCTCGAACTCTCGACGATTTCGGCTGATAACGAGCAGATCCCGGTAGCTTGACCAACCCGCCAAGTTTAAAATATAAAGGCTCGCTTACATTTCCCCCTCCATTTGACGGAGACGATGGAACATTCGATGACGGCGAATAAAGCCATTTGACGGAGAATTTTCAGTCGGCTTGACTAGCTCCAGGAATTATCCCTCGATTTTTATCTCTCTCTATCTCCCTCCATGGCTCTAGGTAGTTTTTCTTCTCATAGCTCTCTCTCTCTCTCTCTATGAACGACGATCTCGATTAGAATTTCGCATAACAATTCAATATATATATTGCTTCCCCAAATTGGTGTCATAAGAATACATCAGATCATACGGTTTAAATCCACTCCTCACTTCAAATATTACACATATCTTCTACGCATATTATACCACCTTACAACGGTTATTGTCAAAAATTTTCAATCATACGATATAATAAAACATTCTCACTAATAACAAATAATAACAAAGAAAATAAAACAAAATAACATAACCAAAGAGAAAAGAAACAAATAAAGAAAACAAAAGTCATGATAGAGTATAATTTTGCGTGATTACCACAATCGTGTCAACTTTTATTCCATATGTATTTTCGGAAGGCATGATCAAATTCAACCCATTTTTTTTTTTTTTTTTTAATTTTAGGCCTCGAGATTCCTTGAATAATATTTTCTTAAATTTCCACGATTATATGTACCAATAATATTGTCCACATTTTTGGGATCGCACAGAAGGAAAGCATTTTCGCCGATTCTTTTTTTTATTTTGTACAGACCTTCAAATAAATGAAAGAATTTCTTGATAACTCGATCTAAAGCATTTGAGAGATGGCGAACACGCAATAACACAAGATCACCTTCATTTAGCACAACTCGCGAGATATTCTTCTGCTGCTTCTTTCTCTTTTCGAAACTATCTCGCAAATTTTCACGAGCCAACGCAATTATTCGTTCATGAGCCTGCCCTACCGACACAGGAAAAGGTATTACTTCCTGTATTTTATCTTTAATCGGCTGACCAGAATGCAACTCCACGGGGGAAAAACCAGTACTTTGATGTTGCGTTAGATTCAGAAGTTCTTCGATATCCGATACGTAAGCTACCCAATTGGTGTGTTTATCGGCACACAAAGTACGGAAAAGTCTGCCCAGTTCTCGCATGACTCGCTCAGTTGGGTTTGACTGAGGATGCCGAATCGAACTGAACGAGACCCTGATACCAGCCTGCTCTAACTCCCTTTTCCATTGAGTCGACGTGAATTGTGTCCCATGATCAGACAGAATTCGAGCTGGCTTACCAAATTTTGGTATAAATCGTTCAAAAATCTTTTTTAGCGTCATGCGCGCCGTAGCCTTCTTCATTGGATTTAAACTCACGTATTTTGAAAAATTATCGAGCATCACAAAAATATATTCCATACCTCCCCGACCTCGCGGTAAAGGACCGTAATAATCAACCGTAATCAAGTCATTTATCCCTTTAGACGGGACGTATTGAAACTCCCCCTCCATCGCAATAGTGAGATTTTTCACTCATACCTTTCCAGTAATAAAAGCGCCTCATATATCCTAGAGTTTTATACACGCCTGGGTGGCCTAATTTCGTATGAATTTCTTCTATCAATGCCTTACATAACTTTTTAGGGACTACAATTCTCCATCGAGCCGATTCTTTCTCTCGGTGAAACAAAATATCATTATGGACCGCGTAATCGGAGTCTTGCGCAGAATTCTTACATTTCTCGAACTGTGTAACAAGATTCTGATCCTCCTTTTGCCATTGACTCAATTTTTTCAACTCGTGTAATAAACTAGGATTGTACTCAATTAAAGATACCGACAACAGTGCTGTGTCCTCCGAATTTTCACTTGGCAAGATTCCCTTATGCATAGCCGCTATGACTATCCTTTCATCTTTTTCCTCAGAGAATTTCGATTTGGGATTCCTACTGAAAAAGTCCGCAATTATGTTATCGACACCGCGACAATGTGAAATGACAAAGGAATATTGTTGCAAAATCAAACACCACCGATGCATCCGCGAATTTTTATAATTTGCAGTTTGCAAAAAGGTGAGACTAGAGTGATCCGTTATCACTTCGAATTTTACGCCAATTAGATATATGCGAAATTTTATAACCGCATAGACTATAGCGAGAAGCTCCTTCTCGGTGGTCGTATACCTCGTTTCGCATTTAGTAAGACATCGAGATACAATACCGATCACGCGATGCAAGTTGTTCTCATCAACTTGGTATAAAACTCCGCATATGCCCTCATCGCTCGCATCCGTTTGTAATTTATACGGTCGTCCCGGTAATATATGACTCAAACCGATACTATTACACAAATCCCACTTTAGCTGTTCAAATGCTATTTGGTGCGATTTCGTCCATATCCAAGGTGCGTTTTTTTCAAGCAATTTTCGCAATGGGTTAAGAGATTCACTGTGATGAACATTAAATTGCCGGTAGTAATTACAGACCCCTATGAATTGTTGCAATTGTCTCTTATTCATTGGCTCCGCGAATTTTTGAATTACTTGAAGTTTATCGGGATCGGGTGAGACTCCCTCGGTCGTAATTTGAAAACCCAAGAAAGAAATTGTTTGCACACAGAAAACACACTTCGCAAAGTTTATCGTGAAATTATATTCCAACAACCTCTTGAATATTTGCCCCAAAATTTCGAGATGCTTCTCAAAGGATTCGGTCCCTATTAAGACGTCGTCGATATAACACGATATATACTGATCGAAATCGTTTCGTAATGCAAAACTCAGAGCGCGTATGAATCCACTGCCCGCCGTTTTTAAGCCAAACGGAATTCGACAAAATTGATATAGATGAGAATCATATAAAAAAGCTGTGTAAGGTCTAGAATCCTCATGTAATACAACCTGCCAGTAACCCTGTGTTAGATCGAGCTTCGAGAACCATTTCGCGTTATGAAATTTTTGCAGTAATTCGTTCACTAAAGGCGGGGATTCGTGGTCATCCTCGATAACTCGGTTGAGAAATCGAGCATCTAAGCACACACGTACCGAACCATCGGTCTTCTGAAGGATTCGCAACGGATTACAAAATTGACTCACTGCTCTTTCTATTACACCATCCAAAATCATCTTTTGAATTGCTTCTGATGTCGCGGCTCTCAACTGAAACGGTACGGGATACGTGTGCTTTATAGACGGGGTATTCGTCATTACTTTTATCCGATGCTGATACCCTTTAGCACACCCGGGTTTCACCGAAAAAAGTTGACGATACTCCTCTATTAATTTGAATAACGCCCGTTTCTCGTTTTCGTTTCTCAATAGCAATTTACCGGCCATCGCACAAGGATCCGACGTCTCTCCCGATTTGTTTACATCACAATCGTCATTTCTTACTTCGTTTTCTTCCTTTATTTGGTTCGACTTAAAGCGAATTTCTTTATCACGTATCTTTTTGATCATAACATCGTCATTCTCATTCGTCACACCTCGATTTAGCTTTTTTTTATCCGTTTTCATTACCTTTTCGGGGCTTATTATTTTCACTGGGTATTTTTCATCAAATAAATCAGCGAGATCCAATACAAAAATACGCGTTTCTCCATCCTGGCATGAGCAAATGAGTCTTTCTACCGGCTCGCGTTCAAAAACCATAGTTGAGCTCTGTAGACGCATGTGATCAATCTCGATATTTCCCGTACTATATCTGATATCTACGCTGTTTTGTGTCATCCAATCGTGTCCCAAAATCATATCCGATGATAAATGCGGAATTACAAAAAAATTACTTTCAAAAAATTTATCCTGTATACTCATTTTCAACCGAACCTGATGTTTGACCGCCGTCGATTTTTTCTTTATTGCCGTCGATACTGTTACTCCTCCAACAGGTAAAACCTCGATTTTTTCACTAGAGCACCAAGCTTTAAATATTTTTTCAGACACCGCTGTCACCTCACTGCCCGTATCTAATAACGCTAATATTTCCGACCCCTTTACATTTACTCTTATGTGAGGACTCCTCTTTGCGATCCTTTCTTCTTTTTCTACTTCATCCTTCGCTCCCTTTTCTATCCCTACCGATAAGTCATCTATAAAATCAACATATTCCGGACACGCTCTTGGAGCGACGCACAGCGTGTCGCTCTTCAGTTTAAATTTTGTCTATTTTCCGCGTTTTGATTATTATTCGATATCGGATACGAATTTATCTTGTCATACTGTAAATTGGTCTTAGGTGGGGGAAAACGTGTATCGGGCAAAGCAAATTGTGCTCCGGATCTCTTATGTTCTCTAGAATTCATATAATTCTGACTATAATAACACGGTATCTTGTATTCATTCGACTCTACGCGATGCCTGCAGTAGTTTTTATTTGCGTACCTTGTATCTCTTTCGACACCCATTCTATTTACTTTTACCTCGTGTCTTCTCGGCTGATTATTATAGCTGTGATATTTATTTTCGGACATTCGAGTTTTTTCTTTTCTTATGATATCTAGATTTCCCAATGTTTGCGTTATTGCTGATGTATCATTTAAATTCACGGTTGAAAGAGTCTCGCGTACCCAATGTGGATATTGATGGATTATATTATAGTTTATTTCAAACTGTGATAGCTTAGGTTCGAAGTATCAGGATTGACATAATTGTTTATAGTAGTAATTCTGGAGTGGTTCTTTATGAGAGTCATATCTACTTTCCATCCAAGCTCTTTTGAAACGCGCACAAATCGGTATTGAGTAAAATTCTTCAAGGAATTTCATTTTAAAATCATCAAAATTTATAAAGTTGTTTTTTAAATTAAACCATAAACTGGCCTTTCCTTCCAGGGCATGCTCACTTACGAATAATTTTTTTTGTTCTTTTATATTCCGGACCCTGAAATACTTCTCGAGCTCTTCAAGAAATTCTCTCGGATTTTTTTGTATTTCATCTTGAAATTTTGGAATTTTCATCTCTAACTGATTATTATGCAAATTATCTAAAGCTGTTGCTATCCCTTCTGTTACGATACCTTCATTTTGGTGGCCTTGGTTTTGTGTGATGTCACGATCTCTTTGTTGTTGAATTTGCTCACGATCCGCTTCGACAGCCGCACGCATCAGCTCCAAATTTTCTCGTTCTCTCCTTATTTTTTCCCACTCCATTTCAATATTCAATCTGTTTGAATTTGACTGTTCACTCTCGCCGCTGTTTTCCAAACCCATTTTTTTTTTCTTTGGTTTACCTACAATAGTATTGGTTATAATTTTACGCTTCGAAATACGACTTCCTCACGTTATATAATTTCGTTTTTCTTCATTCGCCATAGACTATTTCACATTCCTTTATGTATTAATATATATATATAAATGTACACAAAATTTTTTTTACTTGAGTTTCATGCTCCGTTGTTGGGCGCCAATTGTAATATTTCAAGAGTCACATATACAGAAAATAATATAAGTACACAAAAGGAAGATAAAAAAAAGACTTATTCTTGATATATTGAAAATTGTTCGTTATTATTAATTTACGCAAAATAGCATTTGAACATTATAACTCTCTCGCGCTTACACTCAATTCGAAACTCTCCCGCACACCCATACAAACAATTAAATCGAATACGCAGAAAAATATAAATATAGAGATATAAATACGCCGGTAGATAATGCGTCGATCCTGTCGAACATCCGGACGAGACAAATTGGACTCGGAGTAGAGAGAGAGATCGATGACCGCCGTGGCGTAGCGAGGCGATAATTTTTTCTCTTGCGATGTAACTTTCGTAGCGAGGCGATAATTTCCCTTTCTTGCGATGTAACGTTCGATCTTATTATATTTGTCCTTCTTTCGGGATTTCTCGAGACCCAGGTTGAGGTCCTACTGATCTGCTCTCGGGACTCGGCTCTCTCCTTAACGCCAGAAATGAGGTGCCGGCCTCCCCACTCCTCTCATAAGGAATAATCTCGAACTCTCGACGATTTCGGCTGATAACGAGCAGATCCCGGTAGCTTGACCAACCCGCCAAGTTTAAAATATAAAGGCTCGCTTACAAGCGCTTTTCTCGATTGGTCTACCTGGAAATGTGTATCTGCTATGAGTTTTACCGCGTCATTAAGGTTCTCCAAAAAGGTTAATTTGTCGATGCTCTCTGGTTCCTCTAATAATGTGTAAACCGCGGCGCCATTAAGGTAATCATACGATAACATACGTTACCACACCGACCCCTCCCCTGTCGATACTGCAGAACTCGAAACGAGCTACTGCGCAGACTATCGATAGGTGTCGCGGCGCGATGCTTCCATCAGGTTTCAACGAAGAATCCGATGGATGAGCAGTAAATACTGCTGCTCACTTAAAAAAGCGGTAAAATAGAATCAACAATTTCTATTCTTTATACGAAGGAACGATTTTCGTTCTGTTAATCTCCAACAATTTTCATCGTTGGTTAGTTCAATGGGAATTGAATTCTCCAACAGTGAAGACTGCCAGATTCTCGCTCAAAAAAACGGTAGAATTCGATAAACAATTTATATTGTTTATCCGGGAGAACGTTAGTTCTTTCCGAATATCTCCAATGATTTTCATCGATGGGTTATTCAATAAGAATTGAACTCTCCAGCAGTGAAGACCACTGGGTGCTCGCTTGAAAAAGTGGTAGACATAGATAGACAGTCAAATTGAAAAAAAAAAAAATTTACTAAAATTATTGAAAATTTCGCATCTTCGTTCGCTGTTTTCCTCCAGTTATTTTTGCTCCCTTTCGCTCTATCTTCTCCCAAATTTCAATATCCTCGCAGCGAGTCCAGGGCTTTGACGTGTCCACCGATGTACCTTTCAACATCGAGCACGTTCCTCTGTATATTTTGTCCTTTATTCTTCAGCACTACACTTTTTCCGCAGCACTACACTGTACAAGAACACTTTCTGTCAAATCCATGACATTTACTAAACGTCACTTTCTCTTATGCTTCTTCGTTTCTCTTTTCAGAAACTGATGGTAGCGCACATTTCGATAAACCAATGTCGATAATTTTTTTCAATAAATTTTTAAAAGCTTCTTTCTCCTTCATTTCATGATCGATTTGGATGCAATAAAGCTCAAAATGTGTGTTTTTTATTGCCGTTGGGCTGACATTCGCCAAATTGCGATTCAATGGATATTTACTGAGTTATTCTACAATTACTCAGATGGTAATACGAAATGCAAAAAAACATTGAAATTTCAAAAAACCCTCATGTCAGCCCAATTGTGGTATAAATTGATGAATGAAATGAATGAATACAGTACAATACTGTATTTACAGTTCAAATTTCAACACAATCGGTTGAACGGTGAGACAATAATCACCTTTCGAAATTTCGATCTGCATATACTGACTGATTCATCACCTTAAGGCTGAGCCAGCTGCTTCTTGACATTTCTTCACATAACCATCCTGCCTAATCATCGATTCGGACATGGCCGCTATCACAACCTAATTGAGCTCAGGTGCGCTGCAGCCTTCTTTTCTCAGATATCTTCCGATTAGCTCTTTCCGACTAGCTATCGACGAGTAGATCGAAATCTAATGCTTTCGAAGCCGAAAGGTCTTCGCCGAAAACCTGAAGCACTTCCTCGTCAAATTCCCTTTCTTTATTTTCAACATTCTCTTTAGGAGTTCTCTCCCGTCATCAAAATTTTATTTTCCTTTTCTTCATTTGGGCCCGGGTCAATGCATAAATCTATGCGAATCAAACCAGAAAAAACGAACTAAACTTCTTTCCTTTCTTACTTACCAATAAACATGATTCGTGCAATGAAACAACGGCATATACTTTTCTTTGTTAGAAACCCTTATCTCGTCTCTCGTACGAGCTCTGTTC
The DNA here is from genome assembly GCF_019457755.1 of Venturia canescens. NCBI lineage: Eukaryota > Metazoa > Arthropoda > Insecta > Hymenoptera > Ichneumonidae > Venturia > Venturia canescens. The sequence goes on from NC_057426.1 coordinate 14,458,284, forward strand.
GGGTTATAGGTATCGCTGTTTCGTCTCGCGTACGAACTTAGCTAACCTTCAAACTGATCTGCCATGCCTCTCGTATAAGCTCATCGGGCTGAGATCGACATTGTTTTGCCTCTCGTGCAAACTCGTCGTCAACATAATTTTTTATTTCTCATTTTGCCTACCGTTCAAACTGATATTCACCGAGTCGCCATTACTCTCGTGGCTAGAATCTTTCTCACTGGATACTTCGGTTGCCGTTGTTACTGCGCATTATTTATTTTTTGCGTGCGTGCGTCCGTGCATGCGTGCATGCCTGGAACATCAAAAGATGTCCGGACTCATTCACCAAATCGTTTGCTTGACAACAATTCTGAAAAATGCACCCTCATGTGACGCACGCCATTGTGCATGTCTAGAACCTTAATGGAAAAAATCAGAATTTATACAGAATTGATGGATTTTTGTCGTTCATCATAATTTAACTAATTCTCAAATAATTATTTCATTTTCTGCATCAGAAAAAATATTTTTTCTCCAAGTTTAGTTGCTATGATTCGACTCTCGATTGGAAATTTGAGTCGAAGCGAGTTTTAGGTCACTAATAAACACTAAATGGATAAGTAATCACGATAATGGAAGAACGAAATGAGCAAAAAGTTTGATATTCCTGCGATGCGCGTGTAGTGTATACTATTTTTCTTTACAGCCGGTCGAAAGGACGTTTCTTCCGAAACATGAATCTATCGATAGAAGATGTTTTGATGCCTACCCCGACATTTGCTGCACGAGCGAAGCGAGTGCTGCTGGTCGGGGGCAAGCATAACAAAAACAAGTTTATCAAACATAATTTATATGAATATTCCTTTATTTATATGAACTTTATTTCTATTATTATTTTCTATTTACAATTTATATGGATATTTAGATTCCTATAAACCTGAAAGTAGATCATTATTCCGAACGACTATATTCATTTCATCAGTCTGGTCACTTTATTTTTGGCCTTCGCATTGATTTCATTTGGAAAGATAAACGTATATTATTCGTTTGGATTTGCAGCAGTATAGTACTGTTTTGATAATAGTGCTTAGAAATAGTAGGACATTTCCACAACATATTTCCGGATGAATAACATAACCTTATTCTTACGGTTTTCGGATGACTAGACACAGTCTTTCAAAAAATGTGTAGGCAATATGGTTTCAAACGTCAAAAGTAAAAAAAATAATGACGTCAAACCTTTCGGAATGTACAAATAGTATATTACACCACAAGGGCAGAAAGTTTGACGTGCAGTTTAGGGCTATCAAATGTCTGCCCGTGTGGTGTATACTATTTTTCTTGCTCCCCTAGCCGAAAGTACGCACTTTCCGGCCGCATTTCAGGCCGGGAAGAGCATTTTTCGTGGCCGGCTAACTCGGCTAACTTCAGTGCGCTCTGACGATATTTTTGCGGCCGGTGATCCTTTAACATTTCGATATATGAATGTGAAGCCTGTATTCGTTGCCATGATTTTGTTTATTCGTTGCCAAGCATCATTATTATTTGCTTCAAGCGGGCGCGTATAGCGTAGCTTTTATCATTCATGTTATGCGCTATACTGCCATGAACCTGGACGAATAACATACATTTGTTCGTTCGGATGCGAAAACAGAAAATAATGTAACCGAACTTATAAAATGAATATGGTCGTCCGGAATAATGTTGTATTTCCAAATTCCAGGTTCATAGGAAAGCACATATTCATATAAATTGTCAAGTATAGCGGGAAATATTCATATATAAAAATTGTTAACTATCATGGGACTTTGAATCAGACATGTATCAACGAATTATTTATTTGTACTAATAATATTGTTGTATCATTGTGTGATATTTTGTGTGTGTTTTTTTACTTTTTGTTTATGTTTTTAATGCCCGCCCCGACCAGCAAAACCTCGGCTTCGCCTCGGTCCTGCAAAAGTCGGGCGGGCACCCCCCCCCCCCCCCCCCCCCTCCTTGCAATTGCTAGTAATTATTGAACGTACTTTCGGCTACGGGATCAAGAAAAATAGTATACAACCCACGGCCCAAATGTTAGATGCCAGGAAATCCAACTTTCGGGCCTAGGGTCGTAATATACTATTTCTTTATGGCCGGTTGAAAGTACGGAGAAAAAATATTAAATGCATTACATCGAAAACAAATTAATGCCTGCTCCCGACATTTGCGGCACGAGCGAAGCGAGTGCTGCTGGTCGGGGGGGGGGGGGGGGGGGGGGGCAGGCATCAAATTTAAAAAAAACTATGTAGACAATTGAACATTTTATTTAAAAATTTTTTTTATTCAACAAACATGAATTTTTTCAAATTAAACAAGTATAACATTTTTTTAAATTAAACTAACGTAAAATGCACATTAACAGTAATATTAACATACATTATTTTTTTTTCATTTTTACCATGGTCACATGCATAATAATAATTGTTGATTATATTATCATGAAATACGCAGTTTTCAAATAAATGATGTGGATTTTCATTTACAGAAAGATATTTTGATTTTTGTCCATTTATATTATGCTGAATTCCACCTTCAATAGATTTGGTTTCATTTCCTGATGGCGTATTCTCTGATTTTTTTGCAAAAACTGTAACTGGTGATTTTTTTTTAAAGTGCGTAGGTTTTGTACATTGGTTATTGCGAGTTATAAGTATTTTTTTGTTGTTAGCTGTTGTAAAACCCGGTGTTGGTGATTTGCAATTAAATTTAGGTTGTTCCAGCTCATCAATTTTAAGTAAATCCTCCTCGTTTATCTCAAATCCGTCATAAAAGTAATCGCAATCCATTTTACCATCTGGAGATGTGTCGTCATTCGTTCTAATTATGACTTCAGCTTCAATGGTGTTTATTGATGATCTCGTTAACGTATGTTGTTTAATTGGTTGTGGATCAGATGATGTTGTTAGTTGTGGATCAGTTGATGTTGTTGGTTGTGGATCAGTTGATGTCGATGGTTGTGGCTGAGGTGATGTCGATGCTTGATAATTAGTTCGAGCAGAGAAATTCCGATGCATGGGTTATGCTCTCATATATTCTTTCCCGATTCTTCATTAACCCTGTAAATAAACAAATTATTCATAAACAAAATTTGTATTAAAAAAATATATTATTTAAATATTTAAATTAAATTTTGTAATTAAATAAATAACAAAGTAACCTTGAGCGATTGCTGTTGACTTCCAGCCTCCTAATTGTTTCAACATCGTCTCATTTGCACCCGAGTTAGACAACAGATTTAGAATTAGGGAGCTTCAAATATGAAGCTATAGCGCTTGGTGTTTCTCCAATCTTGTTTCTGCCGATCACTTGTTGATAAAATTTCTCGTTCTGATGTTTAATGAAGAATCTATCGGAGAATGATTCCTCGGCTCTCATTGAAATGTAATGCTTCACTTTATCGTAAAAGGGTTCTCCGATGATAAACTGGCGAGGAACATCATTCTTGGTATCATCGATAGAAACCAGGAACTTCTTACCGAGATCTTCGACGTCTTGCACTTTAAGTTTACTGAGCTCGTCGCACCTTAGAGCCCCACAAATTCCAAATACCATTATAACCTTGAATTATTAAAAAAAATAACACGTAATTAATTGATAGAATTTGAATTGATAGAATTTAATGTAAATACTAACCTTTGAAATGAAATATTTGTTATCTGGTGCTGTTTTCAGAAATTTTAAAATTTCATCCCACTTGAAGATTAAAGATTTTTTCGGTCTATATTTAGCATTATTTTTTACTAGACTTTAAATTATAAAATTTAGTGATGTCAAGATTTTCTCGCGTATACAATGTTTTTTTAAGCATCGACCACATACTCCACAAAGTTGAAAGTTTTAGACTTTTACTCAACTTTTTAAAATATACAATTAAATTTGTTTCCTCTGAATTTGATAAAGAGGCTCGATTGTATAATTAGCTCCGCTTCTTCATCGAAATTTCTCAACATTTCTTCCTCGTCTGCAGATTCGTCAGTTGAGCTCATTTTATTCACTGATTTTTTAATTCAAAAAATTGATAAATTTCACACACGTCACTTTCACGTTGTATCTCGGGACTATAAATTGTGATATAACCAGCGAAAACAAAACGCAGTTAGTAACAAAACGCAGTCAGTAACAAATGACTAAAGTCAATCGGGGTAATGAAAGCAGCTTCACGTATCGATGGAAATGAAAAAAAATTTGCTCCCGCTGTTACAGATGGCGCATGTGCAGCTTTACCGATGCACAAATGTTTAACTTTCTTCCTCGAAATAGGTGCAAAAGATGCGTACTTTCGACCGAGGTATAAAGAAAAATTTGTTTTCACCACACATACGCCGAAAGTTCAACTTTCTGAAATCGGAAAGTTGAATTTTGAAATCGGAAGGTGCTTATCAATTCTGCCCGCGGTTTGAAGTGGTCTATTTTCCCTCCCTAGGTGTGTAATATACTATTGCTTCCGCTGAGACAAATGACGCACGTGCAGTTTTGACAGTGCAGAAATGTTATACTTTCGGTACTGAAATTGGTGCAAAAAGTACGTACTTTCGACCGAGGTGTAAAGAAATAGCATATTACACACCTAGGGAGGGAAAGTAGACTACTTCAAACCGCGGGCAGAATTGTAAGCACACTATTTTTCACCACACATGCACCGAAAATTCAACCTTCCGATTTCGGAAAGTTGAACTTTCGGCGCATGTGTGGTGAAAAAGAGTATTAAACTCCTGACCATTGTAGTTGCTTATCGCCATTAATTCCTGACTCGAATCCGAAATATTCACGTTGAAATTGTCTCAAACGAGCAGTTGTACAGTTTGAATGGCATATTCTGCAAGGCAAGAGCGTCGTGCACGAGTTCCAAGACTTAACGAGACTTTCTGTAACTGCCGACACGTGACATCTGCTTTCAACGGCTGCGTCTTTTTTTTTAATTTTTTTATAATTTTTCAACACCTTGAGAAAAGAAAGGGAGAAAACTTTATTCGTACCACGTTCGTCTTTATTTCTCTTTCATTCTTATATTCTCTCCTCTGAGATGAGAAACTTAGTGACTGCTTCTCACGTTACTTTCTTAAGAATCAAGGGGCAATGAGAATCGACTAAAACATAATTCCAAGAAAACTACCTCCACGAGGAAATGAAAAGTTACATTTAGAATCGCTCATTTCCTATATCAAAAATTTTCAAGTTCGCAACGTATCGATAAAGCAGTTTGTTAAAGAAAAAATTGTTTTTATATATAAATTTTTTACCAATAGGAAACGAACATGGAAAATTACAGTTTTTCATTTCAAAATTATGTCGATTTTGCTTTTGATTACGGTGTCAGCAATTATCTGTTCAAAGTCTATAGAATACAAGGTATGCCCGCTTCGCTGGGCACACAATAGTATCCAACACAGATTTCCATATGACCTATGTGATACTGTATACAGGAATTCAATAGGATTATTCGTCTCTTTTATTTACGTACACGTCCTGACTTTGTATTGACACGTTTTGAAACGTTTATAGTTATAAAATAGTAATAATTAAGAAATACCTGTATCGTTTCCGTGGTCAGAGTAAATAAATTTATCGATGTCTAATTATTCCGAATTCAGTGTTTTCCGTATGAAGTCGTGTAGTAAATTCCAAAGGGTTATTCGTCTCTTTTATTTACGTACACGTCCTAGCTTTGTATTGACGCGGTTTAAAACGTTTATAGATATAAAATAGTAATAATTAAGAAATACCTGTATCGTTTCCGTGATCAGAGTAAATAAATTTGTCGATGTCTGATTATTCCGAATTCAGTGATTTCCGTATGAAGTCGTGTAGTAAATTCCAGAGGGTTATTCGTCTCTTTTATTTCAGTACACGTCCTTGCTATGTCTTTACTCATTTCGATAAATTTTTATTTATATAAATATCGACAAAGAAATATATCCTTGTGTCGTTTCCCCGATGACAGTAAATAAATTTGTCGATCTCTAAATATTCCGAATCCAACGATATCCGTGTAAACTTGTGTCGTAAATTCAAGATTATTATTCGTCTTTTATATTATCGTACACGTCCTTTATTTTTCTTGTTACGTTTCGACACGTTTCAACATGGTAGCGTCAGAAAACGATCTGTCAAAATTTGCTATGTCAAAAAACATCTACAGACTTCGATTGACAAAAAAAGATCAGTACCGAATTGGCTATGGAAATACTTAAAAAAATTCACATTTGAAAACCCTATTCAGTGTGAATATTCAAACAATCCTGAGATACGTCGATAATTAGAATCGTGTATCGAGTATAGAAAATGAAAAAAAAAATTTGCGATAATTTTTTTTTGGGTAGAGAACGAACAAAATCCGTTCTTAGTGAGCGTCTACGATGGGAGAGGAGTAGCCGTGTCAAATTTCACGATCCTAACTTCAGTGGTTTAGGCTGTGCGTTGTCTGTCAGTCAGTCAGTCACGCAACAGATATATATATATATATAGATTAGGGTTTTTTTCTAGCTTTTATTTACAATTTCACTAACTAGAGAGTTTAAACTAAGTCTAAAAATGACTTTCATCCATATTTATCCCGTAATTCCCTCGAATACAGTGTCCCCACTCGTATATTACCTCGAATTCATTCATTCGATGGTTTTTCTGCATATTTTTTACGTACAGGTACTCTGGACTCAATTGCACCCTTGAAACAGTGCCCTACTATGCTCAACGAGAAACGATGGAAATCCCATTGAAAAATAAAAATAAAACCCGTCCGTTTTTTTGTTGGCATTTTTATGCTTGTTTTTTTTTTCTTACAAGAAAAGCATTGGATAAGATCCTTGGGGAGATCCGGTGAAAAACGCTGTCCGAAAAGGCGCCAACTTGAGATCGGAATTGCAAAGCGAATCACCCCATCGGCAACAGCACTTTTGTATGCGATGTTGGGAAGTGTGAAAAGGTACTGGGAGATGAAACTTCGATCGAGAAAGTCGCAGAGCATTAAGCCAGACGTTGTGCTGTTCGTAACCTTGCTCCTCCCCTGGTCATCGTACGAAGTTACCCAAGAGTCTCATCCGACACATTCCAAATAACCACAAACCAGTGACCACCAATGCGAAGTGCATTCGTATATGTCTGTGTTGAATATAAATATATGTAAAAAAATTTTTCACCGAAGTCCTGGGAAATCAAAGGGTTGCAACTTCTCTACCCATTCCTATATAGATAGTAAAAATCCACAAAATTGGACTGCATTGAAGCTTTTCGATTTCCGTGGAACATTTTTTTAATTTAAAGAAATCCCGGGGATTCCAAAACCACTAAAAATCTTACCATCGTTCGGGGTCGCATTCTGTATTCATGTGCAAATCGATTTTACATCCGATATGTTTCCCATGCTTCCGTTTCAAATGCCGAGTGTTGCCGGATCTACCTGCACGACACATGATTGGTACAATCTCAGCTACCAAGTTTCGTTTAGTAGTACTGGTGCAGACGATATTAATTAGTTAACCAGTAGGGGCGAACGGGGTTGGTTGACCAACTTTTCAAACTATTGTTTGTAATCAAGGAACTAATGACGATTTTAAAAACCAAATGGTTGTTTCGATTAGAAGTAATCTTCCACTATCTCAGATAATAAGTTGAATTTTTAAATGTAAAACGAAGTGAATGATTGAATCGTTTTCTTGACGAACCGTTTTTGTGTTAACTGACCCCAAGGTCAGGGCAAAATGACGCAAACGTTGGGGCAAGTTGATTGTCGTACTGTTTTTACCTGATAATCAACTACGTGTTAGTGAAATTAATAAAAATGAATTATTATAAATATTATTTATTTGATGATTCGAACAATGAATACAAAATGTTGACATAAGTGAATGTAAAGATTCATTTTTGTCCACAAATGTGAGAAAAAGGAATATTTGATCCTCATCCTCGTCATCACAATCAGAATTGCAGTTGCTACACACACAGAATGTTGTTTTTACTGACATATATCTTGAGTAGGCCCATTTAGAGCACTCACGTATGCCGATATACATGTGTCAACCAATCCCATATCAATGTTGGTCTGCTTACCCCACGCTTTTTTTTAGCAACAAAACGTTCTACCAGCAAATTGCAGCGATAACTGAGAAATAAATACTATGCACAATAATAGTTTTATATATAAACTTTTTCGTAGAGGATTATTGCAATAATTAGAAAATATTCGAGACAGCAGGAGATCAAGAGACTCGGTAGAGTCTCGGGATAAGTACATTGACAGTCCTGTCGTCTGCTGGTAGATAACATCCACGTAAAAATTAGCTTCGGTATCTGGATTTACGAAAATTATTTACTGTTCCTAAGCGACGTGTCGCTCCGACGTGTTGAGACACATGAATGAGTAAGAGATTACAATGAATATAATATCATCGGAACGTGTGTCTACATTCTGCAGTTTGGATGTTATTGTTTATTAGTCAACTTGCCCCGTTGGACAACTCATCCCGGTCTCCCCCCCCCCCCCCCCCCCCACCTATCGTGCCTGTACTGTTTGCTAGTTACAATAAGTAATCGTATATGCATCTCAATCGTTTTAGCACTGGGAACACACTGGACATATACTTACATTTTCTACTGGCAACCAAATATTTCACCACATGACCGAGAGTCGCCTCTGCGTTGCATAAGTGCTGACCAGACTCATGTATTGTAACTCGGGCACGAATGAATTTGATAAGAGTCCAACAGTTGACTCAATGTCGAAGCTACATTGGCAAATATTTATATTTCACAGCTCAAATACGCATTTCCAATATATTGCCGTGACTTGCTGTAATACTGGTCAATAGCATCGGTCAGGTGCACCCTCAGTACTAGAACGACTCTCGATTGAGATCGATCTACGTTTATCTGTAAGTATACTAGTTAAGAGTATGGCTCAGTCAACTAACCTCACTTAGAATTTTTAAAATAAAAATTTTTTAACACAGTTTGACCGATTAAAAAAAGGCTCTGTCATCCTCCGCAAGGCAATGACAAAAATGGGCTGACAGAGCCTTTTTTTAATCGGTCAAACTGTATCAAAGAATTTCGATTTCGAAATTTGTAGTCCATTTGCGTGGACTGTGATCCATGCTCTTAACAGCAGACGGAGAGCACTGGTCGTATAATTATTTAGCCTGGGTTAGTACTGCTAAACGAAACTTGGCAGCCAAAATTGTGTCAACTCTGAACCAATATTAAACCAGTATTTTTCAAGAAAACTTATGGTTTTTGAAATATTTATCCATGATATGGAATTGGCTATCCTGTAGTTTAACAATATATTTGATTATTGAGTCAGTAATTCAGAAAGCTAAAGTACAATGATAGTTTTATGAAACTGACCAAAATAAAAAATTTCCTTTAACGTATAGAAGTCGATTGAGTGACTTGAAACATAACGTTGAAAACAAGTGTATCTATTAAAACCGAAATATTTTATATGCATTTCAGTTCCGCAGTACTAGGACTTTTGATTGACATCGAAACTGTTTTTTCTATGCTTTCAGGTCGTGAGAGCAGCAAGCCCTGTTCTTCTCCGAGTTATCGTTCTGGGAGCATTTTTCATTTATTCGACCGTGAGTGCACTTCGATATTGTGGACTTTTTATTTTTATAGTTGAGAGTATTAATCACGAGTTTTTCAGTCGTTAGGATTCGGCTCAACAGTTGGAAACTTGTTTGACTTCAACCGGATTGATTACATTGAATTTTTTTCGCGAAATTGCGAAAGAAGCACATTTTTTTATTTTTCGTCAATTAAACGATTGATCGAAACAATAAAGCTCAATGGCACTCTGGTCGATATCCCGAAATGAGAATCACGGGTAATTCGATTTAACATAGAAATTACCTCAACGATAAAACTGCAAGCGACAGTCGAAAGCCGTTAAAGATGGCTAATGAGCTCGATGACGATTATCCAACGATTAGATTGTTAAGTTTAGCGGGAACGAGCGGTTTATCCACGTTTTCAGACCATTACATCCCGAGCTCTTCTCCCAGCATCACACTTTCCTGTCTACGAATGGATTTTCGCATATATACTAGCACGCAGTTATACGGGTCGTTAACCTTTCAACTCGATCGTCGAGCTCCATCCCCTAAAACCTTCTCCACCTCCTTCTCTTTCAATACTCTGCCTAATTCTGTTAACTCTGATCTTCCCATGTCGCAAATCATGTAAAAGCTCCCGATCTCATTTTACGTATCTCTATACCCTCTGGGTACAAATCAATCCTCAACTATTAATTGCTGATGTGTTCGGTCTATCGAAAGATCAAAGTACTCATTCGTATTCCTAATCATCGACGAATCAGCTTCGTTTGGTTCGATGAACCTTTCAAAGTGCGCGGATCTTCAATTTTTCCAATGTTATTTTCGCAAACTTTTCACTTCAAGTTTCAAGCACCAAAAATATTGTGCATTTTTTTCCTTCGAACCCCATTACACGAAATTCGAAAAAATTACTTATGAAAAAATATTTCTAGTGTGATCGTTTCTAGTTGTGATCGGTCCGAAAATCGCGTTCTATTTTCGAAAAATCCCCATAAACAAGTGGCAAAAAATTGTAGCTTAAATAATAGAATAACGAATAAATTCCGTTTTAGATCAATGAATTTTTCCTTTTTTTTAATGAATTTCAGACCATCGTAATGTACCCGAGACCAAATGTGGTGAGCTGCACAATACGAGTATGGCTGCGGGAAATTGGATTTTCTCTGACTTACGGTGCTCTCATGCTGAAAACCTGGCGGTAAGCACTGTGTTTGGAGACTTTTTACGATTTTTTTTGCAAGCAATGCTACCATGGTTTTTCATCTTTTAAATTCTCCTTCCTACACTTTCAACCGTCTGCTATAAAATTATACTCATCTTGATGTTCAACTACGGTTCATTTTAAGGGGCCTTTGGTACTGCCAACAGAAATCTCAGTACTTTGACAGAACCAATCAGTGCAATTTTCCATCCACTTTAAAGATCACGCTCGACAAATTTTGCAATTTTCTGCGCACATCATCTACATTAAATTATGTTTATTTTCGTATCAGTAGATTTGATTACCTGCGCAAAGTTCTTGCCTAAAGAATTTTTATGGTTGCTCATTTTTTTATAGTTCTATCAATTCCAACACAAGTTTATACGTACGTTGCACTAATAAAAAGAAAATTTTCCAAGAAATCCGCCGGTTAAATGTAGAAACAGTAGCTTGATCAAATAATTATTTTTTTCCCCACAATTTCTCATGAAACTAACAATATTTATTCATTACTCATGATGTTCCAAAGATGAATGTATTACTCCAATTCATTTGACGAAACAGTTTTCTGAGAATTCGATCCAAGCCTCTGTAATCCGATTTAAAGTGGTTAAAAATACAGAATTGAAAAAAGGCCAGCGCGTTTTCTGTGTTCGTGAGAAAGAAAAAAAAACGAAGGGATGTGGAAAAGGAAAAGGATTTTCGAGAGAGAGCGAGAAAGAATTCACAAGTTACAGGAAAAAGAACGCACGTTAAGCGGAGTAGAGAAAGAGAAAAGGAGAAAAAATCAAAGAGGACTTGTCCGTAGGACTGCGAGGATGTCAAAGCGTCATGGGTGTGTGTATGTGTGTGAAAGTACGTTTCATCGGTGGGAATAATGGGAGCGCCAGGGCATGAGTACGAAGATAAAAGACGACCTTATAAATTTCAAAGTCTTTAAAGCTTCCAGACCACTAGCGGACGGAACACTGTGATTATACAGATAGAAGGCACAGTGGAAATCGAGTCTGGAAAAGTGGTGGTATCCCGACCCGTTGTCAGGGTCAAACCGACTGCTTTTCGCATGCCAGCACATTGGAATATAATTTCAAAAAAAAATGACCCACCCCTACAGAAAGTCTGAACCGAGTCTCTTGATAAAAAATCCGACAACCATAAATGATATTCTGGACAGATTATTTCAAATTTCAAAAAGTATTTTCGATTTCCTGTTATAAAAAAATTTTTACTTTTTCAGATTGCCCTTGATAAAATGAAAATTATTTTTATCAATGAAAAGTTACATAATTTGATTACTTCATTCAGAATATCTGGTTAAGAATTGATTCATATTTAATGAAATAAATGATTTTATAGAAGAGTTGTTTTTTTTTATCTAAAGTCGTGGCAGCGACTCTGAGACAAGTACATTTATGTTATGACGAATCATTGCCAGAGAGTCTTTACCAGAGCGATAAGATTTCCAATTGTTTTCGAAAATTTTCAAAATTTTTCAATAATATTTAAATTGGGGGAAAAAAGCGGTGAAATAGTCACTATCGTTGAAAACGTGGGTATTCAACACGTATTAAATAATGATCCAATTTTATCTGATTCAAGAAACTGTGTTCTTATGTTTTCCAATGATACACACCTGAAAGCGAGGAATATCACAATTTCTTATTTTTATTTTTTTTTGTCAACACCAATGAAAATAAGTATATTGTGTACTTAATAAAAATTTGATCGTGCAGAAAATTACGGATCAAATTTTTCAGCGACAAAGGATATTGTTTTCTCTTTCCTATTAGAAATTTAGATTTTTATAATAAATATCATTTCTTACCGCTTACCGTTTGTTAAGGGAGCCTATATTTTATTCTATTTTTTTTATTGCTATAAGTATAATGTTCAATAAATATTTAAAATATCCATAACATTGAACAGAGAATAAAACATAATTAAATTGGTAATCTCTAGCAAATTAGCTAAAAAACTTTCATTCATGTCGGTATTACAGTCAAAGGAATAATTATATTAATCTTGTCCATCGGCGAATTCAGCTCAGCGAAACTATATAAGCTTCATGGACAACTGTACTGCATCGGCTGTGTTGCTTTGAAGACAAAGCAATTCATACTTACAAATAAACAGAGTTTTCAAAAGTTCATCGAATTATAGTAGCATGAGTGCTTATATAATTTAAACCGTGTGCCCGTAAGGCAAATTTTCCTTCGATACAGTTCGTCCATTTGGTAGAAATTAGTATCTACCCTATTCCAATTCTGGATCTACATCCAGCGGTTTGATATCCACTGAATCCGTTCCACCCAAACATCAAAGCCAGTATTGACTATTTGCTAGTCTTCCTCAACATACAATGTGAACGTGATTAATTCTCTGTACGAATGTTCAATGCCATTGTTGTCTTATGCTACAAGAATTAAAATGAATAATAAACTCGATTTAGAAAAAACTGCCTCCGGAAAAAATATAGTTAAAAGAGAAATTTGTATGAAATGCGGGTTGCTTCCAGAATGTCTTTACAGGAGCGATAGTGTTTTTCAACTGTTTTTTTCATTCACTCAAAACTTGTTTGGGGGGAATAAATTTATATACGTGTCTCAATAATTTTACAGCATTTCTGTTGTTTTTGTGATTATTTGAAAACTTTTTGTAACAATCGCAAATTATTAGAACGACTTGTTTTTCCAGAAGAAGATTTTTGTCGGGACCAATTTGTAAAGGGATAAACTATTACATGGTTATATGATTTTGTATAGAGGATATTTGATGGGGAAGATTTCCAATCACCCAAAAATTTCATTAAAACGCTTCTTAATCAGTTTTAATGTATTTGACTCTTGATAATTTTCAAGTTTTTACGTATGGTTATGCCATTTTTTCATGGTTTATTTGACAAATTTTTGATACAATCATTAAGATAATTATGTAACTGAATCTACTGCGAGGATTGAATTATCATGAATATTTTACTTCATTTGTCCATTTTGTACAATATTTTTTTTCATAACGTTACATAATTGCTTAATGAGTTGCTGACGCGAAAAAATTATTATGGAAAAGAATTTTCACTGGATCAATTCCTATTAATTTACCGCACGTTTTCAAGGGAATCTGGTTTTTTTTAAAGAGATTTTTACACGCTGCAATTGTTTCAAGATATACGTTTTTTCGAGCATTTTCAACCGATACGAAAAGCTATATACAATCTTTTAACGATTCTGAAAATTCAAGCAACTAATAACAGAAAACATCCACTTCAATTTTTCAAACATTAACACAGTCGTTTTAAATCCTTAATTTGAAAAAAAAAATCTCGATCGCAAATATGTCTGCAACGAAAGATCACAAACGAAAAACAGTCATGGATTCCGTCAGTTTCCCTATCGCGATTTTAACAACTTTTTCATAATCTCATATCTACCAGTAATAATGAAGGAAGAAAATTTTACTGATGATTCTAAGCAAAAATGAAATAAAAACAAATTTCCGTCATCAACTTTCACGTTGGTGCTCATTATAATCATAATTTTTCAACCTCACAACTATCACTATGAATCCGTAACCGCGATCTTAAGGTGGTTCCTCCACGAGACAGTTAAATTAGGAAATTATTTAAATTTGGCATACGTGTTGTTTAACATATGAACAACACCTCTATAAAATTTTAATAAGTTTCACCATCCCGAACCCGAGATATATGTAATTGAAGTTGACTCAATTAACACGTAATATATGGACCATGCATAGGCAAACAGCACATTATTAATTCTACCGCTAGTACTACAATTAGGAAGTTTATTAAAAACCAGGAAAAACAAGCAGGATATCACAGATATTGTGAAAAAAAATCAAGGTGATTGACCATCTAATTTGACAGATATAGTCTCAAGAAGTACGAAGGTTTAGGCTGCATACGATATATATTTTGCAAACAAACAAGCGAATGTCGTCTGTATAGGCAACCATTTCTGTGTGTTGAAGCGTAGCCCGGACAGTTCCGTCAAAAAATTTACTCGCGATGTCAGATCAAAAATACTTTTAGAATAAATTTTACAAAAGCAAATGATATTTGTACTATATCTGCTGGCACCGAGTACGTATATAGGGTCTTTACAAAGTTATTGATAACGATCCGAACGAATTATCAACCCTTTTAATATGCAGACGGTACATAACTTTTGGTTGGGGCTGTCGCAGAGGATCGACCTTAATAACCTCTTTCAGAACCTAACTGTTATAAGAATAATAAACGCAAAACTCATAATCATTTTCATTATGACCAGGGTCGGATGAAAATTGATCTAATAAAAAATCTATATGGATATAAATTTATTGGTGCGTTGCCACATCCGCGGTATTTATAATCTCATAATCATAAACAGAAAAGTCAATCAGAGATATATAGATATAGGGTCGATGTATCATGTACGAATCACCAGATATTACGAATGTCACTGGATAGCGATGTCACATCCGGAGGGTCGTGAAGGAAGGGTTTGGATGTTGATAGACCTAGAGAAGTCTTGCTTTATCTTGATTGCGACTGAGGGAAGGGAGTTAAAGGTTGTGAATAAAGAGATCTAGGATTCCGATATTAACTTAAGGTGTTAGTTAGATACAATTGAAGAATACAAACGTGGGTGAATAGAGTGTTGAGTACTTTACCGGAGAGGTGTCTTTCTATAATTTTGATTCGTTGCAGCTTACTTGATCCATGTTGAATCGCGCAGATAATCGAAAATTATTCTAAGTCCGAGAAACGAATGAATAGAAATTATTCTAAGTCTTAATCTTGAAAATGGACTTTAACTTTGATCGAAAAGACTCGACTCGCTCTCTTCTACAGAAGAGCCGGAGTTCGGTCAGAATTTAAGTATAAAACGGCTAACCGAATGACAGCCGAACTACTGCGAACAGTATAAACGCGACTCTCGGTACGGAACGGACTGCGATGAGCGATGAAAAATCTCGCCCTTTTATAGGAGAAGAATCGGTAAAAGTTGGGAGAAAACGGAAGTGTTTTAAGCCTTTTTCATTGTTAGATCTAATTTTTAGGAAACTGGATGTGTCATCTCTGTAGTGTTGGCTTCGAGTAGGTTCAGTTGGGATCTTAGATTTATGGTCTAGGCGTTTGGATTCAAGGGTCACTTAGTGGTTTGTTGTGTTTACGAAGTTCAAGTGTCAATGCGTGGGAGTGCTTGTTGTGTGAGGAGTGCAGCAGTATGACTTAATTATTAGAGATTGCTATTGGGTAATGAGTTGAAGATTTGGAGAGAACGCATGTAGAATCCATAGTCTAATATAATCTCTAAGTAAAGAAAAGCAAAAATTTAAGTCGGTTGTGACAGCGACTACGAAAGGAAACAAATGAAAAATGATATCGTCTATATAAAAATGCATAATTTTTTTAAGCAAGCAGAAAATAAAATATCAATAACTTTAATAGCGTTCAAGTTGCAGAGTTCCCGAATGGCCATGATTGAACGAAGAAGAATAAATTTAAAATATGTAAACTCGCAGCATCTATCACATTGCTCTAATTATTTAATTACAGAAACAAATTTTTTGAGTTTTCGAGAACAGTTGGAAGCAGAGTCTCTCCAGTAGATAAATTATAAAATAAACTCTTTTTCATAAATGAGATTCTCTTGATGGAAGATTTGTTTGGATGTCAATTATCATATTGAGCAACGATCAATTGTTCTCTCATATTTGCTCAACACATATTATCTCTAAAGAATCGTTATACTCTGAAGGAAGAGTCAAATGGCAAAGCTTCGAGCTAGAAGAGTTCACCTTTAAGAGGGATCACTTAGTATACAAACGGCACTGGTTCGAGTCGTTTCGCTACGTTTAATGCTCGATCCTATGTATGTATACATAAAGCTCGATCTATAGGTTACACGCCATTACCGTTTGGTGCTTTACTCAACATGCACATGAGAATACATATGTACAAGTTATATTTTCCGTATACAGGGCTTATTGGTTTTACGTGGTGTATATTAATAATAATAATTTTGTACATAGTATCCTAAAAGTCAATTGGCAGCTTCAGGCATTTCTCATTCTTTCTACAATCGTTTAAATCGAAAAAAATGAATGATTTTACAAAAATTTATTCTTTTTTCATGAACATTCAAAGAAGACATGTCAGACATTATCTGAAGATTCGTAAGGAATTTCATACTTTTTCAAGAGAATCGCAATTCCGTTATTTCTTAAAGAAGCGATTGCAAAGTTCTCAAAATACTGAAAGGATTGGTTTTGGCTATGAGCAGGAATTTCGAATGAAAAATCTCGTCTGAAAATTCTCGTTCGGTTTCTATAGGTCTGAAAGCTTTTCTTGGTATCCTCAATTTAAAATAACCATAAAGGGTTCCCCAGTCGAGCTAATGGTAAAAAACTTGAAAAGGAGTATAAGCAATTGGAAAGATCGATGCGTGATCCTCGGTACCTGAAGTTCATCTTTTTCTACAACCCTTTTTCAACAGCTTTTTCACTTTTTCGATCTGTACGAGCAAAAGCTTGTTTAGAAAAGAAGTCTGAAAGCGCAAACGAAAGCGAGAATAACGAAAAAGGAAAAGCTGCTCGGTGGTGAGATAAAACGAGATATGGGCGGAGAAGGATCTTTAAGACGCTCGGAACATGACAGAGATCGATGAGACCAGTAAGGACTCCAATCGTTTGCCAACACGGTCTGTGAAAAACCAGACTCCTTTTCCTATGTATATATAAATATATACGACTGTGTATATAAAAAGGGACAGAGAGAGAGAAAGAGAGAGAGAACGAGTGTGTGTACATAGCAGGTATTCGAGTTGTAACGGTAGACGCCGTTTTGCGGTGACACGGACTCTCTTAAGATCTTTGCGACGATAAGCGACGATCGGATGTCCGCACTTTAAAAACTTCCGTCCGATAAAAGTAGAAGTACCTTCGAGACCGATAGATAATAAGAGACCGCAGTTACTTTTATCGTTTAGTTGCTCAGAGGAGTGTTATATACGTTGTTGATTTAAAAAATGCATGGAGCGACAGTAATGAATGGAAATCACATTTTATCCACTTTATTTATAAAATTATTTTCTCGACTGATAAATTTGACATTTTCCAACCTTTTCCTTTGTTACAGAATATCCGTGATTTTCCGAGTCAAGTCGGCCAAAGCTGTCAAAATAACGGACATGAACCTCCTTAAAAGACTCGGAATAATCGTCACGATATTTACAGTTTTTCTTGGGATTAGGACACTGGTTGCACCCCCCGTTGTCATCGTTGGACGCACAGCTGATGACCTTAAAGCTTATCTCTGTCGAACCGATTGGTGGGATCACAGTTTCACAACGCGTAAGTTAAATTTATATTCTTAATCGCTTCTAATAGGTAAGAAAATTTCTAAGAGGTGTATGCATCCATTGCACTTGACATTTTTCAGTTTTTTTTTCGATTACATATTGCATATTGTGCTGAAGCGCACGATTTCTGTATACGATTATCGTTTAATTACAAGTATAATTTTAGTTGATATTCCATAAAAGTAATTCTGGAAAAAAAATATGAGCAACTATTTTTATAACCGAGAGGAGTACCGAAATGGTTCTCGAGAACTTTCCCTCGTCGAATGAATTACGAGGGCCTCGTAAAAATGAATAATTCACGCGGCAATGCTGTGCATCCACTTTTATCGTTTCAGTGTTAAACCAATAAAAAAAAAACAAAGGAAACCAAAAAAAATATATAAAATACAACTGTGGCAGTTTGCGCCCCGCTTCGGTCGTAGTTCATTATATGCATTATATACACTCACCTTGTGTGGATGTATCTATAATGTTAACGTGGTTCGATAGCTAAGTGCCGCATAAAAAATAGGGTGCAGCCCCCTTTCTGTGTGAACATTATTCGTTGTGAAATATGCCCCAAAAATCCTTCAAATTATATATATGCTAACGATATTTTACTAAAATTTCATAATTGCTCGTGACTTCAAAATTTTTATATTTTTTTCTTTTGCGTACTGCTAGAATAAATCTTCATGCCGTATGCACATAGTATACGAGCATACAAATGAACGCTCAGAAGCGCGTCAATCGTCGTGACAATATTGTACACGGGCAACTATTTGAGACGAGCGCAGCGTCCTAAAGTATAGTGATAATCATTGCCCGTCTCGTCTCGACAGCGTTGCCCTGCGGCGAACCTTGAAATTTTCCCACTCAAATTCTCATACGATTTTTATTACAATAATTTCTTTCTCAAAAACTAAACGGTAGATCATGTTTTTTTTTTTTAATTTTTTCTTCGGAAGATACTCTAACACTGTGTTTTTTTAAAATCAAAATCGTAAGAACCGTTTTCGAGTTATTTCGGTTCACATTTTTTGTTTGACGATTACCTTACCATGTGTTCAGATAGGGGAACCACAAAACTTTAACTTGCAATATCTGAAAAACTAAACGGTAGAATTACCTTTTTTTAATCGATTCGTTAGATTTTTCTGCGCGACATATATTTTTTTCAAAACTTTCGTCAGAAATCGAATTTTGGTATTGAACAATCTTAAATTTATGAAATATAATACTCGTATTTCTATAGGCTTCCAGTACTAACATGATCTACTTTTTGTCTTTCTCATCGAATAAAATTCAGTTTCATCTGCTCCTTCGACAGTAAAAACACCGCTTTTTTTCAATAATTTCAACTTAAGGAAGTTCACGCGAATCTAATGGAAATCGAAAATTCCAACTTTACGAGTTGAAATTTGAAAATATGCTAGAAATACATACCGTGCATTTTTATTTCCAGAATTATTATAGGATCTACCATCCAGTTGTAGAGAAAACAATTAACGAAAATCACATTTTTTTAAGGGTTATACATAGACTCTTATGGCAGGCACACTTCCTGTGCGACGATTTGGATTTAATGAAATA
Organism: Venturia canescens; assembly: GCF_019457755.1. Classification (NCBI taxonomy): domain Eukaryota; kingdom Metazoa; phylum Arthropoda; class Insecta; order Hymenoptera; family Ichneumonidae; genus Venturia; species Venturia canescens. The sequence goes on from NC_057426.1 coordinate 14,477,999, forward strand.
AGATTCTCCCAACTTCAAAGAGCCAAAAACAAGAATAAGAAAATAGAATGTTTTTAGATATCAATGATGTCTTAAGAAACCCCTGATACCGGTGAAAATCACTTAGGAATTGAAAAAGAAAAACACTTATTCGAGATTAACGAGTAATAACGACATAAACGGTGAAAGGTTTGACAACACCACGAGCCAGCTGGTTTAAAATATAGATATGCATACGCATATAAATAGAAAATATAAATGATTCACAAAAAATCTTTTTTTCGGGAATCTTTTCTTGTTTTTAGGAACTCGTTTTTAGAAACCATAATCGAAGGTTTCAACCACTTTCTAGACGATAAATTTTCCATTAATTGTGTCGAATCGTGACTTTATCTCAGAACAGCTTCAACTCCATATGTACATCTCGTTATCACTAAAAAGCGGTTACCAAAAATCAATAAAAAATAGTAAAGCTTCTCGAGTTCATCCTTTTCGAGCGCACACATAATTTTTTTACTTTTTTTCATTTATCAAGAAAGAAACTACACTGGAAAAAGAAAACAATTGAAGACATAATAGCAGCCGGAAACAGTCGCCTCGTAGTTCCACATACTTCTGAATGGAATTTATGAATTACTGCCATATGTTGCCCAAGAATATGGAACACGAGCTTGACAATACTCATGCCAAAGACATACTCGTAGGTGGTACTCGTGAAATAACAATATGGCAATTATTCAAATACCTGGATATTGTTACAAATGCATACCAGTTTGCATGCAGAGAACTACCTGGGTCGTTGAAAATTTGTTTGCCTCCTCTGCGTTGAATTATTACAGTCATAAAAACAAATTATTCAACGACAACACAGAGTCATCGTAACATTTGCGTCATTTCCGGAAAACAGTTTCTACCGAACCTCGCGAATTCTGGTCGCGAAGTCGAACTACTTATTTATGGATTGCGCGTCGACATATTTCAGATAGAAAAAAAACCAAAAATATTTCGAACGGAAATAAATCACCCAAATTGACGAAAACTTGAAAATTATCAACTGTTGATTAAGCAATGACAAGTGACAAAATTATTTTGCAAGTTTTGCCAAGTTTTTATTCGAAATATTTTAATTTTCGGGAGTATTTTGATTGTATTTGTGTGAAGATCATCTACAGCTGAATAATTTCGGTACGTTTCAACAAAAAATATTGATCTTTCAATTAAAATTCTAAAGGCTTATGACAATAACCACTTTTGAATGAATTTTTCGTAACAAGACAATTCTTTTCACTGACAGTTTCCCGGTAACGAATGTTTCTGGAGTAGAAGTAAAAAAAGAAAAACACGGTGAATGAACAGAACGTGAAATCGGGTGCGAAATTTATACTCTCGAGGCGTTGAAAGGTTCAACAAGATTACATTTACTATGGGAACAAGAATAAGAGAGAGAAGGATTTTTAGAGAATTGCCCCGCAGAGCTATTCAAAAAGAGCGTCGAGGTTCGCGAGGGTAAAAAGCAAGAAAGCCAAAGCTCCTTATCCCGTTTTTAATTCCGATATTTCAAAGCGGGGATTCAACAACGTAGAAATACAGAGACGAGAACACCGGAAGGATTATTCCGATGACATTGAAGGATGAAGATTTAAGCAAGGTTCTTCGCACCCTTTCTTACCTTGCCTCAATGAAAAAATCGTACCTCGAGTTTCCAACGACCTCGTTGAACAATTGAAAACAAAAAAAACACGGACATTACCATCGGGCCCATAATCCGATCTGTTTTAATCTTTTCGAAAATAATACATGAAAGCAAAGTCAAAAAAGTTGCACATTTCCGACCCTAGCTATTATTAGTTTAATTAAATAACTACGATATATATTATTTCCCTAAAACTCGAGTTATTTTTTTCACAAAATCTTTCATTGAATATACCCTACTTCTATCTTTTATTATATCTTTTTGTGATGTTCATTTTTTTAATTAAAAACTGATATTCCGACGTGTTTTCTCACGATCTCAGTGCATGTCCTTTCAACCGTTTCGTTATGCTGAAGGAGCTTTTTCTCGGTAAGAAAAAGATCTCGGAGTTGAAGGATTTTGTTTTACAATTTTTCGTTCATTTTTTTGTGTCCAATGAATATATAAGCAACGGGGATCTTATGGTAATCCGTTTTAGGAGACAAGCGCAGATGTGAGGCTACTTGCGAGTGGAACACGTCGCGGTGCATCGAATGGAATATTGCAGCTAGGATATCAAACAGAAATGGACCCGCTCTCTTTTGCTATGCTGATACCGCTTGAAGAAAACGTTCCCGCAGCTAGAGCGTTATAACGCGTTATTAAAATTCCATTGTATTCCCATGTACATAGAAATATGCAAACATCAGATAAAAATAGAGAATAAAAGCAAGTTGAGGGTCTCCAGCAGATTATTTCTCAAGCTCCGGGTATTTTTCAACGGGAAAATCGTACCAGCTTCTTCGTACATTTGTGGTTTATAGAATGGGAAGGAGTAGGGGGCTATTTTTCGCGGAATTCACCGTTCATGAAGTTTAAAATGTTAAAAATTCGATGAATTTACGGAAGCTCCCCAAACATTATGCATATACTGGATTAAATTTTGAATTTGCCAACTGCCTACAGCGAAACTCAAAAATCTCGAGCTCCTGCTGGTTATGCTAAATCTCAAATACCCTGGAGTAGTATTGCACAAGTATAAAACTCGAATACAGATGTGAGAACTTTCGTCTGTTTTATCCGTCCTCATACTCACTAAGCTCGCACTATGAATGCTTAATTCCTCACGCTAATATAGAATATTTTCAATAATTTCGACGAAACACCTTTTAACTCGTATACGCTCTCTTTGAGGTCACACACTCACCACACTAGCTGATGCAAATTGGCACGACATTATATTTTTTATACGCAATTTCAAAAACTGAGTAAATTCACCGGGGTTTTGATTTTAACGGTTCGATTGCATTTCGATACGATATTTTTCAATATATTGATGAAAAATACTCGAAAGATTATGCAGTGGAATAATGAAAAATATAATTAATTGATAGTGTAAATTTTAGAACAGTGTAAAATTTAGAAAAAAATCATTTTTTCCTCATGAAACATTAGCTTACACCCCAAACAATATATATCTTAAGTTTTTAGTGAAAATCCGAACAATGCATATTCGAAAAGAGCATAAACAAAAAACGATGCACGAAAACTATTCTAAAGGGCCAGTCTTGGTGCCAGTGGCAAAAGGCTTATGCTCCACTTGATTTTGAACATGTGAAGATGTACTACCAAAAGCATTACTATTTCCCATCTAATCAATGTACACTCAACTGGTTTTACCCGGCAGCATCTTTTCGATTTGCTCATTCAAAATTTTAAACGTCGTTTACTCGAAATCATTTTGTCCTACCGTATTGAGAACAAAACGAAGAGAATTTTTATTCTAGCGACTTAATTCAAAAAGACTAGAGAAAACGTACCTTTTCAACCGGACGTAGCCGTTTTTTTTCATAACAGTCAACAATTTTCAACTGAAAAATTCACGAATATTTTGTTTTAAACAACATTTTGAAAATCCTCTACACGTCCGGCTATAATTAATAACATATATATTTTGAGAATCTTTAAAATGTTCTACTTTAGTGAATTGCTGTCAACGTCCATTTTGCCATTTACAACACACCATTATACGAAAATGTTCTATTTAAAAAATAGAAAAAAATCCCATTACTTGTGACTGTACAAAAATTGTGTACAAGGCTTTACGTAAGTCTGTCAAATCGATTTTTATTTATAAGATGAACAAAAACACCTCAAATTCTAATCTTTACACTGTTCACACTCATTAAGGAGTTTCGGTACAGAAGTCTAAATATTAAGAAATTGATCAAACATCAAGTGCGAAAACACAATTTTTTTCAAAATTTTCTTCTGCTTAGTTATCGAGTAATTACGCATTAAAGCAGATTTATTATGTCCGGAATGTATACATATATGTATGGAAACTCTATGCTTATACACGTGAACATTAGTGATCAATTACTCGATAACTGTGTAGAAGAAAAATTTAAAAAAATTTATATTGTCAAATTTGGCACTAAAGAATATGTTCACCAAATTTTATAAAATTCTGAACTTTTTGAAGTTTTTTATATTTTTAGCATGGTTTAGTATGGCAACATTGTATCGCCTGTAGCGAAACTCCTTAATATTTGTTATATGTTTATTCTGATTTCAGTGGAGGTAATGTTTCTTGTATGGGGAATACGACTGTGCATAGTCGTTCGTAAAGCACCGTCCGAATTCAACGAAAGCCGTTTTATTTCCATGGCAATATACAACGAATTTCTTCTCTCCGTTTTCCTCAACGTATCCATGTAAGTAACTTTCCCTTTGAAAGGGAAGAAAAAATTATTTTTTCTTTACACCTCGGTCGAAAGTACGCAGTTTTTGCACCAATTTTAGTACCGAAAGTACAACATTTCTGCACTGTCAAAACTGCACGCGCGTCATTTGTCTCAGCGGGAGCAAACAATTTTGTCTGCATTCCAAAAGGTTTGACATAGTTTTATTGACGTGATTTTTTTGACGTTTGACGTTTAAATCGATATTGCCTACACAGTTTTTGAGAAAGACCGTGTCTAGTCGTCTGGAAACCGTATGAATAAGGTTATGTTACCAAAACAGCGCTAAACTGCTACATGTCCGGGCGAATAATATGCATTTATTCTTCCAGATGAAATCGATGCGACGACAAAAAATAATGTAATCGAATCAAGTATAGTAGCGGGAAATACTCATAGAGAAATTGTTAACTGCATGTAGCGAAAAATGAAAATGCGTGGAAAAAATTTAACAAAAGCAGTGACACATTATGAAAGTACACACTTTTCTTTAAACGCATTGTCTGATCGTCCGGTTACCGTATATTTAGCATTAGCCTATTCGTCCGGATTATATATTGCTGCTGAGAACTTTTGTCGTGTGTACTTTCGTAATCCGTAGTCCGGACCATCCGGACTTGTAGCAGTTTAGCGCTGTTTTCATAACATAACCTTATTCATACGATTTCCAGATGACTAGACATAGTCTTCTTTAAACTATAATAATTGTATCGTTCGATTATTTATACTTGTTCCGTTATTTATAACCTAAAATATAAAAATGGCATAAGTTTGAACTTTTTATTTAATTATATTTGCTGTTTTTTGTATTAATGCCTGCCCCCGACCAGCTGGCACTCGCTTCGCTCGTGCCGCAAATGTCGGGGCAGGCATCAAAACATCTATCGATAGATAAATATTTCGGAAGAAACGTACTTTCGACCGGCTGTAAAGAAAAATAGTATACACCACACGGGCAGACGTTTGAAAGCCCTGAACTGCGCCTCAAATGCCCTCGGCTTCGCCTCGGGCATTATGACGCGCAGTGCAGGAATTTCAAACTTTCTGCCCTTGTAGTGTAATATACTATATCGTCAAATGTGACGAAATTTAATAAAATTCAATATAGCAACCGTAGAAACGTGTTGAGCCATCGAAAAATCGACGTCGAAATCCATTTGATTGTTTTTTTTTTTTTTTCTTTCAAATTTCATCATCGGTTTTTGTCAACGTGCCATAAAACACCCCGTATATCAACAGTTTTTGGATCACGATGTAATAAATTGAGGTGTATACAGAGATGCTACGATCGAGCAATTTTCAGCGAAACAGCCTCCACTAAACATACGGTCGCATTAGACGTTAAAGTCCTCCCGGGAGAACAGAGCAGCCCCTGTCCCTGTGAGCTCTCGTAAGTGGAAGAGTTCCACACCGTTCAGACTCTTAAACTCGGACCCTATGGTTGCCCGCACTCGCAATTACTACTTTATACAGGCCGATCTATTTCGAATCTCAATAATTTTGCTATTTTTCATTATTACGATATGTTCGACTATTGTACATTGCAATTTTTTCGATTACTAGACGAAAGAATTTTTAAGTATTGAAATTTCCAAAAAATTATTCGTCAATTTCAATCATTTTGAATGGAGAATAACAGTTTCTTGTGTTTGTATGGAGAAGTTTATGTTTGAATTAGGATTCTTATCAAACACATCCCAAAATAATTCTTCATTCAAAAAAATGTCACTTTCTACTTTTTCTCAAAAGGCACGTTCCCAGTTCGTTGAAATACTGGAATAAAAAAAATGTTTACTCACCACTTCTGACGTTACGCGGAAGACCAATTCTTGGGTCGTTTCAAATGGACTGCTCCGTGCACATTACATTGACACTCGACCTCATGCACCGCTGTTAAAGGCCTTGAAAGCCTCCGTTGCATAACGGTCGTAAAATTTCTTTTCGACAACCAAAGGGCACTCGAATTGTTAATGAACAATTTTTGCGAGCATTCCCCTCATTATGGTTCTAAGAAAAATTTAATGACTCAATTTCATAATTATGAAATATTTTTCAAATTTAAACCTCAGTGACCGTGATAATTGACGATCTGGCATGAGAAAATTGATGGATATAAGATACTTAAAGTATCTACAATTATAATAAATTCTTTCGATTTTCCGTCATTTTATATTCATAGCTGGTTATTTTTTTTGCAGGTTTTTCTTACAATCCCCAGCGAATCCAGACTTACTGTACATCATATTTTTCTGTCACACCCAACTTACCGTCACTCTTCTTCTGTGCCTCATATTTGGTAGCAAAGTGAGTAAACATGTGTGTTATATTTGAATTTTTTCACTAGCAAAAAAATGATCGTAACTCATGTGAATTTTCATAAATTAGTTGAGTTCGAACTAGGTCATAACAAGAACAGCTTTTCCGTAGTTATGATCGAATCTAAATAAAAGTAGACACAACAGAAATAAAAACGTCAAAGGATAGGCCACTGATGAAAAAAAATATTAACAACAAGAGTTGTATACAAATTTTCTTCAAATTGAATTGCGCTGGCTATGTTAAAAATAAAATTTCGCGGGTACCTCTTGGTTAATTTTTCTCTTTCAAGACTACAAACGAGTTTGTCTGTTGCAGATAATAAAGTTAAATACGTACAAAATATCAAAGGACGAAAAAGAAACAAAAAAATCCCAGACATTGCTTTTCCTTCTTACCGAAAGAAATAAAATAAAGAATCCGAAAAAAATTAGGTCAACGTTGCTTTCTTGCTACAACGTCACGAATTTTTCTTCCTTCCATGTCTACGTTAACATGGGGAAAAACAGAGACAGAAATGCTAGGAAAAAATTATAAACGGAAGAAAAAGAATAATCGAAATAAACGAATGTCACGCAGGCATACGTCGTTTTCCGAGGAGGCGGAAAGGAGGACGCGGTTGGCAAGCTCCAAGGAACGGGAAAATTTATCGGAAAAACGTGCCGGACGCAAGGCACGAGCAACCAGACCAACTCGATTTCCCTGCAACAGGGAAACTTCACCGAAGAAGCCGATGGCGTTACGGTAAGAAAAAAAATTATACTCCAGTCTTTCATTTTTCCTTTTCTCTTACTTTTTCCCTCTTGTCCTCACACTAGAAAGTTCTTGTGATGAAAAAAACTTGAATTCAAGGATTAAAAAGTATTGTATCAATTGTTCAACCGTTTCCTGATTTACGCATTTGTTAGAAACGTTCTCGAATCTTTTTTCTTTCATTCTTATGATACATATATTGTAACGAAACGCTCTCACCAACCCGGCCTGAACGCCGCCACGCGTCGATTCGAGCTACTTTAATGAAAAGGAACAGGTATGAAAGAAACGTGCGAACGCGGAATTTTGATTTTGAAAAATTGAACAAGTCAGATTTATTCAATTTTGACCGATTTTATAGGATAATTCGTTTTGGATTTATTGCCGTGAAATATTCGCGATCGCGTTCGCTGATTGTGGGAAATTTTGTTGCGCTCGCCGTTTATGAATTGATGAAATTTTAATCACGCGACTTTCGCTTGATTTCAAAATAAAAATTAAAAAAATTCGATAATTCAAAAGTGTTTTGACTTTATCGATTAAAAAAAAATTATTAATAATTTGACGCGATAAAACCTCAAATTCGTACCGCGGCCTCTTGAATTATCGAAGAACTTACCAAATTTACAAAATTTACAAGAATCTCGGTTTTTTTTTACTTGGACTCATTCAATTTAGAATTTAAATTAAAAAATTATATACAAGAAAAATTTACAGAAGTTACAAATTAATTTACAAAAGAAAATCACCCCTGATTCTAGCGAAGCAGAGAAAGAATTTGAAAAAATGAGGTTAGGTTAGAGGATACAAACCCCAGGCTATGGGATTGAAACGTCACCGAATCGCTCTGAGAACCTGAGAATCTGCGAGGTTAGGTAATTTACCGTCCACGGGCTATGGGATTAAAACGTCGCCGAATCGCTCCAAGAATCCAGGCATCCAAGGAAAAAGAGGAAAAAGGATTTATGTTTGCTGGGATCAGGGTGTATTGTTTGTTTGAGGTCAGCCTTATTGTTCCGAGTCAAAAATTTGAGGAAAAACTGCCTCTGGAATCAGTCGCGCAGCGCTTTTTATACCTCTTTCCCCACCATAAAATCATCAAACGCCGAATTTTCAGCTTTTCGGCGCATTCTGCGCATCTTTTTGTAACGCTCTATTTGATTGGCCCGTTGTCATGATTCATGCTCCTCTACCATTGGTTGAGCGGATTATCGTACGATGCGCGAAAGTTAGTTTTTATAATTTTCAAAATTATTTTACAATGAAAACATCAAAATTTGACTTCATTAATTATTTAACAATTTTTACAAAAATTTTATTTCATAAAGAAATTTAATCAATACGAATTTAATTTAACCGAAAAAATGTTGTTTGGGTCGTGACTTTTTCGAGAACATTCGATCTACGCATGCGCAGGAAAGCCCATTTTTATTTTATTATTTTAACGGATTTATTTCCAAAATTTTATGACGGGATTATTTTTCGTCGATTCTTTATAATTTTCCGCGTCTTTTGAGCCTAGTTGCATTATTTTCTGAGATCGCGTTGATTTTAAATGATCAAAACAAACAAATGTTTTAGTTCGAATTTTTAATACGTGGAACCGCTAGAATCGCGCTCCACTACTTGTTTCAGGCCTTTGTATTGCCCACCAGTACGGCCGCCACCGGTCAACAGTGATGCAGTCGCGCCGCGTCGCGATGTTTTTCGAAGTTACGTTCGGATCGAGTCGATTCACGTCGTTCGGGAAGCATTACGTTACAATATAGTTCAAACCAACGACTTTAATCGGCGATCCGTTAGTCCGGAAATGAAAAGTTCAAGATTTCTTGTAATTTTCTATCGCTCTTTATCGAAGAAATGCTTATTTGATTGGATGGTGAATTGATGAGAAAACGATTGATTTATCGATAATCTAGTGTTCAAAACAACTTTTTGGAATGCAACAAAAATTATTCACGATTGAAAGCAAAAATTCGTGAGAAGATTAATGTTTTAGCGTCATATATACATATGTGGCGTAACCTCCCCGACCTGATGCGAAACGACTCGAACGATCCTACCCTTGAAATACATGGCGACGCGGCGCAATGTTTTTGCTCAAACGCGAACAACCACCAGCGAATGGCGTCCGTGTTGACAGGCGGTGGTAATACTGACAAATGATACAAGTCTCGTCGTAAAATTTTAAAAATGAATTCGGAAAATTAAGAGGATGGATCAGTCGGTATATCGTAACCGTGAGTGCGAGAGAGATAGCTTTGGCACAGTTTGACCGATCAAAAAAAGGCTCTGTCAGTCGATTTTTGCCATCGTTCTGCGTAGGCTGACAGAGCCTTTTTTTAATCAGTCAAACTGTGTCAAAGAATTTCGATTTCGAAAATTCCAAGTGAGTCCATGCTCTTAATGACACAGAAAAGCGCTTTACAGCGCATGCGCAAATCGATTGTTTTCAACCAAATCGCGACGCAAACACATTTTTTTCGGTCAAATTAATCTCGTAATAATTCATTTTTGTTGTAAAATTTAACCTATCCAAAAATCATTAAATAAAATTAATGCTAATTAATTTCGATCTTTTTTCGTAAAAAAAATACTGTAAGTCATAAAAACGAACTTTCGCGCGTCTCGCGGTCAAGACTACGATATTGCAACGACGAGTGAATCAATATGCAAGAACGCAGGCCCTCACCTAATAAAAATCTGAAAATTCACGTACGCAGAACGGGCTGCAAGATTAAAATTCGGCGCTCGACTCTTCAAGCACCGAAAGTCACGACCGAGGGGGGGGGGGGGGGGGGGAGGGGGTGTATAAAAGTCAGTGTGTGGACGATTCGGGAGCCAGTCCTTCCTCAAATCTCTGACTTTCTGACTCAAACAATTCGCTCTGATCCTGGTAAGCAACATAATTTACCTTCAAACTTTCCTTTGACTGCTTGGGATATTGGCGGCATTCGGCAACATCTACAGCTCGTAGTCCAGAGTTTATTTCCTAATTTAAAAATGTCCAAATTATTGTTGCACAGAACATTGGAGGAGTTCGTCGACGTTCTCACGTTTTTTTCATACCTTCTCCTTTTCGTTAAGGTAGCTCCAACCGACACGTGGCGACATTCGGCCAGGGGAGCAGTACGTTTTGGCGCGGCCATCTTGGCGCGAGCCGTTTGGGCGCTGGGACGTTTTGGTACCGCCGTTTTGGCGCTGGGACGTTTTAGCACCGCCGTTTGGGCGCGAGGACGTTTTGGCGCGGAGATGTTTTGGCGTGAGGACATTCTTGCACGAGATGATTTTTGTCTTCGCGTAATAACGAAATCGGGTCTCATCTACGCCTACCCCCATATTTTGTGGTATCCTAAACACCCGTATAGGATTTGAACGTAGGCGATGGGGGCGAAGCCCCCCGTGGGGATTCGGGGGGCGGGGCCCCCCGAGAATGACTATTAAAATTTCAAAGTGATCATCAATTTATCAAATATTATCTCTTTTTTCCTTTTCCAAGTCTTTCAAATCAAGTCTCTTTTTCTCGGGTAATGTTCTCAGTACAATTTTTTCTATGAATCAATTTTTCGATTATTTCGCCATAGTATTTTAACACGATTATGTCGTCCCACGATTAAGAGCATGGATCAGTCAACTAACCTCACTTAAAATTTTCGAAATCGAAATTATTTGACACAGTATGACCGATTTAAAAAAGGCTCTGTCAGCCTACGCAGGACGATGACAAAAATCGACTGACAGAGCTTTTTTTTAATCGATCAAACTGTGTCAAAGAATTTCCATTTCGAAATTTTCAGCTATCTCTCTCGCACTCACGATTGCGATATACCGACTGATCCATCCTCTTAAGGGATACCAAGTTTACTCCAAAGAAAATACGTTCAAACGATAAATCTGGCCTTGGTCGGTCCCGTATACAATGTATCGGTTCAATGTTTACAAACTACATTGTAGCGGGAAATGATACTTTCAAAATAAATTTTATTAAATTCAATTACATCTTTCTAACAAAACTAATTACATCTTTTGTTGCTACGATGATTGCTTCTTTTTTTATCCTTCACAATTTAATTTCATTTTTTATATTGTATTTTTTTGTCGACCAAAATCTTTGTGCGCAAAAACGTCCTCGCGTCTGACCGTTCTCGCGCCAAAACGTCCTCGCGCCCGAACAGCTCGCGCCAAAACGGTCGTGCCAAAACGGCGGCACCAAAACGTAACGTACCCTTCGGTCAGGTCGGCAAGAGCGTTACGTTACGGTAAATAAAACAACGATGGAAATGACGTTTACAACTGATTTTGTGAAGAAAGATGAAAAATAATGTCGATTCTTTCATGAAAGATCGAAAACCTGCATTCGGTTTTTTGTTATTCAAACCGTTATGGAATTGCGAATGGAAAACAAAATTAATGTCTGCACGTACATTATGTTCGTTTCTATACGATCTTCTGCTGGATGTTTCGATCAAAATTCTTTTAACGAACGATAAAATATGAGGCAGCAAAATGATCTCGTGTCGTAAAATTACAAATAATAGTTTTTCATAAGAGCAATTTGTATATTTCTGAATGAACATGATGTTAGAATATAAAAATGCAAAAGGATGAAATTTGTGTTTTTTACAGGAGGAATTTCGTCGGTTATACGCGCAGCTGGAATTGCTGAAAGAGAAAAATATGCGTTTGGGGAATCGTCATTTGGCGACGAAGATACAAGCGATGCAGGAGGCAGCAGGGCGTGCGGAGACTCAGATATCTACGATTCAGGCAATATCATCGAGTCTTCGTTTATCGTCAGAAAAAACGAGTTCGTTGATAGAGGAGACGGAGGTATCGACATTTAAAGAAGAAAAATCGCCGGATATTTATCATCAGGAAAAGGATCATCTCGAAGATTCAACGAGAAACAAAGGAGGGAAAAAGAAATCACTGGAAACGACGTCGACGACGACGACGAAGAACGTGATGAATTGTAAAACACGTCCGAGCACACAAATGGAAGAAAATAAAAATAATAGTACGAAGGATAAGACGATTGAGGATTCCACGGTTTCCGAGATCTCCGAGACTTCCGAGGACAAGGAAGATAAGGAGTTGTTTGTGAGTAGACGAATGGGCGATAAGCCGATTCACGAAATCGCGCTTGAAAATACCCTGGCTGTTGTCGATTTGTGTAGTGGTAAAAATTTTAAAAATTCAACCAACACCGAGAACGGAGAGGCTTCCGGAATCATTGAAAATTCAACAAACAACAAAGATGCAATGCCTGGTACATCGAGCAGCGGTACAAGTACGTCGAAAGAAAGGGCCAAAAACAAATCAGGACATGCGCGTACTCACGCGATTGTTATCAATTTGGATGACAAAAGCCGATTTTCCGAAGAAGTCACAGTTTAAAGTGGCTCCAATCATTCCACGTTTTATTCTTTCTGTAATAAACTTTAACGAAAAATGCTTTTTAACTCCCTTCTATTGGGAGGGGTTCAATTAGCCCGAGAAAAAGTACGAAAAAAATGGTGGCTGCTGATTACTCAAGACGAATTATTATCAACGATATCGAAACGTATTTTTAACGGGACGGGAAAACATTCTCATTCGAGTCTCGAGGTGTTCCTGAGTGTAGCATATTGAATGCAATACCATTTATTGAGTGCGAGGATAATCAGGGTACACTCGGCCATATTTCAGTACTATTTGTAAATATTTTGTTCGAATTAAAGAAAAAACATAACGAGAAAATCGACTGAAGAATTTTTCGACTTTTCTTCAACAATGAAAGAATCGTTGAAACTGTTTCATGCTCCTTGATATTATTGAGAAAAATTTATTATTTTCGTTGTGACCTAAAATAATAGTGAAATACTGAAATATTCTCCGTTTGTTCCTCGAGTACAGGACGATAAATAGTTGATTGGTAAAAATATTCATGTGGATAATAAAAGAGATCTTGATTGAAACGAGTCGTTTGAACGAGAGCAAAAACAATCCAAGTATTAATTAATAAAATTTCTCTAGAGCTATTGAATTTTTCAAATATTATCTGTGAATTTGAGAGAGGTCAAATTCGAATTATTGGATTTTAAATTTTGCCTCAATTGCTGCCGAATACACAGAGTCAAAGAGGGAAAAAAATTTGCATCTCGTGCTCGATGATGCCGAGAGAGAAAAATGATGAAAAATAATTGTAAATACGTAGCTGCTTAGGAAAGTCCTAGAAAATTCCAGCCAATGTATTATTTTTTTTTAGCGATTCTGTTTTCCTTGAATAATCGCTGCGTAATGCTTCATTGTATAGATGTGTAAATAACACGCGTTATCACTTAAGTCGCAAATGCATTTGAATAAAACTAAACAGATTCAATTCAATCATCGACACACAGAGTAATGAATTTAAGAGAAAACAAAAAAGTTAAGACCGCATTTTCCGTCTCGCGTTCTCGACGAGAATTGTGTAAATATATGTTACAAATAAATTACATAATTATTACGATTATTCAAAGTTTAAGACTCCTTCGTGTAAATAGTAAGTTAAATTGTGCGTAAGGAAGATAAATTAAAATAAAAGAAGAACAATGACTATATGATACGTTAAAAAAATATGTATAAATACACAAAAAATATATACACACGTTTCGAACACTATAATAACAATGTGAAATTAGAATTAAAAAAGCGAAAATGTGGTTCAAGACAGTGGAGCAAATATGATAAAGATCATTACTCAATTTGATTCTAAAATAATATATATATATATAAATATATATTAGATGAAGCTAACCAAAAGGACAGCTCGAAATAAAATTATTTCGGCCAGCCCACCGCATACTTCAATTCTCCATAAGAATAACACGTGAAAAAAAAACTTCAGGGATTATTGCTCGATATTATCCATAAAAAAAATTTCACAGATATTCTTAGAGCCATTTGCCTAGAACTAACCGTTTAACGGTTACAGCAGTTTGAAGTTTCTAACGTCACCCAGCCAGATTTCGCATGTATCATTTTCTATTTTCGTGGTTGCTCCTTGTAAGGAATTTCGGTACAGGCGATACAATATTGCCATGCTAAACCATGCTAAAAACATAAAAAACTTCAAAAAGTTCAGAATTTTATAAAATTTGGTGAACATATTCTTTAGTGCCAAATTTGACAATACAAATTTAAAAAAATTTTTTTTCTACACAGTTATCGAGTAATTGATCACCAAAGTTCACGTGTATAAGCATAGCGTTTCTATATATATATAGATATACATTCCGGACATAAGAAATCTGCTTTAATGCGTAATTACTCGATAACTAGGTAGAAGAAAATTTTTAAAAAAATTGTGTTTTCGTCTTTGATGTTGAAGAACATTATCACCAAATTTGATCAATTTTTTAATATTTAGACTTCTGTACGAAACTTCTTAATGGTGCTGTTTAAATTGGGCTGAAACCTATTTTTTAGTATAGTTTTTCTAAAATGGCTTCTAGAATGGTTATCTAAACAAAAATATCAGGTACATACTGTTCTCATTTGTTTGAACGAACGACATAAATTGTTTGTCTTTCCACTATTTGTTTGAATAAATTATAAAATTCAATTAACCATACCGAATGCACAGATACAAATATACATAAGAAGAAAGAGAGAGAGAAAGAGACCATTTCAATTTATTTCCCCTGTTTACAATTGAATTGATTAACTTGTTATAATTACATATTGGCGTAATGCCGAATCGTTTAAATCTAAAATTGCTACTTTGTTGCTTAATTTAAAAAAAATATAAAACATAGGTTTCAGCCCAATTTAAACAGCATCACTAAAAGGAGCGACCTCGAAAATAAAAATTGATACGTGCGAAATCCGGCTGGGTGACTTTAGAAACTTCAAACTGCTGTAACCGTTGAACGGTTGATTCTAGGCAAATGACTCTACGACTTTATTTATAGGGAATTCAATTCTCTACAAAAATACGTAAGTAGAATATCTGTGAAATTTTTTTTTACGGATGATATCGAAAAATAATCACCGAGGTTTTTTTTCACGTGTTCTTCTTTTCTTCATACTTCACTTCTTTTTTTTCACGCATACTTCAATTCTTATGGAGAATTGAAGTATGCGGTGGGCCGATCGAAATAATTTTATTTCGAGCTGTCCTTTCGGCTAGCTTCATCGTTTGGCATAATAAGAAGAAAAATGCTTGTGGAGCCCGAAAAAAAAATTCGACTTTTTTTTACACACCCTAATATATAATTTTTTATTTTTTGTTCACTATCGAATTCAGTAAAACACCATTTTCTATAGTTAGATTCAGAGTTATTTGGAAATACTGTTTTCCGATCCTACGACGGATTCATTAATTTCACTTTCAATAGCAAAAACGTTGAAAATCGTTCGGATTTCGAGCAGATTGATAGCTCATAAAAATTTGAAGACAAAAATCGTGGAACGATTTATTGTATAGTGAATGACGGCCCGGATGGTAATCAATTAGTGGCAGCCACAATGAGGTCCACCGAAGAAGGGCATGGCTTGCCCGCGCACACCTGCTCCACTTTTCGCGACACGTGATTGGCTTGTCGATAATAAATAAAAATTTTGACAAGGATGCAAAGATAGAAAAATGCTCAATGACTATTCTCCTCGGAGTTTCACGATTCATTTGGATTCCGAAATTTTGCGTCGACTTTTGGGACCCGCCCACTGGTTATTTAATGCGACAAGTTTGCTGAACGCTGCACGATTATGTGGGCGACAGAATGCAGCTCGGGCACAATGTTCGACCAACCGCTACACCAATATCTTCCTCTCGTTTGGTTCGGGATGAACGTGGCATCCGATAACAAACGACATTACAGCATCTCAGCTCCTCTCCCTCCCTCGCTCTCTCTTTCTCCTTTCCTGTCTTCCTCGCCTCATCTGTTCCCCTTATGCTGAAGAAAACTTAGAGAGACGCGCGAACGACGAGATACTTCTGATCTTTCGTCAATAACTCGGCGAGCTCGTTAAACAGAGATTTCCGAGGCCACATACTGTGTCTACATTTTTTTTGTTTTAAAGTTCTTGCGAAATGGATTCTCATTCCCGTATAGATGGTTATGCCATTGTTCGATCAGTATATTTATTATCAGCATCAATTTTCCATGCCTCGTTAATTTTTCAATCTGGTCTGTTCATGCCGAGGTTATGCAACGAACGATAAATCGAGCAGTGAGAACATTCTGACAATTATTGACCGGTAAAATGCCCAAGAGCTTGGCATGCAAAAAAAATACATCGCTCTAACCTAACAAAGAGATTTCAGTTTCAAATTAATTTCCAAAATTGAAGAAAATTCGATGGCGAATTGGAAATCTGATTGCGAGAGTCGATCATAAATTTTTTCGCGTTGTTCCATTCGGTTGGAAATGCAATATTTGTTGGTAATCATCTCAATGATTATTTGATCTGTTCATTCATCAATTAAAAAGACTATTACACATGTATCAGCGGATTAGATCGATGTGCGCACAATTATTTTGATTCGAGGATTCCGCGTTTGTCGTTCCAACAAAGTGACTATTATTCGACTCCGATTATTCGAGTGTGTATGAGTTTTTATTTTCGTTTTTTTATTCACACTATGTTCGCTCTCACTGTCTCCCCTCTATTTATGTATTGAGATATATATTGAACGATCGGTGCAGTTCGTTTAAATTTGATAGAGAACTCATCGAAGTTACTCGGTTTCCAATACCCCGAATGGACCATTTAATCATCGAAGAAAAAAACACAATATGCTCACAAAAAACTGCAGACGTCTAAATATATATGTAAATATGAATATACAGTGCCGTGCAAAAGTTTCGAGCCACTTATCAATCAACTTATCATTGAAAAGTGGCCCACAACTTTTGCATGCAACTGTATATATGTATGTTTGCTGTGGAAAGTGCAGGGGATGATTAAAACGAAATATATCTCTGTAAAATTCATATCAAACTGCAAAACTAACGAGCAAACATGTAACGGTATTTCATTCATGTAAATAATGAAGATAATATAAATAAAAAATAATGTTCCAATGTCTCATCGATGTGTACCGACAATTCACTAAAAATCCCTCTTCCCATCAACTGTTATCGAGATAGATCTTGAGCCAGATAGACCTTATCCTGGAATGAGTAATATAGAGTAAACAGGCATGAGATACTTTTTAATCCTGGAAATGTCCATGGTTCCTGCGATGTAGATGTAGAAAATAATTCTATAACTACCTTGCATGGTTGAACAGCTGCACATCTTTAGATGAAATTTCATATGAGAGTTTCGAGTTTCAAGAGATGAAATCATCAAATCTTCATCACACTTTTGTAATACCGATAAAATATGAAAAAAATGTCATAAATGTAAAAAGATTTTTTACGTAAGCGAAGCCGTGAAAACAGCTAGTGGCCCTTCTCATATGATGGTCTTTTAAGGAGGTTGGATCACGAAATCTAAATAATCAGAATTTGATCAAATTTAGTGATAACATTCTTTGGCATCAAAGTATATAAATAGAATTTTTTTCGAAATTTTTTACCACATGATTATCGAAGAATTAAGCGTTAAATCAAAATTCTTATGCACGAGATGTGTAACTGTATATTAGGGTGGCGCAAAAAAATCGACTATTTTTTTCAGGGTCTCCTATGAAAATATCTTAGTTTATCATTTTTCAAGAGCCCCCTCCAAAAATCAGCTCAAAAAAATTTTTTTAAAGGTCGCTTAAAATTTTCAAAAATTCCAAAAATAGTCAAAATTTGACTTTTTTTATTTTTAAAATTTTTTTGCTCAATACAGCGAAATTTTGTACAGAAAAAAACAATGAGTTTCTGAAATTTTTAACTCAAAATATTCATTTTAAAAGGTCGCTCATAATTCATTTTAATTTTTATATGCTTTGCTTTCGATCCTTCGAGAGACCTTTAAATATTCGAATTGATTATTCATTTTAATTTCTATTTTCAATAAGTAAGATAATGGTTACACAAAATGAGATGAAGGAAAAATCTGACGTAACAAGGTATGATTTTACAATAAGTCGATATTTTTATTTAAACAAACCCAAACAATTACGAGAACTAGTTGGCAGAGAAAATGTAATTATGAATAGAGTATACCTGTTTAATCGAAACATTTATTGACTCTCATAATGAGTGAATTTGGTATAATACTGAGTGATGTTTTGAACAATTTGTTTTAATAATTATCAAGTAGATTTTACCAACAAAAATACTTCGAATTGTTCTTTGAGAACAAGTACTTTAATTGAATGAAAGCAAAAATAGCGCAGGCTCAAACACGGTGTCAAAATAGTAAAAACTAACCATTTTTGCTACGCCGGTAAAAAAATTTCCGTTTTTCTGGTCTATTACCTACATTGTTATATATGATTTCTCCTTCGTTTCGTGGTGTATTTTCGTCGATTATCTTACTAATTGAAACTCAAAATTCAAATTAATAATCAATATGAATATTTAAAGATTGCTCGAAGCATTAAAAGCAAAGAATATAAAAATTGAAATGGGTATGAGCGACCTTTTAAAATGAATATTTTGAGTTGAAAATTTCAGAAACTCATTGGTTTTTTTTGTACGAAATTTCACTGTATTGAGCAAAAAAATTTTTTAAATAAAAAAAAGTCAAATTTGACTATTTTTGGAATTTTTAAACATCTTAAGCAACCTTTAAAAAAAATTTTTTTGAGCTAATTTTTGGAAAGGACTCTTGAAAAATGATAAATTAACATATTTTCATAGGAAACCCTGAAAAAAAATAATCGATTTTTTTGCGTCACCATACTGTGTATATGAAAACTCTATATGGTTATACACGTGAATTTTAGTGTTCAATTACTCGAGAGTTATGTGGTAGAAAAATATTAAAAAATTTATATTGTCATATATATTTTTAAAGAATACATTTACTAAATTTTATTAAATTTTTATCATTTTGAAATTATTAATGTTTTCAACATGGTTTAGCATGGCAACATTGTATCGTCGTGATCCAACCTCCTTAAGGAGGGTGGCTAGGGACGATACAATGTTGCCATGCTAAACCATGTTAAATACATTAAAAATTTCAAAATGATAAGAATTTTATAAAATTTGGTGAACATATTCTTTGGAGTTAAATTTGACAATACAAATTTTTTAAGATTTTTCTTCTGTACAGTTATCGAGTAATTGATCACTAAAGTTCACGTGTATAAGCATAGCGTTTCCATATATATAAGGTATACATTCCGGGCATAAGAAATCTACTTCAATGCGTAATTACTCGATAACTAAGCAGAAGAAAATTTTGAAAAAAATTATGCCTTCGCACTTGATGTTGAAGAACATTATCACCAAATTTGATCAATTTCTTATCAATTTGACGAACGTAGCCACCCTCCTTAAACACAATCTTGAATTTCAAAATAAAAGAATGTTCGAGATTATTTTTTTCTGATGAAGATCCCTCAGAATGATTGTCTAACATTTGAGTAAACTTTCACTACTTATAGCGTTCAAACGATAGGAGATGAAGCAAAAGTAGAACGAATCGTTTTTGTACAGCATTAAATGTCCTAGAAAAAAGTTCACAGTAACAAAATTTGAAATGTGCTCCTTCACGTGAACCTTCAATTCCTCTTCTTCGAGTCAATCTCATTGTCAGGTCAGAAATACTAAAGCTAGAAAATACGGCCAATAATATTTTAATGCAAAACTTTTTGTTCTACAAAACAGGTTCTATATGTCATATCCTTAATATTTTCGGCAACGTGAGCGTCCAAAGCCCTCGGCTCTATTAACTTGAATAATTGGAATCTCGCTTAGAGAGTGAGATGGAAATAAGGCCATTCCAAACGTCCGAACATTAAATTCGGTCTCGAAATTCACGGTGTATATTATCAATGGTAAACCAGCTCGTACATCATGAGAGCTGAAAATGAGATCTCTAACGGGGAAGTTCTCATCAGGAGATTATTGTGTTTCGCATTATATTCACCCTGTTTCTTTTCCTCGTCCGTCTAAAGCTCTTATTCCAATATAATCGGAGATTGAATCTCCGATGACATAATCACAAGAGTTCTCCTATACAATGAAAAACAATTGAGGAAACATTTCTCAGAATATAAACGCGTTCGCGAGCGTTTTTCCGAGCAGTAAAATTCGTTCTACAAATTCTAGGGTAATTCTCATGTTATAAGGTCATTTGCCAGAATATTCCAACCAGAAATTATAGTCCTGAATGAAACCTACGTTCAAGCAGTCCGAATTACGTCATCACTTTAGCCGAAATTCTCTCAAAATTTGTATTTGTTTCATTGTGGTTTCTTGATTCTCCTATTCGTCGCAAGTCATATGGAAGAGTATTAACTCTCGATTTAGATACTGTAAAAAAGAAAAAATAGAGTGTCTTATGGATAAAAAAAATTTTTAAAAAGATGCAAGAGAAACAGATGAAGCGAGTTTGGGATGGCTGCTATTTGGGTCTTACTACAGCACACGTGCGACCCTCGTAAATGATAGTATAACTCAGAGCCAAAAGAAATGTTGACGGAATACTGCATGAGTAATTCCAGAATGCCGCAACCAAGCCAATATAAATAATGAATTATTGGTAGATTAATAAGAATTTGATACAGGCTTCTTAAAAGGCCGCACGGATGTTAAACATGCACGCGCTGGTCATTGTTGAATTTAATCCGTAAAATGGAATTTGTAAATTCGATTCGTATAATCATTGATTTGAAACAGCTTAGAACGATTAAAATCGTGTAATTGCTTTTATTCGGTTCCATCGGGAAATGTCCTAGACGGTATCAGCTAACGATGCTCGAGCTTTCTTATCAGTGACGTTTCATAAAAAGAATAGCTACGAACTTTCATGAACAAGTGTGGAATATACTGGGATCTAAATGGACGAAATCTCAATGTTATTTTGGCAACATAACAATGATTCCGGAGGAGAAATCCTTCCGCATCTGTCTTATCAGGAAGACATCGGAAGCTGGTATTCTTTTAGAGGATGCATAGAAGATTTATCTCATCTATTCCGGATACGTTATGTCCGGAAAATAATTATTTTGAAATGCTAAATGAGTACGCTGTTTGTATCACGGGAAATCGCCCAAGGACTTGAAAACCTTATCAATTACTATATATTCAGGATTTTTGTAACTGCAGTCGTGAGACCGCGATTGACTGATCGTTCTGTGACGTGGAGCAGTAACGTTTGGCGTTTCTGAATTATTCTGGAACGGATTTTTAAACTGGGATCATCATGAGGGTCCAGCAAATACTGTACGTTACTGACTTTGGATATATTTATGAAAAACTACACTTCGACGTCTCTGTTCACGTATATTTTCTCTATTTTTAACGTTATCAGAATATGTTGCACTCTCGTCGCTGCCATATCTTTCGCAACTTCGAGCCCAGCATCGCTGTTCAGTGGAGCCGTCTTTCCCGACGACGAAAAGTGGCCTTCACCTCTCGTTAAATACAAATTCGAAAATTCAAAAGAGGAATCGAATCACGTAAAGGACTACGAGCTTTGCCAAACGAACGAGTGCAGAAAAATTGGTACGTCGGTACTCCCTGCGAGTGATCGTTTTCTCCAATGTCTCTCTAATAATACGTCAGCATCCAATAACAAAAACATAACTTACTTTGCAGCCGAAGAGTTTAGCAGCAGTTTGAACAAGTCGATTGACCCATGCGAGGATTTTTACGAATTCAGCTGCAGCGGATGGGGCAATAAAAATCCTATTCCTCCGAGCCTACCGTCTTGGAGTCGCTACATGCTGTTCCAACAAACGGTTCATCATCGCATCAAAGGCAAGACAACAGATCTTATCGTTTTGTTAACAAATATCACACTAATGAAATTAGACCAACTGCTAAATTATCGGAATTGATGTCTTTTGCAGAAATTTTGGAAACCGAGCCAGAACCCAGTGACATTCTGCCTGTACGTCAAGCCAAGAAATGGTATCGTTCTTGTATGGATACAGGTAAAAACAGAAAAACACATTATCCAAGCAAATTTCTATGAATAATAATGAAAGATTACACAAAATTTGGAGAGAATTTGAGCTGTAGCTTTGATCTAATGCTTTTACCCAAATAGTTTTCAAGACTATAGATTCCGTTCTGGAACGCAGTTTCATTAAAACTTCTTGAAAATGTTTATAAAGGGGATAATTTTGGGGCCAATTTTTCCTGAAATCTTCAAGCTAGCTGTTTACTGATTTTTATGAAAATCGGAGTCTACGCACCTAATATGATATTGGTGAACCGATCGAGATGTGAAACCGCTACAACTAAACGAAATTTAACTTAAGAAAGGTTCTGTTTTCAAATTTAGAAACACTGGAAGAAAGAGGAATGAAGCCTATCGAATCCATTTTACTTCGAGCCGGTGGTTGGCCCATAGCAATGGACGATGAAGAGTGGGACTCGGAAGTGTACACTTGGCAAGAAGTCGAACGTGATTACGCTCGTTTGACAGGTGCTTACACTTTCTTCGATTTGCGTGTCGGCCCGTCACAAGATGAGAATGAATACGGCCGAATAATGGTAAATATTCCACCAAAGTTGTATTTAATAGATTATTTAAACAAATTTAAAAATTTCTCGAATTTCACATCGATTTTCCTTGACTTGTTATTGGTTAACGCGACAATTGGTTGATTTCTCGAATCTAGATCGTGTACGGCGACTTGCCTCTCGAACAACAAATGCCTCTCAAGTACCGAAATTACGAAGGCGACGATTACGAGGAATACGTGAATTTCGTAGCAGAAGTTGCAGGAATATTTGTAGCGTTGAGTCGAGCTGATGTATCTGAAGAAAAAATACGACAAGAAGCGAAAGCCATGGTCGAATTTGAAAAACAACTTTACGAGGTAATACATGTTATGATTCATTGAGTCAAAATGAATGAAAACCAAGGACGAAAAACAAATTAAAGAGAGAGTACGTCGATGATTCTTCGATTAAATTTTATTTTATTGCAGATTCGAGATTTTTCAAAAAATGAAGAAATGACGATGGAAGAATTCGTCGATTGGTACAAAAATAATGTGACCGAACAGAATGCGGATTCAAAGTCGATAGTAAGATCAATCAATCGTTTACTTATCTCGACCTTCATGATTAATCGTCTTTCGAAGTCGTTTTTCAAACATCTCCGTTCCAACAATCGTCAAAAGAAATTATTATTATATTTAATGGATAATTTAATTTCTTTGATTGACAGATCGATTGGCAAGTTCTGATTCAGGGCCTATTTGATCCTGTTAATATCAAGGTGCATCCATCGACGCCGATGTTAGTCTACGGTGTCAGTTATTTTGTCGGAATTCGTGATCTATTGGCAGAAACTCCTGTGAGAACGATCGGTAAACAAACTTATTTGCAACACTATTACGGATCTTCGTTGAGTTTCTCATGCATACGACGATGACGTTTTTTGATTTAAAATCTTGAAAACTTTTTACTTTTTTTTTTAGTGAACTTTATACATTGGAACTTCGTCGCAAACATGTTAACTTACACGACTAAAGATGCGACCGACGTGTTGTACGCTCTTCTCATGGAAGAATATGGCATCAAAGAACGACCTCCGCGGTGAGCCAATATCTAAATTCGATCGAGAGAACGAAAATTTTCATTTTTGAAAAAAGTTGTTTTTCAACTGTTCATTAAAAATGAAAATTTTTAATCGAGACATCATTAACCGATAAAACGACTGATAAGATTTTTCAATTCATAGTTGGTCCGAGTGTGTGGACGAAATGAAAATGACAGATGCTGCGGCATACGCATTCGTGAATAAATACGTAACAAAAGAGACAGAAGCGAAGGTGCGTGAAGACAAAAAAAGTTCGACGAATGATAAAGAATAAAATTCTGAAAGTAATTCAGTAATTTTACAGGTTTTGAAAATGACGAAAAACATACAATCCGCGATGGAAGATCAAATAGAAAAATCGGGCTGGCTCGACGAAGAATCCAAGGCACTGGCCAAAGACAAACTCAACAGCATGAGAGTTTTTGTTGGCTTTCCCGATTGGTATAAGAACAAGAAAGCCGTACTGCAGTCTTACAAAGGGGTGAGAAAACTCGTCGAATTACTATTCGTCGAATGCCCCTTTTACTCCGTACCCGAAATCAACCAACGAGGACATAGCGGATATCTGACTCCATTTTACACATTTATGTATTTGCCGTTTTTCTAAAACTTTTTTCAGATTCTTCGCTTTTTTGACAAATATTTATTTATTTTTCTTGCTACTGCAAGAAAAACTACGAATATATTTCCCATTTTAGTTGAAAACACCGACAACAATTTTCTGATATAATTAACTACTTCTACGAATATTTTTCGCTATTAGTTAAACATCTTTCAGAATATTTTACGCTACAGTTTAAAATGGAACGAGATATTCTGGTTAAAAATTTGAAAAACAATTTTAAATACGAAAAATTTAAAAAATAATGAAAAAACTTTTATTATTCCTTATTATTATTAAATTAATATAAAATATTGACGATTCAATACTCCTCAAAATTTTTTAAATTAGTTGTTATTCTACAAATTGTGATTCGATGTAATTTGTCAAATTGTAATTCGACGGATTGTTTTCAAGGAATTTTATATGAGACGTGAAAGAATCATATCACGAAAAAGAAAATGATTTTATTTTGCCTATAGTTGAGCATCGGAACAGAATACTTCGACAACACTTTGAGCTTCATGAGATACAAGAGAAAACAAGAACTGAAGAAATATACAGGCAACGAGGAAGATGACGATCCGTAATTACATGCTTTTCAATAAATTCGGATCACTCGTAAGTTCTTATTGAATTGCATTACATAGAAAATCATTTTTCAGATGGATGCTTGATCCGATAACTGTCAATGCTGCTTACCTGCCCGAGGATAATTTACTGAGTACGTTTTTTATACTCACTGAATGCAATATTCATTTATTTTCTATCAAGAGACTCGGTAGAGTCTCGGGACAAGTACATTGACAGCCCTGTCGTCTGCTGGCCTGAGGCTCTCGCCGAGACTATACTTTCTCTGAATACAACGATTCGCGGTGGTAGGGGTAAAATTGGCATGTGATTTTCTTCAATTGCAAAGCTCATGAGTTATGTACGGCTTTGAAAATTAAACTTTTAGCTAATTAAGAAGTTCTCTGTCTATATTATTTTCTAACAATTGATACTCAAGAAACAAATTGCTTTGACAGATATTCCAGCAGCGGATTTCCAATCACCTCTTTTCACTCCACATATGCCAGAGTAAAAATTTTTGTTCATTTTTTCTTTCATTTATTCATTCAAAATTTCTTGTCTAATGATAAATTTGATCAATTTTTTAGCACTGTGAACTATGCAACAGTCGGTGTTATCGTTGGTCACGAAATCGGTCACGGATTTGATGACGACGGTGAGTATGAGAAATTCCAAATTCGTTTATGAATTTGTGCAAAATTTTTATTTATGGACTGGTAACCCGTTATTGAATTTTATTTCACGGTGATAGGTATTCAGTTTGGTAAAGACGGCAATAAAACGAAACTTTCGGAGACCATGTTAAAGAGTTTTTACCGAAGAGCGAACTGTTTTATTGATCAGTATGAGGTTTATTACGAGGAACCGAAAGGATCGGGAACGACAGAAAGCAGTGACAGCAGCGAAGAAATTATGGTAAATTAATACTCATGATAAGGACATCGCCAAATGTTATTGACCAATAGCATAAATCATTGATTTCATCATCCGATGTCTTAGACGTCGTCGGATGATGTCTTAAACGAGCAAGTCACGACTCGTCATTTTGACGATTTTAATTCAATTCTTATGTGTATGTGTAAGCAATTTCGTATTCGTTAAAACAGAATCTTCGGTTGAATAGACAAGAAACAAAGTGAAATTCATAAATAACCGTAACGAGAATGGAGTATTACAATAATTTTGGAATATTTCTGCAGAAAGTCTCGCGTCAAAGATCGCACATAACGAGAGGAGAAAATATGGCCGATACAACGGGTATTCAAGCCGTTTTTGAAGCTTACAAGAAAGTGAAAAAAGCTAATGGTAGCGTGAGACTTCCAGGGCTCGAGGAATACACGGACGAGCAATTGTTTTTCATTTCATTTGGGGCGGTAAGTAAACCTTTAACTAAAGAAACCCAAGAATTTTTTCGTAAGTTCAA
The DNA here is from genome assembly GCF_019457755.1 of Venturia canescens. Taxonomy (NCBI): domain Eukaryota; kingdom Metazoa; phylum Arthropoda; class Insecta; order Hymenoptera; family Ichneumonidae; genus Venturia; species Venturia canescens. The sequence continues at coordinate 14,504,698 of NC_057426.1, forward strand.
AGTATTAACCGCTGTTTTCAGATGTGGTGCGAAGCTGGAACTCCGCAGTACGAAAAGAAGAGAAAGCAATCTGGCGATCCGCACAGCCCGTCAAAAATCAGAGTCATCGGAGCAGTGTCAAATACTAAAGGATTCGCCGAAGCATTCAATTGCCCGGTGGGGACCGCCATGAATCCCGTGAACAAATGCAACATTTGGGAAAAATCTAGTGAAGAGACAGATCCGAAAGCAGCGTGGATGAACAAAAAGCATCATCGCTGGGGAGGACAATGGAGAATTTAAAATAATAATCTACCAATCTCAATATAACTACCTTAAACTTTGCATCGCATTCATCGATTTGACACAGTTCAATTTGACGGCTTGTTACAAGTACTATGTAAATCATTAGTAAACTTGGAATCGCTGAAAAGTTTGTCATTTAATCATAACCAATTACTCGATAGCTTTTGCACTGTATCATCTCGAGTATTGACTGTGTGGGGTTCTGAATGAATTCTCAAAACCTTGAAAACTGGTTTTGAAACAAAGAGTAGAAGAACCATTCAAAAACTTTTGCATACAAAATTTACGTCCTTCAACATCTCATTGCCATCTCGTGTTCGTTATTTTGCTGCGTTATTCCACCGTTGCACAATAACATTAGATAGCTCTTTGCAAGAATCACAAGCTCGTCAGGCAATCATGTTCGCGGGACAGTAATTACCATGAGACTCGACAACATCGCTGCTATACTCAATACTCTGCGAATGTGTGCATGCTGTCTTATAGTCTTGTTCCTCGGAGTTTTATGAGTGGAAAGAGCGTACACGCTGACCACCCATGCACCGCAGCGAATTTTTGAAGTCTTGACTATCTTATATCCTTGGATTTCGGATGTATTAATCTGCGTTAAGAGAATTCTGTGCTTAATGACTTCGGAACAACCCTTGAACTTGTCTCCTTGAGACTTCTGGTGCAATTGTTAGACCTTCCAACGTCGAGCTAATTGCTTGCAATGAATATCCCTTTCGCTATTCGCACCCGTTTTACTCTAGGTTTCATTGAGTAAAAGTCACTTTATTTAGACCTCGCATTTTAACTCAACGAACTCGTACTTGGTGTCTTTTTTTTGGATGAAGTCTTGGATTTCGTCTCGGTCTCAGTTGACACGACAAAATCATGTGCAATAACAATACGGCCAAAACTATATTGAATCGTTAGGTTTTATCATTCTGAACCCGACTGGGCGGGTAGTACCGGTCAAAAGTGTAACGACTGAGTGGGAGGCCATTTTTGCTGTGTCAAAAAAAAGGCAGTGGGTGTGGTAGAAATGTGTCTGATAACTGGAATGTACATAGGTGTAGTCGTTTCATGACGAAAACACTCTTTTTCAGAAATTTTCCGCGTAGCATATAGCCTGACCGCATTTTTAAAAATGTCAAAGAATTTAGCCGACATGTGTCATAGTAGCCCGGACAAATTTTTTTTAACCTTTCGTATAGTTGCCAGGATTACGGAAAAACTGTTTTCGGAAATTTTTAGTGTCGCCTATCCCCCGAAAAACGAAAAAAAAATACTTTTTAGATAGCGCTCAAGCCACTTTTCGATTTTATCCCAATTTTTCTCAAAAATCACGAAGCGAACAATTTTTTTTGCTCTCATAGCAGAAGGTGTTAAGGTTCCATGAAATGATGAATCTTCTAAAATTTTGTCACCGTCAGAAAATTTTTATTTATTTTTGTTCTATATAACAAGCTATAAATCATGAGATTAAAAAAGTGTGACTACAAATAGCAATTTTTATCATCCTTCCTAAAGAAAGAGTGGAAGTATTTTGCAAAAACAGTATTTCAAAATTCCATATTAAACGAACATTTTTACGTTTTCTCACGCAATTGCTTTCAATTTTTCTGTATTTTTTATACAGATATATTTTTATACACAAAAACTTGACAGTGCATCGTACAGAAATGACGACATATCAAATAAAACTGTGTTTTGCCGAATTTAAATTTTCTATTTCAAAATCTGATCACCGTAATTATATATTGTGTTATTGCATTTTTAAAAGAGTTTTACTAATGACATTTATTTCAAAGGAGAAGACATTCAAGACGTGATGAACGATTTCGACAACGATGACTATTCTCAATTCAGCGGGGATTGAAAAGTTAAATTTTTGTGGCTTAAAATAACCATTTTTAGATGTAAATTCCATCCAAGTTCCTTTTTGTTTTATTTATTTAACCCCTTCACCTTCAGTTCGACAGTTTCAGGTAAATTTGGTTAAAAAGCTTTCTGATAGAGAAGATGCTACATGTCGAACAATTTTCAAAAGTATTGCTATGTCACCGATCGATAAATTTTTAAACATTTTAAAAACGGTCTCTAAATGTAATGCAACAATATTTTCTTTTGAAAAATATTTTCTTAGCTTCAACTAACCAATATTTACTCGTAAATACGATTTTCAGACGTACTACGGTGAACATTTTTTCGTGTCTCATTTCTAATTTTTTTAATTCATCCTCCAAGTTCGCGCTACACTATTGACTTCTGAAAATTATGTTTCCGGTGCCTTAGAGCTACTCTTGAACTACCTTCCGAAAATCAGACGTGTTGCTATGACACATGTTGGGTAAATTCTTTGACACTTTTGAAAATTCGGTCAGGTCAAACGCTACGCGAAAAATTTCTGATATACGTATTTTTATGTTCAGGGCAGTCATTCCTATCGATTCGATCCAGTTTTAGCCGTATTGCTAGACACAAAAATCTTGGTCGTGGACTCATGTACTATTTGCATATGAAAACGAAACGAGACGTTTTAAATCGCTAAATAATGCTACTCATTTTTAATTCATCGAACACAAACATTTTTTTACCAATTTCAAAAATTTTCTGGTGCTTCGCGAACGCCGCTCGCAGGGGTATGCACAAACCGGATATAACTACGTTCAATAATCGCTGAATTCTCGCAATTCTTGACATCAATGCAAATCCGACTACGAATGAAACATCTCCAAATTTCCTTTGCAGTTATATGAATTCTCTTGACTACCACTTCACATTCTTTTTGCCGGATCATTCAAAGATGGGTTGTTTCCTGAATCATGAAGACTTTGCGCCATTTCACCGACGTACAAGTCTGGCGATAACTGACGGATCAGGAACTATCGTCCGTTGTCGAAACTCAATCGGATCCAAAACGTTTTTTGAGTCACTACTCCGAGGCTAGCGTCGGCGCTCGGTCCATCACTGGCAGAAGAGCACTGCGGATTCACCGAGGGTAAATCAACGGTCACGAACCTTGTAATGTTAACAAACTTTATGGTCCAGGTTTTTCATCTAAAATTCAAATTGATGCTATAACACAAACTTTTTTAAGATTGTTTACCGTGTCAATCACAGATTGCTTGTAACAAGAATGAGTGACATCAGAGTCGGTGCTTCTCGCCTGAACTGGGCACCATACTTAGCCTTCTATTGTTCACCATATTCATACATGACATTGTCATCGCAATTTAAGCGTCTCATGGAGCAAATCCATTCGATTTCGCACAATTTCTTGGGAGGGGTTTTTCGAATTTGCCCAAACTTGGTTACATCGAAGAACCTTATAAACTAGCCTCAAATACCAAATTTCAACTCTCTAAATGCTCATAGTATACGAGAGCCCACGATCAAAATTTCGGTCTTATGGCAAAACGACCAAAACCACATCAAATCGATAGCCACGATTGTCTTGAACTCAAAAATACCCATATCAGAAATTTTCCGCGTAGCGTTTGATCTGACCGAATTTTCAAAAATGTCAAAAAATTTAGCCGACATGTTTTATAGCAATATGTCTGATTATTGGAAAGTAGTTGAATGATAGCTCTAAGATACCGGAAACATATTTTTCAGAAGTTAATAGTGTCGCCCGAACCCAGAGGATCACTTAAAAAAATTAGCTTAAAAAAAAGCGCCTCGGCGCTTGATACACAAAAATTTAGATGAGAATAGTTCTTTATATAAAAAATGACTCTCTCGGTCATTAAATTTTTTTTAAAATGGAATCATATGCTGATAAAAAGCATTTTCGTGGGAATTTTCACATTTAAAAATATTTTTTTTTTAAAGAAAAATATATTTTCAGCTCATTCAAAAGAAATATTTTTAATTAGGTTGAACCTTAATCTTGTCAAACGATTTATCTTCCTGTTTTCCGGACTAAAAATTTGTCAGCTTCCGTCGTCGGGCCTGAGTTCTTCACTATCTATCTTGGAGTAGTTTCTCCATACCACCAAAACGTAATTCAGCAAAGCTCATTTTCCGTGGAATAAATATTTTAATGGAATAAATATCTTTCTCGAAATGTAATAATAATACATGGCGTAAAACCCAACCACAATCGTCTCGTTAAAAAACTTTCACCGGCAATAGGGTATTACATCTTTTTTTGAAAACTGTTTTAAAATAATCCTGTGATCGTAATAAACCAGTAGAATTTTTATTTCAATTTTATAAGACCGAAAACTATCTTGAAAACTATTTTTTATTTATGATTTTTAATTTTCGCGCGGGAACGCTAGCCGCCATGTTTTTTCGGTTTGTGACATCACTCTGTTAGTAAACAATACAATTGCGAAAAACCAAGTAATAAGATTTGTAAAAATAATGATTTATAGTGGTAAATCATTGGTGTCTCGTGCCTGAATGCAATAATACAAGTGTAAAAATGCCACAAAAATTGTGGATTCATCGTCACCATCAACATATTTATCATTGGTAGATTTGTACTATCTGCTTTCACAAAACCGTTTTCCATAATGCGATTTTCATCAAATGAATTATAAAAGTCCACAAACGTGCATAATAACTTGTAAAATTTCAAAATAACACAGAGCGCACGATAAGAATCTAGATTGTTTACTATCGGAGTGACGTCACGTTGGAATCCAATATGGCGGATGGCGTTTTCGACATTTGAAAAACAGTTGAAAAAGACGATTTTCAGCCCTCCGGGCGGAAAGTTTATTTATAAAATCTATTTATTTATAAAATTTATTTATTTATAAAAGGCGGAAAGACGCATTCCGCCTGCGTCGGACAGAAAAATTGTATACACTCCACGGGAGTGAAATTAGACCACCTCAAACCGCGGGCAGAATTGTCACCCGAGCCGAAGGCGAGGGTGATAAGAAGTAGTCTACTTTCCCTCCCTAGGTGTGTAATATACTATTTCTTCATACCTCGGTCGAAAGTACGCACTTTCGGCCCCGATTTCAGGGCCGAAAGTTCAACATTCCTGCATTGGTAAAAAAAAACACGCTCACTGTGACAGCGGGCGCAATAGTATATTACACACCTAGGGAGAGAAAATAGACTACTTCAAACCGCGGGCAGAATTGTCACCCGAACCGAAGGCGAGGGTGATAAGTACGCGGTATGAGGTGGTCTAATTTCACTCCCGTGGAGTGTATACGATTTTTCTGTCCGACGCAAGCGGAATGCGGCAACTTCGAAAGCAACAACGAAAGTTGCCACTTTCGGCCCGGAGAGCTGAACAAATTTTTTTCTGCACACCTCAGTTGAAAGATAAAATTTCTGAGCTGTCAAAACTGCACGCGCTTCATTTGTCTCGGCGGGAGCAAAAACTTTTTTCTATATTCCGAAATGTTTGACGTAATTATTTTTCTTGTCCTCCGGGCCGAAAGTGGCAACTTTCGTCATGTTTGTCAGCCTCGGCTTCGCCTTGGCCGACAATTACATGTGATCTGAGACTTTCCTTATTTTCCTGCCCTAGGTGTGTAATACAGGGTGTCCCATTTTAATCTTACACCTGACTTTTCTCGGAAAATATTGCTCGGATCAAATATTGTGTGGAACAAAACTTTTAGGAGTTGAAGGAGGACGTATGATAAAAATTGGTTTGTGGATCCAAAATTCGGTAATTATGCAGAAGTGGGGCTCCACCTACAATCGGGCTAATTTTTTTTTTTAAGTTCTTTATGAATGGGCAACGTGATAAGAAGCAATATTATGGTGGCGCATGACCTTATTGACCCAAAAACATCGTCATAGGAATTTTTACATTCGTTCAAATCAATGTTTGGATGTACTTCCGAAAAGCCCATACCCCAGATCGATCTGAAATTTGGTATACTTATGTATTGTGACGCGCTGATTACGAATATGATAGGCAAGATGGCCGCATTTTTTATTTTCAAGGTCAAATCTTGAAAAAAACGACTTTTCAGGGTTTTTCGCGTTTATTGCGATAAATATTGACGCTAGAAAAATTTATATATGATGGGAAAACTATACTACATCTAAAGATGCTCCAGACCCGCCCAACGATTCCACACCCATCCAAAGATGCTCCAGACCTGCTGAACAATTCCACACACATTCAAAGTGCTTCAGACCAACGATTCCACACACATCCAAAAGTGCTTCAGACCCGCCAAACGATTCCACACACATCCAAAAGTGCTTCAGACCCGCCCAACGATTCCACACACATCCAAAAGTGCTTCAGACCCGCCCAACGATTCCACACACATCCAAAAGTGCTTCAGACCCACCCAACGATTCCACACACATCCAAAGATGTTCCAGACCCGCCCAACGATTCCACACACATCCAAAGATGCTACAGACTTGATTGGGAGTATGGGCTTTTCAGAAGTTTATCCAAATATTTCGAATATAAGTGCAACTTTATCGAAGTTTTCGGAATTCCATAAATTTTGAATTTATATAATTTTTAATGGTTTTTGCAACTTTCCGCTACCATAAAATACATATTTCCTTGCCATAGTATAGCCCTGAATTCATAAAAAAAAATTTTGAGCCGTTTTGGGCTGGAGCCCCACTTCTGCATATTTACCCAAAATTCAAAATGGCGGCGTTAGAATGGCCGACATGTTTTTTTCGAATGGAAACATAACTTTTTTTCATCACCAAAAAATTTTTCAGCGCAAAACCAAAAACTTTTGTTGAAAAATTTTTTTGATTAAGTTCATATTTTTCAAGTAAGAACAGCATTTTCAACTATTTTAGAGGTATCCAGGATGTACCGCGAAGAGATCTTTAACGTACCAAGTGCAAGTGCGTTTGCGTGTAAGGAGCATATCAACGATTTCGTTGGGACTGAAATCAGCCATTGTTGCTAATTTTCAGAATTTTCCAATAATTTAAGAACTTTTAAAAATTTCGAGAATCAAGAATTTTTCTCTGATTTCAGAACCTTTACAAATTTTCGATTTCGTCTCTTGCTAATGGCTACGGAGTCAGAAGATAAACGTTTCAATCAATTTTTCATCCGTGGGCGATCACAATGACTTCTAAAATAAAAAATTATTCTCTGATTTAAAACTCTAAAGTAAGAGAACTACGCAAAGTCAGACTACGTCAGTACTACCAATGATGTTTTCTTTAATCTCTTACAAAGTGAACTTACCTTTAATCGTAAGCGAGGCTTACGCTTAAAGATAAGTACACGCAAGCGAGGCTTACGCTTAAAAATAAGTTCACGTAAGCGAGACTTACGCCTACTTTTGAGTTGTAAATCAGAGAAGAATTTTTTATTTTAGAAGTCATTGTGATCGCCCACAGATGAAAAATTAATTGAAACGTTTATCTTCTGACTCCGCAGCCATTAGCAAGAGACGAAATCGAAAATTTGTAAAGGTTCTGAAATCAGAGAAAAATTCTTGATTCTCAAAATTTTTTAAAGTTCTTAAATTAGAGGAAAATTCTGAAAATTAGCAACAATGGCTGATTTCAGTCCCAACGAAATCGTTGATATGCTCCTTATTTTAGGGAGGTGTCGGGGCAATGACTTCCGAGCTGAAAATTTGTATCGACATGAATATCCTGATCGTCGTCACCCATCACGGCAGACAATCCGAACCCTTGAGCAGCGAGCGAGGGCAGGTCAGATGATCCGCCACCGTCGACATTTCCCAAATGTCAATAATTTTGGTGGATTGCATGAAGCCCGAAACATGGCTATTTTAGCCATGATAGCAATTGATCCTCATTTGAGTGCCAAAGTGATCTCGGAACGATTGGGGTTTCCCAAATCGACAGTGCACCGTGTATTGAGAGGTGCGAAACTTAACCCGTACCGACTACAATTCCACCACGACACTCCTAATCCAGATCCGTTGCGAAGGGTGGCGTTTTGTCGGTGGGCGTTGAGACAAATCGAGCGATCCAGGGACTTTTTTCGATACGTTATGTTCAGTGATGAATCCACTTTCAACAACCGTGGTCAAATGAACCGATGGAACTTTCGGTATTGGTCTGATCAGAATCCACATTGGTTGAGACAGATCGATCACCAGCATCGATGGAGTTTGAACGTATGGTGTGGTATTGTGAACGGGCAATTAATAGGTCCCCATTTTTTCGAGGGAAATGTGAACTCTGTCCGTTACCTTGATTTTCTACAAAATGAACTGCCTCTTTTGCTAGAAGATCTGGATTTGGAAACACGTCAACAGATGTGGTTTCAGCAAGACGGTGCACCCGCTCACTGGGCTCATGTTGTTCGAAATCATCTGGATACAACATTTGGTCAACGGTGGATTGGTCGAGACGGTCCTGTAAATTGGCCTCCAAGGTCACCAGATCTTACATCTCCTGATTTCTTTTTGTGGGGGTACTTAAAAGACGCTGTCTACCGTCAAGCTCCAATAACACGAGAGAACATGAAGGAGCGGATAAGAGCTGCCTACCGTGCGATCCCGAGAGATGTTCTCCTACGCAAAGTTGATGGTTTTGAGAGAAGAGTTCAGGCATGTTTAAACATGAATGGAGGGATCTTTGAACATCTCTAGGGAGGGATCAGAGTACACTCACAAGGAGGGTTTGGAGTCCGAAAATACTGCGGTAGTGACGAACCGCAGAGACCTAATCCTTGTGAGCTCGTACCTATGGGCATAAAGGCATTGCATGCCCCTCTTTTTAAAAAAAGTTGAAAAAAAAAAAAAATAAAATGAAAATAAAAAACATACACACATGCACCTCCACGTATGCACGCATATGCAGACGCACACGCAAACGCACTTGCACTTGGTACGTTAAAGATCTCTTCGCGGTGCATCCTGGATACCTCTAAAATAGTTGAAAATGATGTTCTCACTTAAAAAATATGAACTTAATCAAAAAATTTTTCCAGCAAAAGTTGTTGGTTTTGCGCTGAAAAATTTTTTGGTGATGAAAAAAAGTTATGTTTCCATTCGAAAAAAACATGTCGGCCATTCTAACGCCACCATTTTGAATTTTGGATCCACAAACCAATTTTTATCAAACGTCCCCCTTCAACCCCTAAAAGTTTTGTTCCACACAATATTTGATCCGAGCAATATTTTCCAAGGAAAGTCAGGTGTAAGATTAAAATGGGACACCCTGTATACTATTTTTACTTTTGACGTTTGACGTTTGAACCGATATTGCTTACGTATTTTTTGAAAGGTTGTGTCTAGTCATCCGCAAACCGTACAAATAAGGTTATGTTATTCATTCGGAAATATGTTATGGAAATGCCATATTATTTCCAAGCACTATTATCAAAACAGTACAAATCCGAACGAATAACATACATTTATCCTTCCAGATAAAATCAATGTGAAAGCCAAAAATAAAGTGACCAGGCTGATAAAATGAACATAGTCGTTCGGAATAATGACCTATTTTCAGGTTCATAGGAATGCAAATATTCATATTAATTATCTTTGCTAATATCTTGTTTTTTTGATGCCTGCCCCCCCCCCCCCCCCCCCCCCCCCCCCCCCGACCAGCAGCACTCGCTTCGCTCGTGCAGCAAATGTCGGGGCAGGCATCGAAACATCTTTTATCGATAGATGCGTATTTCGGAAGAAACGTACTTTCGACCGGCTATGAAGAAAAATAGTATACACCACACGGGCAGAAGTTTGATAGCCCTGAACTGCGCGTCAAACGTGACGCGCAGTGCAGGAATATCAAACTTTCTGCCCTTGTGGCGTAATATACTATTTTAATATTGAATTATAAAATTTACATTGCATTTTTATGAATAAATATTGACGTTTCTCGTTTACTTTTTACGAAATCTATCATAATCATGCATTTTTATATATTTTTTTACATGGTGTAAAATACCCTATTATGTTAGACGATGACTATAAAGCACATCTCACCTTACCAGAATAGAGCAACACATGCAGATCTTGAAATGCACCTCTAAAACGAATATATTGTCAGTGGAAATTATTCAATATATTTTCCAAGGCTCATCAGGTACGATATCTTTTCCACTTCCGTTTGTTAACAAACACAATACAATAATTAAACTGAAATGAAATGGAAAACAATGAGATTTACACAGATTTTCAATAATCAGATCATTTGAAGCGGTACCGAATACGAATTGTGATAGATACCAACATGCAATTAAAAATTGAAAGCTTAACGATATATGTGTTTGCCACTATTAATAATAATCCCGTTTATGCAGTTATACCTTACAGTCGATTCGTCATACTTGAAAATGTTTGGAAATCTGTTGGTTCTTTTTTCAATATTATTGCTTGTTTATTTATAACTTGCTTTTTATTTTGCACATTATTTATTTTACACTGAAATACAAGGTCTCGTTGACTACTATACAAAGTTCATACTTATCAAGTGATTGAATCTCTTGAAAATCCACTCACTTCGTGGATACTCGAGTTCGTTTGTTCCAAGCAAAATTCGCACCGTACGAGCGAGGTTTTGGCTCATCGACGTTTGGCTTTTGGACAAACCATTTCCATTTCATTCTTTCACAATGTTCAATCGCTTCTTCCTTCGATGTGAATTCTACTTTCATGTTTGACAGTGGATCACCTCTGAAATGAAGCAACATTTTCAATCATTGAGACAATAAAAATACAGAAGACTAAGAAATTAAGCCAAATTGAATAAATGAAGGAAAAATGAGTCAATTAAAAAGATTGAATATTAGCACAGATTGAATAGTGCTATTATTCAAGAAAGTACTCCTTGATTTCAAAGTAGGAATTTTCACATTACAGGGTGATTCTCAATTCGTTATGCAAAGTTGTAAATTAAACGGGTGGGGGTCGAAACAGCGAACGATCAAAATAGCGAACAGGCATTCTGTATATCTATATGTGCATGTATAGATATACAGAATGCCTGTTCGCTATTTTGATTGTTCGCTGTTTCGACCCCCACCCAAATTAAACAAATTGCAGTCAAATAATAAATATACATTATGAAATTGAAAAGAAAAAATCTCATAATTAAAGATGAATTTGAATCAATGTTTCTCAGACATTTTGAGAATACACAAAAATGACTCACGTGGAACACCACCCAATCAATTGATTTTCCCAGCGCTCTCGAGTATCGAAATCAATTTGCCAAAAATTAATATTGTTTGTGCCTGACTGCATAGCATTTTTAGCCGGCTGATAGATGCGGACTGTACGACTTTTAATATGCTCTTCCGGGACGCCAGAGACAATGGAAATGTCCTCCGTAGCATCAACAGTTATCAATTGACCATGACGACGTTTTCCATCATCTAACTTTTTCAGAACTGGCTCTGGCAAATTGGGCACATGAGTTACATATTTTGAACACGTTGTTGACAGTGCTCTCAGTGATCTGAAATTTGTTCTTATTATCAATCTAACTAACAACCTCTATTTTACAGATTTATATTACAACGGATGAAAAAAATGTTTTGAGATTTTAACGGTCATATAAATCAGTCAATTTCGAAATTCAATTTTAAACAAATTTCATCATGTCATGATTTTGATTGAAATACAAACGAGAAAGGTTTTTTAGAATGCAATCCCATGATTTCCCTACTCGCAACAGCTGCTTTAGAGAATTCACAGAATATTCTAACAATTATGATACGTCACATCGATGTATACCATACTGTTCATTATTCTTTTACTTAAATGTACTGACCATAGTGAAGCCATGAAAAACAACACCTCGGAAAGGTTGCACTATTGTATTGCAAATATAAATCGATTACATAAAATTTGAAGGTTATATATGCACTTTTTAATGAAGAAAAACAAAGAACGATGAACGATGAGAATGACGCCACAATAGAATTTAATCAACCCACCTATTACTGTTCTGGATTTCATTGCCACATAATTTCATCAACGTCCGAGAAGCCATTATCAAGAAATAATAGCGTTATTTGTAAAGAATTTCAACGAAATATACAGAAGCCTCTCAGGCTCCTGTCACGGAATCTCTGCTTTCGGGTAGTGACAGTATCGACAAGTATCGACTAACCATCGACAGGTGCGCCACAAACTTGAAACTTTTTCGATTCTTGGTCTACGAGGAATATGACACAATTTTCTCACCACTTAAAAATAAGTTTTCATAAATCGGAATAAATGGATATATGATTTTTTATAATTATTTAGGAAGTATGAAAACTGTTTTATCGACGACTGATAAAAAATATTGGAATAAATTTTACGAAATTAGTTATTTCGCTACGGTAATACTGATGGCGCTCAAAAATATGCCCATCAATTTTTAAATTGCACAAGAAAAGACGAAAATTATGAAAAATTCTAAAAATGTAAATTATCCGCCAAACGAATCTTCATATGCCACAAGGAATAAGAAACTCATAGTTTCTAGTAACTGTCATTATCAACTTGCTCAAATTGTGCCTCAAGAAATACAACGAGAATAAAATCGGGAAAATTCGGAAAAAATTGAAGTTTAAAATCGTCATAAAATTCAATTTCCGTAACTTGATCATCAAAACAACTCGTGAAAATTGTTCATTCATTATGCAATGTGACGCACTCAATTCACCGAGTAATTTTAGTGATAATATAAACCGATTCGAAAAAATTGTTAAAAAACAGTACTTTTAAATCTGCATGAAAATCGATGGATTATTAGGAACGGGATGAATGCAGGGTTGTGTTTGCACTTGCAGTACGCATGTCCGCAACCCTTTGGACACTCCTTGCAAGTGTTCGTCTTATCGCGAACCCATCGCGTCACATAAACAACGAAAATAGAACGGTATTGTAAGAACCTTGAGGACCAAAGTGGAAATTCAGATGTAGTTAAGACATTTGAAAACGACAAATCGGACCGCTGTTCGGAAGAGAAATATGGCGGACAAAGTGAGTTATGTATATATAGACACGCGTCAAAGGGGTGTGAATTTGTGCTTGTATATTCGTTACGTCACGTCCATTGATCAAGCGAACTGTTGCAAAATAACAGCTGTTGCGTTTCATTTTAAATATATACTACTTTTTATTTAAAACAAACAAAATATGCTTTGTGTTGATTTAGCATATTTGGATTAAATATAAATAAAATTTGAGAAAAATTCGTGCGATATGTTTGACTGAAGAATATCGTGAACTTACTTTTTTGATACAAAATGAACGTTAAAAATACAAAATATCGAAAAAAATCGTTGCTTTTTAAGGATGCATTTATTTTAACGATTTTTCCAATTTTTCCAACAGAATACAACGCTACTCCGACTTTTCGTAATCGCAGCTTTGATCAGCGTTGTTATTGCCGCACGAGCACGTCACAACATTATGAAAAGAAATTACAGCGATCAAAGCGTGAGAGGCTACCTGGCCGAGGTGAGAATGAAAAAAAAATTCTGAAGTTTTGGCAATCGGAAAACTTCGTTGGATAAAATTAGCATTGAATAATCGCTCTGTTGTTCTCGGACGTTGGCGCGGAAAATTTTTGTTTTGCTTTTGTCTGACACTGCATTGAAAAGTTTATAATTAAAAAAGAAATAAAACAATTTGGTTCAACGAGAAGCGAATTTTTTCCGGCGATCAGCAAATCTACGAAATTATTTTGGTGAAATGGCCCGCAAATCGCTGCTTTGATTCGGCTGACGAGTAATTGTGTTAAAAAAAAAGCGGTAAATTATTGGGTTTTTGTGATTCAGAGAACTTGTTGGTGGAACGAGGTTTGCAAGGAAGAATTTCACAGTAAATTTCGTTGCCGTTGCCCTCGTTGGTCTTACTGTCGAGCGCCAGGGAGATATTACGACGCTCATTGCAGCATGACACGAACGGGGTACATTTGGACACAACCAGAGACTTCCATAGCCCTCGAAATCGACAAGTAGACGAATAAATAGTTCAACGAAAACTGCCACTCGGATAAATATTTGAAAAATCATTAAATTAATCGACATTTATTAAGAATATGATGGTGCATTTGTTATACATCAAACAATGATAATTATATTTATATTTACAATTGCATTCAATTGTACAAAAGTTATGAATTTCCCCACGATTGATGGAGTTCGCTTATTCCTTATGACGAATACTTTGTCAATTATTTTCCTCGATATTCTATTTGTAAAAATCGAATGGTTAACAGGGCCACAATTGAATTAATCTCCTAATCATAATTGAGTAAAATAAAATATCAAAAACATTGCCATTGTATCGAACAAGTCTATCGATAAAGGTATAACTGGATGGATAGCCCGACCAAAAATTATATCTGATTGGAATTTCCGTACTTCGTGATGCAATAAAAATCTGAAAAAATTCAACAACATTTGGAAAGTTATGAACGACAATTATCAATAATAATATTGCACAAAAGTTAATAACAAATTGTTTAAACAATTAATTATTCAATAATTTTGCGGTGACCTATTGTTTTTTTTTTCACGAATCAAATGTGTGTATTTTTCCGAATGCTCATGAATTTTTTCCGAATTTTCGTGGATTTTTGAAATTTCTTGAAAAAATTTTGAAAAAAATTTTTAAAAATTTGAATTTTGGGTATGTTTTAGAAGACATATTTACCATCAGTTTTGAAAAGTCTCAGGGTTACTGGATCAAAAATGTACAAATGGAGTCACTTAAAAAATTTAAAAAAGGGAATTTCGAAAATCCACGAAAATTCTGAAAAAAATCATGAGCATTCAGAAAAATGCGCACATTCGATTCGTAAAAAAAAACAAGGGTTTACTGTAAAATTGTTAAAAAATTATTTATTTAAACAATTTATTAATAACTTTTGGGCAATATTATTGTTGATAATTGTAGTTCATAACTTTCCAAATGTTGCTGAATTTTTTCAGATTTTTATTGCATCACGAAGTACGGAAATTCCGATCAGGTACAATTTATCGGCTGGGCTATCCATCCAGTAATACCTTAAAATGTACGCTTGAGACTTTAGTTGCTGTCCTATTTTGGGACGAGCTACGTCGTCTTTGTGATTCTTTATTCAAAATTTCAATATTTTTGTCCATTGAATAATCGATCTTACGATCCAACGTGCTTTAATTAATCTCGTGCATAGCTAGAGCGAAAAACTCCGATGTTTGACAATATTTCGTAAACTCGCACCAAAACCTTAGTCTGTAAATAAAATATAATCTAAAAAATTTCATTCATTCAAGTATTTTAAAAATATTTGCGATGCAATTTTTTATCAAGAGGTTCATCAAAAAAGTATCGAAAACTTTGAACTTTTCTAGAAATATCTTTTTTCTTCGGATATTACAGTAGCTTCATAGAAGTTTTCGGAATTCTACGAGCTTGTAACGAAAGTTGTGGTGCATAATATACAATGCAACGTCTGCAAAGTGCAGACTAATGATAAAAAAAAAAACTAACAAGGAAATTATATTATTAACCCATAAAATTTGTTAATATTGTTCGGAGTGTAAGTGAAAGGGAACGATATACGAAACGAAATAAAGAAAATATTGAATAAATGGATTCTATGATTCTTGAAAATGATATCTTAACGTAAGTTCATGCCTTTCCAAATCCGAGCTAATCCACTCTTGTTTTCCTTACTCTATTTTGTAACAACCTTTGATCTGCAGAAGCGAAATAAATTTAAAAAATATACGATCTTCGAGGCGTTGATTTTGGGCTAATTCATTTCCGAAAAACACCCTCAGACCAAGATCAGAACAAAAATAATGAAAAAATTCATAGAATTATGGTCTGTCGATAAAACGATTATCAAAAAAAGGCAACGACGATTGAGAAATTAGGAACCCGGAAACGCGAAGAGAGAGAACAATGATTTTATATCGAAAGATACTCCAAAAAAACCGGTCACGATCCCAGGGCTCGTCTATTTCTAGATTTCTCTCACCTCTATCGATCAGGTTATGCATTAGCAACCATTTGTCCTTGAGAAAAAGATATATCTACCCTTTCCGGTGCACCCTTCCTTTTCCCCTCGTTGCCTGACACAATGCAGTGATATTTTTGGTCCTGCGCCTGGCGGACGTCCTCGGAGCGCAAACTGCACATGCACGGAAAGGAACCAGTGCTACAAAACGAGAAAAGATCGAAAAGAAATCGGTATTATTTTCGTTGGCTAAAATTTTCGGCGTTATTTTGATTCGCTAAATTTGTGAATTTGATTTAGTTTTTGATGACTCGAACGTTGATACGTCAAATTAGTGCATTCTCACGGTCGGGGCACCTGCGCAATTTTATCGATTGCAACGAAACTACCCCCGCTTATGACAAGGGATCGGAAGGGGCTTGAGCACAAAATAGAACGTCCAGGATCCTTGATGCAGATCCTGGACCAAGTGCAGTTGGTCACGAACAATCTACGGCGACGTTTGTTCCCCAACTGCCATTACTAAGTTTCCTTTCATTAATTTAGCTGCATTTATTAAAAAATTGTTACAAATATCCGCGAAGAAAAAGCCAAATAAAAACTTGACACGAAATCAGTAAAAACCTCCGCCTTAAAATTCTAACGAATAACAAAAAAAGCCAAAAAGTTAGCGGTTCTAGTTGATTAAACTAAATACTAAGTAGGTTAATATAATCGTCGAAAATTCCGAACAAATTGCACGTCCGAACAACAAAACGAAACGACACTTCCGGTCAAGAGTAACAAAAAAAATATGAAAACAGATTTCTTTAATGTACACATCAATAAAATAGCCAAAGATTGTGGAACTTTCGTCCCAAAATTATCACGAAAATGAATTGAAAATAACTTATAAATGGACAGAAAAAATAAATAAATAAAAACAGCGTTTTAAAACCGAAAACGACGAGACTCCGATAGCGCTTCGAAAATATGATGATAAAAATCTATTAAACACTCCGGTCTTCCGTAATTTATATAGAACCAGAAAAACGAAAGCAGAGACCCACCCCTCGATAAAATACTCAAAATTATTACACAAAATTACACAAAATTAGGGAACATAACGAAAATAAAAAGAACATTCATGATCAGTGCACCTTGATAATAGTTCGATCAAGTGGATTCAGGTCTCCCGATCCAATTGATTTTCGTTCAATAAACAATTTCACAATTAATTCAAAATAATTAATTACTGTGCAAATATCGATCTTCTTTTCCCTACTTGTTGTTTCACTTCCACGTTTCACTTCCGACTCGGTGAAACATACTCATCGATTTTTCTTCAACCCTAATTTAAAAAAAGCGTACGTTGATTCTCAATTGCATATAATTTTTTGAATGGTATCGTAGGAATGCAAAATTTCAAGCTTTTGTTTCACAAAATTTATCACCTCGGCATGCATTATCTGGAAATTAATTCGAAAGACGAAATTTATGAATGAAAGCACTATAATGAATTGGTGCAAATATGGGATGTAAAATTTTATAAAATATAAAGTTAAAAACGACGTATCTATGATTGTATTAAACGTCATCCAAATTTAGGAGCAACATCAGAACGCGCTTGCGCGCTTTATTGATCCGATCGAACCAACGACGACCCGCATAAGCTGAGCCAGATAGCCAAAGTGACAACACGAGACGTCACCGTCAGGACAGTTTCATAGTCGCTCGGCAAAAATTTTCAAAGTCAACATGATGCTCAGAATTTTTCAACTTTTACTCTCGATTTTTGCGTTCGGATTGACCGTCGTTCTGTCCGCGGAATCGCGTCCTCTCCCTCCGGTTCGTGCCAGTCAAGAAAACATCGAGAAAGTACTCAGAGCTTTCGCTGTAAGTGGAGATTTTTTCTATCTGTTCTTCATTTCATAAAACTATTGTTCAAGCGGTAGGTTTGTCGGTGCATGTGACTCTGGACCAAAATATTCCGAGATCTCGCATTTTAATAGCTGTGGTTTGAATTAATCAAAAATAAAAATGCGAGCGTACGGAAGCACCAGATGAAAAATTTCTTGTTGGATATTTGCAAGAAATTTCCACGTGTCAACAAAAAGGAAATTATGGCGAATGCACTGCAAAAAAGAAAATCTTCATTGCATTTTTCATGAATTGCAAATAAAAACGTAGAAATATTAGAAAACGAAATACTTGAAAACACGTGAAAAGGAAAAGAAACGCACTTTAAAGTTGCTCCCGATCATTATGCTCGGAGAGATAACTTTTCCATAATCAATGTGCTTTGATGAATGTGACAATTTTTCCAACCATATGGTCGAACGTCTGATGATTTGTTTCTGCCTCCAAGAGTTTGGGCCGATAGAAAACATAACAAAATGAAAATCTACATAAAAGTGATGAATTTTTCTCATTTTTTATTTTTTTATTTTTTTTTTTTTTCAATGGATCGATTTTCAAAAGAATTATTAGAGTGGACTTTCGATTTATAATCATATGAATCTGATTGCTCTGACAGTCTTTAGAGTTTAATAACCGTATCAATTGCAGCAAGCACAAAAACAAGTGGGAGAGAAGGAGAAAGAATTATTCCCGGTGGAAAACAAAGAGTGGCGGACACCCGGGAAAATCGGTCAAATCAGCGGAATATCAGTTGATCCGACCGGTAAACCGGTGATTTTCCATCGCGCTGGTCGAGTCTGGACGCAAAAGTAAGACATCGTTCGATTAAAATTGTTTTCTTACTAGTTCAATTTTGTTATGAGAATCAATTTCTTCGCAATTTGATTTATAAATGTTATTTTTTCCTATACTCTACTCTAAAAGTTCATATAAAAGCACTTGAGCACTTCCAGTCGAATGCGGAATTCTGAGAAGAAAAGTCCTTCACAATTTTTCTTTTCGATGTACCGTTAACGAGATATATCAATTAATTAATGACAACGAATCCAATGCGCAGAACGGCCGATATTTATTATTGATTTATCCCCTTCTAAAAAGTTGGTGAGTAACGTCCGAAGTTGGTCACCAACGAGGGGCATTGTTGTCGCTTTATTCGTACTGTGATTGGTCGCTGGGGCTTTCAAATACGGAGTCTTGCTGTCAGTTTCACAGTTGTTTACATCAATTTGGCAGTGGTGTATACGCGAGTGGTTATAAGCTTTCCTTGGGCGCAGCAGCGCTAATAAACCCTTATACGCGCGCTTCAGCGCGCGCTAATATACCCTAGTATTATTAAATTTTCCATGAAATTGAAATAGACTCGGAGCAACATGCTATTCATGTCTCTTTGATTATCTATTTTTATTTTATTGTTAATTTGTTATTTTAAGCACTTTCGATAAGAACTTCAGATACAGTGAAGCCAGCACAGGGCCTATTCCGTTCGACACAATTTTAACGCTAAATCCATCGAGCGGCGTTGTCGAGAATGGCTGGGGTTCATACATGTTCTTCTTGCCACATGGGCTACACATTGACCATCATGGTAATTACTGGCTCACTGACGTCGCACTCCATCAAGTCTTCAAGGTCAGTTACTATCTTCGATGATTTTCATCAATGATGAAAATCGTCATGAGACATATAAGTCGACGGAACAGTCTGGGGTGGTTCTTAATAAGGTCATTTTCGATTGTTTCCCCTCCCAGGAGCTTATTAAATGCTTCTTTATCGATAGAAAAAAAAAACCACAATAAATTTGAGGCCTTCATCTCAATCCTAAGTCGTGTCCCCAGAGTGTTGAAATTTTCCATTTAAATAACACGCGAGTTTTTCGATTTCATCTTCATCTATTTGATTCTTGGCTGCATTTTATGTTATCGTTTTGTGACTACGCTTGGTTTGCAGATTATTTTATACAGTTTTTTTACAAAATCTGACTTAGAATTTTTTTTGTCACTTTAATTGCTTCACAGATATAAGTCTTGAAAATCATTGTCGTTTCGAGAATTGACCTTTTTTCCTAGTAACCAAGGACACTTTTCTAATTTAAAGGTAAAGTTCAGTATTCAAGTAATCTTTAAGTTTAAATTTAATTCAAAGATCGGTTAAAAATTAGTGAGCTACTTTTTTCATTAAGCGTTTTTTTCAATTTTTCCTTACCGTGTGCTTAACTGTTTTTAGTCCATGATAAAAATTTCCTACTATTTGTTCCAAATTTTTTTTTTTAATCGATCCATTTTCCCAATAACCAGAATAACTAAAATGGAATTCAAACAGGTAAAAAAGAAATTCTTATATTCGTAGTTATTCTATTTCATTCTTCTATTATTATTCTAATTTTTTCATCCGTCACATTAGATCTGTCATTGTGAATTTAAAAAATCTGACATCGGATTCGTTATCAGCGACTCCAACTACTGCCAAGTAATAAGTTTCAGGCCAATTGCTGGATCGATTTTTAAAAAAGTTGTCCACCATATTGAGTCCACCATTTTGAATTTTGAAAATCTGACATTGGGCTCGTCATCGGCGGACACGAAAACCCCCTGAGTAGCAAGTTTCTGACTAACTGGATCGATTTTTGAAAAAGTCGTTCACCGTATTGAATCCGCTATTTTGAATTTTGAAAATTTTGGAGTGACCGTGAAAACTCCTTTATACAGAAGGTAACGATAGTTGCGTTACCGTAAGAAAGTCGGAACTGAAAGGGTCAAGTGATGATTTGATTGCGAAGTAAAATAGGGTTTAAAATTTGTAAGATTATGAGTTTTTAGAATAATCTGATTGCCAAAGTAATGTATGTGAAGTTTTAGTGGATTTAAATGTGTTTTTTTGGGATTGAGAAAAAAATCCTGACGTATAGGATCAAAACGGGTTACGGATACGCGTTCAGAGGGCAAAGATGCATAAGAATATAAAAATTGTATCAAAGGAGCAGAAATTTTTTTTGTGGGCCCGTGTAATTTGAGTATCAATATCAGGGTGCGTCATTTTAGGGCAAATTTTTTTTTTTATCTATCGTGCCGGAAAGTCTTTAATTACTGTCGAAAAACGAAGCCTCGCGCAAGGGTACCGTTGTCAAACAATATTTAGAGGTCGCGGATCGAAATTGAAAGTTTCCCATTTGATTAGCATTGAAAAAACTGTTGTTTGTCCTCATTATTTTTAGTACCACTCTGGTAATTTTCATGTAGCAATATTTTTCCGGTGGGTTTTTGTGGGAAACTAGATTCTCTTCAATAAAGTCCATTGAACCATGTCCGTAAATTCAATATTATTCTCAGCACCATTACTAAAAGTGAATTTTATATGAAAATTTCTAATTGAACGGCTGTATCCGCTAAAGCGTACTGCGATAAGCAATCTTCTCGTTTATCGAGGAATTATAGACTCCATTATTACTTTGTTTTTGTACAATTTTGGTAGGAATAAGGAGGAGGATGAAGAAAAGGTTGGGAGCCTTATTGTCGTACGGGCGGTGCTCCGCTGACGCGAGAGCGCTCCGTCCGTCGCCCTCTGACAGACTTCTGTCAAACCAGAAATCGTGCCAGGGGGTAAGGCTGTCCCGTTACAATACAGAAAAAATTTAAATAACAATTTTGTAGATAAACAAATTTGCTACAAAAACAATCTTATGAGCTGAGGCCGTACATTCAACCCTTTCCAAGTTACAGACAGTTAAAATAAGTTTTATGTATATTTGTTTGTCTCATTGAGACAATTTCCATTAATTTGGATATGGTCTGTCAACTTTATTGAATATAATCATCTAATACATTGAAAGATGAATTTAGAATGATTATTTACGAAAAAGAAAATGTAATTTGCAGGTATCAATGAAAAAAAAAAAAACAATTTTACGTTCCATCGGATTTTGATTTACCGCCATAGAATGACCAAGAAAACCAATTTATTAGCACAAACGGTGTCATTTGTTGAATAGCTCCTGTAAAAAATTTTTAAAAGCGATAATCTGACACGGCTGGTGCCACCATCGCATCGTGTAAATCCTAGCGCTAACATGCACGGGGCACGAACAGTTCACACATTTTGGGAATGAGAAGAATAGTTTTTATGGTACAAAATAAAATTTTCGAATTAAGAGTTGTTCACCCTTTAAACACCCTTTCCCTTAAAAAGCCTGGAATGCGTTTTTGATGATGCATCAATGGAAATTTTTTAGCGTTGGTTTCATTCGAATACAAAAAGCGCTTTTATGCGAAACTGAGAAATCACCCCTTGAGGTGCTCATTTTCGAGGACTGTTTTCACCTCTTCAAACCGTTTATGAACAGATAAAGAAACATACGTGTTTCTTAGTTTTCGATATTATATATCACATATAAATTAAATCAAAATCGGAGGGGTCGATCTACCTAGGTTTCCTTTTAAGTACAATACTTGTTTGACGAAAAATAAATAACAGTGAGAATATCCTCCATGGCTGGTAAAAAATCATGAGAAGATTCATCCAACCAATGTGACAAAGAATTCTTCTTTTAAATAAATCTGTTTTTCCGGTCATTTTATGGCGGTAAATCAAAATCCGATGGAACGTAAAATTGTTTTTTTTTTTCATTGATACTTGCTAATTACATTTTCTTTTTCGTAAATAATCACTCTAAATCCTTCTCTCAATGTATTAGATGATTATATTCAATGAAGTTGACAGACTACATCCAAATTAATGGAAATTGTCTCAATGAGACAAAAAAATATACATAAAACTTATTTTAACTGTCTGTAACTTGGAAAGGGTTGAATGTACGGCTTCAGGTCATAAGATTTTTTTTGTAGCAAATTTGTTTATTTACACAATTGTCATTTGAATTTTTTCTCTATATTCAATTACTCAGATGCTACAACCTTTCAATTAGAAATTCTCATAATATAAAATTCACTTTTAGTAATGATGCTGAGAATAATATTGAATTTACGGACATGGTTCAATGGACTTTATTGAAGAGTATCTAATTCCCCACAAAAACCCACCGGGAAAATATTGCTACATGAAAATTACCAGAGTGGTACTAAAAATAATGAGGACAAACAACAGTTTTTTCAATGCTAATCAAATGGGAAACTTTCAATTTCGATTCGCGATCTCTAAATATTGTTTGACAGCGGTACCCTTTCGCGAGGCTTCGTTTTTCGGCACTAACTAAAGACTTTCAGGCACGATAGATTTAAAAAAAAAAAATTTGCCCTAAAATGACGCACCCTAATCAATATCTTCAATTAAATAAAGATTTTGTCGAAAAATTAATCATGTTGACATGACGAATTATTGTCATACAGAACAACGTGAAGCAATTTTTGTAGGTTAAGTCACTGAACAAAACTTTTCTCTGACGGAAAAATGTAAAAACATAGCAAACAACAAAAATCATTTTTACCGGCATGTAATATGGACCATGAACCTATTTAAGTTTATGCTAGCCAAACAAAAAAACAATTACTTCATATAAGATTTTATAAAATTCGGTTCCTTTTTTAAAGATCTTTACAAAAAAGAGAATAGTAAAAATAGAAAAAGTATGAATACAAGAATTTCTTTTCCTATCGGTTCGAATTCCATTTAAAAAAATTTGAAACAAATAAGAGGAAATTTTTTATCGTGGACTAAAAATAATTAAGCACGCGGTAAGGAAAAATTAAAAAGAAACCTGATGAAAAGAACTCACAAATTTACTACCGACCTTAGAATTAAATACAAACTTAAATATAACTGGAAAATTTAATGTTAACTTGAAATTAGAAAAGTGCCCTTGGTTAATAGGAAAAAAGGTCATTTTCTCAAACGAGAATGATTTTCAAGGCTTATGTCTGTGAAGCAATTGAAGTGACAAAAAATCCTAAGACAGATTTTGTAGAGTATAAAATAATCTACAAATTAAACATAGTTACAAGACGATAGCATAAAATGTAGCCAAGAATCAAATAGATGAAAATGAAACCGACAAACTCGCGTGTTATTTAAATGGAAAATTTCAACAGTCTAGATACACGACTTAGGATTGAGATAAAGACCTGAAATTTATTGTGGTTTCTTTTCTATCGATAAAGAAGCATTCAAGCTCCGGGAGAGGGAATAATCGAAAATGACCTTATTAAGAACCACCCTACGGAATACACAAAAATGTTCGCTTTCGTTTCTGATGTCACAAATTTTTCAACAGTTTCCACGTGACTCGATTGTACCAGAACTCGTCATAGGCGAGCGTTTCGTCCCAGGTAATGACAGGGACCATTTCTGTCAACCAACATCAGTTGCTGTTTCGAGGTACGGCGAGGTCGTCGTCACCGACGGTTATTGTAACAACCGGATCATGATCTTTGATTACTTCGGTAATTTACTGGATAGGATACCACAGCCAGGGGGTAATTTCACTTCGATTCAACATTTTTATCATTAATCTACTTCCCTTTACTAATATTTATTCACTAATAATTTGTCCGACTTACCATTTATTCAATCTTTTCTTATTTAAATCTTGTCGAACTCTTTCATAGGTTTATGAACAACTTTGCACTGTTTGTCAGACTCTCGTTTAAATTTCATTTACTTGACGAAAATTTCAGAATTTATGGCACTTCGGATTCCGCATGGAGTGACGATTCTCGAGTCGGGTGAAATCTGCGTCGCCGATCGTGAGAATATGCGAGTCATTTGTATGAACGCCGGTATTGGTGGCAGTCAAGAAAAACGTGGACCACCCCTCACGATACAGCAGCCCGATCTCGGACGAGTTTTCGCCATTGCTTCATACGGTCAGTTGGGGACTTTCTCGTATCTAACGGTCATAATCAATTTTATCATCAAATCAAGTTTTTCGATCATTCATTTTTTCGGTTTTATTTGGTTCGTAAATCCTTTGGTCATTCGCAGGTAATATAGTGTACGCTGTGAATGGTCTTACGTCACCATTAATACCCGTGCAAGGATTCACAATGAACCCCAAAACTGAGAGAATCGATAGCCATTGGGGACCAGTATCTGAGGTAAGATAGAGCTTAAATGTAATCCTTGCAATGTAAAAAAAAAAATAGGGAATAAAATAAAAAGTTATTAAAATTTCATTTAAAAATATGACGTATCAAATTTCATGAAAAATGAACATATTTTCGACAGTCATTCACGAATCCTCATGCAATGGCCATATCACCAAATGGCACCGAACTCTACGTCTCGGAAATCGGACCTAACAGAGTATGGAAATTCGATCTCGTTCGAATAAACCGAAGGCTGGAAACATTAATGACAGTCATGGACATATTGAATGAAGAAAAATAATTGCCAACTACAAATACAAAATTCCAAGTTGAAAATAGCGACAACAAACAAAAAACACGGCTCTAAATTATTGGAAAAACAATGACACGGAAGACATTCAATTTATTAACGTTTAGAATTTGAAAAAATATACAAAAGATAAACAATAGAAATACAAAGTACCTTACGGAACTTGGGACTGTGCCAGTAGCTATGTGAATCCGCATTTATCAATAGAAGCACACTTTCGTCGTATATTAATTGTGTTTTTACGGAGAGTTTTGTGATAGACATTTTTAATAGTATATTACACACCTAGGGCAGGAAAATAAGGAAAGTCTCAGATCACATGTAATGTAACAAGTGGTCGAGGCTTTACTTTTTCCTGCCCGAGGTGTGTATACGATTTTTCTGTCCGACGCAGGCGGAATGCGGCAACTTCGGCTCGGAGGGCAGAAAAAATATTTCCTCATACAAGTTTTAATTACGAAAAACCGATTGGATTATTTAATTTTGTAACGTATTTTCACGACGAAATTCATTAGGCATATTTTTTTTTATTTTTCATTTCAAAAAACAGTTCAAAATTTCGCCCGAATTTACGAGATAAATTAGCGGTTGCTTGAGATTTTGAAGATGCTCGGAAAATTGATAATTTCTAATTTTTCTTTCACTGTAAGAGCTCCTTTAACGGTTTTTGTTGTTGTTAAATGTAATTGACAAAGGAATTTAAAAAATGTTACATGAAATTTTGAAATTCTTTCGAACTTTGGTTCCCACGAGAGTTCTTATTAAATCAAAGTACATTTTTTCGTTAAAACTACGTCTTGTTAGCATTTTTAAGGTTCAATTTAAAGATGAAAGATTGGTGCAGACTTAGTATTATCGAGGCTGTGAAATGCATACAGAAAACGATCTCGATAAAAACAGCACGATGGATTTAACAAAATTTCGATTACGTTTTTTGGTTAACAAAATGGAAGAACACAAATTTGACTTCCGAACTGGAATTTCTGCTTCCAAATATATGGTCAATTTGTTCGAAACAAATTTTTTTATAATATAATAATGAAATAATATTAAAATTTTGCCTAATTGCTCCACAAAAAAATAATCTTATTTTATAATTATACAAAAATAGACAGACACATACGAAAGAAATATCCGAAGAGGCTACAAAAAGAAATTTGGTACCTGATGCATCTGTAATATAGCTCCAAAATCCTATAATGATAACTGAAAAATGTATACTTTGCTCATCAAACTCAATCACCAGACTTTACAACTAAATGAAAATTTAAATTTCAAACAGTATTTTTTTTGACTGCATAATAACAAAGAAAAACTGAAAACATTGATAACTCTTGAGAACAAAAATATACTAAAAATCTCGATATATTTGAAATGATACCTAAACCAATGCCAATGGAATGGCTCCCGAAAGAACAAGTTCGTAAATCTGCAAAATAGCGTAATGAAAACTGCACACACCAAAAATACGAAAACGAATTTAAGAAAACACCATTTTCACGAATAATAAGAAATCGCTATTTAAAAAATGAACTAGTCAAAAAAATCTGAAAATGAAATCCTGAAACGCAGAAGCTTTATGGAGATCCGGTAGATAAAAGAAAAAACTCAAACTGTCGTGTCCACTTTTCCAGGAATAAATCGACAACCGAAAATATAATCAAAATTCAATCGTGAGGAACGATGAAGAAAAACTACACGCACACTAATCGCACACGAACCCTCGGCGTTTTCATGTTCCATTCGATCTTGCCTTAATATTTTTTCCTCCACAATATACGAATATTCTGACAAAAAATTCAAAGAAAAAAACAAAAAATGGAAGGAAAGATCGGTTGGAAGAAACGCGCGTTAACGCACAAAAGTAAAAGAAGATCCATACGTATTTACAAGTACAGGCCATTTTCAATTAATATCCATGAAAAATTCAAAAAACCCAATTCAAGAAAATCCCGAATAATACTGAAAAAATGAAACAATTAAATCAAAAAGTTATGACCGAAAGTGACGAAAACGTAATAATGGTGAAAGGTTTGAAAATCAACAAAAATATTTATTTAAAAACCATCAAGTGAAAATACGAAAACTCGAAATCCGCTGACTCGAAAATCGCAAAAGTGAGAAGCGAATGATAACGAACCAAAGTTTTGAGCCGCCAAATTTACAAAATTGACTTTACGAGTCAATAAATTAAAAATTCAACACTCTATAATCCAGTTACGAAAACTCAAATACGAATTAAACTGCAATTTAAGATGATATTATAATTCAGTGCCAATAAAAAAGTTACAAAAAAAAATATAATTGAAAATATCCTGTACGACAGAGAAACAAAAAATATTGAAACGGAAACCAAGTTGCTATGCAATCTTGTCTCAAAAGCTGAAGCGAAAGGCCAGAATTCATGTGAAAAAAATCATGAAAACTGATACCCAAACTAAAGTTCCTTTATTAACGATTCAAAAGACGGCATTTTCCGAAAGAGGGTGAAAACACATACGCATAAAAACTCAGTCGAACGTTAGTATTTAAGTTGCAGAAATTATCAGCAACAGCGTTTTAGTCTAAAATAATTGAAAGTAACAAAAAGCCAAAGGAGATCTAAAATTCTACGAGTCCGAAAGGAACACTCACTAATGAAATTAAAACAGTAACTATTTTGATGTATACCGTGATAACAAGAAAATATCCATAGTATATTCTATGATTCAAAAATGCATCACCTAGCATAATATTTTTATCATGGACAATAAGAAAAATAAATAAATTAATGAACAATCCACCAAAATAATAATCGTTCGAAATCAGATTTCTCGTTCGAGGTAAACGATTCAGGTACTAAAAAACTACATACAATAAACGAAGAAAAACTAAAAAAAAAAAAAAAAACAACGCTCTATCGATGTTCAAAATTTATTACGCTTAGGCAAACGTTTCGAAGCGATAGGTTTGTTCATGGTAACTGCATTTTCAACACTTCCATCGAGAGTGTACACTGGGCCGAGCAACTGGTTTGAATTTATAACTACCTAACGAAAAATAAATGTACGTAAAAATAATGAAGGAAATCACACGCAAAATTTGAGCTTTTGAAATCGAAGGTTTGTATCTAGTACACCATTTTATCGATCAACTAAAAATTTATATCAATGCAAATTTGTACTCCAATCGATGAAAAATCCAGGTTAGAAAATCAAGCTTACAAACATAATTTTTTAGGGTTAGCTGTATAAACATTTTTCCAACGGTTGTGTTGAAATCATTAAGAGTAAGGTAACAATTCTTGTGATTTTAATGCGGAAACGAAGGATCACAATTGTACTTGTCCGAATCTATTTCCCCAAGATAATTCATATCTCTTCATCATTTGATAAAACTACTTTCGTTTATTTTTTAATCAAGGCGTTCAATATTGTGTACGTCCTTGAGAAACTTGATCCAAAAAGGATTTTGTTGAAAAAACGTACCTTTTCAGCAGGACGTTGCCATTTTTTTAAACTTTTTTTTTCTATATGGGGCATTCCGTACCAACTCAACCTATGATGCAAATTGACATTTCTGATTTGGCTTAAATGCTATTATATTTTGTAATTCAATGAAAAAGAGGCTCATTATATTTTCGATTTTTCTTATAAAGTTGCTAACAATGATTTTTAGAAGTTGTAGTGATTTTTTTTCATAGCCCGGACCCACTTTGGCTGAACTACAATTGAACTGTCACTGGCCGGGCGCAAGAGTGGCAAAACTGAATAACACATGTGTCTAGCGTTTTACTCATTTTTGCACAGTTATTGATGTTACACAGGCAAATTTAGCAATAAGAAAAATATTCATGTACTGAAAGGTGTTCTAAAAACTCAATGTCCTGAACATGAACAAGCGTGTTAGGTTTTACAAGTATTTTCGGATAAGTTTTTCTGTGTATCTGTACTGCACGACTGAAAAATCCTATTAGAACTATAAGGAAATGCGTAACGTAATGGTTAGAGAAGAATTTTGACTCTTAATATCACGAGTGGAAGATCCACTGATGCATCAATGGTCCAGCGTAACTCACATCAGCATTACACGGGAGTTACATCTGGAATAAAAAAAAAAAAAAATCCCTAAAGCTTTCATGTTCTAAAAAACCTTTGATGTTACATTAAGGACGATGCGGGAACCGCACTAAATTAATTAACTAGACGTGCTCAATTAGATAAATCGACTAAGTTTGCTGTGTTTAATTAATTTAACGTCAGCAAAAATTTTTAAAACGTGAAAAAAAGAACGCCATGTATTAAAATCACAATCCTATCTAATCAATTATTACGGGTAATGTTTTTTTCTGTCGAATTTCTTTTCATCAAATCATGAAATTCCCCTCTCGGGAAAAAAAAATGTAGGACAAGTGCATTGATGATCCTCCGTTATCGTATTATATCACAAAAAGTGTAAAAAAAAAATCCATAAAAAACGTGAACCATTCTGAAAATGATTTCAACACAACAATTGAAATAAAAATTTACAAATCAGAAAAAAATATCTCATTGAAAAAAATTATAGATCTGTAATTATTTTGTAAAGTGAAAAAAAAAATTCAAGCAAAGTTCTCATCTAAGTGACGTGCAGCACTAAAATGTATATCAATTGGAAAACAAGCAATTTATTAGTAATTCGCGATTTTAATACTATGAAATTATGTTCTAATAAGCGTTGAGAATACTCGTCCGGCTCAGGACGTTTTATCGAAATTACTAAAAAATCAACAAACATAAAAAATGGTGTTCAAATAAGAGTTGAGAATACTTTTCTGGCCCAAGGAACGGTGTTGTCACGAGTTACTTTTCGACAGCAGAAACTCACAAGGAAACCGAAATTTTTGATAAAATGGCTGATCCTAAAAAACCGTATCAAAGGTGAAGTCATATTTGTCACTTTAGGGTGGCAGACTTATAAGAAAATCAATTCTTCTCCGGTTTCAGGATCCCCTGGTACTATTTACAACATTCGACGTCGATTGTATCGGTACAAGTTATTTATATACGTGTTAAAAGTACTTGTCCGGCCCCTCACTTTTCAGGAAACACTTGTGTCATTCTCAACTTTTGACACTGATTTGATTGATACACTCGCGCGAGTACGAAGTGCGGTTTACACGAACAAACCTAGCCGTTTCGACGGGAAGCCAACTGTAACGAAAAAATATTTACACTGAGAAAAAAATTTGGTTGAAACACTTGAAAAATCTTCAGTTTAACTAAAATATTTAGTCCCAATATGCACGACAAAATATTTATTAAATTTCACAATATATTTAGATAATGGTTCAAATAGATAACGATTTGGATTAACAAGATTAAGACTTATATATGACGATATTTGGGTTACTCTAACATCATATTTTGTTGCTACGAAAATAATTGTATATTGGATCTCCGTAGACTTGTAGTAAGAAAACATTCAGCTGAATTAACAAAACGACATACCATTCAAACAAAAATTGTGTCTCTGTCAACCAAAAATCTACAGTCCTCATCTAAAGATAAAATCAAAGTGACAAAGTATATATTTACTATAAAAAAGGATCCTGTCATTACAGCCTGAAAGTACTGTTAAAAATTCATGCACTTTCAAGAACAAATCAGGACTGTCGCATTCAAAAGTTTCGTGGTTTTAACATGCGTTTCTTTAACCTCTAATAAACCGAATAACAAATATATTGGCTGAGCTTTGTATTTTTAGTTGATACGTGATACCATATTTCTGACCACTTTTCAAGGGCGATTTTAACCCTAAAATCTCGGCCTTCTAAAGGTTAATTGAATGATAAATATTTTGTAAACATGTCGAACGGGCGAAGTGCAATGCCTTAATATTTGACATGAGACCTCATAAAATAGAAGGTTTATGCTCCATTATCTGAGGAGGAGGATAGAACGATTGGAAGTCTTATAGGCATACGGATGGAGCACCATAAGACTTCCAATCCGCCTTTAAGACTTCCAATTTTTCTATTCTCCTCCTCAGATACTGGGCCGAACCTGATAGGGGGCGAGCGAAATCAGGGATTCCAGTCGAGAAAACATTCTCGTAGCGTCAATTCACGCACTTAATTTAAATTTTGAATCTCACAACTTTTCAAAGTATTATCAATGAATTTAAGTAACAAAAATAACTATTCGATCCAACAAGAATTTTTTTTCGTGGTCACGAAACTAGGAATACACAGGAAAAAAGTTTTTCGTATCAACAGTTGAAATAAAGAAAATCAACTATTTGATCAGGCAGAAATTTAGTTAGTTAAGAAATAAGTTTAACTAAATTATACATAAAATATACCGATCTTTCTTTTGAGGCAGACATCTGTACGGTCAATTGATTTGGTTCGTCATCGATAAGATTTAGTTAAGCTGCGTGAAGAAAAAATCTGACTATCAAAATTATTTGTTTTCACGAATCATGTTGGCTAATACAATAACATTTCAATAAATTTTCGGTTATATTGAACTGACCAGTATGATTCGATTTACAAAATATTTATCATTCTTAACAAAACCATTTAGATACTTCAGTACTTCATATTCAAATAAATATATCATAAAAGTGTATGTGAATTGAGTAAAAATAATCAAATGTTTTGAGTTCTTCGAACAAAAGATTTGGTTTCACTCATTTAGTTAATTCACATAAACAAAAACTTAATGATTGAACTATTCCTTATTTATCGTAAGCGGATGTTAATTAACCCTAGAACGCATGACTGGGGTGTGAGCACACCCCACGCGAACTTCAAACTACGCTCCCGTCCTAACAAGCGACATTATCGACTGATTATCGACGGATTTTTTTATATATAAATTCAATTGAAATTAGTTTTATCGAACATCATTCTTTTCGTTATAAAAAAACGAAGAAAATGGTGTAGGATAAAGTCAGATTAGCATCGTAGGACCGGATTTATAAGCAGAAAAAGATTGGGGTGCGTTCAAACCCCGGTCATGAGGTTGAGGGTATGAAAAAAGGCACATGAGGTGTAGGGTTAAATCAAGTAACAAAAACGTCAACTAAAGACGATTAGTTGTTACAACGATTTTTTTTCTCAGTGTATAAAAAACATTGAAGCCAAAAGACACAAAATAAATCAACAATAGTTTGAAAAGAAAAAAACAAGCGTTGTTACGAAACTAAGCAAAAAACATTTTGGGCATTACTGATGGCATTATTGAATCGTCAAAAATACGAAGAAAATTCACCAATATCTAAAACTGGAAAACAAAGAAAATCACGATAATTTGAGACCTGTACTTGAAGTGTTAAGAAATTTAAGATTTTATTTTCAATCGTATTTTTCGCAGCCGCAGCAGGGACAAGAACCATTACGAATAATCATTCAAAAAGAAAAACTGTTCAACAAAAATTGAAAAATCATCTGATATCAAAAAACAAACTGTTGTAAAATGTCTTTCTATCCCAAATAAGAACAACTTCGAGTAGTTTCCGTAATTTTTTCAATTAAATAAAAACGACAGGACACGATCTTGATGAGAAAAACTTCGGAACCTTTGTTCTTTTGAAAATGCTACTGAAGCACGTGCAAGAATATTATTTAAAAAAAAAAAACAAAAAAACATTTAGCACGGAAAGAAGAGAAAACTAACTAAATATGCCGGTACCCCAATATTCAGCACATAAATAAACCAAATTAAATGTTATGTTTCAAAAAAATATGCAAAGTTAACGATAATACAGAATAAAAAGTTAGGCCATATTTCCTCTGACGACGAAACAAATTTTTGCCGATTTAAAAAACAAAAAAGTTATCGTTCGCTCCATTGGAAATACGTGATATTGTCAAAATGTTGTAAAATTCTTCGGAACAAAAGAATAAATGTATCAAAATATTTCATTCAATTGGAAATTTCCTCTCCAATATTTATTTCCTCACCCGAGCTGAAATTCCTATTTATTAATTTTTTCTTATGTTTTATAAACGTTCTATGAATATCACACGTTTTCATGATAATCAATATTTTGTATTTCCCCTAATTTTCGTAATCGAGAAATAACTACCCGCAATTAATTTAGATGCTTGATCATCCAACAAAAGAGCGTGAAAAAATATACGTGATTTTCTACGTATTTTTTCAAAGCTTTCTCAAGAAACTATGAACTAGAATATTTGGTAATAATTGTTGAGATATTCGAAAGAAATCTCTAAATTATTTCAACGCGACAGATAAAAAATTGTTCGATCCAGCTCCAATGATGTTTCGGTTCAACATTGTGACAATAACTTTCGAAATAATTATAACTGAGAAGCAGAGTTGATCAAACCTCAAAGTTTTTTTCCCAAAGGCAAAATTTCGGAATATGCGTATCCGATGATATTATATTCAATTGATAAAACTCATGCTGAGAAAAAATGATTAAACTGTTATGTTGATTGAGAATATTATCAATACGAAGATTTTGAAATATCTATGGCTGCACAAGTTTGATGGACGAGGAGGGGATGGTCGTTAGTATATTAAGCTTGTCGGCGTGTGTTAGCCAAAAAATTTAGTGGCGACGTCCATGCTGAACAACGATGAAGAAAGAAGGAAGAGAGAGAGAGAAAGAAAGAAAAAATAATATATATATATGCATAAGCTATTTCTCGCATCGCCTGTGCCGATGCCTCGAAGAGATCAAAGACGTCCGACGTCAGCCGCAAATCATTATAATTATCCTCGTACAGTTCGGTCGCGTTCACCACAAACGAGTTCAACCGATTTCTGACACGCCTATATATATGTTCAAAAAATATATGTACAAATATTACATGTAAAAATAAAGATATAAATGTTTGATCTTTTTTTATTAAGGCTCAATTATTTTGTTATTTCATTTTTTCGTGCTTCACTTCACTAGGTATTTATGGCACGTAGTACAGAAAATAGTTAAGTCAAAATAGAGAAGACCGAAAATAGAGAAAATCAATTAGTATTAGGAATTTTTTAAAATTATTTTAAAAAACGCATTTTTGAGGATTTTATCATTTGGAGCAATTAAAAGATGTGTGTATATGTGCGTGCCCGTGCGGAGATTAGATTTATTCAGTTAAATCTTAACCGTATATTTCACGCTTTTGACGCCGAAGATACGTAGGCGAGGATTCGGGGAGGCGGAGTTTTTCGAAAATTTATGTCGTTCGGCAAAACTCTCAGAGTGTTAAATTAACGGTCGTCTGAAATAGTCAACGTTAGTCCGCGAGTCAAATTTTTTGACTAATAAAAAACTTTCTGGGAAACCCCACGGTTTGAAAAAATCGATGTACGTTGAATATTCGCGTGCTATTCACGAAAATTATTCGAACCGATGAAAAACTAATAGAAGAGTTTTTAATTAGAACCAATTACAGAAAAAAATATGTGTCGATCTTTCTTTTTAATTGCCTAATTGGTACGTTAAATGACGGTTTTTGTGAATCATTCAAAAATTTGCAGTATTAAATATTTCATAGATTTCAGCAGCACAAGTTCGTTGTAAAAAATTACTTTTCGGAAATACTATAATTGATACATAAATCGGGACTGAAAAATGAAAAAAATTAGAATTAATCCTCAATCAGTAAAATATCGAAATAACCACGACAATGGTTTGCTACGCCATTGATCCAACCGGGATGCTGGGACTAATGAAGACGTGCCGGACCAGTCCGTCCCCTCTCTTCGTCCCTCCACTAGAGCTCCCGCCTTCCCGTATCTCCGTTTCTTTTTTTCATCTTCTCATTTTTATTTCTTTTATTCACTTTTTTCTCTCTTCAGTACTCCTTTCATTCTCGCGGGCATATATCTCGTCCGAGTTCGTCTTTCTATAACTCTCTCTCTCTCTCTCTCTCTCTCTCTCTCTCTCTCTCTCTCTCTTGCTCCGCTTTTTTTGCATTTATTTTCCCTCATTTCTTTCTTTTTTCCTCTTTCCTCCTCGTTCCTTTTCTAACCTCCTGATTATCCATAGTTTTCTCTCCTGAACCACTTCATTCTGAGCGAGACAGAAGTTTTCCCGCCGCTCGCTCTTTGGGGTACTGCACAGCTCTCTGCTTCTCTCGCTCCAAACATCTTGGAACTGGTTTCGAGGTCGAACCAAGATGGGATATACTGTGCTCCATGTTGTACACGCGTATATACATATATACGTTAAATTTATGTCGTGCTGACGCGATTGCAAGCCTCCAATTTAACTGGCAACTGTTTGTGGAAATTCAAACTTTGAATTGTAGTATGCATTGCAGTTGAGTTTGAACTCGTGTCTTATCTCCGATCCATTTTACTAATTTTTCTAGTCAAGAACTAATTTTCAATTCAATCATTTTGTCGACAAGGTTTGTCATCGAGGTAGATTCCCAAGCAATAGTTCAGCACATGGACCAGTTGTTGAGGTATTACCGGATGGATAGCCCAGCCGATAAATTGTACCTGATCGGAATTTCCGTACTTCGTGATGTAATAAAAATCTGAAAAAATTCAGCAACATTTGGAAAGTTATAAACTACAATTATCAACAATAATATTGCCCAGAAGTTATTAATAAATTGTTTAAATAAATAATTTTTTAACAATTTTACAGTAAACCCTTGTTTTTTTTACGAATCGAATGTTCGCATTTTTCTGAATGCTCATGATTTTTTTCAGAATTTTCGTGGATTTTTGAAATTCTCTTTTTTAAATTTTTTAAGTGGCTCTATTTATACATTTTTGATCTAGTAACCCTGAGACTTTTCAAAACTGATGGTAAATATGTCTTTTAAAACATATCCAAAAATCAAATTTTTAAAAATTTTTTTCAACATTTTTTCAAGAAATTTCAAAAATCCACGAAAATTCTGAAAAAATTCATGAGCATTCGGAAAAATACACACATTTGATTCGTAAAAAAAACAATAGGTCACCGCAAAATGATTGAATAATTAATTGTTTAAACAATGTGTTATTAACTTTTGGGCAATATTATTATTGATAATTGTTGTTCATAGCTTTCCAAATGTTGTTAAATTTTTTCAGATTTTTATTGCATCACGAAGTACGAAAATTCCAATCAGATATCATTTTTGGTCGAGCTATCCGATACAATGTTGCCATGCTAAACCATGCTAAAAACATAAAAAAATTCAAAAAGTTCAGAATTTTATAAAATTTGGTCAACATATTCTTTAGTGCCAAATTTGACAATATAAATTTTTTAGGAATACAGTCCGGGTATAAGAAATCTGCTTTAATGCGTAATTTCTCGATAACTAGGTAGAAGAAAATTTTGAAAAAAATTGTGTTTTCGCACTTGATGTTGAAGAACATTATCACCAAATTTGATCAATTTCTTAATATTTAGACTTTTGTATCGAAACTCCTTAAATGGAGCTCAACACTTTTTTGAGGTTATAGAATAGAGTCGACCTTTCGCTATCCCGATTGTAAACGAAAATAAACCTCAAACTCTAATTAACGACCTAACGGAAGAAGTTCGATTAAAAATATCGATTAAAATAATGTTTGTTTCAAGCATCTGACCTATTATCAAGCTTTTTTAATTGAGGGGCAAACTCTCCGAAGTATTCCAATATATTGCGGTCTTATTATATGTTCGTTGAATCAGAGAGACTCATGCTTCTACTACCGCAGGAAGTCTCATATTTTTCGTCGCATCATTCACAATGATTATGACGATTATTACGAGCGCGATGATGATGATGCTTTTGCCTCCGCGGTGGGACGTACAAAGACGAAACATTTATTTTCTTCGAGCAGTAACGAAAAGCTGCGTGACAACACCTGCACCATCGAGTAGGTTCATATATTCTTATGTCAAGAAAGAACGAAAGGGCGTACACCGCAACGGTAGAGCCGCGTCTTTGTCGAGGTATTAGGACCGTGACGATTTTTACCTTGCGTTAAAAAAACATGCTTCAGGCACGATAGAACCCTCTGAAGGTCAGGTCGCTTTTGCACTGGACTTGCTGACGCACGATTCGAAATAAAAAATTTGCGAGACTGCTAATCCGGCACTCGAGGAGCTGCCGAAAATTAATCCATTTTGCGCCAAAGGTTCTTGTCATCCGCTTCGCTCACAACGAAATTTCATTGGAGTAGTATAAACGAAAAATCGAGAAAATTTAGTCCAGTGAAAATTTCCAGTGAAAACGACGCTTTTGATGCAAGACTGCTTAAAAATACCAACAAACACCGTATACAAGTATACCGACACACGTGGCTTCAACGAAGTGGAGCCTCAGAATGTATAAAAGTGTTTTTGGTTCGTATCTATTTTGTCTTCCCGTTGTCATGGAAAAATCGTTTCGTATTCGAGTCATTGAACAAATGTCGTTATATTATTATATACGTGTTAAAATATTTGTAAATTTTGGTATGAGAATGAAAAAAACGGGTGCCTATAAATTCGGGCTGCTTACGGTCGGCAGCTTTTTTACTCCGCCTCCGAAAAGTGCCAGCTGTAGAAAATGAAAATGATATAACAGAGACAGAAGAAAAAAAGGGTTAGACGGTGGGGAGAGGTGTAGAAAGAACGTTGGAAAGGAAAGATAAGAGAGCGGTCGAGGCCATGCCATTCAGAGAAAGAAGAAACGAGAGCGACAGAAATTAATAAAAATAAAATGAAAAAAATTGCTGTAAGAGGTTTACGTTTCGCTTCGTCTTTCTCTCCTCCACGATGTTTGCCTACTTCTTTTGGCTTTCTTTCTCGCGCACGCAGTTCCCAGGAAGGTCGAAGGAGAAAAAGCGATGTATTTTCCTGTCTCTCTCTTCCCTTCACTTTCGGCTTGAGACTGTCCCGCTCCCTCTTTCTATCGTCAGAAATTAAGTTGTTAAGATGCTGCCTCGGGCGTAGCCAAGTAAAAATAAAAGAACGGAACCATAATGGCGGCTCTCTCGTGACCGGCTTCGTTCTCGCCCCTTATGTTCTTCGTCTTTTTTCTTTGTATACATGTATATAGATAGATATACATTTGCTTCGATTTTCTATGTTTCAAGATAAATGTTTTTTTCCCCATTTCGAAAATGTTGCTTCCGTCGTGTTCAAGTATGTATTATTTTTTATTTCTGTTTTATAATGTTGTTTCTATCGATTTTTTTCATTTCTTCCCTCCCCATTATCCCACCGTGCAAAGCATACAGTGTGAAATAAGTTTCAAGCTACCGCACAAAGTTGCGTATAGCACCAAAAGTCGTTTTGACAATTCGATTAATCCAAACGAGCTTACTAGCGAAAAACCGACACCTCTCGATTTCCTCGTAAAGTTATAATAATTTCTTCAAGCTTAAACCCGAGTCAAACTCCTCGTCAAGTTTGGTTCAAAAATATAAAGGCATTCCCGAAGGAATCGATGAAAAGTTCGACAAATGGCAGCCATGTATTTCTAATCTAAAAACCAGATCGCAGACTCCATTTTTCGTACGATATGGCGATGAATGGACCGAATGACACATAGAAATCTTGAGTATGAGCGTGAAATGACGTGGTGACTTAATCACTCTCGGTAAGCTCGCGAACAATGCGCATTCAATGATCCACGGAATCAGTTATAGCCGCGCACAACGGATGTGATGGATTCTTGTGAATAGCCATTCGGTATCTTGGGAAATGAGAAAGTGAAGAAAGTATGCTTATAAATAATCGAAGAAACTACTGGAGAGGCGGGAAAAAAATAAAATGGCGAGCGATGGGAAGCAACAGGGACGCTGAAGCGGGGAGTTCCTTGGGAGCTTCTAAAGAGTCGTCACTACTGGCTATCTAATTATTATCCATACCAAGAAACTCGTGATGTCCATTTCTTAGTTCCCCGAAGTGTTTACTCCGAAATTGCTCAAGAATGGAAACTTGCCTGATGGGGTGAGGAGGCAAGAGGGCGGCAGTGGTGGTGGGACACAAGAAGGGGGCTCATGTCTATTTCTACTTGCTTTAGTGCCGCCCTAAATGGACCATAACCGAAGAATTTAATCTGTAATGAGCTCGTTCGATGCTCCTTCGTTTCCTGTATAACCGCGGTGGTCTTCGGCATCATTCGTCATTCTTTTCATCTTTTATAAAACCCGAATGAAGTTCACCGATCTCTCGGTGGCATGTGATTCGCCACGTGGAACTCGCAAATTCATCGTCTCGCTGCGTCACGAGTTTCATCCGAAAACCCCTTTTTATCGCGCGACATAGTAACCGTCACGAATTCTACCATTTTGATCGCCTACGGTAGGCAACTCGATGTTCGAAGTCTTCTCACGTTCACCATTCGGAAACTGTGCTTCATTACTATTTTTTCCATTCTTATTTCTCATCGTGCTAATTGTATTTCGTCAAAAAAATCAATCAAAGTTCTGACAGTTGCTTCAGCTCGAATTCTGTTTCGGTTAGATATTTCTTGCGAAGAATGAACGCATCATAATTTTCGGATGATTGCATTACAGACGAAATTATTTCTGAATCGATGAAACTTTCAACTGTTCTCATGCGAAAAATTCTCAAGACAAGTCATTCCATATATGTTTACTGCGAGAGGCGATTGCGCGTGATATCCACCGTGTAATAAGAAAAGCAAAACCTGCTTCCATCGAGAAAACAAGGGCGTTTACTCTTGCGCGATATCCGCATTGTAGATTCACATTTTTAGAGTGGAGTATAATTACTTTCGTATAAAGGGGTGATTTCGTTTTGTGCTTATAGTTGTAACGGCCGCGTATTTTTCGACCCTTTTTTCTGTCCTTTTTTTACGTTTCTTCGACACTTTAAGATACGAATTATGAGAGAACGAATAAGATTCACGACATCCTGTTGTTGATACATGGACGAAGAAATGGGCTGCTCCTGAGAAAAATCTACAGGGTGTTCTTTCACAACCATCAAGATCAAGAGTATATCGTAATAAAAAAATGAGTGATAAAAAAAAACTGTTCTCAGTGGTCCGAAACGCTTTTTGAACGATCGATAAGAAAGCACGATGAAATTTCAGTATGAACCGCGTCAAAAAGCTATTATTTACCTCCACTTAAGGTAGGAGTCGCGCGACAATCGATATTAGACGAACTCGTGATTTTTAAATTATATCATTTTTACGTGATAAACTTTCATATGGCTAAAGGATTTAATAGGTTACCGAAGATTATATCAAGAAATTTACGGTCAAAAATAGAAATATAACACGGCATCTTATGAGAAACCCATCCCGCCAACACTATGATTACAGAATTCATTTCCTTATCGATTAGATACAGTTTATGTTAAAATTGCTCTTCATAGATAATGTTATAAAGATTCCCATGTGACCATAAAAATATAGGGCCATCGACTCATTCGAAGAAAATTTTTAAAATAATCTCGATGAAAACTCAGAAAATGGCAGGAGATCGACTGCCATGAAGTGGCTCGATATACTTGGCAACGTTAAGAATGTATTCGTGATAGCCGGCGAGTTTGGAAGAGGACATCTTTCGACTGTCAGGTGAGAAGAGAACCGACATATATATGTATATATTGAAAAACCGAGTCAAATAAGCAATCATAAGATATTTCTAAACATAAATTATTAAATATGATCTTGTATAAATTTATACGAATACAGTTTAAATTGCCCTAAGATTTATTAAATAGAGAAAACCTTTCTTATAACTTATTTTATTTCGATGATTAATAAATAGTCATTTAACCATAGAGTCGCGCGACTCTTACCTTAACTTAGATAGTCAGAGCAAAGTTCGAAACATAATTCGAGGATCGTTGTTTTTGTTTTTCTCAAAACCCAACTATTTTTGTCTCGATCGCGATTTCTTTGCCAAAGCGTATTCTTCCGAACAGCATGAACATTTCAAATAAGTCACCCTGTATGTGTTCAAAGAGAGCAAAGACAAAAAAGAAAAAAGAGTGGAAGGTGCAAAAAGATGCGAAGACTCTCGCACATATAACCGAGCAGGGAAGCATAACGTGTAAATCTCGAAATAAATTATGGCCGCGGATTCTTTGGAGCTTGCTTGAGACGCACAGACCTAAGAAATGCGTTGGCCTTTAAGCAGGTGTGCTAACCGTGTCGTATCGGTACTATCTGTATTAATATCATGCACGAGTTGAGCCATAAGGACAGAAAAATAAAGGCGTAGAGAGGGAGAGAGCAAAAAAGTATGCACATAGAGTTGGAATCGTTCGTTACAGCAATACGAGCATATATCGTCGATTTACACGCCTTTATAAACTCGTACACATGCAGAGTCGTATGTACATTTAAGAAGGTGATGTATAAATTCCTCGTACGTCCGATCACTTAAATCTGATAGCATAAACGCGGTACAAGGGTGTACCTTCGTAAGGATTAAATTGATGCCGATTCCTATGTATTATGTTTACAATATCAGAAAATCCGTTGAATAAAATCACAATAATAATCATAATAATAATAAATGAAACATTTTTAACGACGTACTTACTTAAAGGATATTATTTTATATAAGATGCAAACATGGAGATGTAAGTAACGCTTTATTGTTATTATCCCAGAATACGAAGCGACATATTTTAGCGATGAGAATTATCGAGACACGAGCATTGATATCAAGAGCATTCTGATCGCGAAAGTGTTCTCGAACTCTCGGCATATTCTTTTCCAGCTGAAGAGCTGAATTCGTTTGGATACGCCGCTTTTATCGATGTCGGCTTCCGCCAGATTCTCAGTGCCGACGTACTTTATTTTTCTTTACTTCTCAATTAGTTGTGTCGTATTCTCTCAGCTCCGCGAACGTGTTTTGTGCAGCTTCGCAGCACATATTTTCGTCACGATACTCTCTCCGGAACCCGTGACGAAGGCAAAAGTGGTAAGAAATAGAAGAAAGGATGATATAAGACACAGCCGGCGAAGCAAGACCTCTCCTGTAACGTCTTCGGGACGCAGCTGCTCGACCAGAAACACACCGCAATGGAGCTTGATATGCTTCGAAGGGATCTCAAACAGTCAGCACTTTATCGGACCGATGTAGTTACGAGAAATCTACTGAGACTAAGCCCGGTGTGAAGTGTCGTCAGGCTTTGACTCTCAAGCAAAACTCGGAAAAAATATATTTGGAGCTTAATTTTGAGCAAATATTGTAAATTGACAAAATCTTCAATAATATCGCTGTGCTTATTGGCGCAGACACATCGATAAGTGGACGCCAACCTCCATCAGTAACGGCCTTTGCCTCGAACGTACAATGATTGAGGTAGCAAAGCAAGGAACAAGGTACAGGATGATGTGAAGAAAAAAATCAGAAAGCAAGGCATGCTGGAAGAGAGAAGGAGACAGGAAACATAAAAAGAGATGGGAATAAATAAAAGAAGCTGCTCAGGCGGCACGTAGAGAGTCTACACTGACAGATACATCTTTATTGTTGAGTGGAGACCGAATCACGCGGCCAAAAACTCTTGCGGTCGAATTTACGCAGAACGAAAGAGACCAGTGAGTTCTCATTCGCTGACGGAATGGGTATGTAGCTTGGTTGGACCACGAGAAATCGTCGATAGGAGGGGGGCGACAGATTTGAAAATTTTTCAGTTATTCAACAACTTTCCAGCCATTTTTCCATACGACGAATTTTAAAAAATGTTGATTTCGATGGAAATTATAACAGCATCAACGGGGATGGAGCTTTTTTAACCACACAACGATGACTGAAATATCCGTGAAGGTTGAAGTAAATTTATAGAACGAGAGTCAAAAGTTTGCTCAAGCTTTGATTTATATTTTGTATTTTTAGAGGAATACAATGAGATGAACATCTCACGGCTGCCCGTCCCCGTGAGGCTTCTACGAAAAACAGCAGCGTGCTGCACCTGCAACAGATAGAAAATGATCGAGGGACGAGAAAGGGTATAAGGCAGAAAGGAAGAAAGCTGTATGATTACAGGCACAAACAGTGATCGTGGACAAGTAAGAGCGAGAAGAAAAGGGTGAGGAGGTGGAGAAAAGAAAGAGAGAGAGAGAGAGAGGCTCGAGGAAGGGAGAAGAAGGAGGAGAAGGTTATGACGAGATGGACGTATAAATCAATGGATGGAGGGTTCGTGCTGTGGCTTTTCTCGAGTCTCTTCGAAGTGAGACATCAAGCGAGATGGGTTTGGAGCTGACGATGAGGACGAAGAGGTGAGCGAGAGACCGGCATGCCTTCACGACGACTGTTCGCTGACGCCGTCGGCCGGAAAGGTGTGTAAAAACGAGACTTGGGCGGTTCTTTGAGGGCGGAGAACGCGTTCGCCTCGGGGCTTCCCCTTTCCTCTTTTCCCTCATCCCGCTTCGCCAACATCGTAATTTACATTTTTCAACGGTCCTCTTTTTATCCTCTCGGATTCTCTCTCGGACATCTTGACCAAGAATATTATTTCGCGCTCGGTTGACCTCGATGCAATTGCCACGGAATGGAAACTTGGGTGGCGTCAGGAAATAACAACAGAAAAACCCGAAAGGCTCAATGAAAAGATAAAGATGTTTCAGGACTTAAAGAAATGTGCGGTTTTATTGTCCGATAAAAACAATCGGTTGAGAAAAAATGAAGGTAGGCCATACTGAACTGAACGCTCGAATCGGTCTGTGCACAAAACCCGAGTGGACTTCAGACTCAGTGAAGGTGAAGGTTCATCTACGGTGTATCGTGGAAAAATTTATCTTTGCAGACACGAACATTCTCGTTCGCTGGACAATAAACGCAAGAATCCGGAAAGCAATAAACTTCCAGCAACCCTTCCAGAACCTGCTAAATTTGGGAGGCCTCTCATTAGAACTGCTTGTGAATGTCCTTCATTAACACCCCCAAATCAAAGTGGTTAAACAAATTCGAAGACCTCGTGCCACGAACATACGGGTTGAATGATCATTTGGGCCGCAACGATCCTAATTACGAACCCAAACAGTGGCAAAC
The DNA here is from genome assembly GCF_019457755.1 of Venturia canescens. Taxonomy (NCBI): domain Eukaryota; kingdom Metazoa; phylum Arthropoda; class Insecta; order Hymenoptera; family Ichneumonidae; genus Venturia; species Venturia canescens. Next base: position 14,548,956 of record NC_057426.1, read on the forward strand.
GATCCAGAAGTGATGAATGTGCACACGGTATTAATCTTAATGAAGGCTAAGTGTTAGACAACTGGAAGGTGCCATAAATTCATCAAGCACCCGCATCTGAATATAACTACAAAGAATATGGCGGGATTAAACGGTTGTGTACACGCGGTCATTGGTGGACACACGGACACTTTTAGATTGCATAGTTTATGAGCAGGCTCATGGTATCGAAATCATGAGCAGTTAAGGCTCCGACTACGCAGCGCATGGAATCCTCTTCTTAATTTCTTGCGGTCGTCTATTTGTCCCGAACGAAATGAACTGAATTGACATCGCCATGAGGAGTTGAACGGATTCCGCGTAAAGGTTGGAGAATTATTTATTACCAAGAAATTGTCTCGCGACGCGATCAACGATCCTCGAAACCACGTGGACGGTAGTTTATCTATAAAGGCTGCATGGACTTGGCGGAAAATGTTCATTAGACTGCGTCGTTCGTCAACCTTTAACTTAATGGTGGGATGTAACACTTTGAATTCTGGTACAAACATTTAAAAAAACTTGTAAACACTTTTCGTTATCTCAGGCGTTCATCTTAAGGAAGTTGAGGCATTAGAAAGAAAATGATGTCATCGCTTTTAAAGCAATTGCATCTTATAAAGTGAAGTGTAAAACAAAATCAGTTAAATTTTCAGGCAGTTTAGGAGCGTCGTTGCTGAGAAAAATCAATAATAATTTGGGCCAAATAACATATAACCTTATGGAAGTTAAGGAGGGTGGATCGCGACGATACAATGTTGCCATGCTAAACCATGTTAAAAATATGAAGAATTTCAAAATGATAAGAATTTCGTAAAATTTGGTAAATGTATTCTTTAAAAATATATAAGACAATATACATTTTTTTAGATTTTTCTACCACATAGCTCTCGAGTAATTCAGCACTAAAGTTCACGTGTATAAGCATAGAGTTTACATATATACAGTTATACATCTCGTGCACAAGAACTTGGATTTAACGCTCAATTATTCGATAACCATGTGGTGAAAAAATTTGAAAAAATTGTATTTGTATACTTGATGTCAAAGAATGTTATCACCAAATTTGATCAAATTCTGATTATTTTGATTTCGTGATCCACCCTCCTTAAGGAGTTTCGGTACAGGCGATACAATGTTGCCATGCTAAACCATGCTAAAAACAAAAAATTTCAAAAAGTTCAGAATTTAATAAAATTTGGTCAACATATTCTTTAGTGCCAAATTTGACAATACAAATTTTTTAAGATTTTTCTTCTACGCAGTTATCGAGTAATTGATCACTAAAGTTCACGTGTATAAGCATAGCGTTTCCATATATATAGGTATACATTCCGAGCATAAGAAATCTGCTTTAATGCGTAATTACTCGATAACTAAGTAGAAGAAAATTTTGAAAAAAATGGTGTTTTCGCACTTGATGTTGAAGAACATTATCACCAAATTTGATAAATTTCTTAATATTTAGACTTCTGTACCGAAACTCCTTAAGACACATTCAGTGACGTCTCCGTAAAAAATGGTGCTAAAAATATGAAATTTTTGGGCAACACAAGCAAGGCTTGCTGAATAATGTCAATTTTTTTCAGATTTATTAGGAGATTTGCTGAGATTATATTATTAATAATGTGTTTCCCGTGCAGTTTTTTGAGGCTAGGATCGTCACCGTCCATGTTTTCGACTTTTTTTTCTCGACTCTTCTTTAAAGTGTATGTAACGTTGCAAAACTGTAAACTGGCCTAACTTTTGAAAGGTACAGGTCATAATTTTCGGTTAAAAATAATGACTGTACGGCGTCAACTTACTTAAGCAGAGAGACTGTTTTACTGGTTTAGAAGAAAACTAATGCAAAATTTTATTTTCAAGTGACTTTGATTACCTGCTTTTATCGAATTACATGAATTGACACAGCATTTGAAAGGGAGTTTTTGAACTTTCGAAAACATTTCGTATCACACTTCATCTAGGATTTTTACATATGTAAAGGGTCACAAAGTTGGGAGTTAGTGCATGAAATTCGTGGGATTCTATTGAAAAAGAGTTAAAACTGACTCAAGAGGTTTTAAGGTTCGTTTTCTCCCGCCGGAAACTGGATGCATTCGCTGAGTTGTACCAAAAAGACGAAACAGGCATTTCCAAGCCTGGAAATGCCAAGAGAAGTAGTACTCTGTGCAAAATAAGCTTCGGTACGATATAAGCAATGAAAGATGAGAATGCAAGTGTACTAAGCGATCCGCGGAGGACGGCGGAGAAGAGATAAAAAAAGGTGGAGGCGCGAGGACTGCCATGCGAGCTGGTAACCGATGTAAAAATTCAGATTCACAGGCGATAGAGGAAAAAGGAGAAGGAAGTGAGAGCTGGAGGTTGAAAAAGAGAATGTACACGAGTAGCGACGCCGATATCTCGACTCGAGGATCTTATAGTAGAACGACGTCGAGGAAAAGAAAGAAAAAAGCGCGCGAGAGAGAGAGAGAGAAAGAGAGGGAGGAAGGGAACGAGTCAAAAAGCTGAGAACAAGTAGTGAAAAAGCGAGAAAATCAAGGGAGCGAAAATATAAACATAGGAACGTGTAACCAAGGGAATGAGGAGCGAAGGAATGAGAAGACGAAAGAAGGCAAGAAATCTCCTTTCCAAGGGTCCCCACGGCGAAGGCATCCTCAGCCGCGAGAATATGCGCGAGACCCCAATGGAAAAAGCGAAGAAAAGAATATGCTGTGCCGGAGCTGTTGCTCTGCAAGAGCAAAAGAGAATATAAGAAAAGAGATCGAGAGCAGAGACGAAGGACCTAAAGAGAATAGCTGAGAGCACCTCTCACTGACTTTACTCCTTTTTTCTCTCTCGAATATTTTTTTCTCTTTTGCTCTCGCCGCATGTGTTAACCAGCGGGTCCAGCGGTGTCGGCGTCCCAATTCGATACATCCTGTTTAGTTGGCGCGAGGAACCATCTCTGCAGCAGAAATAAAGTGAAACACCCGGACAATACTCCCATTGTAATTTCTATTGGCCCTGTGTTCTTTCCTCCAAAACAACATCCAGGTCACGAAACTTTCGAAGCGACTCGACTAAATCAAAACTTCGAGCCATTTATCTAAACTCTTCGCCAATACCTCTTCCAACACGCCAGGGAAACAGGATTTTGGAGAACCTAAGATAAATACGAAATGAATAGCAATAAATGAAACAAAGACTTCTAGAAACATTGCAAGACCACTTCAGCTCGAAACCCCTTCGATCGAGGATCAATACGAGTGTCTGCGCCATTGGAACCTAGCGTAAAACTTGTCACGGGATAAATTACCTTAGCTCACGACAAAGCGCCGAATAAGAGCAAAACAAAAAAAATGCTCACGTGTATGTTTGAACATATATCTCTATATATCTGTATTCAAATGTGAGTATCACAAGTAAGGCTCTTTCAGAGCAATCAGACATTCAAAATGGCCGTCTTGAATCCAAAGAGCTCTGTGGTTCGCGCGGGTCCCCGTGGGTGTTGAAAAGGCCCCGAAGGCCATTCGGTGTATGTATCCATCCACGAAGCGTTAAATCTCTTGGGGGAATACCACTCGGTTCCCTGGGGCGAGAGTCTCGTGAGTCTGTTATGCTCTCACTCCTGATACATGCTCCGGAGGCTTCTACCCCAGAATGTAAAATAGTACATGCGTCTTTGAAACTTTTTTTCTTTCTCGTTAGTTACACAAAATCCTAAGATTCAGCTCTATGAAGAAACTGTGAGTGAAGTTTCAATGGGAAAGCTGGAAAAGTTGAACATCAGACTTTCCGGAGCTCCAGCTCATCGAATTCTAAAACGAAGAATAATAATGTACTTTTAGGTAGGGTTCAATATGCCAAATAACCAAGTTGTAGAACGGTCGATATTTGGAAATTTTTAAAGTTGTCGTATCAGATTGGATAAAAATAAGCAATTCGAAAATCTTATTTTCGATCGACTATTTAGCAGATTGCGTGTTTAATCGAATATTCCTTATTTGAATTCGTATTTATACGAAAATATATATTTCGATAGTTTTCATTTCGAATGCAATTTTAACAGACGTTACGAATGTCAGAAGTTTATATTTTCGAACTCAAAATGGAGAGTAGTTGTTTTATAGACAGACCAGATATAGAGTGGCAAAAAATTGAATTTCGAGCCTATAAAACTTATAGATATGCAGAATAGCGATGGCCCGAAAAAGCGAAAATCAAAATGGCGATATTTGAAATTGGAGATCACCAGTCTGAGTACGCGAGTGAGTGAGACGCGTCTATTTTCAGCTCCGCTGCATTTCTTTATTTTAATCAGTCGACTTTCTAACCTTTCGCTATTTCGACCCTTCGACTTTTTGGTATTTCAGTATTTCAACCTCAGTACTATTTGGTCTTTCGTTATTATATTTTCGAAATTGTGAATATTCACAGTATTGCTGATTGTAGTAATTTATGAGTCGAAAGAGTGATAGTTGAATTTTCGGAAAATCGATATTTTAATCGTCGTTCTATGAGCGATTGTCACGTTCTATTTTCGACGTAAACGTGCTTCGAACCTTGTAGTTTCTGCTTTATTTATTTTCAACATTCAAAGCTCTAGTCGAATTTATCCGTCCCATCCGCCCTTTTTTCTTTGACGGACCATTCTCGAGATATGAATCAAAAAATATCAGTGGATGGCTCGGCGTTGTCACTGTTTCTACCCCCTCCTACTTTTTATCGGAAAGTCCAAAATTATGATCATTCAACAAATTAAAAACTAGGCATTCTAAGATCAAAGAGAAACGAAGCTTTGGATTCTCCACTGCAGTATTTCCTGATTGGTCTATTTCAAAGAGCTGCAGCACAATTCACGAAAAAGTTTAGAGGGATTTAGCCTGGATATTCAACGCTAAGATCAATCGTAGTGTATCCAAGGAACCCGAACATTTCACCACGTCATGACGCCTACCCGAGACACCGGAACATCAATAAGAAAGCTTTCTCCATGGACCGACCTTTGCGAGTACACAGGAATAATGATTGTCCAGTGGGAAGAATAGAAATCCGGGAAAAAGCGAAGAGGAGGACGCGACTGAAAGGAATGGCAGACCTTTGTCCGAGAAGGAATCCTCAATTGAGACGTTGATGCTTGGGAAGGTATACGGTCCAGTTCTTCGCAACGATTATTTCTAACATCATCTCTCCACGCTGGGAGCAGAAAGGACTTGGCGTAAAACTCTCTGAACTATTTATTATTGGTCTTTTAGAAGGATTTATGTCTTCCCAAACCTGTTGAAAAGACGTACTCAGAAAAGCGTGTAATATCTTAATTCGACAGGCTTTTCACGTGTTTCTTCACAGCGGCTACACGTTTTTACCGATTAACAAAGTGATGTCCATCCGAGCGTGCCCATCCCTATGCTTAAGCGTGCGAAGCTGACTCTGCGCCGATGAAAAATTGATGTCACCAAATCTTGTCCAACCATTTTAGGAGCGTGAACAACATCTCGAAACGTTGTTAAAATAGTTGAATCGCTCTTTGGACACAAAAAAGAGTAGTACACCCGTAATTTCGATGGTCGACACCATCAATTTGGCTGGTAACCTGACCACTTCATTTCACGTCAACTTTCATTCTAATGACAAGTTTCCAAACGTTCGAACCAATGTTCGGCTTAAGAAGTACCGGTTAACGAATCCATTTAGCGTTTTTTTTTACAGACCAAATGTGTATAACGGGCGCGTGAAAAGAGCCCGTAATTTAATGTAATTCTAGTTATCCGAGAACTCTCGAGTTTCGGTCCATCAGCAAAATGACCTTTTGAGCCAGAAGGCCTTTGAAAATCAGAAAACACATTATTCCTCCGTTTCCCACTGCGCGCAACTGACCTGCTGTTGCTGTTTCTCAAAATCTGGGATCGTCGATGCACTGCATTTTCCAATGTATCCCAATAGGGTATCCCATTAAAAAGTGCCTTCGTTTTTAGGAAATTGTTAAAAAGACTGTTTCCAATAAACATCAGTGATCCATCCTTTTTCCCCCTAACCACATAAACTTTTATCCGAGACTTTTCTCATCGTCGAGTCAGAAATGGAAGCCCGAGCAAATGTTAACAGAACACCCAGTATATGAATTGTGAGGAGATTTCTTTTACAACTGCGATGCCATACGAGCAAAGGACAGATCCGATTGCACGCACTGGGACCTTGTGAAGTCCAAAGGCAGAGTAGAACTTTTTTGGACAATGGTACTGGCCTGTGAATACGGGGCTTTTTCGCTTCTCGTTCGAATGACCGTTTCGCTCCTTGACGTGCTAGACAAAGCAAGAGCATGACGGTTCATATGTATAGGGAAAAAAACAGGCACGCAGCATCTAATAATTGCTGGCTTGAATTCCCTACGTATACCTACAGCTGTCAGTGAACATTGCTGAAGGGAAAGCGGCCAAGTTCTTCAAAAGATTTCGTTCTTCTTGGCCAAAAGTTTACGAAGAGGTGGATTTCTTGAATGTGCCGAATTCAATATCAAACAGACATGAAAAGAGAATAAAGTAAGAAAGACTATTCAAAAGGGGTGTAATATCCTGGGATGAAAAAAATCATGGTTTGAGACCGTTCAGTCTCTTCCGTTCAATACTCGAATTCCTGGCTCCCAATGTTTTTTTCAAAACAATAAATAATGAAAAAGTTATTTGAACCACTTGAAAATGCTCACGTTCAACACTTTTTCTGAAGTCACTATTCAGACGACAAAACGGGGGGAAAAATGGATGCCAAGAAGGAGCAGGACGGAGCTCTCTTCATCTTTTTGGAGATAAGAAAACGCTACTAGCCACTTTGTAGTCCATGCGAGCAGGCCCAATTTTATCTCAACCGGAAATCGTGACCCTCCAATCAAAGACGTGACGCGACGTTACGACGTTTATTCCAAAATATCTTCATCGGACTTGGGCACTATTTACATTTTTCAACAGAGTTTATTTATTTATTTTTTTTAAATGATTAATTTTTATTACGCTATCAATGTTTTTATCAAAAATTACGAATCGTGTTTGGAAGAGAAGCTAAAAATGATTCCTGGGAAGACATCCTGTTACAGAATTTTCTTCGCGTCATTGGCGGTTACGATGTAGTTACGCCGAGTCGTCTCTCGGTGTTCTCGGCCTACGCAACTAGTGTGATGATGTTTATGTATGCTTGTTCTCCAGTCGGCCCGGATAAAAATGCATCCGCACGCAGTTATGCGCTTCTCTCGTGCTGGTTGTTGATGTCTCCCACGTGTGGGCAGTTTCTATCGCCCGTGAGGGAGTCAGAGTATACTATAAGCCTATCAAAGTTGCTCTTGCCTATCACAATAATTAAAAGCCAGTTGAACGAGATTCTACTCCCTCCCCCGTGCCCTCGCTCGTGCAAAATACAACTCGAATATCTGCCTTGATTGCGATCGTGTTTTTAATTATCCTAAATATCCAATTACAATGTTGCAAATAATGTAGCAAAAATCAATGAAAAGGAATGAAGATAACAAAATATGTCTAGGATTCTTGTATTCGTTTATTGGTAGTTGTCATTAGATTCATGATTATTGCCTGGAAGTCATCGACGTTTAGAAGTCTGGAAACTGCGAGCTCTTATTCTGTGAGAGCCTCAAAGATCATCGAGATAATAATAGTGTCTCAATTATAAAATCTACGGACTTTTCGATTCACCATATCGAAAATATTATTATTATTATTGAAAAAAAAGAAAAATATGTTTGAAAAAACTTTTTACGACTGTTAGAAACAAAAAGACAATATCGAATATCTCTTCATCGATACTCTCGTTTATTGTAGCCGAACGTTTATCTGTTGGCGAAAGGATCTATTAAAAGATTCATATCGCGATCCGCTGACGAGATAATGCCGAGAGGATGGAGAAAAAGAGAGTCAAGAAAGCGAAAAAACGATGAGTGGACACGTGTGCGACGTTTCTGCTCAATAAGCGAACGTGACTCGACGAGTTCCGAGTGAAGAGTAAAAAAACTCATTTTCCTTTTACGATTATTCAAGTCGTAATTGCTATTATAGATTGTGGTAATTCACTTTATCATTATTTATTCATTCCATGCCATCGAAAGCTTATTTTTCCCAACACAATTTATTGCAGTCATTTCCATTTATTTTATAGTTTTTGTATTAGTTTTTATGTGTTGCAGTTGAATTATAAACACGAGATTGACGACGAAAAAAATGTACGAGAGACATCCAGTTTTATTGTGTATTATCATTGGATTCACCATTTTTTTGTTTCTTCTGCTACTAAAGTCTGAATTTCAGAACTCAATTAACACGCATGCGTGAATTCTATTGCCAAAACGATCGAAACCATCTCCTTGTAGGAGGACGTAGGTAGCGAACGTGGGTGGACCGGATAGAGATTCATCCTGATGTCCAATGAATGGACACAAGGAAGATGGCCAAAGTAACAAAACGTTAAGAGGAGCCTTACGGAGGTATAAAATAATTTGAGAACTTGGCAAAAACAAAGAAAAATTGTACGAAAGCACTGCGTAAAAATGAAATATCGCATTCGGAAAATTCAGTTTCATCTCAGTGCACATTCTTGAATATCGCTACAAATTACATTGTAAGTATTCATGTGACTGTTCCCGGCTCACTGCAAGAGCTCAGTCGACCCTCGAAGTCGACTTTTTGTCGATTCTTTTGTGCTCACCTTTCGGCTTGGACTCAGCGGCGAAAGATGAAACGAATCATCTCGGCTGTCGTCGACGAACGGTGCGAGGTTTTCGCTCCTGGTTACATCGCCGGAAACGAGTGGTCAATCTCTCGTTCCGGGAATATAATCGTCGTTACGAACTTTTCGTTCATCATACGGCGGGCCGCCGCCGCTACCAATCCTCTTTGCACAACTTTTCTCTTTCTCAGGTTGCTCAGGCAGGATTGGAGGACATCAGGGCTTTCGGGATACAACCAATTAGGAGGGATTTATAGGAAGGACGCCCCCCCCCCTCCCGTTCCTCACTCTCCATCTCCGTTCTCATCTTTTCCATGCCTCAGGCGATTATTGGACTCTCTCACACTCTCAAAGACAACTTTGCTCTCCACTAATACTCGCGAGTCCTACTTCTTTACTCACCTTCACACATTGCGCGAGCCATCTTTCTTTCTTGAGCAGCCAATGGACCCCACCAACCAACAGCTTCCGCTCTCGCCCTTTTACTCTTTTTATGTACCGCGAAACACTCGCCACCCGAGAATACCCTTATCTCCGGCACAACGAAAGATCACCAATTTAGCAACAGTTGGCAAAAAAGAGGCTAATTACCCGTGGGGATTCCGCGGAAACATCATTACTCCGAGCACGGGTTCGCGAAGATCATTATCTCAAGCTCTTTCAACCCGGGGTTAAAAACGTATTAGACTCATGTTGCCGGTCAACAACTTCACTCCCCAGTTGATTTCCGTTATTAATCATATTAACTGAGCTCGGAACAATGGACGCTTTTCCGACGTTCCTAATGACGCTGGTAAAAATTACTCAAACCAAAGGAGGGAAACGATGACGCTGTGCAGTATAGCAGTTGATCAGGTTTGCATGTTTACAACTGTACGCGCTGACCTAGTCGCGCGTTCTAAAATCGAAAACTGTATTTCAAACTTTAGGATCCACACTTGTATAAACAGAGCAAATTAGCAACGATCTTCAAAATAAAAGAAATGAATCTGTGCACGTGAGAGTTTCCCGCGTTAGCTCCTTCGTCGTTTATTTTTGAATCCTCGTAGTTTCTCGTTCTTCGATGATCGAAGCGCCGATCCCGCGTGACGTCTTAATGAAGCAATCACGAAGCCAACGTGGAGCACGTACAATGGTTATAGTTAACGATCTTGCTGGATCTCGCGGCTGAATCTCCGATCGAGAGGAAAGAATAAGGCAGAGGGGACGAGAACATTGGATGGGAAGAGGTCTTTGGAGTCGATGGAAGATGGTGTTTGTTAAGACCGAAGATGAGTCTTGGTACTGGTGGGAGGGGAAGAGTGGAACGGGGAGTACGTTAAGAGTTCAGTTATTGTTTTGAAGATAAAGTTCGAGGAGGTGAGGGACTATAGAGAAATAACGAAAGAACGAACGAAATAAAGATAAAAATAAGGAATGAACATTCGGTCGGAATATGGAAGGGCGTCAATAAGGCGTGGCGGTCCACTGAGATTATCTACGAGCAGAGTCGTGGAATCTTGTATTTTTTCCTATTCGAATTCAATCACGATGGAAGTTTATGGATAAAACGTGAGCAAAGAATGAGTCTCTGCGGGTTACCGTCTGGATTTTGAATTATCTTTTAGGTGTGTGTCCATCGAGTAGGCCCTCATATAACGGTCCTCGTATACTGGAACCGAAGCCTTTGCCTGGGTATCAACAGCGCATTAGACCCTAAGGCTCTTCTTAAAGCCAATCAGCTTGACCCCAGGAAGCTGAGGTCGTAAAACACCGTACATGAGTCAAAGCCTCTAAAGAAGGCAAGAAACTGGTTGAGGTGTTTAGAGGAAACTTGTCTTAAGCAGTAGAAAGAGCTTCCACGTCCGATGAAATAACAATAATTCCAATAGCTCGACTGAAAGGTATTTTGAACGCGAACGGATAATATGGGAAACTGAAAAAATGTTGGAATTGCACACGCTGATGAACATTTTGGAGAAATGAATTTCATTAGTGGTTTTTCGTTTGCGAAAGAGAACTAAGGGGTACGCGTCGATATAAGATAACGCGTCAAAATAACGCGAGACAAAATAACATACAACAATAACACACAGCATAAATAACGTGGAACAAAAATAACAACGAGCAATAACAACACGGAATAAGTGAATGGGGGAAACCGGAGAAAAATGTCCGATAAAGAGTTTCGAACCAATCCAACGATTCCGCACACACATCAAAAGTGTTCGGAACACACGGGCGATCGAATGTGTGTTTTATCGAAAAAAAATCACCCTAATATTAGGGTGGCCCTTAATATGGGTAAAAAAAATTGATCGCGCCGCCCTCCAAAAACGGTTCCAAATGATTAAAAAAATCTATGCATAGCAGCTATGTCCATTAAGAGGAAGACGTGCCTGTAAGCATGACTCAAACTTACTTAGACTCAAATATCAATTTTTCTTGCTCCCCTAGCCGAAAGTACGCACTTTCCGGCCACATTTCAGGCCGGGAAGAGCATTTTTCGTGGCCGGCTAACTCGGCTAACTTCAGTGCGCTCTGACGATATTTTTGCGGCCGGTGATCCTTTCATTTCGATATATGAATGTGAAGCCTGTATTCGTTGCCATGATTTTGTTTATTCGTTGCCAAGCATCATTATTATTTGCTTCAAGCGGGCGCGTATAGCGTAGCTTTTATCATTCATGTTATGCGCTATACTGCCATGAATCCGGACGAATAACATACATTTGTTCGTTCAGATGAGAAAACAGAAAATAATGTAACGGGACTAATAAAATGAATATGGTCGTCCCGAATAATGTTGTATTTCCAGATTCCAGGTTCATAGGAAAGCACATATTCATATAAATTGTCAAGTATAGCGGGAAATATTCATATATAGAAATTGTTAACTATCATGGGACTTTAAATCAGACATGTATCAAAGAATTATTTATTTGTACTAATAATATTGTTGTATCATTGTGTGATATTTTGTGTGTGTGTTTTTTGACTTTGTGTTTATGTTTTTAATGCCCGCCCCGACCAGCAAAACCTCGGCTTCGCCTCGGTCCTGCAAAAGTCGGGCGGGCGCCCCCCCCCCCCTCCCCCCCTCGCGATTGCTAGTAATTATTGAACGTACTTTCGGCTACGGGATCAAGAAAAATAGTATACAACCCACGGCCCAAATGTTGGATGCCCTGGCATGTGCGACATGAAGGCCTCGGCTTCGCCTCGGCCTTCATATAGCACATGCCAGGAAATCCAACTTTCGGGCCTAGGGTCGTAATATACTATTTTTGCATGATTGGAGAAACTTGGATTTTTTAAATATGGTTTATGTGTCAATTTTTTTCCTCCTTTCCGAAACAATTGTATATTAGTATTCAATATCCATGCTACACTAACAAAAAAAATTAAAGGGTCAAAAAATTTTTCCGAATTTTTAGTGATTTTTCAAAATGTTGTATTTCAGTGAAAAATGGTCGTATCGAGGTCTAAAAAAACGCATTTTGAAGCTTCAAGTTTCTAGTTTCAAGATCTTATGGCAAAAAAATGCAGTTCTGCGCAATTTTGAAAAAAAGTGTGAGGAAAAAAATTTGAAAATTGTTATGCTTCTTTTTCAACTCCACAAGCTTAGAAGTTTTTTTTTAACTAAGCCATAGTATGAACCGAAATAGCTGGTTTATTCCGCTTCTATTTGCTTTTTTTACAACTTAGGTAGGACTATTTTTTGCTGAGATGTTGAACTTTAAATCAAGATGAAGGACCCTTTTGTCTTTGATCGACAATATCTCGGCAACCAATGGTCGCACAGGAAATTCAAGAGCAGTTCTGAAAACTGGAATAAATGTCCTACAAGGTTCCGCTGCGATTTTAAAGAAATTTTTTTTCCATCCTTGTCGTGCATTAAAAAAAAACAGGAAAAAAAAGATAATTTATGGTTTTTCAGAAAGTCAATAGCCAAATTTTAAATAATCATGAAATGACTAATGTTGAGTATGCCTTTTACAGCTGAATATACCCCCAAAAACCCTACGAAGTTACATTTGATGTTCGAAGCCCTCAATGTCCGAAGCCTTAAGAAAAAAAATCAATTTTCAATCAAAACCTTTCAGAAATTTTTTTTTTAATTTCAACTTTATTTATGGAAAAAATGTGGAAAAAACTTAGAAATTTTTTATTGTTTATTTTTGTCATGATCATGACGTGTTTGACGTAAAAAAACGTGACCCTTAATTTTTTTAATGTTTGACCGGTTGCAACGATTGGTTAGATCGAAATGTAACTTCGCAGGGTTTTTAGGGTATATTGAGCTGTAAAAGGCATACTCAACATTATTAATTTCATGATTATTTGAAATTTGGCTATTGACTTTCTGAAAAACCATAAATTACCTTTTTTTCCTGTTTTTTTTTTAATGCACGACAAGGATGGAAAAAAAAATTTCTTCAAAATCGCAGCGGAACCTTGTAGGACATTTATTCCAGTTTTCAGAACTGCTCTTGAATTTCCTGTGCGACCATTGGTTGCCGAAATATCGTCTGGGGTTATTGAAGTTTATTTAATGAAATAGGGTATATTTGAATATTTTGGAGTTCACATTAGAACAGAACACACACGCGCGCGCACACACATCGAAAGTGCTCTGAACCCACCTGACGATTCCGCACACGCACATCAAAATCGAAAGATGTTCCCGACATACACTCGCGATGTATGTGCGAAATCGTCGGGTAGGTTCAGAACATCTTTTGATGAGTGTGCGGAATTGTTGGGTGGGTTCGGAACACTTTCGATGCGTGTACAGTTGTCATTAAGTTATTTGGTTATCAGCTTTCGGGAGTATACTTCAGTGTGTATGTTTGTGCATGTCCACCTGCCCTAATGTGAATTCCAAAATATTCAAATATACCCTATTTCATCACATTTTCCAACGACTTCAAATAACCCCATACGATATAATTTTTCCAACATCTTCAAGACCCCATAACTTATGGTTTTTATGGAAAATGTCAGCCTCCCCCGACGAAATTTCATTTTATCGGCGGCTGATTGAAGCAGTCCATGCTAAAAAAAAATTTGTAGTATCGATTTTCGGAAAAGTAAAACCAAACTGCATAATTACCTCCACTTATTGAGATTTTATTCACTCATGGACGCAACACTGACCTCGTGAAAACATGATTCCTGATGAAATTCACTCGATATACGGTCTATGTGTCAAGTGTCGATAATGAGACGATTTAAGTGAAATAACACGCAACGGGTTAAGTTGCGTCGCTTTGTCAGAGGTGTTGCACTTAAATTCTCTACGAGGCGAACAGTAATCACGTACGAATGATACCATTTGACGTTACGAGCCCGAATATCTGCACTCGACCAAATATTTGTGAAAAGAAATCGAAAGCCATCGAAGAAAAAATACTGCACGGGATTTTAAAACACTCTTTCAATGAAAAAGCGTTGATAAAATCACACTAATAAACAATAAATTACGCGATTTTGATAGTATGTTTATGTGTTGTGATTTGCCTTCCGTTGTCTCGAGAATACGAATGAACTTAATTGAGTAATTACGTTCAATAGTGAAGACGATAAATTCCGCAAAACATGCACTCCCTTTCTTCATTGTTTTGCACCGTGAAGTTTACCGTTACGATAAAATCGTGTGTTCTTCGCTACAACCAATTTGGCTCACTTGCTCTTACAGAAATAATGCAATTTCCATAACAGGGAGTTATCGGTGTATATTTCAACGATTTTCTTTCAATCAGTGTTTTTCTTTCAATATTTTTCGTTTCGTTTGACACAACGACAGTGGTACCGTCTCAATTTATCTCTTGCGAAAACTCTTTAACAAAAACACGACTGATTGATCCGGAATTGCGAAGTTTTTTCTAAATTCTCCCCCCACTCCGAATCATCAATTTCCGCACAAATTACTTTCCGAATTTCTTGAAACTTGAATTCTACACTTTAGCCTCTTTTTTTCGTCATGTTGATCTCTGAAAAATGAAGCGTGTCAATTAATGTTTTCATACTGTTTGCTCATAAATTAAATAAAGAGAATTTCCATTCTGATATAAATTACGAGTAAATGGAATAAAGCGGTCGATTTTTTCATGTATTCAAACTTGCTTGCTTCGATTATTCGACAAATTCTTTGAAAAAACTGCAACGAAACGTTTTTAAAAAAATCTATGAGCCATTTGATTCCATCGAATAACACGTTTTAATCATGAGAGTTTAGAAATTTTTTAAACTTCCACAGAGCCTCGATATTTTGACCGTAAACTTTGACCCCCTGACGCGGCTCCGGTTCTGAGGACGAGCCATCGGGGTTTCCAGGGAACGAAGCAGGGGGTGGAGAGGGGCAAAGAAGGGGCTCGGTCCCCCGGAGCGTTGGGGACATTTGTCACGAGGTGTTCACTATACACGCACGAGCCCTTCGCCCTTGTCCTTTTCTCTACCTGTCTCCTGCCGTCCTTTGCAGGCTTTTGTCTTTTCCTCTCCACTGCCCTGTTCGCCGTTCTGTCGTGCCGTCATTCGAGAGCCTTTTCAGAGGCGGCCTCAACACGTTTCTCTTTTTACTCTCAGCGAAGAGATGCGAACAGAGAAAAACTGCAGTGAAAAATATGTGCGGGGTGGTTTTCGAGCCCAAAAAACAGACGTTTGCTCTGACAAATGCCATTCGACTTGAAAACAAAAATCCGAAAACGTAAACAATTGAAAAAAAATTGAATAACTGAGGCGCAACATTTCTCCAACTAATTCTCTCGAAGAAAAAAAAACTCGAACGAATGGAAAGAACGAACACAGATTCTAAGACGTAAAAATCGAACCAAATAATCAAAAATCTGTGAACCAAACCGCGCTGAAACGCAACGAAAAAACAATGATAACCTTTTTCCAATCTCTCCTGACCGACGACATCGAAAAATCTAAACGAAGTGAACAATAAAATGGAAAATCAAATAAAAAATTTGCTAGAAGTTTGAAAAAACTTGTTTCGAACTTTTTCTCAATCCTGATGGAAAAATCGATTACTGCTATGGAACTCAAGAGCCGATGAACATGATCGAGACAACTGACTGAGAAGCCTGAGGCATCCTCCAGGGCGCATACACTTTATACACCACAGCCAGAAACCAAGACAATTCGCCTGATGGGACTAAGAAACACGCATTCGTCGGGCCTCGGACCCAAGACCACGTGTAATTACGTAATCGCACCGAGCCACGCTTTTATGTCTCAATTACACTCAAAGATTTCAGATAGAAGATTTATGGCTCGAAATTACAAGGTGCTGATGCAAATTATAGCTTCCAAGCCTGTGTGTAGTGCGTTCGGTAACCGGTAAAGCTTTGCACATATATATCCACAGAGAGAAAAAAGAAAACACATTGTTATACCTGTGTGAAAAATCATATTGTACTACGAAAGGTTTTGAGAACTTGAAGAATAAAGGGCAAAAAATTTCAACGGTTATTTCGTTCGCAGTCGAACGAAATTTTAAGCTACAAAATACTTTATTTGAATTCTTCGCATACGATTATTTTTTACAAAGTTACAGCCTCTTAAAAATCACAGAAGGAGCTGAGAACTTTTTTGTTCCTCTAATTATTTTTCTGCGAATGTATATTTCTAGTGATGCTTGTAACAAAGTATTGAATATATATATATTTGAATTTATTTGATGAATCTTTGCATATCTGATAGAGATTCTTCTGCAGAACAGGCTTCAATTGTTAGCGATAATTGATCGAAAAATGATTTCAACAATCGATTTGTAGTTTCATAACACGATAGTTTGGGTTGAACTTATCGATAAAAAGTTTTCTTCGGAACACCATTCAACGGAAATCGTCAGCTAACTATTGATGGTCGGAAGTTCGTTGCTACGTCTGGGTCTGCTGAAAATCTTGAAAAGCTTACGAATAGCGTGACCAACGAAGATCACCTTCCTCCGGAGACGCGTATTCGACTGTGTAAATCTCTACGCATATTGCAACCGAACGGAAGCCTCTCGTTCCTCGCCGAGCATCCAGGCGCCGCTCTCGCTTCAAAATGTTTCATTCACGTCACGATCAACGTCAACAGAAACTCACGGAAATGCTGTCGAGCATGCCAATTAATCTATCGACATATTTAAACGATAAACAAACTCAGCCAATAGTCTCTCGGTTGAGTCAGTGAAAGATCAAATCGCTCACCAGTTTTCAGTCACTGTGGATCCGAATTCATCTACCGTTGTAAACAGTCACCAAGAGATCGGGAAATAATCTATCGGCCCCACACCAAAATCTCGATGTTCAGGAATTTTTTTCATCGTTTGTTAATTCGAGCGTTTCGAGGATTGTGGGAAAATATTTAGAAGTTTCCGAAAATCGACGCAAGAATTTTCTTTTCTTCTCAAAGTTGTTGCCTGGACTATAATAAGTGATAGATAAAAATCTAAATATTTGTCGGGTTTTGTTTTCAAAGGACAGGTTTTTTAGCCAATGCTTGAAAAAAGTGAAAGAATCTTGTGAAAATATAGTCGTAAGGAAATTCAGAAATTTTTTCTTCATTTCTCGATCATTGTAACCCAGAATTTTTTTGAAATCAGATTTACCAGCCAAGTTTTGAGAAAAAATTGAAAAATCATATGAAAATGTAGTTTCTTCAGGTTTTTCACAATAATTCGGATCAAAGGAAGAAATCGCTATTTTTTTATTAAAACCCATAAAATTTGAGAGCTCAAAACACATACTCGCAAATAAAATTTCTTCTACGCTCAGCAGTCACTTGACAAAAATAGCGGTTTTGCTTTTTATATTCTACTAGTTTCAAGTACATGGCTGAACATATACAGACGAGCGTTTCTCTTGCACAGATTTCTTTGTAGGTATAGAGCAGAGATATGCGCAAAGAGAGTGCTGGATACGAGCAACGATCTCAGATTACACAGTGCGATAGATCGTTACCAGTAGATCATGCATGTCGGAAGTGAAATCGTGTTCCAGTACTAAGATCCTCAACGCGATATATTCAGCACAGAATTCTGAAGCGAAATGTGTGATTCGAGCCGATTGACAGTCTCGTTCAAAAGATATAAAAACTCGATAAATCACACACTCGTTCTTTGTACCTTTTCGATCTGTTCTATCTACTTTTCGCGGATCCATTTTTTCACCTTGTCACATCCGATCGCACGTATCATCGGATCATCGACGAGGGTGGTCGCCTGAGTAACCACTCCAGCCAAAACGTGATCAAAACGATTTCTAATTGATTGTAAAAAAGTTTCCTGTTGCTGATACAGAAATGATAGGGGGATTGAAAATGAATAATAAGCGAGCCGATTCGGTAACTCAGTTTCGCAAGAATATTTTCTTACTTTCGAATGAACATTTCCATCCGATCCGAATTCCCTGCCGATATTTTTGTAATTTTCCTAAGCGTTTCGGAGTATTCTCTCTTTGTTTTCCGGCGATGATGATCCGAAATTTGCGTCAATTTTATGATATCAAATAGATTTCGCAGTGCTGAACAATACGTTGGGAATGATTCGGCGAGTGTCGAATCACTGAAACATTTTTCCAAAGCACAATACTCTGAAGTTAAAACCTAGAGATGTTTTTGTTTTTTCTTTTTTTTTTTTTTTTGTAAACTCGATGAATGATTTTGTCTCCGCGTGGTCATTCCGGGTGTTAATTCGCAAGAGGTGATTCAATTAGCGTCGGGAAATAACGTGACGTATCTGAATGCCGAACAGGACACGATTGCCGGTAAGGAGAGAAGGGATTCTCGGGGCCTCGTTAATGGAATCACACGAGATCGGCCGTGAAGACTACCGAATACGCATGAGGGTTGAGGGCGAAGAGGAAACGGGGGAACGAAGGAGAGAAAGAGAGAGAGAAAGAGAGAAAAGAGGAAGAAGGGGAAAAACGCGAAGAGTTTGTTTGGTTTTAAGCTTTAGTTGGCTTTCTGCGCGTGCCGTAGTTTATTCAGGCTGCCTTGCCAGACACCTCTTTGCTCCGATCTTCTTCCCCGATGAGTCTCTTCGATTTTCTCATTCTCCTTATTCCTCCTCTTGTGCTTCTTCCTTCTCTTCTTTTCCATCCTCCTCTTACACGCGGTCTTCTTCCTTCATCCCTGTCTTTCCCTCGCAACCTCCTCGCGCTGTTTTTTCGCCCTGCCCTCTTCTTATACACTAAGCTTTCGACCTGAGACCATTGTCCTGTCGAAGGCCCTGCGCGCCCTTCTCCTCCATTACATCCTACCGAAGATATAGAAGGCTTCGAACTCCACGCGGTGCTCATTTCTTCGATTCTTCTCTCTTTTCCACTTCAACGGGCGCTCATTTTCTCCATCTAAGTTCCGCATTGAAGCAGTTACGTGAATACGAAATGAACACGGTCGAAGTTACTAAATTCTGTGTTCAATTCGATGTAAGTGGAATAACGAAAATTATTAATTGGAGCCCGTTCAATTCGTTTTCTCATTTAAATTCGCGTTCGACAATTTATCCTTGAATACTTCAAAATAAGCTGTTACGATGATATGCGCCCTCAAATCGGTGTTCGTGCGACAAATTTTCTAATTTCGAATTACAAAAATTGAACACCGAACCCATTGCTTTAATTTAAGGGTTTAAGGGAAAGAAATATAAAAAGGAAATTTGAAATGTTAATTAAAGTATTCGTGCATGGTTGAGTAATACGAAGCAAGATTTGAGAACCATTGGGCCCCTCTTTCTAACCGTGGTCGCGACAACAACAACAAGAGAAGAGGGGATAGGGCTGTTGGGACTCATCCAAAGGTTGAGTCCGACGGTCCGTTGCCGCGGAGCGCTCTCTCGCAAAGAGATGGAGAAGCGGAAGGACGAGAAGGAAAGAGAGGTAAAGGGAAAAAGAGATGGAAGGGGCGCAAACGGGCCCACTCGTGGTGGTTGGGCCCTGGCTGGTATCTCAATCAGACCGAGCGCTCGAGTCACAGGTTGGGGTGCCCTGGTACTCTGGCTCTCTCACTTGCGCCTCTCTCTTCCCCTCCCTTCCCCACTCGATCGCTCTCGCTTCCTCTCTCTTTCTCTATGGACCCCTGTGGGTGGAATATGGTGGGGAGAGGGTCCGGGAGAAAAGAGTATTTCCATGTATGCGGGGTATATACGAAGAAGGGGGCCTTCGGCTCCGGAGCCGTCACAACTCAATCTAGTTCCTCGGAGTCTGCGAGCGTGCACGGTACGTTCGAAACACTCTCTCGTCTCAGCTCTGTTTACGCCCGTTTTTCTACACTCCGAACTCTTATTTATTTTTATCTTTTGTATCCTCTTCGATCTAACAATATTTTTGACCAAAAATAAACAAACTTTTGACACTTGAGGGACGTACGCGAAGAAATATATCGTAAAATATATCGTTTTTTATAAGAGTTACTTCCCCTGGACTTCCTAAGTGCGTTACAGTGGAGGTGAAAAGAGTTTTTCGTGAAAGTGCATTTTGGAAAACAATGTGATTGCGAACATACCCGGAGAACATTTCTACAAATAAAGGTGAGAAAGTTTAGTACTCTTGCTTCATTATTTGGTCAAGTGAACCGGAAGAGGGACTGAAAACAAATAATTCGTTCGTTCATATATTTCGGTGATAATAGTGATTTTTGACACCGTCGAAAAATTCGTTGGTCCAAAGTCAATGACGTGCGGAAGTTTTGACTTGGCGAATGTTTCATCACCACGAGGTTTCTCGACTCGACAACAAAAAGACTTGGTTGAAAACTCTTCTCGGAAATATTATTCTCCTTTTTTGAGCCTTTCGTTTTATTTTTTACCCTCCTGTCCATCTCTCGTTGTGTTCTTGAATACGCGATCATGTACGATGCCCCGAAGCGAAGATACGAGCTCATAATCGCCTCGTCGAGTTTTCGAAACAGGCAAACGTAATTCCGACGATTTGTCACTGTCATTCGACCAAGCAGCGCTGGATCCTTCATTTTTATAGGGAGTCTCGAGTTTGCGATCGATCTTCACTCGTGCTTATAGAGCATCGATCACCAGAACATTCCAACAAGGATTTTATACGAGCCCCAGACAGACAGACTTCCAAATGCTGTAATAACTCTCCCTCGAAGTACCGCCGCACTCCTTCATTCGCTACGAAATCGTTTGCGATTTCATTCTACGTTTATCCCAAAAATCTCGCAATTCTTTTCGGCGAAGTTTAAAATTTTTCTGCCGATTGCGTTTCCGAAAAACCCATGGACGAGTCGAGAGAACTTGGATTTCCGGTCAATATACAATCTTTCTAAATCGCTTTCAACCTTCCTCAATAAAATTAAATAAATCGAATTCCCGACTAATCTTTTTCTATCGAACATCAACGAAAATATTTTGTCTGACGAAAAAACCATTTGTGACTTTCTCAAGGGATAAACGCACCTGAGAATGCAATTAGGATGCATAAGAGACACGTGCCGTTGTTTTCATTCGTTTGACGACATTACCAGCCGATTTATACCGCACACTCAGAATCTTAACAGCCTATTACGTATTACGAGCTTATTACTTGGTAATGTAAAATTATCCGAGAACGATTATCTTCGAGAAACCTGACAGGCATGAACAACGTTAATTCTATCTTGTTAATAATATTTTTTAAGTCATCATTCAACGTCTCTCGCCAGTGACTCAGGGTTGAAGATATTTTCCCGTACGATGCATTCGTATGCAGCTCGTGAATATCTCTCAAGGCTTTCTCAACCCCATCACAACAAGCCTCCATCTTGAGAATGACGTTGAAATCTTGCGGCAGCTCCGCAGTTTAATTTAACATTTTTTTGTTTTCGCAAATTACGAGAATTCAAGAGCGGCTGCATAGGCCATTACCGAAATGAACGCCTCAACTCTTTTCATATTTGTTTTTTACACTATTCAAACTAACAGTCAAATCAGGATGTATAAAAACCTTATCAACTTTTCCAATTCGCTCTTTTCTTGTATTTTTCTTAATTTTCATCAGTTTTCCTTTCTCCATTGGGATACGATGGAGCCGGAAATTCAGTTGAGAACGAATCTGTACTTATCAGTTATATATTCACGTTATTCTCAAGCTAAATTTTGCCGTTCGGTAAAAAAAAGGAGGTCGAAACGACCCCGAGTATGTCCAGTCGCATGCGTCCATTGAAAAATTAACATGAATTACCTGCCAAGTACCTAAAAAACCTAGAATGCTCCTTGTACCTTCGAAGTAAGAAAACATTAAGGAGAAATCTCGCGACGGAATGTAATGCAGATTTATATGCACACTGCGATCGGATCAACATCCTGGAGAGCTCGGATCGAAACGTATCGACATTCGAATGCGTTCACATCGACATGTACGCAGTGAGCAAGAAATAAGTGAGCCGGAACTTGTCACCTTTCACGCCAGGCTGAACGCACCCGCGTTAGCCGAGCCTCGCCTCATCGTCAGCCACGATCCAAATGTCTCGATGAATTTTTTTCTCCTGATGGAAGCTATGAGCGCGTGGAATGCAAGGATTTGTGTACCTCTCGTTGGAACATGTTTTAGAGCGTCAGCTCTGAAACAACTTGCCCGGATATTTGTGGGCAGGAAAAAAGAACAGACTCCGCACGATCGAGCTAACCAATGCTATTGAAGGAGCTTATCTCTCGTTGAAGGAAAATAAAGACGACGTATGAAAGAAAATAACACGGCTGACAGTGTTGGCTCGTTAGCTCGAGGAACAGGCTTCGATGTTACTATAGGATTTATGTGTTTTTGTGCTAATGAACTCGTGCCGGTGAATAAGCTCTTGGCGTCAAGATCACGGGGTTTCAGACTTTTGCTCTGTCGTCTCTTGTCCCGCGCCCGATCGTGACTGGTGTCCTCGTAACTAGCAACGCTCAGTTACACTAGTAACATTATTTATATGGTAACCAGACCAGAAATCGAAGAGTAGAAGTGGAATAAGAAGAGGCAGTTTAGTGAAGAGAATGGGCAGTTATCTATCGGGATGTTGCTGCTTCCTAAATTGGACCACCAGAAAAGAGGAGGTCGAGGGACCTCTAGGGAAGCTATTTTTGGTTTTTTTTTCTCAATTTGCATTTGGACTGCGTGTGACATTGCTGCTGCTCATTTCTTCGTGTCGTATCTCGAATAGACTTTCCGCGAATCCCTTTGAAAAATTCTGGCAAATGATCCTAAATTCTTTTCTACCAGACTCGTGGTTTCTTCTTATTAAAAAACAACATTCACGCATGCCGAGTGTCGGGTGAACGTAGACATGACACTCGAATGGCAACGAAAGTCGTAAGGAGCTTGGGATTTCTCGAATAATCGACAACCAACGATTTCCGGCTGTCGAACCTTCGAAAAAGATTCCTTCGACTCATGCCGCTGGTTTATGACGCAAATGAACACTCGCGCTTGGGTTTTATGCCGTAAAACGTGCGGAAACCTCGGGCACAGCCAGTGAAGCACGACTAAGATGAATTTACGGTTAGAATGGTCCAGTCTCCTCTTTCTTTCTCATCGCAATCGCAAAGGCCTCTGAATGTTTCGATTTGTACTTTACCCAAAAGAATCATCACTTTTGCATCTGTCGAGTTCGAATTACTTATCAGTGGGTTCAGGCATCGTAAACATGGCTTTCTTTCCAGTGCTTTATTTTTCTAAATAAATCATCGATGTTCACAGAAAAAGATCCTCGAAAACAACAAAATGTCTGGGACAAGAAGGGACCGATGAGACAGTCACGATGTTAGTGGCGAATGACAAATTCGATTGTATCGTGTGTCGTCGACCACGAGAACAATAGCAAGGAGAAATTGTATTTGGGCGACGAGAATATCAAAAGGGATGCTAATCATTGTGAAGCACGAAGAAGATCGAGCTAATACTTTGTACGGTCGAGAAATCGGTAGCGTTATACCTACGATTGGTTTCATCGCTGGCTATACGTCAGTTTAAGCTCGGTAAAAGGCACGTCGTGACTGTTAAATCCACAGTATTGCATTCAGAGATCACGTTTACACTCGAACGCGGTGAATGCATATGCGTATATGGTCGAAAATGGGCTCTCGATTGCACACCCGGAAGTTCGTGTGCAGTTGAGATTTCCACACAAAACTATATGCCCCAAATTTGAGCTCACATTCATACTTCACTTCTTCTTTTCGAATATGGTGAAGATATTTATTTTTTAGATTGTCGTACCGATGACTCTCAAACTCGTTGTTGCAACGAAATTGTCGAAAAACATCATTTTCTCTGCGTCGATTGCTTCAGGTTTGGATAAAAAGTTTCCAAAGGCATTTTTACCCCAAAGAAATGCGTCAAAAAGACGAGCAACGTGTGGGAAAGTGAGTAACTTTTGCAAAAATGATAGGAAGTACATTTTTTTAAGTATCCCGATAAAAGATGCGTTGCATTAATAAATAAAAGGTCTTTATCGAGGTCTGCCCGGTTGTTTATACGCTTTTGGGATTGCAGCAATCCTTCGCGGAGTCGGGGCAAAGACGAGCGAGCAAAGGCTCGCCGCTCAATTACATCGAACGTTGCTAATAACCTTCATGATCCTGCTGACGTTACACCCTTCCTCCTCTTTCTTTGACTCAATTATTTCGTTCCCAACACGATATATGAATCGATATAGTTACATTACAAGTGATGAGCGAACGTTTGAGATCTGAGGCTCGCTCACCAACCTCGGGGCAAATGAAACGAGAGCAAGAGAAGAGCTGAAGATAATATTCGCCGATTGCGAGAGAGAGAGCGCTCTACCGTAGCCGCCACTTAATGACAAGCTGCCTCATTACCTAAATGATCTTTACATACGAAATGCAGTTTCTTGTGTACATCCGACATCGAGCAATCTTTGCCGCTCGTTCAATATCAATTATGGACGATATAGTCGGAGCCGCAGCATTAGATATTTCCCAGAGATCAAACGGAGTAAATATCTTGCAGTAATTACATCTACCGCGTACAAGTTGTACGTCACGAAAAAGATTAATGATCCGTCTCCAGTCGTGTAGATATAAAAAACCAGTTTTTGTTTAACGTTTCCTAAGAAAATATAAATACGGAGAAATGAAAAACATC
This sequence comes from Venturia canescens, assembly GCF_019457755.1. Lineage (NCBI taxonomy): Eukaryota > Metazoa > Arthropoda > Insecta > Hymenoptera > Ichneumonidae > Venturia > Venturia canescens. The sequence continues at coordinate 14,573,732 of NC_057426.1, forward strand.
TTACAGGAAAATGATGCTCTTTAAGTATACCCCACCATCTTCACAATATTTTCCATGTATTTTCTTCGAGTTTATTCTTGCACAAAAATCTTTCAGGTTTTTCTTTAGATCAATCTCTGAACAAGTTTACGCTCAAAATAAACGGACGATCGTTATAATTACATCGATCCCGAAATAAATAATTGAAAAGCAGAAAATTCGATATAAACGTATAGGAAAATAGATTTTTTTTATCTGTCGCGTAGATATAAAATATTCGTGCTCTCAACGTAAGCCGAGATCCTAGTTACAGTTTGAGAACGAGATAATTTGAGACTCTCCGCGGAAGAGCAGCATAAATCAGATCGAAAATGATCTAGCTAACGAAATCCTTCATAAATTATTCATTATGCTAATTTTTCTCATCTCGCAATGGAAACCACAGACCTATAAAGCCTCGGGACAATGATTATCTATAAGAAAATATTACCAAAAATAATCTGGCTGCATATATATTGTAAATTACAAATTAGTAAACGCGTATCTCAAATTTACTTCTTCGGCATTCTGATCGAATCGATCATCAGCTAGCAGGTTCTCCGAGTATTTAATCGAGGAAATTTTTTTTCTCGGTAATCAAGAGACGCGGTAGCGGCTCGACGCCAAGTATTAAAAGCAAAAACGAGAGTGTAAAAGAAAAGTCAGCGCGAGCCCTGCCGCACTCTTATATACGCGAATATGTCGATTTATGACGTCATAACGTTTTTCAAACCGTTCTCACGAACAAACCATTGTAGTTAAAAATCTGAAAATGAGTGATGATTTTTTTTCGATTTTTCTCTTTTAATTGATCCTTGTTGCAAGTAAATCCGTTCACTCAATGCCGAGATATGACGGTTTAGGCGATTACAATAGAATGTTTCGGTACGCTCTAGTCGCTTGGAGTCAGAAAGACTTAAGTAGCGCGAAGACTCGTTCCCTCTCTCTCCCACTCGTTGTAGCGTGGCAAGAGATCTGTACATATATCCGAAAATGTTCTTTTTAATGCTACTGCACCGCTGGTTTAGATATTTGGATGCAACAAGGCGCATTTTGAAGGCAAGGCATTTAGCTTTACTTTGGTGTATTCGAAAAGCCTCTACGACTTTTTTTACGGGTACTACGTCATTTCGAAAAACGTTGATATTTTGGTTCGTTCGATTTTTTTGAATTGGGCCGCGAATTCAGATAAAACATTTTGTCCTCAATTTTTCGATTTTTTTTACATTTATTTTCCAGTGGAACCTCGAGTACATTGTAGTAACTCTAAAACGATGGGGTTTTTTGATAAATTGGGAGAGAGAAACATTTTTTACTTCTTCAATTTCAACACATTCGAATTTTATCAGATTTTGCAAATTTTTTCATGCAAAAATGTCTACTTCAAGCGTTGATAAATAGATCTGGAATTATCGAGAACTATGGAGTCGTGTTAGAATACCCAGAGTGGAAAAAGTTTCATTTTCATGTTTGATTTTTTTATATTGTTATTAACCGGTTGACTGGACGCTTTTTTCAGTTTTCGTGCCAAAACTGGTACGAGCCAATAACATACCGAAATGCACGAAAATGTCTTTCTGGGGGTTTTCGAAATTGCTGATTTCATTCCCAAACTTAATTTTTACGTAGATACCCTCGAAAGGGGTAAAAGTTACGTTTGATAGTGTATATTTCAGATTTTCCAGTGGCATGTTTTTTATGTTATATTACATAGAAAATCCAAGTTTTTTAGGATACTAGACTTATCGAACACAAACAAAATTCACTATCCCCGAGGGGGTGAAAAAAGGGTAGGTGGTGAAATTTTCAAATTTTTCAATGGGGCTTCTTGGTGCAATATTATGTGAAAATTTAAAATTTTTTAGCATACTATCCTCTTCTATCGAAGTATACCCCGAACCTTTATTTTTCACCCCTTGGTAGATCGGGAGTTTTGATTTATTTCGACAAAAGACTGTCATGCTCTAAAAACACACAGTTTTTATGTGAAAAAGCATAAAAAATTCTCGTTGAAAAATCTGGAAATTTCACCCTCAACCATTATTTTTCATCCCTTTGGGAATAGTGAATTTTGTTTTATTTCGATAAAAGATCGATAAAAGTGTCCTGAAAAATTTGGATTTTTCATGTTTTTAAGCTATAACTTAAAAACTTACAAGTGAAAAATTTATTTTATTTCGATAAAAGAGTCCAGTGTCCTGAAAAACTTGGAATTTCCATGTCATGTAGTATAAAAAATAGCAAGTGGAAAATCTGAAAATTTCACCCCAATCTTTATTTTTCACTCCTTCGTGGATATTGAATTTTGTTTTATTTCGATAAAAGAGTCTCATGTCCTAAAAAACTTCGAGTTTTCATCTAATGTGGCATAAATACTTGCAAAGGAAAAATCTGATGTTTCACCACCAACCCTTATTAGTCACCTCTTTGGGGATAGTGAATTTTGTTTCATTTTGATAAAAGAGTCTAATGTAGAACTTGGAATTTTCATGTAATATCGCATAAAAACTTTCCATTGAAAAATTTCACTCTTAACGCTTCATTTTCACCCCCTTCAAGGGATGCAAGGTAAAAATTAAACCCGGAAATCGATTCAGCACCCAAAAAAAATCCCTGAAAACAATTTTTTGTTCCAATCGGTTGAAAATTAAAAACGAGATTTCAATATGTATGTACGCATATGATACATTATTAACAGAATTGACCCGACTTTTTTTGGTACATATATGATACAATACCAGTGAACCAGTTAAACGTGGTATGAGACATCGATGCTCGTTTTTGAGAAACTTGTGGATTTTGCGGATTGTGAGAAAACTGTTGAATACCAAAGGTGGTACCTTCGATAAGAGACAAACATTTAATGGCTATTTTTTACACAATCCGCGGTATCTTTCCTATGAGTTTCTCAAGAATGCACTTCGGTGCCATGTCTTATTATAAGGAAATCGGTCAATAAAAAAATCAAAATCAAAAATGAAACTTTTTTTACTTTGGATATTCTAATACGACTTCATAATTCTTGAAAAACCCAGATCAATCCATAACCGTTTGAGGTAAAAAATTTATTTAAAAAATCTGATAACATTCTCATGAGCTGAAATTGAATGAATGGTAAAACTTTTCTCTCTCCCTTCAAATTTAATAAAAAAAACCGCATTGTTTCAGAGTTATGAAAATCAAGGTACTTGAAGTTCCACTAGAAATTGGATGGAGGAAAATGTAAAAAAAAAATCAGTGAATAAAGAATCGCCGACGCACATCACTTTTCGGTGGGAGTCCTGTCAAGTTCGACGACTCAAAAACTATTGTGCTAAATTTATATACAAATCGTTTAAAATATCCAATAGTGTTATCACTTTATGGTTTCACGTTAATTTGTTAGGCACTTCAAAAATAGAAGGTGCTTTTTTATAATTAAGGTCAAGATGCTATGTGATGATTTTTTGGAATACGAATGATAAATACAATTTGGAATATTTTGAATAATATGCATTTTTTCGATTTCGTTTTGACATGATTTACCGCAATTACGTCTGCTGCAATTGATGCTATCCGCAAAAAATGGGTTATTTAAAAGCAGCTAAGACTTTTAGCGTACCAAGGTTGACGTTGTTTCGATTAGTGAATGAGGAATAAGGTCTTTCTATTGCAGAGCTTACTAATAAAGTGATTAGTCAGAAGCTCATTGATGAACATTGAAAATCCCTTCATAAATTGAGTTACTGGCAGATGTTGGTTGAAAGGATTTTTGAAACTCAACAAACAAATATTGTGTATAAGACAGCCGACAAGAATCTCACAAGCAAAAGCCAATCGTTTTACCAAAAAGAAAATTAACAAATTTTGTGATAACCTTGAGAAAATATTATCCGAAAATCACTTTTCGGCTACGCGTATATTCAACGTAGATGAAAGTGGACTATTCATCGCGTTCAGATTAAGATTCTAAAAATCGTTCGTCGTAAAGAAAAAAAAACAAATTGGAGGTACATATGACATCGACTGAAAGAGAATCGCTGATAATTGTTGTCCTCTGTACGACTACAGCAGGAATATTCATACCTCCCAGGATAATTTTGCCTCGAAAAAATATGACGGATAGATAATTTTCCAGTTAATATGAAGTAAAGTTGATTTTAAATACACCGATTCCAATTTACCTGCACCCTAAGTCGAATGTCATTTTTTGCTCAACTCGAATGTTGACGAAGTTCTCAAGGAAGTTGAGGCCGTACAGTCATTTTTTTACCCAAAAGTTATGACCTGTACCTTTCAAAAGTTAGGCCAGTTTGGCAACGTTGCATACACTTTAACCCTTTCAGACCGAGACCTATTTCGCGTTGACGGAAAATGATTCCCTTCATAATTTTATCTCAAAATACTTTCTAGTTTCCGAATCCATTGTGACATTTCGGTTTTTTTGTTGGGAAATATGAATTTTTGAATGTTCGCTGCGCGCAGCACCAGGTTCTTGGGGAGCAAAATCAGGAAAATTTACGAATGAATCTAGCACCGAATACCTTAAATACATCATATTAGCTTCCCTTTGAAAGGAAATAACATTTGGAGTACGAAAAAAAAATTTATACCCACTTTTCTTTTGCGATAACTAAAGCACCTTTTCACACAATGCCAACTCAACATGAAACGCCGACTTCATATTGATATTTCGATGAGTTAAAGCAGTTTATCTCTTGGTTTAGGAGTATCTAAGGTGCAATCTAACCTTGCGTGATTGAAATAGGCAGTTAGAACCCCGACCTTAATGACCGATGCAGTTTCATTGGGCCTGGAAGCGCGTGTTGCGTAGAAGCAACATACGGTCCGAGAGGGTTAAAGAAGAATTGGGAATAAAAAGACGAAAAACCGGTGAATGCTCAGTCGAAAATACTTCTGTTCAATTATCAGTCTGAAAAAAATTGACATTATTCGATCAGCAAGCCCTGCTCATGTTGCCCAAAAAATTTCGTACTTTTTACATCATTTTTAACGGAGATTTCACTGAATGTGTCTTGACTTCCATAAGGTTACATACTATTTGGCCCAAATTGTTATTGATTTTTCTCAGCAACTACGCTCCTAAACTGTCTGAAAATTAAACTGATTTTTTTTTACACTTCACTTTATAAGAAGCAATCGGTTAAAAGCGATGACATCATTTTCATTCTAATGCTTCAACTTCCTTAAGTGTTTCTTTTTTTTTAATTTTTTGCTCGAGGTGATCAAAGCTTTATAGTTTTTTTAACGTTTTCATGCAGTGTTCCACTATTTATATAACTTTAAATTCGCCAGAGTATTTTCAAACGCATTATCTCTTTCTGCTCATGCAAAATTTCTTTTTTTTCTCTTTCTCATCTGACGACACAGATAAAATAGAAAAAAATCGCGGTTTAAATGTTGAAAGAATTATGTTTGTCTCATCACTACGCTCCTCATAGCTTCTTTCGCTTGAGTACTGAAAAAAATGGCGATTATACATCGCATATATGCGAGATGCTCGCTGCAAGATCTCTTATCGTTAAAAGCGAGAAGCTTCTTCGCGTTCTTGGGCCTCTCCAAAGGGTTGGTATAAGCATGGTTCGTACGATACGAGCTTATACTACCTGTATTAGCACCGAGTATATGTATAGGAGTAGAGAAAAAGGAGCAACTGTTCAGAGCACCTGCTCGCGATTCTCTCGATAAATCCCACGTCGCGTCGACTGCACACGTCCTGCTAGAGTCGTATATACCTTCCGCTCAAAGAAACCAAGTAAAAGCAAAACCAAGTGGCCCAAAGATATTCTTCCTTGGAACATGGCGAGGCTCGTTTGTGCGCGCATGCGCACTAAATCGGGCGCGACTTTGTGATGGAAAAGCATGCAACGAGTTTTTGGTCTTCGATGCGGAGACGCCAAACAACCTCGAACGATTTTCAAAACCTTTCGAAATTCATTCTAACATGGCCGTGTTTCGAGAGATCTTAACCTTATCAGAGAGTCGATACAGAGGCCGCACATGTTTTCCTGATTAGGTATTATGCAAGATCTATATGCCCAGTCCGAAAAGCATACTCTTTTTCTTATGCGTCTTTAATCATATATAATTATCCCATTCGTGGCTGCTTATTCGTGCGCAACGAAGAACTTGCACAGCGCTGCTCTTTGTTCGTACATAACCTGCTAACAGCGCATGCCCCAGGAACTCGTTCGAAGGCCCGAGGGGAAGTACGGGTGACCTAACATTTAAGGGGATTTATTTAAACGAATGCATATCAATCGTTCGATCTATAAAAAGAGGATAAAAGTGGAAGGACTCTGAAAATGTTTCGAAACTGAAATACTTTCGTAATCAGAGAAAATAGACATTTTTTAAGTTCTCCATTCAATGCAGATTTTCATATTGAAGTCTCCGACACGAGAATTCTCAAAACTACACCACTCTTGGACTAGCTGGTGCGAAAACTTCACGTAAAGTGGTTTCTTCATTGATCCGTCGATTACCACGTGTGTTCGAATGCTAAGGCAAACAGCTGCTACTGATTTATCAAAAAAGGAGAAATTTGGGGTATCCGTAAGACCGGTTGAAAAAAAAAAAAGCAAATACACAAATGATTTGTTTGCGTTTGGAATAATCGCGGGATAGAGCCACTCGTTAGTCGAGCATGGGCAAACACGAGAGTAGATAATTTACCTTCGGGTCTTTGACTTTACACGCAGGTCCAATATTTACATGACGCCTGATCGCTGTGATGCTATAACACTCATACGCACACACAGGGAGATACATAACGCTGAGAATACCCGAGTCTGTCAGAGGGAACGAGAATTACCCGGTCTTTTGTCTCTCTCTCTCTCTTTCCCGAGTGCAAACAACAACCCGAGACTGTCGTAGCGACGTTTTTTATCTCCTACTACCTCAAGCTTTCAATCTTTCTCTTTGGCATCATTTGTCCATATCTTTCTCATCAATATACGCATATATAAATATGTCTCTTCCTTTCTCGGCCGAAGAAGCCGAGTGCAAACAAACAATCACGAAATGTAAACTCTGATAAAACTGTCAACGAGCGTCGCTCGTTCAACTCGACGTCATAAGACTCATCTTCAGCACCGTTGAATTTATTATCGTTGCTCGCAAACTATATCATCGTTAGCATGTGTCGCATCATTCTCATCGGAAGAGATCGTATCGCTTCGGCGTGGAGTTTCTACGAATTTTCATTTTTCAGTTCCTAGTTACGAGTAACAGCAACATCTCGTAATAATAGTAATAAGGAGAGAGGAGAATCATCGGCAACTGGAAAACAGCCACCTGCTAATTCTACGCCTATTTAGCATCCCGCTACTTTCGTGAGACTCCGTTTTTGCCATTCCGTCATAAGTAATTTGCAAAGAAACTTTCTCGAAGATAATAATGTAATTGGTCCTGGTAGTCCCGATCTCCGAGCGCTGAAGATTATTCTTCGGCCTTTTTGTTTCTCTTTTTTCTTTTTTTGTGCTACCGGGCAGAGGATTATAGTTTAGAGGCGCACGCCCTTCGGGCGGCTTTACAAGTGGTGATCGGGCCTCTCCTTCTCTCTTTCGCGCTCCCTAGGCCCTTGAACCGGGCCTAAGAAGGCCCGGTTCAAAGATGGGATCGGTTGTGACGGGCGACGTTGGGAAATTTCAGAAAGGTTCTCTCTCACAAGGAACCCGGCCCGCGACCAATCGTCGGAGGAACCGAATTTCTGGACCCACCACTACGCAGCCGAGGAAACCTGGCAACGAGGGACAGATGGTATAGAGGGCTCAGCGACCAACGGTTTCCCCCCTTACTCGTTCTCGCACCCAGTCATCTTCAACTCGCCCTCCTTTACTGTCGTTTAGAACTTGTGCAGGACACACAACAACCGCGAATGTAAGAGTCGATGCATTTATACTGATGCTCAGAAAGCCCTTGAAAGCCTTTTTTATGCTGTTTCGCGCATTCGCTTTCGCGTTCCATCTACCCTTCGATCGTCAAAACATTAGCTAAGTTGGTGCTTTGTGCGACCAAGTTTTGTAATGAAAATTATGGCAACCGGAAGCGTACCATCTCGTCGGCCGTTGGCCATCTCTCCTACTGGGCTTGTTTACATGAAGAAATGGGGGCCAGGGGTCAGACAAAGCAGCGTAAGCGAACGAGGAAGAGGCAAGTTACTCGAATTTATTGGGTGAACAGAGAACGGAGCCCAAAGCACGTGCCTCCATAGGTATATACACTTGTTTTACCATAAGCCAGGGGAGATGCAAGGGGCTCGTCCACTTGTTTCGACCCCTTCCCAATCACTTTGTACGCTCCCTTGCACTCCAAAAGAGCAGCAAAACATTGGAGCCGCAAGGACAGCATCATGCACGATTGAACATCGACCGCATCCGATGACCGCAAGACGGTGTTCGATATCGCTTTCATGTGCCACGCACGGGAGGCTGTTTCACGAAAAAAATGAAAAACAAAAACAAACGGTATTAACCGTACACCCCGACATCGAGTCTACCAAAAGTTCTGGGTGACACGGAGCCTCGAGAAAAGGTCATCGCCCGAAGCTGTTCAGAGCCGTTTGTTTCCGATTGCGACTACTTGTGTCTCGTTTCGTGAATAGCCAAGACCGGAGGTCACTTTGAAAAACGGCTGCTAAATAACCTCCGACAGCCCTTTTATCCTGCAGTTTTTCTGCACCAGTTGCCAGAGCAAACTCCCTCCAAATTTTAAGTTCCATGCGGTCTTTCGGTAATAGCGAACGAAACAAGGTCCGAAAGCACGTTGGGTAAAACGCGCTTCTCTCTCTACCGTCCCTTTGCCATGAATTTCTCGTTTTACGAGGTTCACTATATCTCTGCATGTTCGCCGCTTTATTTTTCTTCTTCTCGCGACACTTTTTCTCTTTCACTCGTTATTCCGACGGAGCGTGAACTTGCATTCCACGACAAACTCGAAATAAACCTGAGGCTGCTCTTATACGGGAAGACCGAACAACTACTCGGTGTTCCCGCAGGAAGAAAGACGCGAAGCAGAGCAATGAGAATCGAAAATAAGTTTGTCTGTATTCGGTAAGTGTATGACAGCATCTACAGAAAAAATAGTCAAGTTTTTCCTCCACGCGAAGAATTTGACAGCGAAAAACTTGAGCCGACGCCCCCCGATTTAACCTAACACAACGGAAGTTTGAGCACGTCTCTATCGTACAACGAGCGAAACACTGATACACCACTCGTTCGAAACGCAAACGAATCGCTCGACGTTCTCGAAGCAAAACGATCCCCGAGATCATTTGAGCTGGTACACACGAGTCAAGAACCCAAGATTGTAATGCGGCGAATGAGTATAATTAACACAATGCGTTGGTTGTCTTTGATAAATCAGGGTCTGAGGTCAAGAAGACAAACGTGAAGAGTCTTCACTTTCCCCTCGCTTCTTTCTCCCTTTTGCAACACGTATATCGCAGCTAACACATGCACGTCGATACTAACCAGCGGAAATGAATACGAGTCAGCTAAGAATAATAAATAAGAAGGCGTACGAGCGATCATGCAGCCATTCGCTGACGAGTAACGATGCATGTGCAGCTAAGAGCTTTCATAAAGAGCTAAGACTTTTTTATTGTACCCAAGTACTCGAAAATGATCGATTAATGTACAATGAAGTAATGGTTGATCGATTAATCATTCACTCTCGTGACTAATTCCCCCCCGTAACGAATTTCATTCGCATACTATAATCTCTTTTAACATCCATGTTCACACTGAATAAACTCCGTAAGGGATAAGCGCGTACTGTAGCAAATTCACATTGCACACTCCCTTTCATTGCGGTACAGTCCGAGACCAACGACCAGAGGCAAGATTAAATCTCTTCTTGCCTCTTCTCCTCGCCGCACGATCGCGGACAATGCACCGGATTAATTTGCTCGCCACACCACTCTAATTAGCATCAACGACAATCGAGTTTTTGCGAAAGAAAAGAATTTCAAGGGCTTGCTTCCTTATTACCAAGAATCAGCCTTGACTGAGACACTCCTTAGATTTTCTCTCTATCCTGCCAGCTGAACGGGACTTTCACTTCCATTGTATAAACTTGAACACACACACACACACAGACACACATACTGATTGCGTGTGAAAAGAAATTTGAAAATATGGAATTATCGATTTGCTGTGTTGAGATGCTACTCGTCTACTGCCAGATTACAAAGGACTTGAGTTGCGGAAATATAAATTCTGGATCTTCTCAAGGTCTTTAACCTCTCTGCTTCGAAAATCAAAACCTTTTTCATTTTATCTATTTTTAATCGCAGTTTGTCGCATGTCTCTCCGAGTTATCCATTCGCTTAGACTCTGTTTTTTTTTTCTTCGATTCCCTAACGGATAACCTCAAACATACACTTTTACTGGGGAGTGACCTAAAAATATCGACTTGACACTTTTTTTACTTGTATCTCTCTCTCTCCCCACTTTCGCGTCCCGTGGGTGTAAATTGGTATGGCGTGGTACCACGCGACCGTAGTACGGTGACATTTGAGAGCTTCTTTGAAGCAGAACGCAGAATTCTCATTGAGCGCAACATTGATAAGATTTGAATGAGAGAGAGAGAGGTTGAAAATGGCCTTAAAGCGGATGAGAATTTTTTTATCTCTCGCGTCGTCGTGCTCGAGAGCACGTACACCCACGTGTCTTGATTCTGCTTTCATGTCGAAGATTATTTGAACGTATGGGCATACACACGTGATGAGAGTGGCACATGCATCTGGAGCGTCTCAAGTTTCGCGTCATTTTGATCGAGCTTGCCAAACATTATACATTTGCATGCGAGCAGGCCTCCCTTTAACAACCTCATAAACTCATCGATGCAAACTGACGTGAGAACTTTGCCGAGATCTATTCTTCCGAGCCGCAAACAATAAAATAAACAAAGAACAAGTTAAATGCGTTATTGATGCGAATTATTCGAAACTTAAATTTATATGTTGCCCGTATTTTCTTCAATTAAATTTTTCATCCGAAGCTCATTCCTCGATGTTTTGGTGCTTGCAGGAGGATGTCCCGGGGCGCGAAGGCCTTGTACGCGCTCGTGCTCTCGACATTGATCTCGTTTGTCCGAGCTACAACTAACTCGAGCGTAAATACCGCGAAGACGAGCTGCGAGGTCGCTCGTCTGAGATGTGCTTTTAGAACGGGATGTGGATCAGCCCTCCAACAATATCTTACAAGTTGCACTGCTGACCTTCAGAGTGATTCTAGAGGCTGTCCTGAAACATGTCAGCACGCTCTTATTGCGTTGACCAGCACGGATCAGGGCAAAGAGTTGATGTCGGTGAGTCGCCCAGTTTTTTAAAAATCTATATTAAATTACTCTCAACCAACAGCTGTCGCGTCTTTTCAATTAAAAAATTCCTTACATTCGTAATCAGTGAAAGCTAATCGATAGCGAATTATCCAAATTCCAGTGTGATTGCCCGGATGATGATTATCTTTGCAACCGTTCGAAGCAAAGAGTCGAAATTTGCAGATCGTCAGTCACGATGGCAATGAACCGAACGAGGGTTTCCTGCAGAACGGCTACGTGGATTTGCAACGCGGATGCTCTGTGCTCCAAAGCTCTGGACTATTACAACGCCTACTGCAGGAGTATGTTTCACGGGAAAAAATGTACGCCGCGGTGAGTTATCGTGTCATTAACCAAAACCGTCGAAGCCTAATGCCAATAATAACGTCAGTCCGGTTAAGGAAGTTGAGGCCGTGCAGTCATTTTTTTGACCCAAAATTTATGACCTGTACCTTTCAAAAGTTAGGCCAGTTTGGCAACGTTGCATACACTTTAAAGAAGAGTCGGGAATAAAAAGACGAAAAACTGGTGAAAGTTCTGTTGAAAACACGAACGGTGACGATCCTAGCCTCAAAAAACTGCACGGGAAACAGATTATTATTAATATAATCTCAGCAAATCTCCTAAAAATCTGAAAAAACTGACATTATTCAGCAAGCCTTGCTCGTGTTGCAAAAAAAATTTCATATTTTTAGCATCATTTTTTACGGAGCTATCGCTGAATGTGTCTTGACTTCCACAAGATTACATGTTATTTGGCCCAAATTGTTATTGATTTTTCTCCGCAACGAAGCTTCTAAACTGTCTGAAAATTTAACTGATTTTTTTTTACACTTTATAAGATGCAATCGGTTTAAAAGCGACGACATCATTTTCTTTCTAATGCCTCAACTTCCTTAAAACGAGAATTATTCATGCATATATTTCATGCACCGAGAAAAATATTGCTTCGTTAAAGTGAATCCATCGGGTTGCACAGAAATTTGAGAGATGATTTCATTTATTCGACTAACTGAAGCTAATTTCTTGCGGGCGAATCGACCAAATCGCCAAAGTATAGCGCGTGCATACATTTTAGTTGCTTCAACAAGTATTTGTTTGTATCTCGTTTTGGTTCCTCTAATTGGCCAAAGAAATTCATCATCAACTGAGCATCTGGTAACCTCTCAGATGGAGTCCAAGGTCATAGCAAAGTTTTTTTCCGGTGCAATTTCGCCAGATGCTTATTAGCCACATCGACGATTTTTATTGTTAATTTCGATCTGATTTGCGCAGGTGTCGAAATTCCATAGGGATTCTGTCGCGTCAGGAAAAGGCGGCAAAATTGAACACGTGTCTGTGCGACGGTGCGGAGGAGTACGACTGCAAAGGTATTCATCGTAACATGAATTACCTGTGCTTCGGAAAGATACATCACGACTATCACGAGGTTAAAAAGCTTTTGGCTGACACGAGGACGAACGAAGTTAAGAGAATGGGAGAGAACTCGAGGGGTTCGAGCGTACGGTCCCTAGTCAACAGGACGATGCTGATTTTCACGCTCGTCCTGCTACTGCTCACTTCAAAAGGTGAATATTCCCAAAGTTATATTCCCGAGTCAAAGGAGGCCAAGTTCTTAAGCCGGATTGCCTTGGAAGGTTATCTTGAGTTATTATATGGTTCCCTCCTTCGGAGAGACTCGCCGTCTATTTATTCAATTCTCGTCCGTGTGAGTATTCTGGCTCGAGATTAAAAATACTTGGGAAATTCAGAACTCGAGCTTCGACTCCATACGACAAATATAGAGCGTTGATGTACGTTCAGTACAAAATAATACCGAAAGAGAGCGTTGACTCGTTTCGTTCGGTTCGTCAGTGCGAGCGACGAACGAAACGTCCGCTGGTTCTTTTCCTTCGCCCTGCGCATGACCGCGAACATGTCAATTTTTCTTTCTTTTGTTTTGCAGACTGACGAGAGACCTCTCTCGGACCTGACTGGATAAGAGAAACAGTATTCCGCGTGTGAACACGACCAAAGACCCTGCGAGAAAACCGAAGCAAAAGTACGAAAAACAAGAGATAAACGGAGGGAAGAAAACAAAGAGTGGCTTTCAAGTGCCCCGGAACCGGAAGACCCTGCCACACGCGGTGAGCCGTGAGATCAGGGACAACGACCACGAAAATTTGATCGTCAACTAGAAAATGAAAGAAAAGAAGATGCATTGTTCATGGAAAAGCGTTGAGGTAGTGCGCGCAACGTGCACGAACAAACCATTCCTACAACTTAGAGCATACATATGTATAAACGCACATTTATATAAATATATATATATATATATTTACATACACGGGACCTGCTTCGAATTGATGATAGGAGAGAAAAAGAGATTCTAAAGAAACCCTACGAATCCGGAGGACGCTATGAACGAAGAAAACAAAAACAATGGGTTGGGCCAACGAGCGAAAATTTTTATCGGCAAGAGGCACAAATTCAACACTGTACATTAAGTGTATTATAGATTCATAGAAAATAATTAATTATTATGATTATAATTTTATTATTAATTTATAATATATGTCGTGTGAGCGAGTGACATCGAGCGTTTGTAAATAAATGAATATATTATTATAAATACAAATATATATCGAATCTTACGACAATTTAGGAAAAAAGACGATAGAACGTCAGATACCCGCACATTTGAGGGAAAATTTATCCAAAATAATGGCAACGTTACCAAATGAGAATCTGAAAAAAAAAACGTTTCCAGAGGAAAGGAACGAATGTGAAGATCTCGGGTTCCCGGAGCCAACCTCAACCCCGCCATTTCCGATGTTTGTAAACAATGTATGATGCAGAAAGCTGGCTATGCTCCCGTTGCGTTCGATCCTGAAAAACTGACGGACTTTACTGATGTACGCTGTCGAGAGGGTGTTCAAGGCGGGAATACAAGCGAAAGAATAAACGCGCAAGAAGAGGAAGAGATAAGAGGAGGAGGAGAAAAAGAAGCTCCGGAAGAAAACGTGAGTATGGGAAGGACGGAGAGCGGGGAAAAAAGGCCGTGGGCTTCTATTGAGCATCAGCTGTTATTGTGGACCAAGTATATACGGATCCACCGTGCTCTCTCGTCGGCCACACACGTTGGCCTCTTTCTCACTTTTTCTTCGTCTCTTCTTCTTCTTCTTCCTCCTCCTCCTCCTCCCCCTTCTTCTCCTGAGACTCTTCGCGATCTCCTGAATTTTTCCATATGTATATGTAGTACATATATATAGCATGTATACATACAATGGAGTACGCTCGTGAGCGTCTATACCATACCTATATTGGCTACCGGAACACACCGCGTTCCGGTTTTGTCTGGTGGTGAACGCAATCTGTGACCTTGCCACGAATCTTACCAACCGGGACGTATTTACCGTGACGAGAGACGTCTAGTGGGTTCGTGGAACTCGGTCGATTTCATTGTTTTTTTTTGTTTGTTTTCCAACTCCCTCCTGCACAACCCCCCGCCCAGGGAGTGATCCAGCAGTCAAAACGCAGTACTTGGAAATACGCTCCATTCATTTTTTACGAGATTAAAGCTCAATCGTGAATTTTCGGCCTGGAAACATTGCGCATGAACTTCTTTTGGTTCAATTATTTTGTTGATGCAACGACGTTAGTGTTTATCTTCTTAGAGCCTGAGAAGGCCTTTGCTGCTTGAGCTGTGTCTCAAATCGTTTAAAAAAGAAGGATCGAGGAACTTTCCCTTTAACGAGTTTGTAAATCTCAGACTGGTAATAGAGGAAGACATCCGGCCTACTTGGTCGACGGAAATAAATCACTCCTCCCCAAGCTAAACGCGCTGCTTCAATGGTTTAATGCACGCCATACGTGCTCTTAGCTCATTGAAGGAAGCTGCTATTCTTGCGATGTTTGATTTCCATGTCAAAGACTCTTCCGTTCGGCTCGTTCCTCATTCGGGTACGTATGATTTAGGTGCTCTTTGAATTTGTGTATTTTTAAACCCTGCGAGATCAACTCACGTTACCCACGTGACACGAGCACTCGGTAAGGGGACTAACGTTGGCAGAAGCTGCCCCGTCGAGGAGACGTTTGGTTTTCGTTTGTTTCCTCTCCATATGCCAGCTACTGCTTGCTTCAGAACAGGAAAGGTATCGCTCTCGCTTGAGAGAATGTTACGGCCTATAAGGCCTTCGAGTATAGCGACGAGGTAAAGAGGCCACAAAAATAAAGTCGCGTTCACCCAGAGAAAAGATTCCAAAGAACCAACAGCACTAATAATCGGGGGTAGAAGTATAAAGTTCCGAGTTGAAGGAGTGCCGGATGATCATTAGCGTACATTGATTTTCCTAACGCCGCTGGATATTAAGGAGTCGAACGAGTGAAAGTTAGCCCGAAAAGTATTTTCAGTTTCGAATTGCACGATCCTTTTTTTTCCGGTATTGTGAAGAAACCCTAAGGCTTGAGTAGTAGGGCACTGAAAACATCAGAAAGCAAAGGAAAGAGCGATAGCAACAGCACACGGGAAAAAGAGCAAGGTAGACGGTGGAAGGCTGGTGTTGACCACACACGTAGCCAACGAAGAGTCTCCGACGAGTGCGAGCGAGGCGGAAACAGACCATGAAGAAAAGAGAGGGAGTTGCGAGGCAGGGACGGAGAGAGCGTGTGTCTTCGAGCAGAGACGAGAGAGCAACGAAGAGGATAAACGGAATAAGGGAAGAGAGATGGGATGAGGGCAAGGCTGGTGCGGTAAGCAGATGGAAGAAGGAGAAATGTAGAAGATGATGATGAAGAAGAAGAAGAAGAAGAAGGAGAAGAAGAAGAAGAGGCAGAAGAAGAGGACGAAGAGAACGAAGCAGAAAGGGAGGACCCGCAGGCTCTGCGCGCACCCGGGACCACCCACCATGGCTTCAAGATCTCGCTCTAGCCGAGCTCTCTCTTCGCGTCCTTCTCTCCTTTGGACAGCCAGCTATAAAGAGTGAACGAGCAACAGAGAAAGAAAGAACCAGAGATGAAGGAAGAAGAGGAGCAAAGCATGAAAGCCGACTGAAAGTCGTCACATCACTGCGGGGGCTTTACGCGAACTCTACGGAAGGTTCTAGCTTGGGTTCTACGAGTCCGATTCCTCGGACTAATTACGCTTTCACTACACTCCGGACACACCTAGGTCACAGCAAATCTCATATAAGAAGGGAGGACTCCTGCGGATGAAACTTATGCACCGTTGCTTCGTACTGATACCTCTCTGTCCTCTCTCTTCTTTTTACGACAACTTCTAACGGCGATTAAACGAACCCCGCACGATCGTCCAATTTCATCGAACTATATCGGCACAGATATACAATTAAATCACCGTTCTGGGACTGTTGCCGGTCGAATGATTCCATTTATCGTACAGCTTCACTTCGTTCCTAACGTTTCGTCATCAACAAACGAGTCTGCCTCTTATGACCGAGTATCTGCTTGAAACGAAATTTTAAACATTTGCTTATCTAACTGTAAGTTTCGCAATTTTACAGCCTCGCTCGATGCTACCGCATCCGGATTTTATGAATGCCAATTTAATAATCTTATTTGACTAAAAAAAGAAGTACTGTAGTGCCACTTTTGATACGCAGTGTCCTCCATATAACGATGGTTGAGCACTATAAACCGCGTGGGATTTTTCAAGATGTAATAAGCCTCTGGAAAAAGAAGCTTATTACACGATTAGAAAACAATCGACTCTATACACATGCAGCACTCGAAAAATGCAGCTCAAAATTCATTGGAGCTCTGGCACCCGTTGTCCATGTTCCCCGCAACCTTACCTGAGAGGGAAAATGGAACCGAAAGTTTCGTTGAACCATCGAATGTGTATTTGTTTGCAAACGTTTGTTGAATCAGCGAATTCCTCTTTTCGGCGTCATTTCGCCTTCTATCGAGAGACAGAAAGGACCAACTTCAACTAAACACGCGTAACAACGTTCGACAGTTAAAAAACATAAAGAAAAAGAAACGAGTTGAAGCATAATAATAACGCGCTGCAACAGCAGCTACAGAGCAAGGAGTCCCATGTTGAAACATTTTATAGTCCATAAATAAGCGGTTTGGCAGAGGGGGTGAAGTGAAGTTGAAAACGGGGCGGCAGGTCCAGTGTAATTACGTCCCTAGGGAAAAGAAACGGGGCGAATGCGAGCGAGAGCGAAGTTTACACATACACGAACGACAGTTGTATATAAACAACAGATACAAAGGGCGGCACGACAGCGCTCTCAACTTCGTCAATCTCGATTCAATGACCAATGAATAGTACCTGCCGCCATTTGGTTCAAATGTCGGTCTTAGATCCTCTCAGCGATCGTTCAATCTCTCCCCATATTTTATGCTTATATTTTCTCATACGACGCCACAACATCGTCCAACTTGATGCATGGGATTCGAGGATGAGGGAGCAGATGGCATTTGCGAATGTAACTCTCGGAGCAGCACTGTGCTCTGCAATTTGAAACTAACTGCAAATGACACCCGCTCCGGTACCGATAATCGAGTGAATAATCAAATAAAAACTCGATCCTCAAGAATGGGTGGAAGGGGATTGAAGGAATAGCAACTCCACACGCTATACGGTCATTAAACCTGTATATTGCCAACACAAGAAACCTTAAGTATGGTCGTGAACGAAACAATTGCCATTCGAGAAATGAGAGCCACCCGGACGAGAACATCCGGTCAAATACTCTCTCTCTCTCTCTCTGTTTTTCTCATTCTTGACTCATACAAAGTAACGAATATGCTTCGCATAACGCGACCTAGAGAAGAAAAAGAAGAAAAGCTCCTCTCCAAGGAGGCCCCCGAAAAGTCAACTTTCACCATATACATTCTCATTTTTACAATATTCCTGATTATTTTTCAACTTAGCGTTGGTAGAAATTTAGTAAAATTGAATGTATTTTAAAATATCGCCAAATCATTTTTGCCCAATAGCATTCAGTGATGCTGGGAAGTTCTGCAAAATAGTATTATTCTACGGCTCCCGCATGGCGCAATCATAACTATACAACTTGAAAGCTCGGTTGCGCTACGACCACCAAGAAACCGGAAGATTACAGCAAATGACGCTCCGGGGGCCCCCCATGCAGACTAACCGTGGACAGCCCTCAACTCTTGGGACAGAGATCAGCCTAAGAAGTAGCAAAATACAACGTCCTACCGTTCCGGCTCGACGCCTACTCCCCAGAATACTCGGCCAATCGCCGGACCTTCCATACATTTCCCCCGGTTTCTTCTCTTCCGTCTCTTATCGTTCGTACATCTCTCAACGGCACTCGCACGAAGGTCGTTTCTCCCGTTCTCTTTCTGTTTTCTTTGCCTACAGTATACAATTATTCAATGCGACTCTACGCCAAACTTTTATTTATATTCTAAAAGTACTAGCAATCTTTTGTTTCTGATTACGAGCCAATTGCTCCCGATCAACCTTTCAACTGCGTAAAATCGTGCCTGCTGAAGCGTTGATTCTTATTGACAAACCCGTATAAAAATTCAAAATGCATGTCTCCCACAGCCTGAGTACAATAATTCTCAAGTGTGTTGTACGCAACGAATCGATCGTTTTCAACGGAACAACCTCAGACCCGCAGGACCCCAATATGTACAACCCTAACACTGTAACTATCTTGACCCCTATTTGTTCTCAGATTGCAGCACCTAAGAGCAGACTGTTGAATGGGAATTCCGGACCCTCTCGTATGTCCTGCCTCTCCGCGAACAAACCTCTCATGAAAGTCCCAACATTTCATATACTCTGCAAAATTGTTTTTGATCCTGTGAAATTGATCATTTTGACAGCCAGTCAAATAATGAAGAATATTTTCACCGGAGAATTCAACGAAATTTGCCACCTTACTCGCAGCATTCACTATAAATGTTTTCTTGAAACAAACCTATGGCTCAAGAGTTGAAATTGTTTATCGTTAACTCCACGATTATCATTGGAAAATGAATTCCTTCCCGGTTATTATGGGAAATGACGTTCCAGTAAAGCAATTCTCTTTTGACATTTTCCCGCAATTTTGGCGACATGAGATCATTCGTCTCTAATTACGCAATTATTACGGGATATTTACGAATTCAGTATATCCGACGTAAAAACAATTACCAGGGGAGAGTAGGGCATAGCGGAACACTCCCTCGAAAATTTAGAACATTTTTTTCCATTGGAAATCTTCAAAATTTCGTTATTCGGCTGAAAACATGCTTCAGAAACTCAAAATTGGAAGGAAAAAAAATTTTTTTTTTGAAAATTGATTTTTTTTTAAACAATAACTTGACTTATCAGCTCAAGATAAGCCGTGAAATAGTTATTATCATTGAAAATATGGATATTTCCAACATGTGTGATATTTTTACAATTTAATCTCATTTATACGATAACTTCATGTTACTCTTATTTTTCAAGGATACACAACTGAAAGTGAGAAAAATCACAACGCTTTTGCTTTTTTGGTAACACCATGGAAAATGGATATAATATGTATTCAATAAAACAATAACAGATCCTCCTCCTAGCGATACGGCGAACTCGCCATATCGCCATGAACTTACGATCTTATTAGAATTTCAGTTTTTCCCCGCCGACGTTGCTTCCAAGGCATAACATTGCTTGCGGTTGGGATAGAAAAATGTCTGTCTCTTAATTGCACTGAAAATGCTGTTCTAGTTTTCGAATGAGCTGGATCTCATTTCGATCTCCATCGAAGAATTCAGTCGTGGATTCTGAGTCAAATTTTAACCTGAATTATTTTCGTCATAAGATTTTTTTCACATTTCAGATGAAAATGAATGTGATGAGAACAGTGCGTTTGTTCTTCTTCCATTCATCAATTTCATTTCATAAATTTCAACCAAGTTCTGTTGAAATAGAACGTCAAGAAACGAAGAACTTTTAAGAATATTCAAAATAAGTAAAAAAAAATGGGGCAAAGTGGGCATTAAAATTTTTTCGCGCAAAGAAAAGGCCACTTCTGTACCATTTTTTCATAAAATTCAAATTTTATTTTATTTCACCACACATGTGAAAAAACTAATCAAAATCGTCAAAAAAGCCTTTTTTCGAGGGAGACTTTGCCCCATAATTTTTTTTTTATAGGATATGAGAAATAAATATGAAAAATCAATTTTTTAATACAGCAACAGTTGACAGAACGTAAGTAAATTGACACTAGCTTAACTGCTTATGGTAGCCTCTTGGCCTACGTTCTTCTAAGAGTACCATGAAATTATCGTAAACGAGATAAAATTGTATAAATATCACATATGTTGGATATATCCATATTTTCAATGATAATAACTATTTCACGGATTATCTTGAGCTGATAATTCAATTTATTGATCGAAAAAAAAATTCAATTTTCAAAAAAAAAATAATTTTCCTCCAATTTTGAGTTTTTGAAGCATGTTTTTAGCCGAATAACGAAATTTTGCAGATTGCCAATGGAGGAAAAAATGTTCTAAATTTTCGGGGAAGTGTTTCGGTTTGCCCGCCTATTCCCCGCTTTGTCCTACTATTTTTCTTTACAGCCGATCGAAAGTACGTTTCTTCCGAAATATGCATCAATCGACAGAAGATGTTTTGATGCCTGCCCCGATATTTGTTGCACGAGCGAAGCGAGTGCTGCTGGTCGGGAACAGGCATCAAATACACAAGATTAGCAAAGATAATTTATATGAATATTTGCATTTCTATGAACCTGAAAATAGAGCATTATTCCAAACGACTACATTCATTTCATCAGTCCGGACATATTATTTTTTGCCTCCGTATTGATTTCATCTGGAAGGATAAACATATGTTATTCGTCCGGAATTGGAACAGTATTAGGGTGTGCGAAAAATAATCGATATTTTTTTTCCTTTGCATTCAGCCGAGAAAGTTGAATAGCAACGAAGAAGAATAGAGGCTTCACATTTCGATATATCGAAATGTCTTTTTAAGGAAGTTGAGGCTGTACAGTCATTTTTTTTACCCAAAAGTGATGACCTGTACCTTTCAAAAGTTAGGCCAGTTTACAGTTTGGCAATGTTGCCACTTTAAAGAAAAGTTGAGGAAAAAAAGACGAAAAACTGGTGAAAGCTCCGTCGAAAACACGAACGGTGACGATCCTAGCCTCAAAAAACTGCATGGGAAACAGATTATTATTAATATAATCTCAGCAAATCTCCTAATAAATCTGAAAAAAATAGACATTATTCAGCATGTTGCCCAAAAAATTTCGGTAATTATGTAGTTTGATTACTTTTCCGAAAATCAACGAAAGAAATTTTTTTTTAGCATGGACGGCTTCGATTAGTTACCATTGATGATATTTCGTCGGGGGAGGCTAACATTTTCCATAAAAACCATGTGTTTGAGGTTTTGAAGTTATTGGAAAAATATGATGAAATATGGTATACTTGAATATTTTTGAGTTCACAACACGACAGAGCGCGCGGGCACACACACACACACACACACACACACACACACACACACACACACACACACACACACACACACACACACACACACACACACACACACACGCACACGCGCACGCACACGCACACGCACACGCACACGCACACGCACACGCACACGCGCGCGCGCGCGCACACACACACACACACGCACACACATCAAAGGTATTCTAAACCCGCCCAGCAATACCACACAAGCATCAAAAATGCTCTGAATACACCTACCGATTTCGCATAAACATCGCATATGTGTATCCGGAACAACTTTTGATGTGTGTGCGAAATCGTCGTATTGGTTCAGAAAACTTTCGATGTGTGGGTGTGGTTTCGCTGGGCGGGTTTAGAGCAACTTTGGTGTGTGTGTGTGTGTGTGTGTGTGTGTGTGTGTGTGTGTGTGTGTGTGTGTGTGTGTGTGTGTGTGTGTGTGTGTGTGTGTGTGTGTGTGTGTGTGTGCGTGTGTGTGTGTGTGTGTGCGCGCGCGCGTGTGTGTGTGTGTGTGCGTGTGTGCGTGTGTGTGTGTCCACCTGTCCTAATGTGAACTCCTAAATAGCCTGATATACGCCAAATCCCCGCATTTTTCCAACAACTTCAAAACTCCATAACTCATGGTTTTTATGGAAAATGTTAGCCTCCCCCGACGAAATATCACTTACTATAGTCCAATCGATAACTTCGAGAAGAAGAAAAAAAAATTCCATTGATTTTCGGAAAAGTAATCAAACTACATAATTACCAAAATTTCATATTTTTAGCATCATTTTTAACGGAGATATCACTGAATGTGTCTTGACTTCCATAAGATTACATGTTATTTGGCCCAAATTGTTATTGATTTTTCTCAGCAACGACGCTCCTAAACTGTCTGAAAATTTAACTGATTTTTTTTTACACTTCACTTTATAAGATGCAATCGGTTTAAAAGCGGTGACATCATTTTCATTCTAATGCCTCAACTTCCTTAAAGAAAGGATACGTTGAAATTTTATGCGGTAGAAATGTTTTCTGGTAGAGGAGGTACGTGGTAGACATTTCTAAAATTAATTATATTCATACATTTATCGATGGAAATGTTCTGTTAGAAAGTGAATCTGGTAGAGTTGTTGTATAGTAGGGTTGTGCATCGAACTAAATTTATTTTTCTACCAAACGGTAAAAACTCGTTTCTGGTAGAGATGTAAGTGTGCCAAAAAAATGTTTGCTCCCGCTGTGACAAATGACGCGCGTGCAGTTTTGACAGTGCACAAATTATGGACTTTCAGCTTTGAAATCAGTGCCGGCAATACGTACTTGTGATCGAGATGTAAAGAAAAATTCTTTATGCTTTTGATCGACGGCTCTTAATTTTTTTTCTCAATCGTTTTCATAAGAATCATTTAAAGTAAAAAATCTTAGTTCTTCGAGTTAATATTTGGCGACAAAACTTTGTCAGTGTGTTGATAACGTTGATAACAAAAGGTATAGGTAAAGCAGTAGAGCGCCGTACGATGTTGGGGTCTGCCGGGGTCGAAGGACTTGGGTAGTGGCAATTTCAGCTGCAAGCTCGTAAGGCGCCGGAGTTGAACCATAAGCGCGAACACGCCTCGATTCTGTGAATCGTCAGGAACGCGTGTAATTAAGAAGACGGTATGCGGCTATAAGACGAAGTGTGGAATGACGTACGAATACGTTTTGCGCCGTTAGCTGTGGTAATGGGTTACATGAATAGTGCCGGGGTCGATGGTAACGGCGTCACTGATTGGTTTCGTCGTCTGTGCAATCTCGATGAATTTCTCCGCACCCCTCTCCCTTTCTCTTCTCCCTCCTCCCCGTTGTACGTGATTGTGTTGATCCACAACTTTTCCCCTCGTTTCGGTAGCGCGTATTGCATTGACCTCTTTACTCGTAATCGTGCGTCAGAGAATTCAAGATTGATTCCGTTTATTCTTCACTCTCGGCGACAATTCACTTCTTTGCTTCTTCATTAGATCACAATTCACTCTGACAATATTGCCGGAGCTACATATTCACCCTGTCGCTTCATTATTACATCTTTTTTTTCACGTCCATTTTCATTTATATCTCTGAATGACATAACCAGTTCGTAGAATCTCGGTCCAAGTGGGCTTGATACGTCAATTTGACGTTCGATCGATCATGGTGGAGTTAAATGTTTCTTGCTTGAGCTCTATCTGCGCATTAAAAAATATTGGTCTACGCTACGTCGGTGTCACCACATCGTGCATCGCATATTTCCACGTCCAGGCTCTCGCCACCTCCTCAAATCGTTCCCGATCGTTCATGTACATTTCACCGAGTTCAGGCTCCATGCATACCTGCAATCAAGAGCTTAGCTGAGTATCGAACCTCCTTGCAACTGAAGAACGTCGTATTCGAGCTCAACCCTCGTTCAACGTTGGATAAAACTCAGAAATGTATGTTTGAAAAAATCAAATCGTCACTCACTTGACAGTAAGGATCCGTCAGCAAACTCTGGACGCTTATCAATACCTTTGATATTGTTAGAGCCAGAGACCAGTTGTGATGAATTGAGTCAATGCCTACGTCCCCGTGCCTTGAAACATTCGGGTGAAGTATCTTTGTCAAAAATTTCACCACTGGAGGACACATGGGGTAGCTGAAAAACAGAATTTACATGGGCCTTGATCATAGTGAAATTACTTGGGTAGCTAGCGGAATTATTTTTTTTTCCCTACTGGTGACTTTCTTCCGTATTTTTGAAATTTAATAATTTATATATTTTCTCTTAATAATGAAAAAGCATTATTAATAGAATATTCTATTATAAATTCGATCTTGAACTTCGTAGTTGCGTTAAAGTGACAAAAACAAATGATCGAAGCCGGAAAAGTGGCCAAGCAAGAAGGAAACTTTAAGGACAAACTAAGCAAAGTTCATTTTTTTTTCACCATTGCATCGTGAGTTTTGCGACAAATCGTACCTATAAGGTACTTGTAAATACAAGTAAAAGAGGCCGCCTTCATAAGGGCTTCCGATGGGCCCAGTAATGGTGGCTTGCCAATGGCAGCACATTTGGTCGAGCGGTGTAGCTTCGATTCCTTCAGGAGGATCGATCCGCAAGCTTTTAAGTTCACTTCTGAGTCGATTTCGTCGCCACGAGTTTTCCTCCATCCTGGAAGGTTCAGCCCTCAAGCACATCAGACTGAAGCACATTCTGCATGGTGCGGAAGATGCCAGACGATCGTAAACTTTGAACCAATTGTCAACATTGCCAATAGGTCTGTAGAGAGGCCAATGAATCTTGACATGTTGTTGCCATTGTTGGGAAGGTACATGAGTTAGTAACAGGCCGTACCACCGCCGGCAGACATTTGCAGCTGACCAGAGACTAACGTCGTCGAGATAGGAAAAAACGGCGAGTAACACTTCCGGCGGAAGTCTTTCAACGAGTCCTGGTTCGTTAATCGGCTCGTGTTCGTTGTGCTTGTGATTGGTCAGCATTTCAACGCGTTCAGCCAAATTTTGAGGCCTGGAAGATTCTCCAACTTCCCCGTAAGCTCGATAAATCCACGGCAATTGAGGATCGTTACTACGGGACACGTGATCAGGTAAATTTTCGTCCGGCGTTACGACGTCGTCCAAATTGGGCAAATTTTCATCTGTCTCGTCGTTCGGATCTGGCGACGTTTGGAGCCGCGTATTCACCAGCGGCTCGGCGATTCGAAGATTCGCCAATGAAATCGACTGACTCGAATTTGAACCGCTCGAATTGTTGCTCTGCGACGTCGGACAACTGGTTGAAGCCCATGAATAAATCTTGGCGTTGTTGCCAATAGCATTCTGACTCTGTCCTTGTGTAACATTGCTCGCTGGTAAAGGAAGATTATTCGGTATATTTTTATACTCGTTCGCTATTCTCGGCGGACTCGGAATAACAGGAATTACATTTTGAGGATTTGAACTCCGTGATTGTTGGCTTACTCGCCTCTCCGCGTTGTAATACAAGTCTGTTGGCTCATCATTTCCTGAATCTTCATCATCTGTTTTCTAAAGCAAAACAATAGAGGTTCGTAATTATTTTTAGTTGAAAACAAATAATGATTTGATAAATTAATTCTTCACAAATTCATATTTTGCAAGCTAAATTAAGACTCAATATCCAGCCTATGTATAACAAGTCAACTGGTAAATTGAAATATTTCTCGCATTGGAAAACTTTAGTTTATCAAAATAATCGCCTGATGAAAAAAAAATACTTACTTCACTGAATATTGGAGCTTGACGTAAGCCAATGTCATCCGGAAACAAAAATGCATGGCATGTTGCACAGACGGGCTCTTCAAAACAAGGCCCATAGTAGCCATTACAGATATAGCAAGTCAATGTCTGAAAATAATACAAAATCTTGCATCAATCTTCTTCCAAGATCTTTATATTCGTTAACATCAAGACTTTCGACTTACAAATGAGTAATAACAATGCCATTCTACTCAATTTTTGATATTTTATTAATTTTGTTCATTTGCTGCATTCATTTTAAAATGAGATTCCATATTTGATGAATAATCACAATTTGGTCTGGTAATAGAATCAACGTATTTACCAAGTTCAATTTAGCTATTGAGAATGCTGCATAAACATGTAAATTCAATAATAATTTCATCAAAAAAATCATTCGAACAAAATTTTGTCATCTATTCCAACACAACCACCATAAGAAATGCAAAACACTTATGAACCTTATACATAAATGAAGCAAAAGTAAACGCATCTTAAGCAAACTCCACTCCTTAAGCATTCTCTTCCATTTGAAGGATTGTGAGTGAATTCATAATTTCTTGTACTACTCTATAACATTTTGAAATTGAAATGAATTATTTTACAAAAATAATAAAATTTTGATTCAAAAACAGTCGAAAATGACAAATTTCGAATTTTTTAGAATCCTTGTCAATTTTTTTTTAATATTCACATGAGTTTAGATGAAAATTTTCATTTTCTTATGATTATTCATAAAGAAAATATTATTGTCATCAATGATATTTTTCACTAATTTATTTTGCTGTTAAACTCATCAATAACTTACGGCAAGTTAGCTATAACGAAATTGACTTACGGCGAATTGAAATTCAGGACAAGAAGTAAACTCAATGTTATCGGAGAAAGCTTCATCGAGACTCAAATTCAAGTGACACTCGATATTATCATTACTTTTTTCACGATTGTTCGATTTGTCACCGTGTTTATCACCGGCCATATTGACTGTACAGTACGTCCTGTTTGTTTTCAATTTTTTATGTTTTTCAGTGCTTGTTAATTGGAGCTTTCCATGAAGTGGTACACAGTTTTTCAAAGTGTTTTTGACAGGGATGTAAGAACGAATGAATTATCAGTTGTCACAGTCGCTATCAGTAGTTGCGTAGGAAAATTATGTTATTGTGATTGTGTCTATGTGTCTTCGATCTTATAGCTTCTAGGAGAAGAGAAAGCAAAGAAGGGATCTTGCCAACAACACAACACTCATTTCCCTTAGTTACGTATAACTCGATAGGTGACACTACTCGTCCGGGTCTAGGCCTTTGGATCCTCCCCTACATAATAACGAATATTTGATATTTTAAAATTTTTCGTATAATATGTAACGTTTAAATAATTTAATCGTTGTCATGTGAGAAATAAACATGAGCAAAAAATATTTTTTATTATTTGTCGGAAATAAAATAGTACTACTCGGTTTTTAAAAACACGTGACTTCCTCTCTATGTTGAAGTTCCGGATTCATGCTCAACATCTCTGCTGCTGCTCCAGCTCTCGCCTTTATACAATTCTGTTATCCGTTTGGTCCGAATTGTTTCGTGGGCCGATGCGTTAAAAATTCGTTTTTTTCATGCTGTGTGATTCATCCGCAGCGGAATAAGATTTTGTATTTCGTAAATCGAGCGTTCTTTTTGGGTATTGTTCATCGACTAAGCCCGAGTCAATAACGAATACGAGAAGCCGCGAGGAACGAAAGTTACGTTTTTTTTTCGGATTCGCGAAACAGTGTCGAAGCATCGCAGTTTCGTAGTGCGTGTGTGTACCCTGTGCGTGTGAGTGAGAAGACAAATAAAAATGGCTGCCAGCGACTCAACGACTGACGACAGTCTTTATCCCATCGCTGTTTTGATCGACGAATTGAAGAACGAGGATGTACAGGTGTGATTATAGTCGAAGGAACATTGCGAATATTTTTTCTATCTTTTCCTCTTTGGCCTCTGGCATCCTCAACGTTCTATATTTTTTCTTTGCGGTCTTGTTCGTTGAGGTTACGCATGCTTTTACAAACACCTAATTGCGCGACCAATCCTGTCACATTCCGGAATTGTCATTTATTAATTTGACAATTTACCCTATTTTAATCTATTTCAAACATGAAATCTTTTCATAAACATTACCCTAGCGGATTGTACGACCAGGCATCGATCAAAAAAAGTACAAAAACGACCGAAATTGGTCGAAAACAACCGAAAAACGACCAACTTCGGTCGTTTTTGTACATTTTTTGACCGATGCCTGGTCGTACAATCCCTAGCGGATTGTGACCTTAGCGGGATCTTCAATCTTTTTTTACTATTGAATTTTAAAGTAGTTTTCCTGTCATTTCACCATTTGACAGCCATCTTATTTCATGAAGAACATTGAAATATTTTGTAATAAGTATGCTATGAATTTTTATATAGATGTTGTTAAAAGGGAATCTTCAAAAATGTTGATGTTCAGGCCATGTAATATATAGAAAATATTGAATTGCTCTTAATAATAGAATTTTTTTTGAGAATTCCGCATGATGCACAAAATACAATGGAAATACATGTAATATGAATGAAAATAATGAGATTGAAAAAATTTATTAAGTGGAAACTAATTTCATTTTTTCTCACAGTTACGTTTGAATTCAATCAAAAAGTTATCGACCATTGCTCTGGCGCTTGGTCCGGAACGTACTCGTTCAGAGTTGATGCCATTTTTGACTGAGACTATTTACGACGAAGATGAAGTACTTTTAGCACTTGCTGAGCAGCTTGGATCCTTCACACCCCTTGTCGGCGGACCTGAATATGTTCACTGTATTTTGGTAAGAAACTGACAATCTTAAACTTAACTCATCGCCAGTTACATAGTTTAGAAACATTATTAAATTATTACTATTTTAATTTCATAATTATTTATTTCAACTCATTGAATTAATAAATTCTAATGATTAAATTACATCAAAATAATATTGTACATTTTAGATAAAGTTATCATTGTTATTTTTTTAAACTTATTTTTATGATTAAACATCTTTTTTTATTTAATTCTTGATTGATTGTTGCCATATTTTTCACTGTTATTAATATTATTTGATGGATGGAATATAAGAAACTTTGTTGACCATGAACTACGAATTTTGTTATTTTTCTCAAAATTTCTTATGTAATCGACGTTGAATTATTTCAGCCACCATTGGAGGCCCTTGCAACCGTTGAGGAAACGGTCGTACGTGAAAAAGCGGTTGAATCATTGCGCAACATTGCAAGCCAGCACAGTCCTGCATATCTCGAGGATCATTTCGTACCACTTGTGCAACGTTTAGCCACTGGTGATTGGTTCACGAGCAGAACTTCTGGTTGCGGATTAATGAGCGCTTGTTATCCTCGTGTTGGTCCTGCTTTCAAAGGTTGCCTTTTTTGTCTCCGATTTATCAGATAATTATGATGAAAAAAAACTACAAAAAAAACAGATCATCTGCGTATTTTATAAACTTTTTGGTATTTTTTTTAATGGCTCTCTTCTGTACAGCTGAATTGAGAAAGAACTTCCGTGGCCTCTGTCAGGATGATACACCGATGGTGAGACGAGCAGCAGCTGCGAAACTCGGCGAATTTGCCACAGTCGTTGAAATCGAGTACTTGAAATCCGATCTCATACCGATGTTCGTCATTCTCGCTCAGGACGAACAGGTGAGTCGCTCGGTTTCATCGATTTTTTCCCCCTATGTTTTGAACGTATTTCCGATAATTTTGTACGGAATTGGTTTCATTTTATTTGATCAATCGCTTTTGATTCTAACAGGACTCAGTACGATTATTGGCAGTCGACGCTTGTGTCAGCATTGCTCCCCTTTTGCAACAGGAAGACGTCGAACAATTGGTTATGCCCACTCTTCGTCAATGCGCGTGCGATCAATCTTGGCGAGTCCGTTACATGGTTGCTGACAAGTTTACCAGCGTAAGTTTTTCTTCTGAAGGAAATATTGAAAGTCCACAGTTTTCAAATTCGTAGAAAATAAGGAACATTCTCCTACTTTTTTTTTTAAACGATATGATAAATCCCTGCATCAAAAATTCTGCAAAGATTATTGAAACTTCAAAGTTATTCGTGATATTGATGAAGTGGTGCAGCCCGTTAAAAAAGAAATCAGAATTCATCTTCTTTTTGAACATTTGTTGTTTCTCAGCTTCAAAAAGCAGTCGGACCAGAAATAACCAAAGCCGATCTGGTGCCGGCATTCCAAGCTCTTCTTAAAGATACCGAGGCCGAAGTTCGAGCAGCAGCGGCCGACAAAGTTCGCGATTTCTGTCAAAATTTGGACCCTTCCAATCAGGAAACCATCATCATGACAAATGTTTTGCCATATGTGAAAGATCTGGTCGCCGACCCTAATCAACATGTCAAATCCGCTCTCGCGAGCGTTATCATGGGTCTTAGTCCCATTCTTGGAAAACACAAGTAAGCATCATCATTTATGACCAATATGCCGTCAAACTGTCAATCTGTGAATAAAATCGTAGAATCTTGTCATTTACCATTTCGATTCAGTAATAAAAACTCGATTTTGAATGGCGAATTCACTGTTTTCCAGGTTTCAAAAAAATTTGAGAGAAACGATAATCAGAATGATTCTGCGAATAATTGAATTAAAAGTGTTTTTATTATTTTGTTCCAGTACTATCGAACATCTGTTGCCTCTATTTTTATCACAACTCAAGGACGAATGTCCGGAAGTTCGTCTCAATATAATAAGCAACTTAGACTGCGTAAATGAAGTTATTGGAATTCAACAACTTTCCCAATCTTTGTTGCCGGCTATCGTTGAATTGGCTGAAGATTCCAAATGGCGCGTTCGATTAGCCATTATCGAGTGAGACATTTTCCTTTATGCATTATTCTTCTTTACAATCTTTTTGTCCTCTTTCTTGCAGCAAATGCTTCATTCGATCAATTCTGTTTGTTTGAACGATTAATCAGGTACATGCCTCTCTTGGCCGGCCAACTAGGAGTCGAATTTTTCGACGAACAACTGAATTTTCTCTCGATGAACTGGTTGGCCGATCACGTATACGCGATACGGGAAGCTGCAACTCTAAATCTTAAAAAATTGGTCGAAAAATTCGGACCAGAGTGGGCACAAACAACTATTGTTCGTCGAGTTCTTGCTATGGCAAGGGACTCGAACTATCTTCACAGAATGACGTGTCTTTTCTGTATCAACGTAAGTTTGTTTTTCCATTCAACAAATAAGTTTTTTAAGCCATTTTCGTACAATATTCATAGATTTATTTCCTTGAGCCCTTATCTTTCAATTTAAAAAACTCTTCGGTGTAGAATTCGTAAAAAAAAAAAATAACAAAATACATCGTTCACAAGTTGATAAAATTATCATGCCAATGTTATTGAATTTTCTGCAGTTCTTAAACTTGAACATCAAGAAGAATGTAATCAAACATGCAAAATTATACTGTTGACAAAACTCACTTATATATTTTTTTACGATTGTTTCTTACACAAATAAGGTTTTGGCTGAAGTATGTGGACCAGAAATAACAACGAAAGTAATGCTTCCAACGGTGCTCGCTATGGCGAACGACAACGTCGCGAACGTAAGATTCAACGTTGCGAAAACGCTACAACGCATCGGACCTTATCTCGAGCCCAGCGCTGTACAAACTCAGGTCAAGCCTGTCCTCGAGAAACTCAATACAGATCCAGACGTTGATGTCAAATATTTTGCATCAGAGGCCATTGCTGGAATCGCAGGTAAATATTTATCAAGTTTTTCTGTTTCGTTTATACGTCGATTTTTTTCTTTTCAATATTTAAAGTCGATAGCATGAGTTCGTGGTTTTTTCCTACTCAATAAAATTGAAAAAATACACGATTTTTCTCAGAATTGCGATCGAGCCGCTGTACAATAAAGCGATAATATTACGTAATATTCGCTTCGACGTAAAATGGTCCCACCCTGGTCCCACGAAATTGTTCTCAAGCATGTGAAAAAGTAGAAAAAGTCATTGTGAAGAAAGCCATAAATGATTTTTGTTCAAATAAATAAATATGCGCATTTTTTTATAAAAATATTATCATCATTTTTCGTTTCCAGCGTAGGTTGAGCGAATTTCCACTGGAGTGCATTTATCAGAGATCGGAAATTGCGCAAGATTGGAAGACGCGTTTTGCCGCTAAGCCACAATTTCAAAACCTCGAAAACGGCGATTTGAAAAAAAAGAACAAAAAAATGCACACCCGCAGAACGATTTAACCAAAAAAAGAAGCGATTTTTTTTATTAGATCTTTCGTAATAATCTAGCGGGATTTTAAAGGTTGAAACCGTATTTAAAGAAACAGCTACAACAACAAAAATCTAAAGTTCCGCTGTTTTTTGTATAA
Organism: Venturia canescens; assembly: GCF_019457755.1. Lineage (NCBI taxonomy): Eukaryota > Metazoa > Arthropoda > Insecta > Hymenoptera > Ichneumonidae > Venturia > Venturia canescens. The sequence continues at coordinate 14,606,201 of NC_057426.1, forward strand.
TTATAATATTTACTGAGTATCGAAATATTCGATTTAATTAAGAAAAACAAAAAAGAACAAGAAACACCCATGTATCTCTCGTACATACTTAAGTAATTGTTTAAAAGCATAAGAATTAATAAAAACAACGGAATGACTCGGTATCATTCCACTTTTTTCGCATTTCCCCCCCTCTTCGTTGCCCCCTACGCCCTTGACTTCGATAACGATCGAGGGTATTAAAATTTGAAAATGTACGTTTAAAACCAGTCACACATTTATTTTACCCCTAGAATAAATTAATACAAATGTATGACAATTTTCTTTCTTCACCCCTTTCAACAAAATATCATACTTATCGACTTCAGGGATTCCTGTAAGTTTTGAAATCACTTGGATTTACATTATAATATTGAGAAACCCATACAAAAATTCTTTTCTAAAATTTGTCTCTACAAGTTTAAATGTAGTTGACAAAAGTCCCCGCTCATTAGAACTTCAAGGAACTTCAATTGATTTTTTTAAAATTCAACTCCTTTTAACGGCAATAATATCGCCGTCACTCAAAAAAAAAAGTAGTCTGTGTACATTTGATTAGACCCACGTATCTTGAAGTATTTCTTATTATACGCTGAATCCGAATTCGGAGTCAGATTGGCCTCCAAAATCTCGAAGAAATAGTAAAAAACGGTGAATATTGCGCTCAGTCGCAATAAGAATGGGAGAAAAAGCTGGAGTCAGAGTAGCGACTCGGAGATAAGAACATTTTAAAAAGCGTGTTCTCACCTAGAGAATCTTTACAGGAGCCATCGCGTTTCCGAGCGTTTTCGAAAACTTTTAAAATTTGTTTCTTTAATAATAAAAAATGAAAATAGTTTAGAGGATATTTCAAAAATTCACGTATTTTTTATTTTTTTCCCTATTCGCTAGGTGTATAGTCATGGTGGGGATGGTCAAATCGACAGAACGCCGTTTTCAAGGTTGAGTAATCAGATACACATGACAGTTGCGATTATGTTTTTAATTTATAACATAAAATGAGTCGCTAGAACCCGAGTTGCTGTGTTGTAAACTGCGAAAAAATATCAAGAAAAAATTAGTGTAATTTTATAAATTTTCGACTGTTAAATGGAAAATAAATCGGAGAAATAGATAGCTGCAGTGCGAAGGCAAAAGGGGCAACAGTAAGTAATATCATAACCTCAATTGCAACAATAACAAAACTGAGAATAGCAGATTTTTGGAAATTCGTTAGTTTTGTATGGTTAATAAAATATTTAGTTAATAATTTTAAAAATTTCATGTTGAGATGCTTCAAATTTTTTATAATTGTGTAACGAAAACCGTATTTTTTTTTTTTTTAATTCATTGAAAATTAAAAATTATTTACTGTCTATTGCATCTTCTATTATATTAAGATTTTATGTTCATATTATATAAAAAAATATATTGATCATTTATAATTTCTTATAGAGTATTAATTAGGGTGATGCAGAAAAAATCGATATTTTTTTTCTTGAATCTCCAACGGAAATCGTTAGTACATAAAAAAAAATCATTTTTCCAAAATTTCAGATTTTTAGAAAAAATTTTAGATAGTGCTCAAGCCACTTTTCGATATTTTCCTGTTTCTTTTTTCACAAAAATCGTGAAGCAAAATTTTTCATGGACTCATAAATCTGATGAAATTTTGTTATTCTCTTTACAAAAACGTAGTTTTTCAAAATTACATGTTATAACAATGACTTTTGCGTTTTCTCTTGCGGTTGATATCGATTTTCCTGTATTTTTTATAGAAATAAATATTTTTATGCACGAAAATTTTCTAGGACATCGTACAAAAATGACAACGTGCCAAATAAAGCTGTGTTTCGCCAAATTCAAATTCTTTATTTCACAGTCTCATATTTCACCGCAGAAAACGATAAAATTTGGGAAGTTTTCTCGTGCGTTATAGAAATTAGTAAAATTATTTAGTAATTTAGTAATTCCTTAAGTTGATTAATTAGTAAAATAGGACTGAATTCTGTTAGAAGAAATGGGGACCAATGGATGTAAATCCACAAATATTTTTCATCAAACTTCCAAAATTGGTCTCGTAATTTTTGCAGATTTAAAAAAAAATTTAAATTAACAAGATCGAAATAGGTCTATTGTACAAAGTTGCCTTCCTCTATAAACTCAAATAGTTTTTGATTGTAAACAAACAGTTGAGAACTAAAATTTTTTGCGATTTTGCATTCATAAGCCTACATTTCTTTTTCGGTAAAATTCAATCAAAATATTTGGTAAATATTTTATTAATTTTTATAAAAATGGGAAAACTAGAAAATTCCCAAATTATGACGTCTTCTGCGGTTTAATACCAGACTTGGAAGTAGAGAATTTCAATTAGAAAAAATTTTGAAAAACTGTTTTTGCAAAATACTTTCGACCCTTCTTTTGGAAGGACGACAAGAATAGTTATTTGTAGCTACACATTTTTTAATCTCATAATTTATAGCTAAATATACAGAAAGGAAGAAATAAATTATGCGAGGTAGCCTTGAAATTTTCTCTCAGAGTAAAAAAATTTGTATGATTTATAATTCCATGGAGCACTAAAACTTTCTGCTATGAGAACAAAAAAAAATTTGCTTCGCGATTTTTGAGAAAAAAAAACAGGAAAATATCGAAAAGTGGCTTGAGCACCATCTAAAATTTTTTTTTTAATCTGAAATTTTGGCAAAATTACTTTCTTTTATGTACTAACGGTTTCCGTTGGAGCTCCGAGAAAAAAAAATATCGATTTTTTTTGCATCACCCTAATACAAAATATACTATATCTCTGAAACCATTAGAGACCCCTACCTATAATTATACATAAAATTGCTTGGGAGAAAGCCCAGAATAACATATGAAAAAAATAGCGCGATCAGAGGTGGAGCCCGTATTTTGAATATTTACCTAAATTGAAAAACATTTCATTATATGATTATAAAAACTATAATTCAAACCTACTGATTCTTCCAGGTTCAAGCGTTTACTGGACCGTCAGTTAAATAGAACATTTTCATCAACAACTCACGCTGAGCTAAATGTTATTGAATCCGTTGAGATAGCGATTGAAAATTCACCAGTTATATTTTAACCAAAGAAACAACTGACCAAGAGTGTCAAGTAAATTTTTACTCGCAGAGTCTGATGTATATCCACAAACATTTATTTATAATCGATATGTCGATGAAGACATAAGATGCTGAAATTCAAACAGAAATTATTGAAGATACAAGATTGGTAAAAATAAACGAAAATAATATAAAATTCCTAAGCAAAGCATGTGGTACTTCTCCGAAGGAATTAGTAGGCAGGGTGTCAGCTCAACCCAGATCTACTCTTTACTGTGTCAACTGTGCTGCACAAAATGCTCCGATACTCGCTGAGCACAGGAAAGCAAAGGATAAAATTCCAAATCCTCCTGACCGATCAAAAGTTGTGAACATGTACTACAGAGGCTTTAAAGGTGCAACTAAACGGTCGGAAAATCCAAGAAAACCATCTCCATCAGAACCATCGAAACAAAAACTTGTATATGATATCTCTAGTAACAATGAAACGACCACGAACAAGCGCACAAGAAACAAAGAACGCCGAGCCCGATTATCGGATGACGAAGATGACGATGGAAAAGAGGAAGAAATTAAACAGCTCAACGAGTATCGCAGCATCAGCAAACTTTATTGTAGCATTTTTTTTAGACGAGTGAGTTCTTGTTTCAATACAACTCGAATCGCTGATGGCTAACAACTGCTGAGACGCTGCGACTGTATCACCACACCTTGTTTCCAATTTTACTGACATCTTTTGTATCGGGACTATCGTCGATATAGTCCAGATACGAAGCTCCAGATCCAGCTAGGTGCTGTTGACACGGCTGGGCACTGTGTGCAGTAGGGTGGCGCAAAAAAATCGGCTATTTTTTTTTTCAGCGTCTCCTATGAAAATATGTTAATTTATCATGTTTCAAGAGCCCCCTCCAAAAATCAAGTCAACAAAAAAATTTTTAAAGGTCGCTCAAGATTTTTAAAAATTCCAAAAATAGTCGAAATTTGAATTTTTTTATTTAAAAAATTTTTTTGCTCGATACAGCGAAATTTTGTACCGAAAAAACCAATGAGTTTCTGAAATTTTCAACTCAAAATATTCATTTTAAAAGGTCGCTCAAAATTTATTTTAATTTTTATATACTTAAATTTTATTGTTTCGAGGGACCATTAAATATTCATATTGATTATCTATTTAAATTTTGAATTCCAATCAGTAAGATACTCGATGAAAATGCACTACCAAACGGAGGAAAAATCGTATATAACAATGTAGGTAATAGGCCAGAAACACGGAAATTTTTTTACCGGCGTAGCAAACCGTGTTTAAGCCTGCGCTATTTTTGCTTTCATTCAATTATAAAGTACTTGTTCGCAAACAACAATTCGAAGTATTTTTGTTGGTAAAATCTACGTCATAATTATTAAAACAAATTGTTCAAAACATCACTTAGTATTTTACCAAATTCACTCATTATGAGAGTCAATAAATGTTTTGATTAAACAGGCATGGTCTATTCATAATTACATTTTCTCTGCTAACTAGTTCTCGTAATTGTTTGAATTGTTTAAATAAAAATATCGACCTATTGTAAAATCATACCTTGTTACGTCAGATTTTTCCTCCATCTCAGTGTGTATTTCTAACCATTATCTTACTTATTGAAAGTGAAAATTAAAATGAATAATTAATATAAATATTTAAAGGTCTCTCGAAGCATCGAAAGCAAAGCATATAAAAGATGAAATTAATTATGAGCGACCTTTTAAAATGAATATTTTGAGTTAAAAATTTCAGAAACTCATTGGTTTATTCTGGACAATATTACGGTGTATCGAGCAAAAAAATTTTTTAAATAAAAAAATTCAAATTTCGACTATTTTTGGAATTTTTAAAAATCTTGAGCGACCTTTAAAAATTTTTTTGTTGACTTGATTTTTGGAGGGGGCTCTTGAAACATGATAAATTAACATATTTTCATAGGAGCCGCTGAAAAAAAAAATAGTCGATTTTTTTGCGCCACTCTAGTGTACAGGGTACAGTTGCTACGCTTGGAGAGTTAAACAATAGCGAGTTGCGCGACACAGTTGACACAGTAGAGAGTAGCTCTGGGTCGAGCTGACACCCTGCCAATCCATATCGTCGTAATTTATCAAGTGCGACGGTCACGACGGTGGTGCTTTTACAAGATAGTAGATATTAATAGATACTCCTGTGAAATCCAAGCGCTGTCGAACGGTTAGTTTTTCTGTAATTGCAATCAAAAGTTCCGTGTTGCAGCGAGGCTGGATGCTCCAGAGGTCGTCTCATTTCAAACATCATGTATAGATGTAGAGTTTCAGCTCCTAATTTCATTCATGCTTTGAAGATTCTTAATCGATTTTCATTCGAACTTCGGCAATTCTAAGTTTAGCCTCGATAAAATAAGAATCGGAATAGCCAAATTATGAATATTTATTGATACAACTTCGCGAACGATTGTTTTTTATGGAATCGTGCACGCTATAAAAAATGATGGAGTTATTTAAATGAACTAAAAGACGAGAAAATTTTGTGTGCGATTTTGATGACAATTTAATTTTTGGTTTTTTTAATATCTCATACTCACAAATCCGCCAAGTCCAGCCAAATATTTTTTATTTATATATTTTTTTTTTAATTTTCTCGATTTCGTTTTTTTAGTTCCAAGTTGTTTTATGTTTTACATCCATATTTTTCTTCTTCTGCAATATCTTTTGTTCGTGGTCCGATAAGCTTAGCGACTTTTGTATTTATTTGATGTTCCCTTTAAATTGATTGTAAACCACGGATGCCATGATTTTTTCGGTTTGATTTAATTTATCAATTTCATTAAAGGTAGTTTTTCATAATATTACATGATGATGGTTTATTTGAGGGGAAGGATCAAAAAACTTCTTCATTGTGATTTCAGGCACGATCTGGTTTTTTGGAAGGGGTTTTTGTTGAGAGATTTTTAAAGCAATGTCTTATTACATGGTTCCTGTTATTTAGAAGAAAGAGTTTTATTACGGGGTTTGTTTTTTGTTCGTAATGAGTAGTTTTTTTTGTGTACGATGAGTTGGCTTCTGGATAGTTTTTGTACAAGACATCTGGACCGTTTTTATACTTTATGGTGAACCAATTTTTTACGAGTACTATTATTGTTCTATCGACCTGACTTAAGTATATTTTTTATGTTTTTTGACGTGCTGAATCCGAATCCGGGGCTAGATTATCCAATATACCTTAAAAACGCCCGAATAAAATGCAAAAAAACTACTAAACATCGATGAAAATCGCGAGCAAACGCAGTTATGAATACGAGAAAAATTTTCATTGAGATCAAGTACGTTTTTTATGTATTTTGAAGCGCTGAATCCGACGAATCTGGAATACGTTTTGCTCACACACCCTTCAAACTACGAATGAATTGCAAAAAATCGATGAAAATTACGAAAAATTATAGTTATGAATGAGAATTTTTTTTCATGTATAGATCAAATGTGTTTTTCAATTATTTTGACACACTGGATTCGTATTAGAAGTCCGTTATTCATGCTCATGTATACAGGAATGAGATACCATAACGATATATAGATGAGGTAAAAAAAACTCTCTTTCTCATGTTCAGCAAAAATTTGCCATCATGTTGACATTCCACTTTCCTTGGTGGAGGAGTAGTTGGAAGATTCAAAAATTTGGGTTACTTGATGAATCTCTAATTGCACTTCCTATATTGTCACTTTCAGTCCTCACTTGAAAACCTTGCGGACCTAAGTGAAAAACAAGAAGAACGATTTCATTAAGACACAAGTGAAATTTTTGTTGGACGTTAGAGAGAGAGAGAGATAAACCCGTTGCATGGGTCATTCGAAGAAAAAAGAATGCATTACAATAGAACGGTGTAAGGTCGATGAAGTTCTTTTCTCACTCCATCCATATCGCCATCACGTCTCACTGTCGTTTAAATGATCAAGATTAACAGATTACAAATTCTCGTGCAGTGCGTAAAAATATTTGAAAAACATACTCGATCTAGATAAAAAAAAATTCCTTATTCATAACTGCAATTTTTCTCAATTTTTGCCTATTTCCTACGGATTGAAGGAGTTTGAGGGTGCACAAGCAAAATTTACCCTGAATTCAGATTCAACGTGTCACAATACATGAAAAACACACATAAAAATAACTGCAATTTTCACCTATCCTCACGGTTGTTTCGGATTTGGATTCAGCACGTCAAAATACAGTGACATATATGAGTCTGATCGAATGTCCAGACCACTTTTTTCATGTGCCAGTGTAGTTAACATCAACAGAAAAACATTCGAAAAGGAAATGGATTGTGAATGAGTAAAAATCATTGGGGTCAGATGAGATATTTGACTCTTATCGTGTTCGACGTTTCATTTATTCGAGGGGTCTCCTATAGGTCTCATACACTCTCAATATCACAGCTTATGACTATATAATTATCATAATATTACTCTGCGAAGAAGTGTCCAGCTACGTACGAAAGTAATAATAACAATAAACATAATGATTATTGATAATGGAAATATTAATAAAAATATTTCATTAGTACTCGAGGTGGGAAAAAGTTTTCTTAACGTTCCAAGGATAACGTTCAGTGCATCAAAATGTTTTGTACAAATGAAGAAAGTACGGTTTACTGAGCACCAAAGAAACGTTCAAAAATTATATATGAATGACTCCTAACACCGACAAAATGTTGTTTCCCCACGATCTACATTGAATACAGAAAAAAATTCAATACTCATGGCGAAATCATGGTTGAAGTATTTCAAAATACGCAAATGAAAAAATATCATAATTATTGATTTTGACATAATTATTGAAGTATTGAATATACGATTGAATAAACAAAAAATTTTGATTTTTTCAACTTACAAATAAACATAATAATAATAAAACAATATTCGTAATCGCACAAGCCCACGTCGTCTGTAATACCAGAGAAAGGTATTTCTCGTTTTTTTTTAATCGATGTAACATTTTTCGAGATTTTTAATTTTTTATACAAATTTTTTCATTTTTCAATTCGATATCGATTCACATTTGTACGTTGAACAAACCTTTGGATTACGAACAATCGAGTGTCCTTACTGCGAGGAAAAGGCTAAATTAGATAAGCGAAAAATTCGGTGGGAAACCTGCCTTTTTCAATTGGTCTTAATTACTGTTTGTATTTTCTAATTTGTTTTTGTTAACAGAAACCTCAGCGTCGTTTGATGAAAAACTTAATACCGGATTAGATATTTCTCAAAAAAATAAAACAAAACACTACTCCACAAGATTATTTGATCGGTCAGTATAAAATTTGCAATTCCCCTGTTGTATTTAATAACGATTAATTTTTAGTTTTATTTTAAGTTGATTTTCGTTCGAATGTCCTCTGGTCTTTCTTCTGTTATAATTCACTTTAAACTGTGTGTTTTTGCTTGGTTATTTTGAGATTTTCCAAAACATTGATCATGACTGGTTTATACTGATTATAATTTTTCTACCAACTATTCTATTGGTAACATTAAATCGTCTTAACTGGAATCAACCGATAGACTTTTTTGAATCTACGACTCAAAGATTCTGCTTGGGAAAAAACCTCGAAGTTTTATCATTAATTTCTTCCTTTTCCACCGAACCCTGTAATAATGAAATATTACATTATACCCTTTGAATTCACAATGGCGAGCTCAATCTCAAGTAACGGCTATGTGGATAAAAACATAAGAACGATAGTTATGAATACATTGTCACGAAACTTATTTCGGACAAGGGATCGGTGCACTACGTCGAGCTACGCTTCAATTATATTCTTTTTCGTTAATCAATACTTGAATGGCTTTTGAGTTTAACTACTGAGTACAGAGAAAAAATTCTTATTTTTCTTACGATGTGGAATAAACGACGTCGCAGAATGAGTCAGGATCGCAGTTTGTGGCAATGAGTTTGTGAAAAAAAAAATTTATTACAGAGATTCTAATTCGAGTAAGAAAGTGGTAAAAATTGCCAGAACTGACAAACTATTTACGTAGTATTTCTTCCTGAACAAATTCTTGAAACTTGCCAGTTGAGGTTTTTTTTCAAAATTCAAACATATCCAAGTTCTTGTTGATCTTTCGAAACAAACCTCAATGCCATATCCAGCTCAAACCTCATGTTAAAAGTCAAAACGTAACTGAAGAATGGCTAAATCCTATATCGATCAAAAAAATGACGCACATAAATTTCAGCACTGTTTAAACTGGACTCAAGAGACACTATTTGCCCTCAAAATATCAATTTCAGTCTCAAAAGACATCGGAAGGTTAATTTTGCGCTATCAAACATTCGTGCTTAAGAAAAAGCTTTTTAAGTGGTATCGCAACACCTTGATCAATGTTCTGATATACAGCTTCTATTCGTGGGTGGTTAATATTGCAACTGAAATAACTCGATCTCTCATTACTTGTTTGGATTGACACGAGAATATTTTGGCTCGTTATTCGCGGGATAATTCATACAATTTAACGGAGAAGTCAAATCGAAAACCTTTGGTTTTTGAGTCTCGAAGCTGTCGCGAGGGTGACAAAAGATACCCTAACCTACCGATAGACCGCTAAACTATAATCCATTTACTTTTGGAAATGTATAGTTATAGAATTTTCGTATAATTAAAATTGGGCAACACTGGGAACAAAACCACGAAGTTTCGTTGAAATTTTTCTCCCTTCTTTCAGTATTTTTATGTTGAATTTTCTTTTATGATGTGACCATTTCGGTCTTAGCTAAATCTACAGCGATTGTATGACTTATGGTGGTGACCTGAGGACTGGCGGCACTAGTACTCTCGGCGTTGACGATATTTAGAGCTGATATTTTGGCACGTTGATATGCTACAACCGTGTTCAGGCTCAAAAATCTGGAATTCATAAATTACAAACAATATTATATATTTTTATTGAATTCGAACATTCATGGGACGTAGATTTTGAAATATAATTCTATATCTTTTTAGGTTCAATCTCGATGAACCTTAAATTCATTGAAACTTTATCTGCTTATAAAAAATCCTTTGCTCGCTTATTGGAAAAACTCAAGTTTTCAATCCGTTGTTCCGGTGGAACTTCTTCATTAGTTATGATACGTATTAATCAGTATGCTTTTTTTTCAACTGACCTGATGCAGACGTACATGACCAAAAGTGCGGTGCCAGCCGCTAGCATCCTAATTATCGGCCCTTCGACTAATTGAATGAGTACCCAAGCAGCGGCGGACGAACCGCACATTGTCGTAACAATCGCAATTGTTTGTACCCAATGACGCGGCGTCAAACCGTTCTGCCAATCCAAACGACTAGCATGTTCCACGTTGTACTTTGTACCGCATACTTTGCACGACAAGCTGTCCGCGTTCATTGAACTCTGTAATCAATTGTTATTTATATCATTCTTGAATTTTTGCTCATTGTTCCTCACCGTAAGCATTCGTTTCTTGAATTTTTCATTTGTATTGTTAAACAACGTCCAACGTTGTAAATAATGTACAACGAAATCGGTATTCGTTTAGTAGTGAATTGACATACCCAGCCGATATTTCTATTATATTAGATATTCAATTTTTGGTAATTTAGAACATTTATTTTGAATAACAAGGACTCTAATTCATCAACGAGTCGTTAGGATCATGTATAATTTTTGATTCAACAGGATGAAAAAAATCGGGAGTATTACAAGAGAGAAGGATCGTATATTTTCCACGAAACAAAAAAATTCGTGTGATTACTTGTAAAATAGTTTTGTAAAATGATTTTTTAATTATTGCACGCATTGATTGTCACTATTTTCTTCATCCAAGATGAAAAATAAAAAAACGAATCTATTTATTATTATTGCACCGACCTCGACGAGCCAGCGTCTCAGACAATCGTGGTGGACAGCACTAACGTCACCTCTGCATTGACACGGCTGTATCAACGGCCCAGCGTCCTGGGTCTCATTGTCATAACAAATCCAACAATCCTTACTGCCGATCGAGCAATTGTCCGGCAATAATCTACCGTCAATTGCATTTTTCTCCTGCAGTTCGATCTCTTTCGTCACTTTCGTCTGATCGAGATCCAATTTCTTCAAAATTCGCTTCGGGTTTAGTATCCATAATTGCTCCGGACTTTTAATTAGAAAAATTAAACAAAATGTAGTGAAATTGTAATTGCAGAGAACTCAACAGTATCAGTCGTCGTTCTTTCGAATACGAAATTCAAGATTTCTCCGAGTTTATAGTTCAAAAATATTGAAACATTATTGGATCACGTTTACCTCATACAATTCCACAGAACACAGGGGAACCACAAAGCTACACCAACTTCAATGACTCGAAAAACAACATCATGCCAATTCCTGCTGTACAACGGAACTCTAGAAAAAAAATGAAATAAAATAAGTCTTCAAAAATGTAACTCGTATTGAGGGAATAAAATATTAAAATTTATGCGAAATAAAAAAAAAAAAAAAATTTTAACGAATATCCTGAAAACGTGATTAATTTTTGATCAATTTTGAAGCGTCCAAATATACTTTGTTTTCCAAAATTCGCTGAGAGTCTCGCTGAACAAAAAACCAACGACGATGAACAGCATAAAAGCCTGAGAAAGCAATCCGAATCTAGACTGATGGAGCTGAGAAGTGTTGATTTGTTGCTCAAGATTCATGGCCTCAGCCGAAGTCGTTGGAATGGGCTCGAATAGTTTCGCCGTGACTGGATCCTCTTCTTGGGCTTTTGGGTCGGTTGGTGTTCGAACGTTAGTTGCAATTGAAGCCACATGATGCTCACTCAAAAAACCGCCACGAACCTGAATTGCCCAAAATATTCATTATACATTTTATTCAAGTACTTAAAATTCATATTTTCTCGCTTTTTGGCCCTGAAAAAATGTATTTATTGAATGATGGCAGGAATGAAGAGAAATTTTATTTCTTATGGTTGACAAAAACCTAGTCGTCGTCGTCGTCGTCGTCGTCGTCGTCGTCGTCGAGGTCAACTACTTTTGCATTCGTTTATTAGTTTTTAAAAACACGATTTGAGAACATTACCAATTGAGATGATAATTCCTATTCGTAAGGTGTAATCGACCCCAAGAAACTTTTCATAATTTGTCTAGCGGAACATAATGAATATAAAAATATTTTTGAAAAATCGATCAATCTATTTCTTTTTTAAATTCATTTTAGTAGTGTAACCTAACTTTTATACTTTTTAACCAATTTTAGTTTTTTGCTACTTTTGGGTCTATTGAATCTTTCGAGTCTCTCTCCCCGTTTGAAAACTCATTTTCAGAATTTTCACGGCTATATATTTTAATTTTGAATTATTTACCTTGAAGAAAACTTCGACTCCGTAAATTAGAAAGAAAATAACGACGATAAAGAGGAGAACAGCATAGCAACCATTAAAAATGTGAGTGTAGAAGCTCTGAAAGAAGAAAATTCACGAAAATCTTAGAAACGATTGCAATTTTTTCGAAAAACGTTTGAATTTTTTTTGTGACACGAGAATAGTAATAATTGTTGTCAATTAATGTTTTATATTACTTGCCTGATCTTGTCGAGAGTTTATCTGGGCGGTAACAAATTCAGCGAGTAAGAGAGAATAAGTAATGAGATTAAAAACAACGAAACCGAAAAACGATTTAGACAAGAATTGTGGTTTGTCAGTGCGAATGTTGCGAATGTGAAAAACTTCGGCCCAAAAACAAACGATTAGAGACGAGCCACTGAGTAGCAAAGGATAATAAGCCGACAAAAGACTTCTCGACCACCCTTCTTTGAATGCAGTCTGTAAAAAAAAACAAATTTTTTTTTTTTAATCGTTCTATGTCTATTAATTAAAATCTTAAGGAGAGTGGATAGCGACGATACAATGTTGCCATGCTAAACCATGTTAAATACATTAAACATTTCAGAATTATAAGAATTTAATAAAATTTGGTGAACAAATTCTTTAGTGCCAAAAATTGACAATACAAATTTTTAAAGATTTTTCTTCGGTACAGTTATCGAGTAATTGATCACTAAAGTTCACGTGTACAAGCATAGCGTTTCCACATATATAGACACATATACATTCCAGGCATAAGAAATCTGCTTTAATGCGTAATTACTCGATAACTAAGCAGAAGAAAATTTTGAAAAAAATGGTGTCTTCGCACTTCATGTTGAAGAACATTATCACCAAATTTGATCAATTTCTTATCATTTTGACGAATGTAGTCACCCTCCTTAATAATAACGATAGGAAAAATTATTTTTTCCTACAGATTAATTTAAATTGCACACAATTATTTCTCACGAGAAAAAATATTCAACTTTGATTAAATTGCAGTAAAAAAAAAAAAATTTCAATCGAATATGCGGAGCAAAAATAATGTTCAATTTTTTCCATAAACTATGATAATATTCGTGAAAAACAAAAATTGAAAGTTCAATAAAAATTTTAGTTTATTCCGTCTGTGGTTTTCCGTTACTCAAATCAAACCAGACTCACCGGGGACGTAAAATATGCTCCTCTTATCGATGCCGCCAAAAAGACAACGAAATATAATACTTTTTGCGTAGTTACACGACAGGCGCGCAAGAACGAGGGTGCTTTCATTCTTTGCCATTCGGCGACGATGCACATGACCAGCTGGGTCAAGCAGACGAATGCAAGAATGAAGAAAATGGTCGCAAACGCGACGTAATAGCTGAAATTCGGCACGTGACATTCCGTCCCATCGAATTGTATCTAAAATATCACAAAAACATGAAAAATAATAAGTTATAAGGATCACGGGTTATGACGCTGAAGTTTCCAACGTTGGAGTCCAACGAAATGGTCTAAAAAAACTCTCAAATAATTTCAGTAAATCTCCAATTTTGTTCCCTGCCGAATTTCCAATTCGTCATATTTCAAGCCACATCAATAATTCGTGAAATAAAAAAATAATGAATTATAAATCTTTTTTTCGTTCATTTCGTTGAACTCCAACGTTGCAAACTTCAGCGTCGTACGGGTTAGTTATAACTTCCCGATTAAAAAGTGATTGTCTCGTGATGTCTCGGAAGTGGATTGGGAAGTTTAAATAAATTTTTGAAACAATGATATTTTTTTTCGAATATCGCTGTATTTTTAATTGAGTTCATGACACTACCAGACGCCAGACGAACGTCCTATATACTTCCGGCAATAGAAATTTCTAGAATATGGCATATTTGATTTTCGATTGAGAATACTATTTGCGACAATATTTTGATGCTGCACAGATGATTCCACTTTTAGAACATTTCATCAAAGAGCGGTGGATAAGTTTATGCGGAAGGGGAGAGAATTATGTAGACTCTTTGGGACTGGTAAAAGAACGTTCTCGAACATTTGGAACCTCTTAAACAATTGTTAAACTTTTCAGAAAGAACTGGATCATTCTCCATGAAGATTACCGATTTTTGCCATCCACATCAACCCGCATGACCAGATATCTACGGAAGGATTTCTTTTTTCGATTTAAAAAAAAATTTTTTGTGACACTTGGGAGTAAAAACACCGATTTGTCGCCTAGAAAATAAGCCCATTTGTTGTAAAATTATTAATTATGAAAAAATTGAAAAAAATCTCTCGTAGATACCTGGTCAATTATGTGAGGAAATAGTATGCCAAATTTCAAAAGAATCGGTCGAGTAAATTTCCATTTATGCTCTTCACCAGTGGGCAACTTTTTAGCGAAGTGCCTCTGCTACCATTGAGTTAATTATAGATATTTGAGTTTTAAAAATGAATGAAATATTGTTCATATATTGTATTATGATGTCACAAGCAATAAAATAAATTTGTATTATCTGTAGCGTCTAAAAAATTTCTTTAAATTGGGCCTTTTTTCACCGAATTGACGTTACCTGTTCCTCAATTGAAAAAACGAATTCACGATCATTAGTGATGAAGGAAAGTCAGGTTTTTTGTTCGCACACCTAGCGACAAATTGTTGCTATAATTTTGTTGTTCACTTACTTCACAGAGACACGTGCCATTGTGACATTCCCCATGTCCGGAGCAATTTTCAATTCCGCATGTATTGTTCCAGGCCATCATCCCAAATTTGACCAATAGAGAGAGCGGGTTTTGCGTACTTAAAGCAATCACTTCTTCCATGATCACTCTTTTCGACGTGGACTGCTCTGTGGCAGTCCTCTTGTAACAAAAATAAAAAAGTAACTTTTCAAAAACGTTCGTTTCATTCATTTTCCTTCGCTCGAGGGTATAATTTTGGTCGAAAAAATGAGCGAATTTTTCAGTTACCGTAAATCAATGATTCATTAAATCTATTTATTAAAAATTGTATCAGTTTTGACGTCACCTGACGATTCGAAATCCAAATACGTGTAATAGAATGAAAAAGTGAATTTTTTTGCACTGCGAATAGCATCGCACAAAAGCAAGTTACACGGATGACATTTCAATCGTTTTGAAACCCAGGCTAACGAGAAAGACATCTCGTATCACAGTTGAGAATTTGTGTATTAAGTTACGCATAAAAAACAAAAATTCTGGAATGTCTGCTGTTCAATAGGGTATTACACCTTTTTTTGAAAACTGTTTTAAAATAATCCTGAGATTGTAAAAAACCAGTAGAATTTTTATTTTCATTTTATAAGACCGAAAACTGTCTTGAAAACTATTTTTTATTTATGATTTTGAATTTTCGCGCGGAAACGCTAGCCGCCATGTTGTTTCGGTTTGTGACGTCACTCCATTAGTAAACAATACAATTGCGAAAGACCAAGTAATAAGATTTGTAAAAATAATGAGTTATAGTGGTATATCATTGGTGTCTCGTGCCTGAATGCAATAATACAAGTGTAAAATGCCACAAAAATTGTGGATTCATCGCCATGCACCATCAACATATTTATCATTGGTAGATTTGTACTATCTGCTTTCACAAAACCGTTTTCCATAATGCGATTTTAATCAAATGAATGATAAAAGTTCACAAACGTGCATAATAACTTGTAAAATTTTAAAATAACACAGAGCACACAATAAGAATCTAGATTGTTTACTATCGGAGTGACGTCACGTTGGAATCCAATATGGCGGATGGCGTTTTAGACATTTGAAAAACAGATGAAAAAGACGATTTTAAAAATTGAATTATAAAATTTACATTGCGTTTTTATGAATAAATATTGGCGTTTCTCGTTTACTTTTTACGAAATCTATCATAATCATGCATTTTTATATTTTTTTTACATGGTGTAAAATACCCTATTATAAAACGCTTCTTTCAATTGCACGAGTTAAATAATTAAAGAATCAACTTGACAGTGAAAATGGCCTCGGAATAATTTTGATACAAGCCGATCCATAATTCTAACCAGTGATTATCGTGAGTGATAAGAAATCATAAAAAAAAATAAATTCCCCCTCGTCATTATTGTTCGACTTTAATTTTCAACATGTTCTTGAATTTTCTGACAGAGTTTATCCACAATTAACATTTCGTCACGATCATACGTGACAAGCCTTGGGTAAAAAAAAAGTCCATAAATTACAAGTGTTATTATACCGATGCTGATACACTCGAAATATGTTCGTTCGCAACTTCCCGCTTGAACGTTGTTCCCAAGCTTCACTGCGACAAGAGTAGAATTGTAAATTTTTTAAACGGAGTGGTTACTCTATATGCGCGAACATTATATATGCGTTCTAGAATTCAAGCCCATCAAAAATTTTATTATTACAATTTGTGAAAATTTGATTCAAGTATTTTGATAGCAGCCATCAAAATACTTTGAGCATTTTGCAAATCTCTATTCCTAGGATTAAAACCTAAAAAGCCGTCTCCCATCGACGCGAAGCGAAGCCCCTGAAAACCCCATTACATATTTTTTTTTCAATTGATTTAATTGTTAGAATAAGATAAAAAGAATGAGGCATCGTTTTTCAAAATGTTTTCAAGCGCGATACTTCGGTTTTTATATTTTTCATGTTTTATTATTTTTTTCACTTTACAACATAATTACAGATTTGTATTTTTTTTTAATGTAATATTTTTTCAGGATTTGTGAAATTTTTTTCGAATTGTTCTGTTGAAATTATTTACAGTCAATTTCAATAAATCAATTTTTCAATTGATTTAGTTGTTAGAATAAGATAAAAAGAATGGGGCATCGTTTTTCAAAATGTTTTCAAGCGCGAATACTTCGGTTTTTATATTTTTCATGTTTTATTTGAATTTTTTCCACTTTACAAGATAATTACAGATTTGTATTTTTTTGAATGTAATGTTTTTTCAGGATTTGTGAAATTTTTTTCGAATTGTTCTGTTGAAATTATTTACAGTCAATTTCAATAAATCAATTTTTCAATTGATTTAGTTGTTAGAATAAGATAAAAAGAATGGGGCATCGTTTTTCAAAATGTTTTCAAGCGCGAATACTTCGGTTTTTATATTTTTCATGTTTTATTTGAATTTTTTTCACTTTACAACATAATTACAGATTTGTATTTTTTTGAATGTAATGTTTTTTCAGGATTTGTGAAATTTTTTTCGAATTGTTCTGTTGAAATTATTTACAGTCGGTTTCATAATTTTTTTATGGCATTTTTTTACATTTAGTAGATATCCGGACGGTTAACGAGCGGATGCGTACTAATACTTAGGATCCAATATAAATATCCGGATGAATTACCTGTGAGTATTCATCCGGATACACCATGATACCATTTAGTAGAGGTACCCGGACGAATACGTACGAGAACTATGATGGAATGAATATCCGAATGAGTAATGTACGAATAACGTTGAAGTCCAACGAAATGGTCTAAAAACCCCTGCAATAATTCCAGTAATTCCTCAATTCCGTTTCCTGTCGAATTTGCAATTCGTAGTTTTTCAACCTGCACCGATCCTTCGTGAAATAAAAAATAGGTGAATTAGAAATTTTGATTTTTCGTTAATTTCGTTGGACTCTAATGTTGCAAACTTCAGTATCTTGATGAACGTTCGTTCGTCCGAAAACTACCATCGAATGAACAATGTAAAATGATTCGTGGGAAGATTTTAATTCAATACCATTTTAGTCAAAAATAGAATTGGAAAAAAATACAGGCTCGCTTTCGACCGAGAACCCGGACGAACAGCAGTCGCTCATTCGTCCGACCTCCGGACACGGGCGGTCACAGCCTTTTTTTTAAATTACGATGCACATAATTTTTCCGGCTGTAGAGAATAAGTTCTAGCCACGCAACATAGCAACTGATACTTCTTATAATTAGAAAAAAATGTATCGCTACTAATTCGAAACAAATGCTGAGTTTCTAACGAAACGAAGGACAGTGCGTCATGCTAGAAATGTTTTTCCGGTAATTAGACCCCGTGGGATTAATTACGCTAAACTTATTTTCAATAGCGGTGGGACTGTGTAATCTCCCTATCGTTTTCAACGCGGTTGTATTATTCTTATTAATATTATGCCTATTTTTAAAATGCCTTGATTTTTCAATGTCCCGCTGTCATTTCTTTTTTCACTACAAAGTTGGAAAATCATATCATCAATGTAAAAAAAAACCGAAGTGATGATTATCGTTGTTACTGAATAACGTTGGCTAATTGTTATTTAAACTTAAATATTACCCGGAATTAATATTCATCAAGACGACGCTGAAGTTTGCAACGTTGGAGTCCAACGAAATGAACGAAAAAAACATTTGTAGTTCACCAATTTTTCACTTAACGAAGTATCAGTGCAGATTGAAAAACTACGAATTGCGAATTCGACAGGAAATGAAATTGGAGAATTACTCGAATTATTGGAGAGATTTTTAAAATCATTTCGTTGGACTCCAACGTTGCAAACTTCAGCGTCATTTCATCAAGTTCCAAAGTAGATTAAATAGTTTCTTATTTTTCCTTAATTGTCAAATTTCGAAGTTTATAAACGTTTCTAGCAAGAAACCGGTGCAATGTATACTGAATTTTTGCTGTGCTCCTATTATCGTATGGAATTGAGCAAAAATGCTCTTTGGAATCTATTAATAATGCATAACTAACATTAATATTTGTCAAAATTTTCGATAAAATCCAAAAAAAACTGATCAATATAACACCTTTGAATTTTTACGTCGATAAATATATTTTTCTTTGTATTAAATTTTTTTATGTAAGACACTTGACGCGAGAGACAACAAGATGGATACAGATTAATTACAGTTAATTGAGAGATCGTCAGGGAGAGCGAGAGGGAGAGGACGTAAGGGGAAAGAAAACGAGAGATGGTTTTAAATTGGAGGGTTTTGACTGCAGTATCGTCGCAATTGTTTGCAGCGATAAAGATCAATTGTCCCGTGACAAAGTCAATGATATTATTTCGACGACGATGCAAATATTAATCGTTTTCAAGAGCTATCTTATTTACGATTTACGGTTGCGAAGGAATCTTGGTGATAATATTCCAACAAGCAAAGAAAGAGAGTGAGTGGAGGGGTTGAGGGGAAAAGAGAAGAGAGGGGGTCGAGGGCCTTTTCTATTTTCGTTGCCACGAGAGCTGTGCCGCTGTGCTTATCTGCGCAGTCCAATGTACTCGAGCATAAACGATAAAGAAATGTTACATTTTTCGTGTGTATTTCGTTGTATTTTCTTTAAAAAAAAAAAAAAAAATTTTTTTAAATTCTCTTTCAAGTCTCTCACGGATGGACGCCATCTCGTCTTACACAATTGTACGAAATAATTACATTGTTTTCGTCGCATATATGGATCGCTCGAGGGCAAGCGCACCAAAGCGTACATATACACACTGGCGCGTATACCTGTGTCACCTGTGTGTGCATACGCACCTATATATGTCTATTACGTGTATTTAAAAATGATTACGGGCATAAGGACGGGTGTACATGTATTGTTCCGTCGGTGCATTCTAAGTACATACGTACCGAATCGTTGCAGCCGCCAAAGCGGACGAAAGAGATGCGTCAAGTTCACATTAGTCAGCTGGGCGCGATACCCTTTCGATCAGGCTTTGTTTTTCTTTTTCTCTTCTTCGTCCTCTTCTATTTTCAGATCAAACTTTCACTACCAGACACAACACTGTTTTCCTCAATCGCTTTTTTACCTATCTTTTCAGTTTATTTTCCACACTGCACACTTTACACTTCGATTTTTTCTCAAATGATTACGACATTTTTAGATTTGCGCAAGAAAATTTGTGACGAAGGGATAGAAACAAGGAGGAAGAATTTACACACGAATTTCACGAACGATACATTGATACTGACGATACTGACGTAGTTGAGAAAAAGAAAGATGTACAACACCTCTCCTCTCCTTCCCCTTACCCAGATCCACGTCCCGTGCCCCGTGTCCCGTGCCTTTGTCCTTTGATATTGATGCGCGCGCCGATTATGATAATCTTCAAGAAAGCAATAAATGTTTTATCAACTATCGGTAACAAAGATTTCTTTTCTTTGGCCATACCCGTTGATATATACCACCGTGAGAAGGTTGAATATCAAAATGTGCGTTGATATTCCTGAATGCAAATGATTCTTCTAGCCAAGAAGACTTGTGCATGAACAGATTTAAAGATTCGAATCAAATCCGTTTCGAAAATTATTCAGTGTCATTAAAGACGATATTTATCAAACTGCATTTATTGTTATAAATGATCTAAAGAATTGCAATTTTAAATCACGTCGGAGATAGCGACCGTGGAGTTAATTTATCAGTGTCGTTCTAATGCAGTGCTACCAATCCACAAACCTCGAAAAAGGAAGAACACGCTGCCGCAGCAGCAGCTGCTGCTCCGCTCCTCCGACCGTAGCTATAGAAATTAGTCGCAGCCAATGCTGTCACTCGATTTCAAAAATCATCTCCCTTCCCCTATACAATTGTAAAACTTTTTCATGAACATGAAACCTGCATCAGTGTGTGTTAGAGTTTTGCTGCACGTAACCCCCCGCTACGGATGCGCGCGCATTGCGCATTTGGTAAAGCAGCTACAGCGGCTACAGCGTCTCTACGAAACGAAGAGAATTTGTCTCGTACCTTCTCTCTATCCCGAGTCCTGAGCAAATCCGTGCACGCGAAAAACGACGCCGACGCATTGACAGTGTCTAAACTTTGATAAAGTAACTGACCAGTTGAATTAAATACAACTCCATGCATTTAAAGAAAAAAATTGAAATTTTTGTTTCCATCGGAGTAACTGGTAAAAAATATAAATAAAAGAAGAAACCATAACGCGTCAAACTGTCACGGGGCTTACGAAATTCTTGTTCTCTCTCGACCCCCCTCGCGTCCCGATGACACGGCGGTTAGATTTAAACTCAACGGTCAACCGCGATCAAACTACTACGCCTGTGTAACGAACTCGTGCTCTCATTCAAAAATCTTAATCCTCTCTTCGTTCAAACTTGTTTGCTTCGTTTAATTTGACTTTTGAGATTTCGGTGGTAAAGAATACTTCGACGCTCGACGCAGAAGGGACACGAAGGACTCGTTAAGCCCTCGTGTTAGTAAACAGCCAGGACATTGACCGCGAATCTTGTCTTACTACGCGTCCTTTCGCACAATGGATCCCTTCACCCAGGTAACATTTATTACATCTCTTTCGACAATCTGACATACCACATGTCTTATTTCGGTTTGCTTGTATTCTTTTTGAAAGAATAGAATGGAGTTTTTTCAAAAACTCCCCTGACAAAATTATTTCTATTTTCTTGTGGATCATGTTTATGCACATTTTGGGGGTTACATTCTCAAAAAATGATGGAAAATCAAAGTTTTTGAACTTGTCTCTTCCTTTGAAATCCTTACTCAACAACGATGTTTCCAAATTTTCAAACATTTTTAATGTATCATCTCTTTTTGTAATTTTCCATTGGCTGGGGATTAAAAATTGAGGACCACAGTCAGTGTGAAGTTTTGGATTTATATGATTCTTCTATTTTATATTCTTTCAGAGTTGTGTTGATTCATTGATTGTTGCTACTCCTCTTAGTATTACCGACTGTTTTGTTGCTTTGTTTTTTGAGCTTCACAATCTTCCTGAATGTTATCAAACAAACATCCTTTCTTCAAACTATTAAAAATCAACTCATTTTCTTTTTCCTAATCCAAAGGTATAAAAATTATTTCATTTATCGAATTCAGTTATTTTTCAAATAAAAATTTAAATTTTTAGCGTATGCTAGAGCGTGCAAAAGCAAGGAGAGAGAAATTGGATACGCAGTTATCCAATGCTGGACATGATTTGAAAAAGAGACGCAGTCCACTGAAAGATGCCAATGCAATTTTGGCACAAGCACCGGGTTTGTATTTTTTGAGTTATTTCCGAATGTTTCCCACAGAAATCATCACTTTTCTTATATTTTGAAGAATTTATTTTCCAATGTTCAATTTTTTCATCATTCATTCTGAGTCTTGATCTATAAGAGTGTGATTATTTTAATTAAAGTTGATTAATTGTTTAATGGACTCATATCAGACGATATATCAGAGTTTTCAGTGTTGATTCGTTGATAATTTTGATTATTTTGAACCATTCAGTAAATTCTTTGAATTTTCAAGAAATCGACCAAAATATTTGTGGAAAAAAGAAATTCCAACGATGCCAATGTTCTATAGTATCGTTATGAGTCCAGAAGGTCACAAATTTCTTTATTTTATCCGTAACATGATAATACATTCAAATAAATGATCTGAAGGAGCGACCTGTTTTGAAAACTTGAAGGTGCTAAAAACTGTCATTATGAATAAACTTTCGAAAAGTTGAAACCAAATTTCGAATTGAAATTGTGCACCCTGCTTCTTTTTAACTCTATAAGACTTTTTCAGAAAGGATTTTCTGTGACTCATAATATTTTTCAAGATGATTATTTTTTTGTCAATTGCAACACCTTTCGATATACCTATATATGAGGCATTTCACACTATTTCACCTAAGCTGTGAATCCGACCATTTTTTATTTTCCTCAGTTTCTTATAAAATCGTACTCCATGAGAAGAGTATCCACACCAATTTTTAGATCTTTATCTCTTCTCTGTCGAGCATTATAATTTTCGAAAAAATTTTTCAAGATTATTTTTTTGTCAATTGCAACACCTTTCGATATACCTATATATGAGGCATTTCACACTATTTCACCTAAGCTGTGAATCCGACCATTTTTTATTTTCCTCAGTTTCTTATAAAATAGTACTCCATGAGAGGAGTATCCACACCAATTTTTAGATCTTTATCTCTTCTCTGTCGAGCATTATAATTTTCGAAAAAATGTGGGTTTTGGAAGTTTTGAAAATCTTTAAACCCTGATAATTTCTGAACTAATTGAGATATCAACAACAATCGTCATTTCATTTTTTTTGTTTTGAAAAGCATTTTCACTTAAAAATATGAACAAAATTTCAAATCAACTATGTCAACGTTTTTTTGCTTCGAAAGTACAAAACATTTTTTATAAAAGTGAATGACATTTTTTATTATTTCCAAAAAATTCTCTAAAATAGATTGATTCATTCTACGATTTTTAAGACTAGTCTCATCGTGGGTTTATTTAACTCCTTGTATGTTTTTTCCAATTAATAATATTTTTTATTAGAGGAATTTAATGATTATAAGCCCGATTCATGATTTTAACTATATTAATATTTTGAATTCTGTTCAAAAAGGTCCAAAATACAACAGTAAATATATATTAAGGGGATCACTTCATGTGGCAGCCGGATTTTTTGGGGTTTTTTCGCGATGTTTTTGCGGCAAGGAAAAAATACATAGACTTTTGAAATTTTAAGGGTTTATTGATTGGTATTTCAACTCTATGATAGAATTTTTTAACTCTGATGTTTCGGGTAAGTTCAGTGTAATACTACTCCACAGGAACCCATATGTTTCTCCGTGGTCTCCACGATCCCAGGGGATTGGTTTATCTGAGATCAAAAACTAATGAGCGTTTTAATTTCTAAAGCAGTTGGTATCGCCTGAACTAAAGCCATACAGGAATTTTAAAAATTGAAGGATTTTTGCGCTTTGAAACACAAGATTTTAATTTTAAAAACTGATTCATACAGCAATAAACCTTCAATTTTCAACAACAATTTAGTGATCTGGACATCTCAATTAGTTCAAGAATTATAAGGATTTAAAGATTTTAAAAACTTCCAAAACCCACATTTTTGTGAAAATTACAACACTCGATAGAGAAGAGATAAAGATATAAAAATTGGTGAGGATACTCCTCACACACTAAGAGTAGTTTGCTGACTGATGTTGAGGATATAAACAAGTTTTTTCAACTGTCGAAGATTTGGTCTCCCTGGCGTGAAGCAAGAAGAGGGGTCAGACTTATAGGAAAAAATCTTAGGAGTAGACAATTTTATAAAATTGAACGTATATAGAATTCAAATTGTCAACAACGGATTTACGACAACAGAATTGTATACAATTATTCTTACAAAATGAAAAACCATATAACCATATGTTCATTGCTACATTCTATCAGTTACAGTACAAACTGTATCAAAAACGGTAGCAAAATCTCCAGTCTCGTCCCCAGCCGCTAAACAAAGTCCTGCAAAATCACCGCGGAAAACAGTGTCGCCGGCGAAGATCGCTGTGCGCGAGAACAGTTTGTTGAATAAGGAAAATGGTAATAATGCCGTGACCAGCGCGAGGTCAAAGCTGCAGAGACTTGGCCACCTTTATTCAGGTACGATGTAATTGAATCGATAAACACTATGCATTCGCGAAGATCGTGACTAAAATTGGTCCTCGTCACTATCAATGTATCAAAATATACAAGTATATTAAAATGCTTCATTCACTTCAGGCTGTTCAATTCGTATATTTTTCAGTGCATTTACAGATAAACATTTTCATTTTCTTTGGTTGTGCAAATATATTTTTTTCCCAACTTTGGTCTTTTGTATTTATTCTCAAAATATTTTTTTATTATATATTTTCGATTTTTTATTTAATGAATCATCATTAATATCAATTGAAACAGAAAACACGAGAAGATTTCATTTTTTTTTGTACTTACCAATTTATTTATTTGCTCTGAGAAAAAAATGTTGAGTCAATATAACAATTGATATTATTAGAAGAGTTTTCTTCATTTAACTGCAATGTTTTCGGAGAGAATGAATCTGCACTTTGATCTAAAACTCTTTTGTTCGTTTAATCATATTTAATCTTGTGATGAACATATATTTCATTGGCACCCCGTAATGCCACATTTCGTTGTTCCAATAACTATTTTTCTTAGTGTGCGATCCTTCCTTGATACTTCCATGGCTCATGTCGCATTTCTTCATTATTCAATTTTTTTAATGTGATATCATTTTTTGAATTTCAGACGACAGTAGTCGTGAGCTGAGTTCACCGATACACAAAAACGAGGAGAAATTCACGGCAGAAGATGAACCACACGAAGCACGACAACCGCCAAAAAGCAAAGCTCGTTTGAACCGCTTGGCGGCTCTCGCTTCGGAGATAAACAATTGGGAGGACGATTTGTCACATCCGTCTCTAGTGAAGCCCGTCGAGAGTAAGGCCGAAAAAATTCAGGCCAAAATGAATGAACAAGTGAAATTGGGCTACGATCCTCAACCGGGTACGAGCGGTTGCAGCCGATGGAAAAGCAATTCCAGTCCAAACAAAAAGACAACGGCGAGTCCCTCGAAACCCCTTAAGTGGGACAAATCTGTCTTGGATACTTTGGTAAATATTTCTTCCATATTTCGAATAATTTATTTTCAAAATATCACAAGATATATGTCAGATATTTTTCTCTAAATTCAATCTAAATTTATTCAAATGTATTTATTAAATTTATTATATTTTTGTGACCATTCGATTGCATATTGTTTCGCTTAAATATAAACATACTTTTTTTTCAATTATACTTCATACTTCAGACTTCATTTTTCAATTATACTATATCATACTTTTTTCAATTATAAATTTCCCGTTGAAAATTTTTATGTCAAAGTTTTGATTGCTTGAACTGAATTCCTCGCCATTTCTTTCAAGCTGCGGCGAATTGCTGAAAAAAGAAAAATAATAAAGAGATGAAAAATCGCAAAAACGATGTCCCTCAATATTTTGCAGGAGTCACAGGGATATACTCGTACTAAGAGCAATTCACGTCTAGTGTATGACTATAAGAATTGTTCCCAGGAATCGAAAGCGTCATCAAGAGTGAAGGATGAAAAAGAGACAACCGAAAAGGTGGGAATAGGTGTAAAATCGAGCCCGATGAAAGGAGAAAAGAGAAATAATAATTCTGAAAGCACTGGGAGATCGCCAATCGCCGGAACCTCGAAAAACAAAGCGGAAACTATGGGAACACCGGAAAAAACGTCAGCCACAGCGAGAAATCAAAACAATTCGGGGGTTAGCAATAATCGAATCGGAACCAGATTCGGTGGTGGAGTTTACAATTGTTCACCAAAGAGTCCAATTAAATCATCACCAGGTTCAGTTTTGAGTAAAGCTTCGTTGTTCGAATCCAAGGTTACCGAGAATACCAGAGCGAGGGATCCGGCTGAAATGACCCTGACCGAGAGGATGGCACTTTTCGAGAAGAACAACAAAGGCGAAGCACCCCTCATCCCGAAAGCACCTCTCACTTCTTCTGTTCCAACCAAAAAATTACTCGAGCGCGAAAAATCCAATAGTGAAACTTCACAGAAATATTCTAATCCCGGTTAGTTTTTACCTTTTTCTTTTACCTCTTTACCGTTTCATTATCGTTGAAAGATTACATTTTTTAGTTTTTTTTTCACACAATCCTATCTAAAAGATGGGCCAAAATTCAAGGTTTTTTTTTTAATTTTCAGATAATTCGGGTTCGCAGTCGAAAAACGGGACTTCTCTCAAATCTGTGAACGCGAATAGAGCGGTATTCGAGCAAGGTCATCCGACACAAGAGTTGGAAAATAATATATTGCGCAAGACTCAAATAGAAAGACAAAGAGAACTAGATATGTTGAGATCGCGTTTTAATCGAAACAAAGAAATGGCCCAAGCGGCTGCAGGCTCGTGCATTAGAACGAGCGAAAGTAGCGAAGTCAAATCGAACTCTCCGAAAAGTTCGCCAGTCTGTCCAGTAAAACCGACACCGGCACTGGTAAAACAATTTTCAATGGTACCATCGTATGCTACGACGTTTGGCATGAATTATTCATTTCACCCCAAATCCATCCGACGCGTTATTGACATTTTTTCTCCAATTTAGGAACAAGTTCCGCCGCCTCCGCCACTTCCAGGCTCTCAGAGCCATGAACAAAGACGAGGGTCTCAGATGAAAGGTTCACCAACCAAACGACAAGGTATTTTTATCTGAAAATCCTACAAAGAAGCATAGTAGTTCGACTTGAAAGAAACTTATTGCTCATTCAACGAGAATCTTTAAATTTGGCAATCGGACAAATATTTGAAAAAACTTAATCAGCCTTGAAACTTGAGATAATTGATAAAAATCGCGAATTTGGGAACATTCTTGTAAATAATTTTATAAATACGAAAATACGGAAGCATCGATTGAAAAACAATTCTATATTTGCCCATTTTTTTTTCACATTTCCTTAGTCGTTGGAAGTCCACCGAAATTTCAGCAAAAAAGTCTTTCGGACGTGAAACGTATCCGGGTTTCACCACCGAAGCCGGGTCACCTTTATCCGGACTTGTCGTCGATCGAGACGACAGAAACTGAAACAGAAACGGAATACACAGTTGGTACCACGGAGCCGGAAACTGCAACGTGCGAAGAAGCTACTGAGACTGAAACCGAGGCAGAATATTGCGTTGAAAACGAAGACGACGACTATGACTCTTACGAGGAGAGTGAAGAACCGATCACGAGCCTTGAAAGAAGTATTCTTCGTGCTGTTAATCAACAAGCAATGAACAAAAAGGTGCGAATCCACTTTACTTCCAATAGTTTCATGTTCACGTTCAATTCCATTGTACAACAGAATTTACGTTTTTCCATCATTTTTTTTCGAATCACATCGCGTCCTCGATTGGATTTTACAAAAAAATTAAGATTTCAATTAGAACGAAGAAATATTCGGAAAAAGAGTCGAAAAATTTATTGAAATTTATTGTGCAATTATCATGTTCGAACGACGAAGAAGAATTCACAGACGATATTTTCAATCTTTTATAACGTTTTTTTTTCTCGACAATTAATTATAAATTATTGACTATGAAATACGAAATATTGCAGCAAAATAATAAGGAGGAAAAACGCTTTTTTGCTTGACACGAGGTAAAAAATAGAAAAAAAAGTAACAAGTTATGAATATCACAAGCTAAAAATTTTTCTGCATGTGTAAAAAGATCTATTAAAACGTGAATTTTTTGAAAAAAATCAAAACGGTCCAAGTTGGAAAAAAAATATATTTTCGGTTAAAAACTGAAAAAAAAGTATAAAAATTCATTTTGCTATTTTTTTTTGTATTTTTTTTCATAAAACTACAACTTAAGACGAAAAAAATGATCTACTATAATATTTCGATATCTCTGTTATTGAAGAAGTTATGAGCGTTCACAAAAAAATTGTATGAAATTTGAAAAATTTATTGTGATCAGATGAGTTGGTTGGGAAAAAATCTAAAAACATTAGGAACGACTTCTTTCAGTAGATACAAAATAATAGAAAATTTTCAGCAAAATCAAAAATGATCGGGGTCACGGATCAGTCGGTTTGGTATAGAATGACCCTTATATTTAATGCTTTGCGGTGGGAAACGAATTCACTGTACAATCATTTGCAGCGATCGATCGATCCGGATCCAGATAGTACGGTTTCGGACATATCAGTATTGGACGAGATGGACGAGTATTTGGATGAGTGTTTAGCTCGACAAGAGGCAGAGAGCGAGCACGGTCCGACACCCCCGAAATTGAACCGTGCCGGTAAAAGCCCCTCGTCCGCATCGACGAGCTTCAAATACGCTCACGGCTCGGCCTACCGTTCACCGATCAAAGTGACGCCTACTCGCTCACCTCGTAGGGGAGAACAGTACGTCGTTGACGGTGAGAGTTGTATACCGCTCATGCACAGTGTCAGTTTTTACAGAAAACAACAATCTCAGGTATTTTTATTTTCACACAATTTTTTATAAACTTTTATTCGTTTTATAAGCATGCCGCGATTATATCTTCATAAATTTTTTACGTTTACTAACAATTAAATTGTTCGTTCTATGTAATCTACATTAACATTATATGTACCAATAGGAGTAGTTCCATATATTCGTTCTGTTTTTCATCTGTTGACACTGGATTTGATGTTTATCCATTCCTTGCTACACTGACTCATTCTGAAGGAACAAATATCCTCGTTAGAAAAGATATTTTATTATTCTCTCATATCCTCTGTTTTTGCATAAACACTTTTCTTTCTGGCCGCGTTTTTAAGTACAATTTTCGCATCCATAATTTAAACAAACTTTCAAATATAGAAATATTCCTCAACTTGGTGTTTTTATTATTATTATTATTATTATTATTATTATTATTATTATTATTATTATTATTATTATTATTCTCACTTTTTCAATCAGTTCCCCAACCATTTTAGATTAAATCTGTCGAAATTTTCTAAATTTATAAACATCGAATGTACTCGTTTGATTTATATAAAAACCAATCGGAGGGCTGCTGATGACAGGCCAATTAAGTACCTTTCGGGTGAAATTGACTCAACGTGTCAATGTAAAAGCGAAATTTACGCGCGTCAAGAGAGGATAGAAGTACTGAGTTTGTTTTTGATTCTTCAATTTTTTTTGGTTTTTCGTTTGAATTGAACGGTCTCTTATTGAGAAGAACACAGTTTTGCTGAATTATCGCAGTTTTTTTATTATTATTACGAGATTTATAATTGTGAGATTTACTCTTAAAAAGGTTTGTCACATTGTTTTATGTTGATTCGCGAAAAATCGAACATTTTCAGACCCCGAAAACACCGATCCGTCACGTAACTCGAGTCAACGAGATGGACTCTGACAGAACAAGTGGAACGAATTCTGATGAGAGAACCGAATCAACTCTCGTTCAGGAAAAAATCAAACGTCTGATGGACGAAGTCTGTAAACAACAAACAATCATTGGACAGGCTAGCCAAGCCTTGAATTTGTGCCATGCGACTGTCGAATTCACTGGATCTCGGGAACAAGTCGAGGGAGAAAGACTTTTGCTCGTTGCAAGTACGTCTATTATTTTGGTTTTCTATCAGTAATTATTTACCGTTCGTTTCTTCCGAGTTGTTGATTCCAATAACTCAATGACAATGCGACCAAAAAACATTGTTTTTCTCATGGTTTTCATAGTCCCCGTGATATATATTTTTTTAAATTTGCTATTATTTTGGTCTCTAAAAGCACACAGACGTCAAGCAGCATTGAATGAAATTCAGCGTCTGAAGGTGGAAGGAACGTTGAGACCGGTCGTGCCTGGATCATCGGAGGTGCAAGAAAGCGGATCCTTGACAATTTCTGCATTAACGTTGCCCTTGAAACGCGATTATTTTAGAAACGTCGATTCTGACACTTGCCTCCATTTTGTGTGTCTCGTACGTTATCTGGAAAACATTGTTGTTACACCTGTCGTTCAAGCTGAAAACGGCGATGCCTGCGTACGTTTTCCGTCTACCCTAAAATTGGAAGATCTTTTCAGCGATTTCAAAATAACAATCGAAGTGTACAGCCTTGAAACGCGCGCTGAAGTTCTCCCTCATGAGATCAAATACCACATTCATAACAACGGGAATTCCGGTAATCACAGCGGAGTCAGCAAAAAGGTAAATAAATTCGTTGAAATGTAAGAAAAATCAATAATCAGGAGTATGAATAAAACAATAATCTTTGAAATTTAGTGTCGAGAACACCATTGTTTATTTTGTCGAAAAATCATTTTCAAAGAGAGTATATCTCAAAGTAGATGTAGCTGGTTTTATTTTTGTAGCTGATTGAAAGGTTCATGTTCGAGAAAATCAATTGTACAGGTCTTGGGTTAAATTATTAAAATAACAAGCATCATTATTGTTTTTCTATTTCTATTCTCAATTTTAGTCTGGAGGGAAAACTCCGAAAAAGTTTTTGAAGCAAGAAAGCCGCCTGATAATGCCGTCAGTTCAAAGTCCCGCAGGTCCCGGGGCTGTCCGAACTCCGGCTTTTGCTCCGGCTGGTTACGTCATATTTAGCCTTAAGGAAGTAAATCGTCAGCAATTTACTCTGAATAAGGTAATTATTATCCTGTTGTATATCGACCCGTTATCGTTCTACTCGGAAAAGTAAATAATTCAAACCTATATACGTCTTTCGTATGAAAAGGTGCCAAAAGATTTGGCATTGGAGGGAAAATTGCAAATGCACGTTGCTTGCGAATTGTCCGTTTCGGTTGAACATCGAGGGTTCTTAACCATGTTCGAGGATGTCTCTGGTTTCGGAGCGTGGCATCGACGCTGGTGTCTCCTTAAAGGCGCCATTCTTTCTTACTGGAAATATCCAGACGACGAGAGAAAAAAGACGCCGATCGGGAGCATCGAATTACAAGGTACTTAAATAAAGATATATTTTTTAATTGATGCAAACATCAACTTTTTTTAAAATATCGTGCTTGTGATGATTTCAATTTAAATAGAAATCAAATCAAGGAAAAAATACAAAATCTTTCAAATCTGCAAGATTTTGCAACTTTCTTGAACTTTGAGTAATAATTTTCAAAGTGATTCATTTACGCGTATTTCAGGGATCACAACAACGAATGTTGGCTTGGTATCACGTGACATTTGCGCTCGACCTAATACCTTCTTACTGGAGAGTATCAGGCCGGCCCAGCCCGGTGATACCGAGAGTCTTGTTCTCGTAAGGAACGGTTCGCAAACTACGATAAGGTAAGTTCCTGAATTCAATAGTAGAGTTTCCTTTGAAAAGAAAAAAAAAAGTGAAATAGAATGATCTGATTCCTCAACTTGATCCAAAGCGAGCTTCTTCATTGGCCTGCCGTAGGAAGCCCACTGATTGGTTTTCATGAAAAAAAAAAAAAAAAAAAACGTGAAGTACATTCCGTCTAGTCATTGAGTATAGTGGATCATAAAAATGCTGAAACTATGAAATAAATTTATTTGAAAAAATTATTGGAAACTTTATCGATTGGAATCTGAGCTCTCTGCTTCGAAATTATACTTTTTCAGCCTCAATACATTCAAAATTAATAAAACGACGCATGTAAGCAAAAAAAATAATGAAATTATGCTAACGCCAAAAAAGATAGTCCAGGCCCAAATGGTCAAAGGAAGGGAAAATTGAACAACCGTTTCGTTGTCAGTTATCGCTCACAAAAATATTGCAAATTTGACGAAAAAGAAACATGAGTGATAACAATCTTGATATAATTGTGGTCATTTTTTAGGCATCTCCTGTCCGCAGACACAAAGGAGGACAGGCTGGAGTGGTGCTCAAAGTTGAACAAAACGATAAACTTGATACACGCCTGGGGAGGAAACGCAACTTCCTAAATCCCTCGCAACAAAATACACTAATTATTCTCTTACGAGAAGCTATTCAGGATCTTCATGATCTTAATAATAATGCGTAAAATAAGCGTGACATGAATAACTCATCCTTTCCGGATATTAGACGACAATTAACATTTTTATTTGTTTTTTTTTGACCAAAAATATTTGTGGAATTTTCTTTTGGCACAAGAACACGTAGGTATTATGCACTCGAGCAAAACGTACGTCAATCAGTACATAACATCTACTCAATTTCGTAATCTGTGAAAGGGAAACCTCTTTTTCCTCGAAAAATTGATTTCTGAATGGAAAGTCAGAAAATTTTGTTCAGCACGTCAGTGCAATGCGGATTCTTTGATAGAACTCTATTGGTGAACATGTTTTCTGTCTCAATTTTCTTCCATCCAATGAAGAAAGAAATGTCGACGAAGGTTCCCACTCATTGGATTATTTGTATATAAAAAATCGTAAGTTTCTTATAGTTTTTACTATATAATAAATATATTTATATGTATAAATATACGATATAAACGTATCACTATTTGTAGCATAAATGAATAGCGTGTACAGGATCTTTGTACACCCTCAATCAAGTTTTATAAAAAGTAACAAAATTGTATTGGAAATAAACCGTATTTGTATATCTACATTCTTGTTCGTCTTTGTTAATATCGATCGTACTCGATTTTGATATATGTCGTCAGTTTGTAATATCTTTTAATTTTTTTTACATTTTTATTTGTTTACAGATATGAGGGGACTCCGGGGAAAACGGGGCCTTTAAAAAATAGTGGACATTTTTTTTTTCATGCAATTTGGTATATTTTTCCAGGAAAGGAAAAGAAGGAATACTCTCGAAATTAAAAATAAAAAAAAACAATAAAAAAGAAAAATAAGTTTTCTACAAATTCTAACTTTTTTTCAACTGCTTTCCAAAAGGCACAGTCAAGGTGCATTGGATTAAAATTGTAATGGAGAAAAAAAATTCCGTAAAGGTTGTTTTGCGATCTGACAAAATTCGTGAGACATCTGGTGTCAAATTTTGAACTACAACCGGGGTGCAACATGGACGACTACACACAAGTCACAAAAGTCACTTGAAGATGTGACACATACATGTTGCACCCCGGTATGCGCCATTTTTAGCTTGGCCACGCCTCCATGTCAGATCCCAATACAAAGTCAACGCCACTGTATGTCGTTGCTATTAGAAGTGTGTGGCGTTCCAAAGTACTTCACGAAACAACCGCTACGAGGCTACAGTTTCTCGTCAACGCTTCGTCAGGCTCTCGTCCAATATATATAACGTCAGAACCCTTCATCCCCAAAGCGTCTGGGGTAGGGTACAGTAGGCACAGCCCCACTGATGAGTCTGCCACTGTACCCGAGACGAAACGCAATCCTAAAACCATTCTTTTCACACCATAGCTGTGGCGAGTCCTACATGACCGACCTTTCCTATACACCAATAAAGCAGCTGGACGAACCAAGGAGCCGGAGCGGAACAGAAACTGCCTACGGAAGCGAAGATAGAAGACAAGTATACATCTTATGAGCTTCCCATCACGTGATCACTATCGGTCGGGCGAGCGGGGAAACTCTAGTTGACATACCTAATGAGAGCGAGAAGGATAGAATGACTACCCCAGTCTCTCGGTGGGGACAGCTGATCACCCCAGTTTGACCCCAGTTCTCACAGCGCTCTCGCTTGCTTCTCAGTGTTGCGTGCGTGAGCGCACACAAACAAAGACGATGCTAGCGACATCCAACGGCCGGGGTGATAGCTCGTACTGCTACCCCAGTTTTTTGGGAACCATATAAACTACGGGCTTTACACTTCTATGCCTATCAGCCTATAGTCTCCTTGGTTGCGCCAATGCGCCCTAGCAACGAAGCAAAACACCAAATCCTTGGGCGAGCGCGAGACTGGTCTATATTCATCTGTTCCGCGGTTCTTCGGGTGAGAGGGGAAAGACGCCGCCGAAGCAAACTTCACCAATCGATTATAATTAATCTTGTTAAAAAAAAAGGCAATAAAGAAGGAAAGTACGTCATTCGTAAACGAAACGGAAGATTAACGGAGACTCTACGATGGGAGACATAAAATCATTTCTTCATCAGTGGTGTGCGAAGAATCAGAAAGAACCGACATTCGACGTTAGACCGACGGGTCTGTATATAATAATGATAAAAAATCTGGAGATCGAGATAACCCGTGAGATCAACAGCAAATTCAATGTCGTCACTTGTTTTTCCTATATTCTTTCAGGGCCCAAGCATCGTCAACGTTTTTTATGCGAATTACGAGTAACTGGTTTCGAATATCTTGCTGCGGGACATTCGACCAACAAGAAAGATTCACAGGGCAATGCGGCGCGTGATTTCATCAGTTATCTTGTGCGAACGGGCCATGTAAACCCCAAAGATGTTCCGGGGGACCTGACGTCTGCCCCAGCATCTGTTGGAACTTCTGGCCAAGAAGCAGGCGTCGAAGCTCGTGATTTACCGACTAAGTCGGTATTTCGCGATGGCATGGGACCCAACGACATCGGCCAAGCTTACAGGGCTTACAACGACCGTGGACAAGGAAATTATACGTACATCGATAGACTTGCGGATCAAAAAAAAGTTGAAGAAGCGGAAGACGTTGATGTCAATTCTGGTATCCATGGCAATTGGACC
The DNA here is from genome assembly GCF_019457755.1 of Venturia canescens. NCBI lineage: Eukaryota > Metazoa > Arthropoda > Insecta > Hymenoptera > Ichneumonidae > Venturia > Venturia canescens. The sequence goes on from NC_057426.1 coordinate 14,641,502, forward strand.
ATTGAAAATGCCAAATCAAAACTCCATCAATTCATGCAAACTAACAAAGTTAATGCCGATTATAAGTATACTCCCGTCGGTCCGGATCACACAAGGTATTTTTATGGTGGATGCAATTCCTTTCGTATTCTGCTCTTATAGAAATCATAACCGACTGGAAGTATAACCTTAAAAAGATTAAGGGCCAACGTTAAAGTTGATGCCTGACTGGGGATTGATTGGTAACAGGTTTTCAGAAATTCGCACATTAACAGAACCCCTTAGGAATTCTAAATTTTTAGCTAAATATTTCAGAGTGGTTGAGACTTGATCATTATTTTAGTTTACCAAAGTTATAAACAATATTTCATTGTTAGCCATTATTGGTGTATCAAATTATAATTTTTTTCAAAGAATATTATAAAGGGAAATCGGGTCAGAAAAATATGAGGGAATGAAAAATTCAGCAAAAAATTCCATATACTTGGAATAATACATAGACAAGAAATGCAATAAAATACAAAAATGGGTCAGAAAAATATGAGGGAATAGAAATATCTTGAGGAGATATAAAGTGATTGCTGTGAACTTGATTAATTTCACGAATTTTGTCGTGAGAATATAGTGGATCTGAACGAATTTCGAAAAAAAACCTGAAAACAACAGACAACAGCGCGCAAATAGAACAATTAAATACACAGAGAGAAAGAAATTTGCTCATTGACAAAAATGTTATTCAGTTGGATGAGAAAATAGTGGATCTAACAAACGATTTAGATCATTCAACAATAAAGAAATGCTGCAAATTAAAATTTGCAAATTGCTTCCTCAAGATGGTCAAGATCCATGGTGCTCACGATGCACGATGCTCAAAGTTTACTCTATAAGGTGCTATATTTTTCATTTTGGCTTCCTCATAGAGTAAGCTTTGAGCACTGTGCATCTTGACCATCTTGAGGAAACAATTTGCAGTATTTTTTTTTTTATACAAGAAAGTAATATATTTTCTCTGCCTTCTTTTACGAACTTTAATTTATCTCTTTGTTTAAATCCATAAAAAACAACTGAATGACGAGCCATCAGAAAAAACAGTTTGCAACTTTCAATTTTCATCGTTTTTCTATTTACATTGAAATTAAATAATTCCGACAACTTTGCTGGAAAGTATAGATATTCCCCAAATTCAATACTAACCTTCCTATTATGATAGTCTATTTATAAAAAAGAAAAAATTATTAATAAATCTCTAAATTTTCGAAAGTTGGAGCGTCGACACCATTTTTATGAAAATTTCAAAACGTCGTCATATTCGTATTTTTTTTCAAATTCTGACAAAATGATCAGAGAATTAAAAGCTTGTATAGATTAACATCTGTGCAAAACGGTAGCCCTGTATCTCAAACCGTTTCCGAGTTATAAACGTTTGAATTTTGCAGTGCCATAACATACACACATACACATCCAGACATTTTTTCTAGATATGTTTTTTCGATGTTTTGGAACATTTTAAGCACATGGATATTGAAAACTGGAAAAAAAAATTTTCATCGTCACTAAGCTTCCTCTATGAGGAAGCAAAAAGGATGTATCCACCATTTTTCCATTCAACTAAATGGAATTTTGTTTGATAGCTAAATTTGTCTTTTTCAATGAATAGAGAGATGAAAAAAATACTGTTTGATAATTAGCAAATGTAAATGAGTAGGCTGCATCCATCTTTGAATTATACTGTATCATTATCTTTTGACAACAAGCTGGGAAAATATTCAAAGGGGAAAAAATATACCAATGTTTCTCGACTGATTTGAAGCGGTATCATTCGAAATGAACCGAGATCATTTTGGAGTACAATATCATCTCAGAACCGATGCCGGTTTAAGAATGCATTGTTGAGCCTTCTTGAGCAAGGCTGCAGATGGTGTTTTACCAAAGCTTCTATTGAAACGATTCAATAATTGCTCTGGTGCTGTCCATTTCAGACAAATCAATGTACTCCAAAGTGGTTTCGGATGATTTTCCAATGGTGAGTTTACTTAGAATATTTCGACTCCTTACAATTAACGTAATAATCAATGCAATAACGATTCTGGAAATTTATTTAACATTCGGACAAAATAATTACAATAATTTATATTGTCGATCTTGTTCTTATCTCATTCAACAGGAGTTTCATGGCTGAAATGAGTGTTTACGTGAGTCAACTTGGACGAAGCAAGTATTTTTATATTTATCAGAAAATGAATAATCATTACAATTTATTAACTTTCATAGTAAAAAAAAACATAAACAAAAAACTTTCCACAATACCATTTTTGTAAAAATATTTGAACAAGCAGCTTGAAACTCCCCTAGAAGCAAATCCCAAAACAATACCAAAAAGTAACCTTAGTGGTATATACCAATGTCCGCCAAATAATCATTCGAAAGTTCACAGTGGTTGAAAAGTTATCTTTCAGATGTCTAAGAACTATTTGGCGGACCATATAAACCGTATACCCATTGAAGTAACTTTTTGTCACCTTTTCGGAAATTGCTACTAGGGTAAAATCGGGTTATCATTTTAATGAAAAATCCATTAGTACAAAAATGAGCTTGATAGTAAAAAAGCGAACTTCACTCGGCTCAAAAGAATCATTTTCTCTTCTGCAAACAGCAATAACGGGACGTGAGACAGCATCAAACAAGCAGACAGCTTCAAAAAGTTGTGCCCTGTCAATAGTTCGTCAACTATATCATTTGGGTGTGATCGAAGCGTTCAGCGGCACATTGAAGCGAGTAAAGCCAGCGGATCAGATAAAGCCTTATCCGGTGAAAATATCCCCCGAGCTCGAATCACAAATAAAAGAAGTGCTGGAAGGGCTGGAGATCGAGCCGATCGATACATCGCGAGCGAATCAAGAAAATTTAAAGCGAGAAGAGGAAGCTACGGCAGGTGGAAACACGCCGGCGATGTCGAGCCATGGTGTATCGCTGCTAACAGATCACGTGCTCGACGACTTCATATCATCGGTACCGCAACCAGCAGGAGTTGTAAGTTGGTCACCGCCACAGCCAAATTGGAATCCATGGCTGGGTTGCAACATAGACGAGGGTCCGCTGGCTACGATGCCATTGGACAAACTGTCGGAGGACATAATGAACGACGATCGAGAAAGGCTTCAGCAAGATTCGAGCCTGCAACGGAGTATCAAGGAACGATCGGAACTGCCAGTTTTTGCGATGAAGAACGAAATAATGACAGCGATAAATGACAATCCGGTAATAATTATTCGTGGCAATACCGGATGTGGCAAAACAACACAAGTCTGTCAATTTATCCTGGACGATTACATAGCATCAGGACAAGGAGCCTATTGCAGCATCGCTGTGACCCAACCTCGTAGAATCTCAGCAGTTTCCGTAGCCGATCGAGTAGCGGTCGAAAGATGTGAAAATTTAGGACAATCGGTCGGTTATTCGGTGCGTTTTGAGTCCTGCCTGCCACGTCCTTACGGCAGCATAATGTTTTGTACAGTTGGTGTACTTTTGCGAAAACTCGAGGGTGGTCTTCGTGGCGTGTCCCATGTAATCGTCGACGAAATTCACGAGCGTGACGTCAACTCTGACTTTATAATGGTCGTTCTGCGCGACATGATTCACCAGTATCCAGACTTGAGGATCATCCTCATGTCTGCTACCATCGACACGACTTTGTTCAGTCAGTATTTCAATAATTGTCCAGTTATCGAAATTGCTGGACGTTCTTTTCCCGTACAGCAATATTTTCTCGAGGATTGTGTACATCTCACGAATTTTGTGCCGCCGCTCGACTCAAAAAAACGAAAAAATCGCGAGACCGACGACACCGCCCTTGATACAGAACCCGACGAGAATTTGAACAAATGCGTTGACAGCAAATACAACGATCGCGTACGTCAAATCATGTCACAGCTCACCGAGAAGGAAATAAGCTTCGAATTGATCGATGCCCTTCTCGTTTACATCAGAAATCAAGGCATCCATGGTGCGGTTCTCGTATTTTTACCCGGATGGAACCTCATCTTTGCTCTCATGAAATATCTCCAACAACACCCACTTTTCGGGGGTTCTGGCTACATTATCATTCCTCTCCATTCGCAATTGCCCCGCGAAGATCAACGACGCGTTTTCGAACCTGTTCCCAATGACAAAACCAAAATTATTCTTTCCACCAATATTGCTGAAACGTCCATCACCATCAACGACGTCGTTTACGTAATCGACTCCTGCAAAGCCAAAATGAAATTGTTCACTTCTCATAACAATATGACCAATTACGCGACTGTCTGGGCGAGCAAAACAAACCTTGAACAGCGAATGGGCCGTGCCGGTCGAGTCAGACCTGGATTTTGCTTTCATCTCTGCTCACGAGCCCGATTTGAACGTATGGATCAGCATATGACTCCCGAAATGTTCAGGACTCCTCTTCATGAACTTGCCCTGAGTATTAAACTTCTCAGATTGGGTAGCATTGGAAAATTCTTGTCCAAAGCCATTGAACCACCGCCTATTGACGCCGTCATCGAAGCTGAAGTGATTTTAAGAGGTACTTGCTTTTTCTTCATCTTTATTTACCAATCTTATTTTCCGATTGGGACGGATGAAATAAAACATTAAGAAAATCATAGATTTGATTATTACCATTTGAAGGAATGTTGTTCTTCAAATATTTTAGAGCACTGAAGGATTGATAAGAAAACAAAAACGATTATCATTGTCGCACTTAATATCTTCCTTGATATTATTACAGAAATGAAATGTCTTGATTCCAACGATGAACTCACGCCCCTTGGCAAAATTTTGGCGCGTTTACCGATCGAACCCCGACTCGGTAAAATGATGATCCTCGGCTGCATGTTTCGTGTTGGAAACGCTCTCTCAACTATGGCAGCGAATAGTACTACCTTTCCCGAAGTTTATACCATGGGACCTGACAATCGCAGATTAACGACTCAACAAAAATGGTTCGCTGGTGCAAGATACAGCGATCACGTGGCCATGGTACATGCTTTCGAAGCCTGGGAGGAGGCCCGGGCTGGTGGTGAATACGCCGAACAAACTTTTTGCGATTCGAAAAACTTGAGCTTACCCACTTTAAGAGTCACATGGGAGGCTAAGGTACGTTTTTCTTTTTTTTTCTATTTTTATCATCAAATTTTCCGAATGCATGAAACTCATTTCCACGTGTAAACAAAATAAAGAAAATATCTCGCCTTTCTTGTCTTTCAAGTATTTTGAACGGAAAGTCTCTTACTTTCTACTTTCGGGAATAAAAAAATTCGACAAATCCGAAATGCACTTAACAGAGCAAAAAATTAAATATTTGTTGTGTTCATCTAGAAACTAGTTTGCGATCACTATCAAAAACAAAACGTTCACATTTTCACAATGAAAACTTTATTATCGGTCGTCATTTAAAATTTGAAATGCCTCGTCATAGATTTCTGAAGCATCTTCAATTCACATTTGTTTTCCGTTTCACTATTAACGCGATTGATTCCCATTGGTTTGATATTTTGAAATAACTGATTCTTATTTCTAGAATCAATTGCAAGGCCTTCTCTTAAGCACCGGATTTCCAGAGGAAACTCTCTGTCCGACGCCTTTAAATTATCAAGCCGGAGCGGATGTCCGTCTCGATACGATCACAGCACTTCTCTGTATGGGACTGTACCCGAACGTTTGTTATCACATAGAGAAGAGAAAAGTGCTGACAACCGAATCCAAAGCCGCATTGATTCACAAAACGTCGGTTAATTGTAGCAACTTCGAGCAAACGTTTCCTTTCCCATTTTTCGTATTCGGAGAGAAGGTACGTTGAAAGAAAGTTGTACAGGAACTTTGAAAGATTCGTTAGCTTCGGTATCGTAAATTTCTTCCAAGTTCGTGAGAAAATAAAATATTTCGATCGACCTATGCGAAAAAGGCCATTCAATTGAATTCCGTTGCGAACTTTTGCAGATTCGTACGAGAGCAGTTTCCTGCAAGCAAATGACGATGGTGTCTCCCATTCATCTGCTACTTTTTGGTTCCCGCAAAGTCGAGTACATCGATGGAGTTATAAGACTCGATAATTGGGTGAATCTCGATATGAAAGCGGAACACGCTGCTGCTATCGTTGCTTTGAGACCTGCCTTGGAAAGTCTCGTTGTCAGAGCGGCTAAAGATCCTGAAACCATTCTCGAGCTTAGTCCACTCGAAGAAAAGGTAAGAAAAAACTTTTATCACTAATGATAAAAAAAGAAACCCCTAAAACTTTGTTTACTGTCCCCAAGAAATCTCGGTGAATTGGTAGGTAATTTATTATGTAATTCTATTGCGATGCAGATTGTTTTTGTTTTTAATGAGTAATTTTTATCACGATAACGATTTCTTGAGCGATTTCCAAATTCAGCATCGGATCCCAATTACGGGTTATCCGAGTATTTAAAATTTTGACAGCTTTTCTCTCAAAACGTGGAATGTTTCTTCGTTTCTTAAATAATCAGAAAAACGTTTGACCGGATTCTACAAATGGAATTTGCAGGTTTTGGCAGTGATTAAGGGTCTTTGTGGAATGAACGCGGGTCGTTACGAAATGGAACCGATTACCGGTGGTGGCTTCACATCTCGTCGTCCTCCGCGGGGTCATATGACTGGCTTCGGGGGCGACGACAATGGATGGCAACCAAAATTCATGCGGGGCGAGGGTGGATTCCGGGGGCGAGGTTATGGTTCCGGCGGCGGAAATTTCGGAGGTGGAAATTTGAGAGGCGGTAACTTCGGGAATTCCAGTGTTGGCGGTAATTACGGAAATTACGGTAATTCCGGTGGTGGACATCATGGTAATTTGGGCACCGGCAATTTCGGAAATTCTGGTGGCGGTGGCTACGGAAGCGGAACTTCAGGAGGAAGAGGCTATGGGAACCGCGGTGGTAACTACGGCAACGACAGAGGTGAATTTTCCCGTGAAGGTGGCGGAAATTGGGGCAGCCGAGGAAACGGAACTTTCGGTCGGAGATATTAAAAGAACAATATTCATCTTTCATTCCTTCGTTGAATAACCTTCTATATCGTTTTCTCTTTCCTTGCCTTAATTTTACATTAGTAAATCTAATTACGATATTTCTACTAAAATCAAATTTCCCTTCTACGTCATTTTTAGGATGATGTTTAAAATAATGAGAATCCGATTATCGTAACTCGATTATGAATTATGAACGTAAATAATAATTTTATGTAATTTTATGCAATAAATGACGAGGGAAGTATTGAAATTTTTCAAAGTTATTTACCTAAAAATTTGTCCCTACGCTAAGAAAAAAACACTGTTTTGTGTAAAAGCACACAAAACAGTGTGTACATACTGATTTGCCATCACGCCACAAAAAACAAAAACCTCTCAAATTTTCAGCTTTTAAAAAGGGTCCCTCTGCAATGAAATTGGAGGGGGTCCACTTGATATGGAATACCCCCCAATAAGGAATACTGCAAATGTTAATAACACTGCCACACAAAAAAAAAAGTTGTCTGTACTTTTGACGGGACACATATATTCCTATGCATTTTGACCCGCTGAATCCGAATCTGAGGTCCGTTTGACCCCTACACCCTAGAATTTTGAGAAAACTTTAAAAAACCGAAAAAAATCAACAAAATCGGCGGTTTTGATGATTTAACAATTTTTTTCGACCTAAACTAAGCATGATTTTCATGTATTTCGATCCGCTAAATACTTATCCGAAGCTTATTCAGACCCTTAGCCATTTGAAGTCTAAGTAAATTCCAAAAAACTCCTAAAAATTGCGAAAAAAGCTAAAAATTCCCAGTATTGTGATTGAAAAAACTTCATTGAGCTAAATAAATAATTATTTTCATGTATGTTGGTCTACCGCATATAAATCTCGAATTTCCATGGCTCAGACATATCCAAAACTTTAAATAAATGGCAAAAAACCAATAAAAATTGAAAAAAATCGAATTTGGTATTATAAAAATCAATTTGTAATTCAAAATAAATTTAAAAATCATACTATACGATCTGTGTTATATAAATGAAGAAGATTTTGGCCTAAAACTTAAAAAAAAATCAATTTTTTTAAATAATCTTATCAATAACGTTTGATTTAGAATTTTTATTTATTCTCCGCTTATATCTCACTCTTTTATCTTCGAATGTCCTGCACAAAGGGTTTCTTTTTCGTTTTCTTACTCCTCCAGGTACATCTCTCTTCAGTGTCCAACAATGATCTGCCATCATATTGACGTCCCACTTTCCTTGGTAACGTTATTCCATTACACTGATGTCTTGATGGAATCTTTCACCTTGCTCTTCACTATAATCACCAAGATTTTCAGGAAAGTATGAAAGGTGAAAATGTAAATAGTGCAATTTCTAATTCATTAAGCAACCCAAAGTGTCATAGTTGAATAACAACTCGTCAACTAAATTTACGTATTTTTCACTTTTCGTATTCCCTAAAAAGTTCTGTGATACTTTTTTGAAACTTCCCTAAGCTGCTCTCTCAATCTCGTTCATCTCATATTCCAGATCATCGTCCTGGAATAATGTCCGAATTTGGGTTCCATAAAAAATTTCTTCTTTCAACTTAGCATCACTTAACGCTGGAAATTTTTCGCCCAAGTACTTAAAACAGTTGCCATCTTTATCCAAAGCTTTCACAAATTGCTTCGAAAGGCCAAGCTTGATATGAAGTGGTGGTAACAAGTACTTGGATGGATCAATTAGAGGTTCTCGCGTAACATTGTGAGAACCAGGATTCAAATTCGTTCAGTAAGGTGAAATATTCCATCAATACATCAGTGTAATGGAATAACGTTACCAAGGAAAGTGGGACGTCAATATGATGGCAGATCATTGTTGGACACTGAAGAGAGATATACCTGGAGGAGTAAGAAAACGCAAAAGAAACCCTTTGTGCAGGACATTCGAAGATAAAAGAGTGAGATATAAGCGGAGAATAAATAAAAATTCTAAATCAAACGTTATTGATAAGATTATTTAAAAAAATTGATTTTTTTTTAAGTTTTAGGCCAAAATCTTTCTTCATTTATATAACACAGATCGTATAGTATGATTTTTTAAATTTATTTTGAATTACAAATTGATTTTTATAATACCAAATTCGATTTTTTTCAATTTTTATTGGTTTTTTGCCATTTATTTAAAGTTTTGGAAATCTCTGAGCCATGGAAATTCGAGATTTATATGCGGTAGACCAACATACATGAAAATAATTATTTATTTAGCTCAATGAAGTTTTTTCAATCACAATACTGGGAATTTTTAGCTTTTTTCGCAATTTTTAGGAGTTTTTTGGAATTTACTTAGACTTCAAATGGCTAAGGGTTTGAATAAACTTCGGATAAGTATTTAGCGGATCGAAATACATAAAAATCATGCTTAGTTTAGGTCGAAAAAAATTGTTAAATCATCAAAACCGCCGATTTTGTTGATTTTTTTCGGTTTTTTAAAGTTTTCTCAAAATTCTAGGGTGTAGGGGTCAAACGGACCTCAGATTCGGATTCAGCGGGTCAAAATACATGGGAATATATGTGTCCCGTCAAAAGTACAGACAACTTTTTTTTTTTGGTGCCGGTGTAATTTGATGAATATGAACGTAGAACATTCTTTTTCTTAAAAACTGGCAGTTTTCCAGTGAGTGACACGGAGGAGTGCCCGTGTTGTATATTTTCTTCAACTCGGCAACTTTTAACAGCTTATATATTATAATTCTCCACCGCCCTGAGAAGGCGTCGCAACGTCAACGCGAAAGGCAGCGTCAACACAGCGTGTGTACCGCTTACCTTATTCGTCCACCACCATCGACCGGTTAAACGGTACTTAACCTATCTTTTTGTCATTTCCCGAACGAGAAACATTCGTACTTTATAGTTCTCCGTAATATTCTACCAAAAAAATGGTTTTGTGTAGCGTTGATTGTGTGGAAAAAATTGCACAGTATTTAGGGGTGCCTGGACGTAAGATTTATATGTCTGAAAATAACGTGAGTTAATTTTCCCATCCTACATTCTACAGTCATAAAATTAAGGCGTTGGGTTATAATCAGAAATTCAAAAACTTCATTGAAAATGCGATGGCTCTTGTACAGTGTAAAAAGTTTCATTACTACAACATTTCGAACGTACAGAAACTGCTAAATTCGAGGTGTCCCAGAAAGTCTGTGATTTTAGAATCCACGAATTTGAAATCTTGAATTCTCTCTAAAAAAATGTTTAAAAACCTGCTAATCTTGTAATTAATGTAACAATGGTGTTCATTAAGTGGAGAACAACTGATTCTGACAACATTCTGTTTTGCGCACTTGAGCAATCCCCTAACAATATTATTATCATTTGAATTTTCACAAAACGTTAGATCGTCGCTTCGGACAACATAGTTAAAAACCAAACCATTGAGGGCTTTGGCACAATTGTTCAGGCCCTGGTTAAAGATTCTAAAAACCAAGATGTCCTTGGAAAAAACAAGATAGAGCAGGCTTTGACGAAACAATGGCTCGAGTATGCTGTTTTGTATCTTAATTACGGAGACATTCCAACCAACGCCAAAAAAATACTGAAGGTATGCAAATGCAAATACCACACTTTTTAAATTTGTAATTTTCGAGATATTTTACTCAAAGAAAATGAATGTTGTATGGGTAAATTTGAGAAATTTATTTTTTAGGAGCTCAATGGGGTCCTTCAAAAAAATACATATATTTGTGGGACCAATTTGACAATTGCAGATATCGTATTTTTTCATACTCTACATCCTACTATGGTAAATTGATAAAAAATTTTACAAATGCCTGAAAAAAACGGTGATACTTTGTATAAATTTAAATACAGAATTTTTTTTTCCTTTGTTCTGTCTCTAGAATAATTTGACATACCAAGAAAAAGCGCAATACATCAATGTCTCAAGATGGTTCGATAATGTTCAACAGAACGAGAATCTCCGACAAAAATTGAATCTTATTGATTTTAATTTAATGTATTTATATCTGTAAGAGTAATAAAAATGCTTGTTCATTCATAAATTTGTGTCTTTTATATTTATTCAATTTTCATCTACAAGCAAACTTTACAAATTTGAAATTTATCACTCGATTCCTTTTTATCTGATTCTTCATTGCGCATTACCTACAGAACGATTGCTATCAATGAGCAATCGATTGCTATCAATGAGCAATCGTTCAATCTTTTCAATTGAGAATTGAAAATTAATAATATAAAATATAAAATATAAACTATGAGAAACTGGAAAAACATTGAAATACAGGAAATTCTGGTAGAAGATTCATATTTTGTATTAAAAATATATTGATTCGAGGATTTATATCGCTTGAATAATTTCATTGGCTATCAATCTATGGATATATAAAAAAGAACTGACTCCAACAAATCCAATAAACTGAATCTCACAGTTATAATTTCTCGCAACAAGTGTCAAGTAAAAGGTTTCCAAATTGATTGAATCAATACATACTTGTACATATACAGACATACGAAATAGAAGTAATAACGGTGAAGAACAACGGGTATGGGACACGTATTTATTCTTCATGTATTATCATTATTCTAGTGAATCTTCCGTTGTTCAACGTAGAAGTGTTCATTGAAAGAACACATATGAAATAATTACGAAGCATAACATGGTTTATTCTTTCGTCTATCTATCGACATGCTCTTTTCTATACAGTTTTGTTGATTACAAAGTACATTGACACATCGTGGTCTCAGAATAGTGTATACAAAAAATAGTTCAGTACAATATACGATTTTTCTGGACAGATAAAATGATTATATGAACTATGGTTTCTCACTCGCAACAACTTTCAGAATGTTATTTTTTGATTCTCACGAGAGAGTTTAAATATTTCACGCATATTACATACTATTCTACGATCTTTTCAACATACACTTATATTTTCGTCCAGCTCAATCATTAAATATTACCATTACACAATCAATTGTTACAATTATGAAATAATAAAAAAAGACAATGTCGTAATGGTTGAGAAAAATAGAAATATTTTCACACTCGTCGTTCGCGTATTCACCTTTCAAGGGGCCTCCGGTGAAATTTTTGATTCGCAGTAATCTTTCAAAATTATTATCCACAAGATCCCTGTGTTCGGTCAAATATGTCAGGGATTGAATAATCAGAGATATTTTATATTCCGCAACGTTTTGCTTTTTTTTTCGTCATTTGTACTTAATTCTACGGAGTGGTCCATTTCAAGTAAAATAGTTTTCCTATGAATAGTTTTGGCGGGGGTCTGCTTTAGGAATTAACTAAGTAAATGAGTCTTCGGCCTAAGCTAATGAAATGGATCTATCACCAGCTAACTCGCCTAATTTATTATTATTTTTTGAAATAACGCTTTATTGGCTCGACCAAGTGCCTCCAGAGCTTGATTGATGAGGGAACGAATTGAATAAATCGAATGATATATATCGATATATATCGAATAAAAATCATCAGCCAAACGGAAACTAATTAGATTGACTAATTAATAAATCGATTCGAGAATCCATAATGGAATAAAAATTCCAAGCTTTTCCATCAGTTTTCATCAATAAAATCTCGATCATTATTATGCCCCATTGTTACAATCAACATAATATAAATATTAATGGAATTCCCTCAAAAGCAAAGCACACCCTCCTCGACACCGCACGGAAAAGGTGCGAATGGCGTGCCAGTTTCATTTTGTTTTTTTTTTCCCCCCCCTATTAAAATAGTCGTTTTTCGTACGAAAAGAGACTGTGAACATTTCCTTCCTGCTGTGCCGAATGAGTGCGTCTCTCGAATTTTAATTCACCGCTGTACATCATGGACCTCAAAGCCGATAACGATCTCGCCCCGATGTCTTGACATCCGTGTTTAATGCCACATTGAAGATAAGGTAGAAATTTGAGAACGCTACCCTTATCGACGATCGAGCCGCTGACACCTTGGGCAACTTTGATCTTGTCGATTTCGTTGTGAAAGTAGCGATCCATTGCGGAACCTTTAGCGTCCTTTCGATTCATCGCTTCTAGAGAACCCATTCCACGATATTTCTTGAGACGAACGCCATCGCTGAAGAAATATTCACCAGGGGCTTCGGAAGTGCCGGCCAAGAGGGAACCCATCATCACCGTACTCGCTCCCAAACTGAGTCCCTTAATAATGTGACCTATCGACTGTATACCACCGTCGGCGATAACGGGGACTCCGAGCTGTCGAGCGTATTGGGAAACCTTGTAAACCGCTGTCGCCTGAGGTCGTCCAACGGCCATCACCTCTTGCGTTATACATATCGATCCCGAGCCCATACCAACCCTCAATCCATCAGCTCCGGCCTTAATCAAATCACTGGCAGCTGGTATCGTAACGACGTTGCCCGCGATAACTTGCAGCTCTGGATACTCGCTTTTTATGTGCTTTATCATTTTTATCTGGTAGATCGAACGTCCCTGGGACGAATCCAAGACGACGACATCGACTCCTGCACTCGCCAATAACTTTAATCTCTCTTTATCCGATTCCCTCGTTCCGATCGCAGCTCCGACCAACAGTTGTTTGTTTTCGTCCTTGCTCGCGATTGGGTAACTACGATTTTTCTTCAAATCTGTACGAGCCATCAACGACACCAACTCTCCTTTGTCATTAACTATCGGCAATTTGCCTTTTTTCGATTTCTCCAATATCGTGTTCGCCTCCTGCAGAGTCACCCCCGATTTAGCTGTTATCAGACTCTCTAAACGCGTCATCACGTTCTCCAGCTTCAAATCTTGCTGATTACTCGTGTCCTCCAGAAAATCTATGTCTCTCGACGTCACTATTCCTACCAATTTACCACCGATTTTACCCGTCTCCGTTATTGGTACCCCAGAAAATCCATGCTCCGCTTTCACGTTCAATACGTCCCCCACTGTGTGACTCGGCGATAACACTACCGGATCTCTGATGAATCCGTGTTTGTATTTTTTCACCTGTAAGCATACCAAAGTTCGATCTCATTTAATTACATGGTTTCCACGACTTTTATATCAAGGGAGGGTTTCCGGTGACGGAACGGATTTTATAGTGAAAACATTAAGTAGAAGTGGCGCGCTCTACATTTTTTATTCTTACCACACTTGATAAGCTATCTTATGCGATAATATTTCATTTAAACGACTCGTACGAATTTTCACAATTAGAGTTTTCCATTGGTTCCTTCTGATTTGTATGACGAGTACAATAGTATAATGGTAGGTGCACTTTCAATGCTGGCTCTTTTCGTTTATTCCATTGGAAAAATAGTGACAGACATAAACACACCTTACACACCAAAAAAAATCTTGTGGCAGTGCTAACTTTTTTCAAAACTTGACAACGCCATAAGGTTTTTATTAAGGAGCGGTGAGGCTCTACATTTTTTTTTATAGCGCTTAAAAAATATAGGTCTTAAATATCGTGCAGTATTTTATTTATGGCGCTGAAGTTTGTAACGTTGGAGTACAACGAAATGGTCTAAAAAAAGTCTCAAATAATTCCAGTAAATCTCCAATTTTGTTCCCTGCCGAATTTCCAATTCGTCATATTTCAAGTCGCATCAATAATTCGTGAAATAAAAAAATAATGAATTATTAATCTTTTTTTCGTTCATTTCGTTGAAGTCCAACGTTGCGAACTTCAGCGTCGTTTTTATTTCTATTTTTTCGCGTGTGGCGATGCCAAGTTTTTCTACGAAACTCGATATTTTTCGAGATACATGAATTAATGGTTCCATTAAGGTATTATACTGGATGGATAGCCCAGCCGATAAATTGTACCTGATCGGAATTTCCCTACTTCGTGATCCAATAAAAATCTGAAAAAATTCAGCAATATTTGGAAAGTTATGAACTACAATTATCAACAATGATATTGCCCAAAAGTTATTAATAAATTATTTAAATAAATAATTTTTTAACAATTTTACAGTAAACCCTTGTTTTTTTTTACGAATCGAATGTGCGCATTTTTCTGAATGCTCGTGATTTTTTTCAGAATTTTCGTGGATTTTTGAAATTCCCTTTTTTAAATTTTTTAAGTAGCTCTATTTGTACATTTTTGATCCCGTAACCTTGAGACTTTTCAAAACTGATGGTAAATATCTCTTCTAAAACATATCCAAAATTCAAATTTTTTAAAATTTTTTTCAAAATTTTTTCAAGAAATTTCAAAAATCCACGAAAATTATGGAAAAATTCACGAGCATTCGGAAAAATACACACATTTCATTCGTAAAAAAAAAACAATAGGTCACCGCAAAATTATTGAATAATTAATTGTTTAAACAATTTGTTATTAAATTTTGGGCAATATTATTATTGATAATTGTTGTTCATAGCTTTCCAAATGTTATTGAATTTTTTCAGATTTTTA
The DNA here is from genome assembly GCF_019457755.1 of Venturia canescens. Classification (NCBI taxonomy): domain Eukaryota; kingdom Metazoa; phylum Arthropoda; class Insecta; order Hymenoptera; family Ichneumonidae; genus Venturia; species Venturia canescens. The sequence goes on from NC_057426.1 coordinate 14,656,905, forward strand.
TTGCATCACGAAGTACGGAAATTCCAATCAGATATAATTTTTGGTCGAGCTATCCATCCAGTTATACCTTAATTTTCGTCGTGAGGAAAATTAGAGGAAAACATTTCCACGTGTAATAGGTAAAATTTGTTGCAAATGCGATTCGGAACGATTGTTTACGAGAAAAATGGATGTTTGAGAAAAAAAATGTAGAAACAAGCGCGTTGAGAGAATGAGAAAAAAAGACTGAATTTATTTCAGAGAATTGATTCTAAAAGCAACATAAATTTACTCCGTGAACACAACAACTTTTCTGCATTGAGAACTCAACAAAGTTCAATTGGATTGATCGGAATTAATGAAGAGAGCCGATTAAATAAATATTCAATCGGTTAAAAACGACTATTTTGCATTCCTGTATGTAAGGAAAATATTTTTTCGTAATTCTAGAGGCATACGATTATTGAAATTATCAAAACAATGGAATAATCTCGATCCGTCATGTTTAATAGCGATGTTGACAACATTGGTTCGTTCGCAATGATTCAAATTTCATTGAATTCCGATGTATTATTGACCTGACCTTCACAACTACGCTTCACGTATCTGCTGGTTGAAGGTTTTCGAAGATCGGATGTCTTTCGATGTGATTTGATATTTATAATTACAAAAAACCTTTATTTTCTCAAACAGAGGAGTCACATGGTCGACTTGAACGCCCCATATATGCACATAAATAAAAAAATCTTGCCTTTTATCTCGCATCATCGGTTTTATCAACATTGTTCCACGAGTCGTTCGAATTTTCATAAATTTTAGTGATTAAAGTTAGAAAAAAAAACCCGCGCGGATTCTGTTGTTTTATAATTGAGTTAAGTCGACAGCAGCAATCAGTTTCGTAATTTTTCAAATCTAGAAGCACGAGAAATGTTTAATCAACGTCAGCTCACGAGTACCACTAAAATGGATCTTCAAATTTGAAAATTCTTTGACATATTCGAAGATTTTTGAACACGGAAGTTGTCGGTTGAGACGAAATGAGAAAAAAAAATCATTAAATTAAATCTAATCAGGATAAATATCGATCGATAGTTCGAAAATGACGAAATCACAGTCATAACAATTGCCCGGTTGTAGGTACATGATATTTGCGGAATGATTTGGAACGTCTCGTGTGTTGTTTCGAGTTTATTTGCGCTTGCGTTCTCGGTGCAATATACGCCATGATTATATTCTTATTTGCGGGGGAAAAAAGCATGCGAAGAAAGAATAATATTTTCACTAATAATTGAGCGTTCGTTACCTTATGAACTTCGTTGGCTTGATATTCAGGTGAGCAATTATGATGAATAATTCCGATTCCGCCGCAAAGTGCCATCGCGATGGCCATGTCGGATTCGGTAACTGTGTCCATGGGCGAAGAGACAAGGGGTGTTTTGAGAAAGATTTTTTTCGTTAAAGCCGAAACGAGTTCAACCTCGTCGGCTTCGAAGTCAATGTAACCGGGCAATATGATAAAATCGTTGTAGGTCAATCCGTCACCGTTCGTGAACAGTTGATCGGCGGATAAACCATCGTCGAGCATCGGAACTGCACCCGGTGCGGTCTCAGTGTTCACATACTCTGCCATTTTCGCAAATGTTATTTAAAAACAAAAATAAAAAATAGTCAAGAATGAACAATATTTTGGCGCTTTCGAATGTGGGTTTGGTTCGACGCCTCTCGCACACGGTATTTCGTATTTTCTATCTTTTACTTTGATTCAGAAATCTTTTCCCACTGATTTTTCACCCGAAAAACCAAACCTCAAAATCACGCGTTCACTTTCAAATTTTCTTTTATTATTTTCGAACGTTTCGAAAGTATGAGAAGATATTTCGAAGAACAGAAAAGGACGAACAACACGTGGGCAAATACAAAGACTGGAGCGCCACGAAGCGTAACTTGTCAATGAACCAGACGAAATGACCGATGTACATGCCCTCGTGCTCGTTAAGTAGTACAAGTTACCTCGTGAGATTCTTCATCCCGACGCTAGGCGGCCGAGCGCCATCTCGCCTCGCATATCCGTGGCAAGAAGAACAACGAGTAACCAATCAGAATAAAGAATCGTCGGAAATAGCTTATCGGCATGCGTCGCTCACGAGAACGCAAATTTTTCTATTGGCTATTCGTCGCTATACGCTGGCGGCGATAAATTCGCGCATAATGTTGAAGTTGAGAGCAGTGCTTTTTCATCGAGTGTATTCTTAAAGCGACTCGGATTTTTTCGCCGTCAATATTGTTGGAAATAATTGCGAAAGAAGCGCGCTCCTTGATTTCCAAACCATTATTTTTCAAGAAGTTGAACTTCTTGTTCAAGAATATGTGTGTAAAAATGGGGAAAAAAATCGATTTCCAGGAATGATTCCCAAGTACACACAATAATATCCTGCAGATACTTGAACATGTGCTCGAAACAATATTTTCGGTGTAGAGTGAATTTTTAATATCAAAGCACATGAAACCACAAAACAAAACGAATGAAAAACACGTTTACAAAATAATAATAAAATCTGAAAAATATACCGGATAACATAACTGTCGATACTGCGAGTTTAAGGAGCGCTGTTACATTTCCTACAGGTGCGCTGAAAATTACAAAGAACTACAGAGAGTTCGGTGCTTAATTGACAGTGAGTACAAATGATTTAATTCATGCCCATTTCTTCGGTATAGAAAATTTGCTTTTTTTTTTATTTTATTTTATTTTATTTTTTTATTCTACCGTGAACTCATGACGCTCTCAATCGAGGCTTACCGGTTGGAATAATACTCCGTGTATCGAGTCGAAAAATCCCCCGAATGCTTCTCTGAACGAAGACACAACATATTCGAGCAGCAATTCAATGTATGACAAATCTTCGTAGTCTTCGTACTCGTCGTATAAAAAATATGTGTACATCATCGGCAATACAACTATCGTGACGTACATTATGACGCCAAAAAATGCTGTGGAGGAATTCATATTTCATAATTTCATATTTTTTTTTTCTCGTCAGGTTGATGAATTTATTCGTAATAATGAGAATCCAGGCATTGAGAACCTTTGAAACCTCCACTAAGAAAGGACAACGAACGTTTTCTACATTTTTGAGAAACAATTTAGTTTCGCATTGTCAGAGTTCTCATCGGTGAATGTGAACCGCTTTATACAGCGCTTATTTGTACAAGATATATAACATTCTCTTTGTGTAGAACGAAAATAATGGCGTAGTAAAAGCTTTTTATCTCATACAAGGAAAATAAGCTGAAGAAAACGTTCGGGTACTTTTGTTGTCAATGATACTTGGCGAGTTGAATCCTACCCGTATTAGTAAAGACCCTTTTGTGAAAATTTCCATATTCTGGCTATATGCACTGAAATATGGTACATTTTTTAATCAAATTTTCAATGTACTTGTCATAAACTTGACTTTTATGGGGAAAAAAATGTTCAGCCGAGCTTATATGAATCTATTTTTGTCCAATCATCGTTTCTCCTGGCTTTTCCCTCGACCGAAAATTTATTCATTCGCGTTCAAAACACGTTGAAAAAAAAAACAGGTTTTCATGGAAAAACCAGCTGACGATGGGCGAAGCGCGGCAAATGCTGCAGCCATGCACCTATAGAAGCAACTAACGCGCCCAGAATACGTTCGTATAGACTAGCGAGCTGTGCGAACAGACCCTCCCCGCAGAGCGCTTCTCTCATCGACCGATTTCCGTGCAGAAAGCGCCACTACCCACATTTTTATTGCTAACGTTTTTACCATCGTTTTGGGACGGTTGAATTTCTTTTAGGGTGATCTATCAGTTGTTCAGTCGGTAAAAATCCTGCTGCACGTTTTATTCCAAGTAGGTTGATATTTGAAAGAAAATATGAGTTACGCGGTATTCTCATTTTATTAGAGAACAAGGTGTAACTTTTATTTTTCTCAAAAAATCAAGTATGTCCGAGTAAAACGTGCAACCATTTTGCAATTATCTCTCTCGCACTCGTGCAAGTGATAGATCACTTTAAGGTGATGGAGCAATCGCTATCTCGCCACCGTGAGTGCGAGAGAGATAGCTGCAATTTTCGAAATTGAATATGTTCGACACGGTTTGGTCAATAAAAAAAAGCCCCTGTCAGCGTATTTTTGCCATCTTCCCGCGTCCGCTGACAGAGCCTTTTTTTGATTAGTCAAACGACAGCGGAGAATTTTCATTTCGAAAATTCGAGGTGAGGTTAGTCGACTGATCCATGCTCTTTTAAGGTAACTCCTGTACTGCATGCTCGTCAAATGAGTGCTAAATTTTCAAAACGCTTTTAGACCAAGTTCAACGTACCGATTAAACTTGTTTTTAATAGATATGTATTCAAACATATTTTATTAACGTGAAAAAATATTTAAAATGATAGTTTTGCAAAACTATCAACTGATAGATGCAAATTTCCGTGATGACACATTTTCACAGGTATTTTTCAAAGAATCATCTGTATTTTTTAACCGATTTTATTGCACCAAGTCTCATTTTGTTCCTCAACTGACCCTCTACGAATTCACCACGTATATTTTCCTTTAAACTCATTCCTTCATAAATTATGAATGAAAAAGTTTTTCCACATAATAAACAATTAGCTGCAACGGTGAAACGATCAAGTTAAAAAAACAACTACATGGTGGATTCATAGAGGAGCAGTTGACGAACAAAATGAAACTTGTTCTAATAAAATCGATGAAAAAACGCAGATAATTCTTTGAAAAATACCACTGAAAATGTGTCAGCGTGGAAATTTGCATTTATCGCAGTTGATGGTTTTGCATAACTAGCGTTTTTAATATTTTTACATCTCCATAAGATATGCTGTAATACAAATCCACGAACAATACATTTAATTGGTACGTTAAACTTGGTCTAAAAGCGTTTTGAAAATTTAGCACTACCATGCTAAAAACATAAAAAATTTCAAAATGATCAGAATTTTATAAAATTTGGCGAACATATTCTTTAGTGCCAAATTTGACAATACAATTTTTTTAAGATTTTTCTTCTGTACAATTATCGAGAAATTGATCACTAAAGTTCACGTGTACAAGCATAGCGTTTCCATATATAAATATATATATAGGCATTAGGGTGGCGCAAAAAAATCGACTATTTTTTTTTTCAGCGGCTCCTATGAAAATATGTTAATTTATCATGTTTCAAGAGCCCCCTCCAAAAATCAAGTCAACAAAAAAATTTTTAAAGGTCGCTCAAGATTTTTAAAAATTCCAACAATAGTCGAAATTTGAATTTTTTTATTTAAAAAATTTTTTTGCTCGATACACCGAAATATTGTCCAGAAAAAACCAATGAGTTTCTGAAATTTTTAACTCAAAATATTCATTTTAAAAGGTTGCTCAAAATTTATTTTAATTTTTATATACTTAAATTTTATTGTTTCGAGGGACCATTAAATATTCATATTAATTATTCATTTTAATTTTCACTTTCAATAAGTAAGATAATGGTTAGAAATACACACTGAGATGGAGGAAAAATCTGACGTAACAAGGTATGATTTTACAATAGGTCGATATTTTTATTTAAACAATTCAAACAATTACGAGAACTAGTTAGCAGAGAAAATGTAATTATGAATAGACCATGCCTGTTTAATCAAAACATTTATTGACTCTCATAATGAGCGAATTTGGTAAAATACTGAGTAATATTTTGAACAATTTGTTTTAATAATTATGAAGTAGATTTTACCAACAAAAATACTTCGAATTGTTGTTTGCGAACAAGTACTTTATAATTGAATGAAAGCAAAAATAGCGCAGGCTCAAACACGGTTTGCTACGCCGGTAAAAAAATTTCCGTGTTTCTGGCCTATTACCTACATTGTTATATACGATTTTTCCTCCGTTTCGTAGTGCATTTTCATCGAGTATCTTACTAATTGGAACTCAAAATTTAAATAGATAATCAATATGAATATTTAATGGTCCCTCGAAACAATAAAATTTAAGTATATAAAAATTAAAATAAATTTTAAGCGACCTTTTAAAATGAATATTTTGAGTTGAAAATTTCAGAAACTCATTGGTTTTTTCGGTACAAAATTTCGCTGTATCGAGCAAAAAGATTTTTTAAATAAAAAAATTCAAATTTCGACTATTTTTGGAATTTTTAAAAATCTTGAGCGACCTTTAAAAATTTTTTTGTTGACTTGATTTTTGGAGGGGGCTCTTGAAGCATGATAAATTAACATATTTTCATAGGAGACGCTGAAAAAAAAAATAGTGGATTTTTTTGCGCCACCCTAATAGGCATACATTCCGGGCATAAGAAATCTGTTTTAATGCGTAATTACTCGATAACTAAGCAGAAGAAAATTTTGAAAAAAATTGTGTTTTCGCACTTGATGTTGAAGAACATTATCACCAAATTTGATTAATTATTTAGACTTTTGTACCATACATCGTTAAGGAAGTTGAGACATTAGATCGATTGCATCTTATAAAGTGAAGTGTAAAAAAAAAATCAGTTTAATTTTCAGACAGTTTAGGAGCGTCGTTGCTGAGAAAAATCAATAAAAATTTGGGCCAAATAGCATGTAACCTTATGGAAGTGAAGACACATTCGGTGATATCTCCGTTAAAAATGATGCTAAAAATATGAAATTTTTTGGGCAACATGAGCAAGGCTTGCTGAATAATGTCAATTTTTTTCAGATTTATTATGAGATTTGCTGAGATTATATTAATAATAATCTGTTTCCCGTGCAGTTTTTTGAGGCTAGGATCGTCACGACGCTGAAGTTTGCAACGTTGGAGTCCAACGAAATGAAGGAAAAAAAAAACATTTGTAATTCACCAATTTGTTTATTTCATGAAGTATCGGTGCAGGCTGAAAAACTACAAATTGCAAATTCGACAGGCAACGAAATTGGAGAATTACTAGAATTATTGGAGAGTTTTTTTTTATCATTTCGTTGGATTCCAAAGTTGCAAACTTCAGCGTCATGGATCGTCACCGTCTGTGTTTTCGACCGAGCTTTCACCAGTTTTTCGTCTTTTTTTCCCAACTCTTCTTTAAAGTGTATGCAACATTGCCAAACTGTAAACTGGCCTAACTTTTGAAAGGTACAGATCATCATAACTTTTGGGTCAAAAAAATGACTGTACGGCCTCAACTTAAAAATTATATCTGATTGGAATTTCCGTACTTCGTGACGCAATAAAAATCTGAAAAAATTCAACAACATTTGGAAAGCTATGAACAACAATTATCAATAATAATATTGCCCAAAAGTTAATAACAAATTGTTTGAACGATTAATTATTCAATAATTTTGCGGTGACCTATTGTTTTTTTTTTACGAATCAAATGTGTATATTTTTCCGAATGCTCATGAATTTTTTCAGAATTTTCGTGGATTTTTGAAATTTCTTGAAAAAATTTTGATAAAAATTTTTAAAAATTTGAATTTTGGATATGTTTTAGAAGAGATATTTACCATCAGTTTTGAAAAGTCTCAAGGTAACTGGATCAAAAATGCACAAATAGAGCCACTTAAAAAATGTAAAAAAGGGAATTTCAAAAATCCACGAAAATTCTGAAAAAAATCACGAGCATTCAGAAAAATGTGCACATTCGATTCGTAAAAAAAACAAGGGTTTACTGTAAAATTGTTAAAAAATTATTTATTTAAATAATTTATCAATAACTTTTGGGCAATGTCATTGTTGATAATTGTAGTTCATAACTTTCCAAATGTTGCTGAATTTTTTCAGATTTTTATTGAATCACGAAGTAGGGAAATTCCGATCAGGTACAATTTATCGGCTGGTCTATCCATCCACTAATACCTTAATTCCTTTTCTTTTCAGGTTATTTCCGTGAAAGAAAAGCCAGTGAAAATGTAGTTGTACCTTCATATATAATCATTCATTGGTCAGTCAAGCTCGAATTGTTTCGGCGCGTTCGAACAGGTGTACGAATTATCCTGCCGAGTATCATCGGCGATCTATAATTTTACCTGAGTCTTCTATCTCTGCGACGAATATTTTATATATGTATGTACTAGGAAGACTCGGGTCATTGTATTCGAAGAATAATACGCGAAACAATAATAGCAATGCGATTGAACAATGCAAGGCGAATTATCGGATTCTCTGTCGAATGAATAACGGATCTTGTCGTTAACACGCGTCTCAAATAACGCCGAGTACTGAACAAGAGCGCGTACAAATATAGAAGATGAAACAGTTAGGCTATAGGATTTCTTCTTACCGATAGTTTTACGTTTCAAGAGTCTTCTCTCGACGGGTTTTTCTCGCTTACGTTTAACTTTATTGGCCAGAGTCAAAGATGCCCCAGAGCTGTCATAAAGATCAGCAGTATTTTCCGACATTCGTCTCACGATATGAGGCTTTTGTGTAACATGCGTTGCTGGCATCGCAGATGATTTCATATTTTCGTTTACGTACAACTGTTTCGTTTGCATCGGATCGCTCGAATTTCGCAACGCTGAATTCCTGCATTGTTATTATTGTTATTATTATTACAAGTATTATTATTGTTGTAATGGGGAAAAAAAGGAAGATTCCACAACTAGGTTTCCACTCTTGCGACGAAAGAGTGGGAATATAATTGGGGCGTCTAATCTCGTGGCGAGTAGCTTCGTATTAACACTCACAAATTACGATTTATTATGTTCGATAATGCTGAGAATTTTTCCATCGTAAGTACTTCGCTTTTAGCTTCCTGCTTTTCTTCAATGATTTTGCCAACCTCCGAGCTTATCTCAGCGCGACGTTTCTTCAATTGTGGGGCGCCCATTGCCATCTGGCTCATGTAACGTTGTTGTGTACTCTCCATAAAATTGTTCGACCTTAATTTGTCGTAATACTCCATGTAACTTTTGTTCAACAATCGTTGTGTTTTGACAGGTATAACCGTAGTCTCGTTAACCGTTAGCGTCGTCGTTTCGTTATTCATTATTTGGTCGACGTTGGAAATGTCGGTTCTGCGGGTCTCGCAACAATCGGTAATGTTCGGAATATCGGAATCGAGCTCGTCCGTTGTAAGATCGGTGTTGTCTCGAGCGGTTTCTTCGTCGAGTCTGTCCTTGTCTTTGCTCCCCTCTTTGATGAATCCATACGCTTCTCGCCGCCCGGTAATGTATGGATCGGAAATGTGATTTTTACCAGCGAACGCAGAGGAATGAGACAAGTTTTGTTCCGATTTCATTTTCCGATGAACCCGCCTCGACGCCTCGGTCTGCGAATTATTATCGTAATTCTGGGAATAAACTTCTTGACTCGTCCGCGTCGAGCGGTACGTTGGATTTCTTTTTTTTTTTTTCGTTTGAGGATCGAGCTCGCCGGCTCCGTGATATTGAGAGTTCGCTGTCATCTCGTAATCCGAACCGGAGCCGCTCGTTCCTTTCGAATAAATATGTGCACGAGACGCCTTCGATTGTTTCATACCCAAATCATAAAATTCCGAATCCGTTGTGTCCGACGACAATAAGTGAGGGACACGCGAGGCTTTGTAACTCTCCGATATTATTTCGGGTTTACGCTCCAACTTGACAGGTGGCGTTCTCATAGTTTTTCGCATTCTATGGGCCTCGACTTCGTCGTCGATGCGATCTGCGTCGGCACTGCTGCTCTCTTTTTTATCGGTCCGCCGAAGCGTCTCGGACGTGTCTGCGTCGTTTGGGACTTTAACGACATCCGAAGGTTTCTCTTTATTCAAGCACTCGGGAGCTTCCGTTATTCTCGAAAAATTAGCTTTCGCCAGGTCCAATTGATGATGATGGTGGTGATAAAGATGATGACCGTTAATCGCCGGCGTCGAAGGAATCGTTAAAACAGGGCCGAGTGACATTTCGACTTTTTGAGCTTGTTGGGTCGATATTTGGAGCGGTAAATTTTGGTAGCTCAGTACTGGCACTTGGACGTTGTAACATTGCGTCGTGTATTCACAGGAAGAAAGGGGAGGCTTCGAATCCATTTGCATCGCAGCAGGCCGGACAGGCGTCGTTGGAGCTTTGTTTTCGACGACCAAAAACAGCTGGCCGGTGTTGTTGCAACATTGCAAACAAGACGTTTCCAAATGAGGAGTGATAGGAGCTTTTAAATCAGACGACAAATCTGCCCCTCGACTTTCTTTTCCAGCATTTATCTTACCGGCTTGAGATTCACCATCGGCATTTGCTCCTTCGCTCAAACATCTCTCGCCTGTTTCCTCTTTTTTCCAGCACTCGTCGTCGCATGTACTTTTGACATTTTTCGTCTCCGTTTTAACTTCATCTTCAGATTTCATCGTTTCTTTCAATTTTTCCGTATCTTCCGAAACTTCGGAATTCTTTGATTTATCTTTACTCGGATGATCCGGCACTTGCTCGCTCTTTACTGTTTGGACCCCGATACTCTCCATCCCTCTTATTTCACCTGGCTTTTCGGCCTCTCGTTGATTCACTTTCGGTCTGTATTACAGAATTTTTTATTGAAAAATGAATTTGCAAACGCACGCGAACGTTTCGACACTATTCGGTTTTTCGAGGTTATATGCTTACGCGTCGGTGTCTTTTTCCGGTACAGTCTTCCGTACATTTTCGAGTATCGATTGAGTCTGATTTGGTATAACGACTGCCGAACGACTCGATTCCGTATGATTATTGCGGTCTGGTGGATCCGTCGAGGTCATCTGACTTTTGACTGTTGTTACTCTGATAAAAATTTACGTTCCTGTATCGCGTCGTCATAAAGACGAGAGAGAAAAGGAAAATTGGACATACTTTTTGAAACGTGGATCTGCGCAGCCAGGTCGTCGTTTTGCGGGCTGACTCGAGGTTTGAGTTTTCTGATAAATACTCGGATGTAACGAGGCTGGTACTTGATCTGCTCTCATGAAATTTGATCGCGACGATCTATTCGTGATATTATTAATGATCAAAAATCAATGGAAAATTTATTGTTTATCATTACCTGCTGGCTCATTCTTTATTACAAAGTTCGTATAGGTTTTTTAAAAATCATTTACTGATGAGAGTTCGATGGTCGTACAGTCGACCGACTTTTTCTCGGTGTGCCGGTCAGAGTGACGACGCATGGTGGTTCGATAATATCGTCCAAATCGTCGATTAATTTTCGTTGCGGTATTTTCGGCCACGATGGATCGTCAGGGACTCTAGCGGGAAAACATTATTTTCGTAAAAAAGGAAAAACAACACAAATTCTTTCACACCAATCAATAAAAATGAATCGAACATTTTTCCATCGTACCTTAAGGAGCTTACGTTGTACTTTTGCGAATGGGGTAATAAATTTTCGCTGTTAACTGAAAAGGGGAGAAGAAAATGAACGATGGTGAAAATACGTGATTCGCCATTTTTATAGGTGACAAAATTATAATTTACCTTTAATGTTCAACTGGAGTGCATTTGAGGAATCACGACATGCCATTTCGAAAGAATCGCACATATCAATTTACCGTCGATTTATTTATCGTTTATTTTTTTAATACGCTCATTCGACGTATTCTGATAACGAGGTTCAACGTGGCAATACCGGTTTTGAGGGATGGGAAACTAGTAGAGGAATAAGAAATGGAAGCGGACTCGGGGGTTTTTTTCGGTCAAGTGTCATCGGCAGACATAGTCGAAACAAATGTTTATTAATAATTATCTCGAATAACTTCAGATCTAATGGAACAATTGCTGTTGCCGTGACTACGGAAATGAAATACAAAAATTCAAGAAAGAAGAAAGTACCTGCAGCAGCAGCAGCAAGCACGAGGATAAAGAAACAAAAACACGACTATTTTTCTTCAACTTTTGTTTTTATTCTCTTAATCGTCGAAAGTTTCTCTCGTGTCATTTTTTTACATAATGCGTATACAACTCTATTATTAATAACGATACGGTATAATTTATGTACAATAAATATACAGGAATATTACATGTAGGAACAGTCAACTAAATTCTACAACGAGATACAACGTAGTTGGCTTCGTTATTTTTTCATTCATCTCTTGTCTTTCTATATTTTCCTTTTTTTTTTTTTAATTTATTTAGAGCGCTACGTCCAAGTGGAGGCCCCAAAAAAGCAGTCGAAATTCGAATTTCTTTTTTTGCGAACGGTTCGTAAAAACGAAATGTTTTTAAACACGAATGTTGACTTTTTCTGTAAAAATTGTTACCATATTTACAGGATTGTTCCCATATTTACAGGAGAAACGATAGTAAAAGTTTGAGGGCCGTTGACGCTATCGCACTTCTTTAGAGTCAACCTTCATTTGGTAAAATAAAGGATTTGGTGATCGCGAAACTCGACCCAAAAAATTCGTTGCTGTCAGCAATTATTATATTGTATAAAACGAAATAAATATCTCCTCTGCAAACAGTTTGACGGGAAAAAAAATTGGAATTTCATCGTTTCCCTGGCGTTTTCATGGATGCAGCGCTTCAAGAACGAATTACATATGCTTTGGCCGAAACATTTTAAGAATGAGGATATCAAAAGTTGCAATTGTACGGAAACGTTGAAAAATTCTGTCACTTCCAAAACTTTAACGAATTTTCATTTTCAATAGTAATGAAAAAATATGATAAAGTTGCTCGATGAAAATTTTTCTTCAACAGCTGATCAAAAAATCTTTTTTCGCCGATGCATTTTCTCGAAAGCTTCAAAAAAAAAATCTAACTTTCCAAAAGTTTATGGAAAAAGCGCGAATATGATGTTTAAGAAAATTTCGAAAAATTTCGCATTCGAGTTTGTGATAAACCATTTCGAGAAGGAACTCGTTAATATTGATACGTAAATACGAAATCGTTTAATTAATCCACCTGAAGAAACGGATCGAATATTTTTTTTTAAGCTATTTCTCCATAATACTGGGCGTTTATTTAATCATTGCTTTTCAATGTTTTGGATGCGCCGGAATTTATTCAGAATGTTTTTCGGTCGGATTGCATCTTTAATTCGTTCTCATCTAAATATCTGTCTGAACATATCTTCAAAATAGGTTTTGTTTGATCACTGTTTAAACTTTTGCGCAGCGTGTATTCAATGTATCACAACAGTGAAGGGTCGCGATCTTGGAGGTATGAATATGATCCCAAGCTTGTAAAAATAGAGAGAAAAAAAACATTTTTACGAAACTTTCAATAGTAATTTCAAAAACTGTTAATACATCATCACCATCATCATTGCTAATTGTATAAACGCGCGCAAAAAAGAGGAATAAAAATATACTCGGTGTATAATTATATTAATTTACATATAATATTATCTTCTCTATAGCTCATTTCCTCAAGTCCCTAATTCAACAAATAATATGACATTCTTGAAAAAACGTCCAACTCAACTTATGTTTCTTTTTTCATATATAAATTAACAAAACATTGTGCGAACTCGAAATGAATCTCGAGTTATAGAGGACAAAACACAACAGTCACATATGGCAAACGCGGTTATAATATTTTTTTCTTCATCTTTTCTTTTTTAAAGATCGGACGAGGAGGGGGGCCATTACATTCTCCGATTGTTCATAGAAAAATACATCTCCCTATCAGGGCGCGATTGAGGAATGTCGCAGTATAAAAAACACTTTTTTCTCTCGATTGTTTTCTCTTCTTTCTGACTAGATTTCTCCTTTTTTTTCTTGTCTTTTAATTTTCACTTTTTGTTTGTCATTCGTGTTTTGAGAAGCGAATTGCAATTTTCGCTGTTGCGCTTTTGTCGAAAAAAACAAAACAAACAGGAAAATGATTGCGTATCTCGCGGAAGAAATAACATGAATGACGAACAAATATATTTTTGTGTATAGTTTCGGCCGTTCCAGCCAAGCTTGGTACGTCGTTTCAAACGATTTTTTTTTTTTAATTTTTGCAATTTTTGGGTGTCGATTTTTTTTCTCCAAAATTGTTTGCCAATATTGATACGTAATTTAATTTGAAAAGCAAATTTGCCGAAACATAAATCTAATAAAGTTCAATATTGGTATCGTTCATGTTCATGCATTTTTTGAAGGAAAACTTTGAATTTGTCCGAAGTTCACCCTCGATCCTTCAATGGGGTTTTTCTTCTGGTTTTTGGTGTTTTTTTTTTTCCAGAATAGAGATCCTCATTACGATTGATGAGGGCAGAAACAAAGTGTTAGAAATTTCTCACTGACGCTGTCTTAAATCTACGGATATACATGGCAAATGGCATTTTCAAAAAGCTCGAAACAAAACCCGTTAAGTACATAAAACACGCACACATACACGAATCGCGCGTTTGTTGTGCTTCGGTCGACTTGCTGTTTTGAAACATCGAAACTCGTTTTTTCTTTCCACATTTCGTTTAAACAAGTTCAAGTTTTTTCACGACGAATTTAGTAAAATTGTTTTTGCAACTATTTTCTTATTAACGGAAACGAAAAATTCTTTCCGTTTTTTGTCAGCTCGGGAAAAATTGGGCGTCCGGTAATCACGACAACTAAAGACTATGCAGACTCACTTTTCAATTCACATTGTTTATGCGGGAATGATCAATACTCGTTCAAACGATTATTTCTGTACCTTAATTTTCCTTTGCACCTTAAAACAATGCAATTCTCAACGAAGATGGAGAATAATGATAAAAACAAAACGAAGTAATTTAACGATTTTGGATAATTCTCTATCTTATGAGTTTTTGTTTTCTTTAGATATTTTATGAGATATGCAATTCCCTAAGGAAGAACAAAAACGAATAATCTTCGTCGAAAACGATTGTGATATCTCAATAGTCAAAGAACTATTGATAAGAAAAAAAAAGTTGTTGGCAGTGCCGCGGGAGATTAACCGACAACAAAAAATCTATTCCCTTCTGCTATTATGCGTAAAGTAATGCGAATTAAGCATTAGCAACCGCTGAGATTATTGTCGTGTTAAGCCTCATGATCTTCACTGTTAATACCGATCAGCGATTGCGTTTGTTCGGCTTCGAGATCGGGCAACCTAAAAATCAAATAATATTCGTTGTTTCGATTGAAATTTGTGCAAGCTTGAAAACATTTAGCGAAATATGTTTATACGGAAACATAAATTTTTGTAATTTCATACCTTGTGGTTCGGCCTTTGCGGAAAGTCCAAGAATAAATTCCCTTAACCAAATCCATAACCGGATCCCAATTGTCATAATGGGACAAAAGAGAAACAGTAAGAAACGCCAGTAACATTGGAATAGTGCCGAGATAGAAGATACAAGGATATTCGACTTTTTTCAATAAAACGTCAGCCATCATCGTCATTGGCATTGACAAACTGACAGCCAGCGTTGCTATCAGGGAAGATGTCAAAAAACAGCCCCTGTAAATGCAGGAAACGGAAGGTCAACGAAATACGAATGGTCGTACGTTAAGTGAAAGGTGATTAAGGTTTTTCGACGGATCGAACGCAAGATTTTCTCTTCAAAGCTTACCAAAGCCACAGCACTTCGCTCAATACCGTCCCAATAAGTCCATTTATTATCAGAAATGTCCATTGATGACTGTTCGGCCATTCGAACTCTTCCCAATGTCCGTAATGAAGTATAAAGAACATTGGCCATAGCATTGTTAGATTGAACAGTCCAACGAAGCCGAAAAACATTGGTATATCCATTTTATCTTCGTGATCGACTTTTCTTTTTAGGAACACGATATAAGCTGCATAAAAAAATGCGCTGACTAGTGCCAAGATTATGCCTGTTGGTATTTTATTCGTTTCTAATGTCAAGTCCGAGAGACCGACCAACACCTGCAACAGTTCAAATTCATTATCAATTCATTCAATTTGTCATTCTAATGAAAAGTCTAATGATGCTTATTTTTTCTCGAGGAATATGATCGTTTCCTGAAATTTTGAAAAAGAATTTCTAAATATAGCAAAACTCATACTCTTCGTACTGAGACTAATTAATTGAGAATTCTGCTATAATTAAGAGACTCGGTAGAGTCTCGGGACAAGTGTACATTGACAGTCCTGTCGTCTACTGGCCTGAGGCTCTCGCCGAGACTATTTTTTCTCTGAATAAAACGATTTGCGGTGGTAGGGGTAAAACTGGCAAGTCATTTTCTAGAATTGCGGAGCTCAGGAGATGTTTTGTAAAGCGAAAATTTATATTTTATTTCACATGTATTCAAATCGAATGTAGGAAACTTACCAGACCAAAAATGCTGACGGAAACGGCGACTAATTTCGACAATGTGAACTTGTCTCCACCATTGCTCGGGAAGAAAGTGGCAAGAAACAACGTGAACAAACTAGAAGTGGACGATAATACTGTCACGATTGCGGCTTCAGTTTCAACGAGGGAAATTTGGTAAGTATAATTTGCCATAAACCACTAAAAAAAAATGAAGAGTGAAATATGCAATGAGGCTCTTTTTGATCAAAATATTCTTATAACTTTAGGTTTATCGGAAGCTTACCAGAAGACAAAACATAAAAGCGATTTTCGCCACTTTTTGTACGGGAAACTTGTGAGCTTGACGTCTGGCATGCTCGCCAGCTCGGACACTCGCCTGGTAACTTAATCTTGCTAATAAAGCTTCGGTGGCATCGCTCTCGGACATGTGTCTGACTTCGGCCAATTTGCTGAATCTCACCGCTCGTATCGACGAATCATCGCTTTCGGTGCCTGAGGAACGATCGCAATGATCGGGAGTTTTTATCGGCACGAACGTTGGATCGCTCTGCAATTAATTTTTTCTAATTTTCTCATCTCCCATCGCGTATTTTTATTTATCCTCGGATCAAAAGAGGTTGCAAATTCATTTTTACGGACGACGCTGAAGTTTCCAACGTTGGAGTCCAACGAAATGAACGAAAAATATGTTTGTAATTCACCAATTTTTTATTTCACGAATCGTTGGTGCAGCTTGAAAAACTACGAATCGCAAATTTGGCAGGGAACAAAATAGGAGAATTACTGGAATTATTGGAGGGTTTTTTTTCGATAATTTCGTTAGACTCCAATGTTGAAAACTTCGGCGTCATTTTTACGGGACATTACTAGCATGGTTGTACATTTTGATCTAACGCATCTCGTTTAACATTACCGAATCTTTTTTCTTTTTCTCTGACCGACGATTCTGATTGTATATTAAATGTTTAGAAATACGTTTTTTTCGTTTCTTCAGAATAAAACGGTTAAACATTCTCAATTTTTGCAAATTTCAAATTTAGAATTCTCGAATTCATAACATTGAACGGAACTTTAAATTTTTATTTTTCTGTTATTGGGATTCTCAAATTAATGGCTCAAGATTCTATTGGTTTATCATACTCACGAGACTGGTGTTAGCTTCCGAGTAAAAGTTGTCATCCTCTACATTAGGATCTATGAACTGAGACAAATTGAATTTAATCATATTTGCTGAAAATCATCGGCACCATTGATCGTGTGATAATTACCATATAAGTCGCTGGTTTATTACACTGGTCTCTCCAGGGTGGCCAAAAACAAAGGCCCAGAAGATAAAGCGTGAACATTGAGGTCTTGATATACGTGCTAAAAAACGGCTTTTCAAACTTCTCTTCCCTGTAAATGTACTATAAAACGAGAATTATTGCACCTTCATTTCTTCCATGAACAATCCAAACTCTTTATACCACTTTTATTCAATTGTAAGCTCACTTTAGTAAGTTCTGAACTCGATACCCAAATGATATCGACTAAGAGCAATACCAAAAGACCTAATACGAGTCTCTGCGATTTGTTCATCATTGCTGCTAATCTGTGGGGATCCTCCGCCATCCCGGTTTGACGACGTTGTCGCAATTCTACGGTACAACTCATCTGCTCGCTAGTTTACAATCTCTGGAACTACTTAATCCGTGGCATCGTATCTGGAATCATAAAGTTATCTTCTACATTTTTGTTTTTTTTTCTAACTTCTATTTACCATCGAGGTTCAGGCATTTTCAAAACTGTTTTTCTTCACCTCAATGCTGCTGCGTTAACTTCTACACTTGTGTGTAAAGCAAATTTTTCTTTGCGCACGAGAGTTACTCATTCCTGATTTGGTATCAAACAAGTTTGCATGAGAGCCAAGAAGGAGGTTGAAAAAATTGGTTGATTCAGGTAGCAATATTCTTATACTACTTCAGTTGGGTAACGAGGATAAATAATTTTTTAAAAAGTATTTTTTTGTTCAATCGTCGATCCTTTTTTTTTTTTTATTTCAAAATGGTTTTAGAAACTTATAAACGCAACAAAATTCTGTGTATCCACAATAACTATTACCACCAACACTGGAAAAGTATCATAAACAATCGAGAACATCTTCACCCAGGGTCATATTTGAATTTGAACAATGAAAATGATATAGAAAAAAAACTAAAAGAATTTCTTCGGTTGTTACTATTGTGATTGGAATGATATTGCCGCATGAAAAAAGACTAATGGTGCGAAAAAATTAAAATACAGCTGTTACTACTGCGAGATAACTCAAAGCGGATACACCAAGGCCAGCAATGAAAAAAGCAGTTAGCTCGTTGGATAAGAAGTAACTATCCGACTTTGCACAGCAATAATTTATTTATGAACATTTTTTTCTGCGTTGGAGAAGTATAAATGTGAAACACTATTAGCAGGTACAAATGAGCATTATGACGAGTGAGAAGAAAAAATGAATAACTCGGATTAGGGATACGGAAAATAAATAATGATCAAGGTGGTTCGAAGTAACAGGTGGATCGTCAGAACCATATGCAAAAAATAACATTGGACAACGCGGAAATAACTGAAAACAATAAACGCAAAAAGTATCGGTAGGGGGCGAACACTGACCTCGAGAGCAGAAACAAAATAGGGGGCGTGGCTATGATTAAAAAAAATATATATATACACAAAATGAACTTACCTAAGAGACGAGACACGAATTGTGTCATATTATACAAATTTGAACGTTGAACGAACGTCTTTCCGTAGGCGAAAGGTATAAAGAAAAGTCTACATCTTGATGTCTCGAAGCCCTCGGAGTGTAATTCTTAATTATCACATTAGCTTCGCGTACTTTTTTACAGGTTCACAAAGAGCCCTTTTACCACTCTAAACGTGTCCAGCGTCCGGCGGCTACCGTAATTTCATAGAAATTCTCGATCAAAGCCTCGACTTTGCCGGACATCGACCAACACCGGCGGCCATCTTGGATTTCACATATACTAGAGTAGAGTGCGTGCGAATATGACGTTTTTTAGTATGTTTCCAGTACGTTAGGAGCGCTGTGTACCCAAGAAACAAAATTATACCAGAAATATACGTCACACCCATACATTGCCTATACACACAACCCTTATCGTACCGGGTAACGCGAAAAACTAGAGCGGAAACCCGTGGTAGGAAAAAAACATCATTGAATCGTGAAATAATGAAATTTTATCAATCAACTTCTGAACTATGCTTATTCAATTATATAATTGATTGCGAGAGCGGGAAAAAATAACAATATCACTACCTGAAGAATTAAGCTCTAAGCGAAAAAAAAATCAAAGATAATGACAAGCGAAACGTATTAACGTCGCCCGTATTCGCGTCTGATATTTCTAATACGCGTGTACATATAATTCAAGCGAAATAAGACGAGACGATTCAATCCGTGGGAAATTAATTTCATGATAAAAAAATGTTTAATCGGTATTTGATGTGAAAGGAGCTTAAATAAGGTTATCCCATGACTCATCGTACGCAGTTGTAACCTTAGCAACTGATGTAAAACACGAAAAGCAGAAAATGCATGATATCGATACGAAATTTAGTCCATCAGAATGGTCGATAGAATGTAGTAAGAAATATCGAGAACTATAAGAGGAGGCGAAAAAGCTTTTCCGTGACTTTTATTGCAAAAAGTAACTTACAATACACACAACCTTGTATATACAAGAGGTTAAGAATTTGTTACAGTGTCGTTGAACACATGGCTAACAATGCGCTTAGCAACGGACGAGTGCCTCAGCAATCTGAGCAACGTTTTAGAAACGACAGAATTTCGGACAGATCAAAGAAAGGTAATTATGTTTTCTTTCGGCCGAAGAATTTGTTATTAGTGCGTCGATCCGGATTATATGTATATATATTGCTAAGAATTTTTATCGTGTGTACTTTTGACAAATTTATTTCACGCATATATTCATTTCCCGCTGTGCGGTTAACAGTTTTTTATAATATTTCCTGCTATAGTTGACAATACGAATAACATACGTTTATTCGTCCAGATGAAATAATGAATGCGGAAACAAAAAATAATGTAACCGGACTAATAAAATAAATATAGTCGTTCGGAATAATGATGTATTTTCAGATTCGTAGGAAAAGCACATATATTTATATAAATTATCAACTGTGTTAGGAAATATTCATAGAAACTGTTAACTATAGCGGGAAATGAATATGCGTGAAATAAATTCGTCGAAATCACATGACGAAAGTACACATGATAAAAATTCTCAGCAATATATAATCCGGACGAATAGCCTGATGGTCGAATGTACGGTAACCGGACGACCAGGCAGTCCCTAATCATTATAAAGATATGAAACCGAAATATAAAAATGTTTTTATTACCTTTTATTGAAGAATGAGAAGATTCTTTCAAGCTGACTTTTTTGGAGCTTTTCTCAAATTCGTTTGTACGAGTATTCGAAATGTATTCCAATACTAAACAAAATTGAAAACTTTGATAATGGAAAACAGAAAATATTGTTTTAAATTATTTTCAAAGTTTTTATAATCCGTCTTGGACTAGAAGAAATAAAAAACCAGAAACCGCGCATACTTTGGAATCATGCTGTCTCTAAATGTACGATAACTTTTTTTTTTTTTAATGATTTCGAGAAAAAAAATAATAACAACTCAAGTGTTTCATTTAATATTCTTAAGCACCAGACATACCGGCTGTCGAGAATCGAAACTGGTTGCTTCACAAATATTACACGCGACACGAGTACAGAATTTGCAAAACTCTTATTGAGGAAGAGCTCGTCAAGTCCAACGGTCACAACGAGTACGCCAATTATCTAAAGGTAATAGGAATTGACGTGGTAAAAATCATTCGACGCGTTTAGACAAATGAGAAAATAATTCTTCGTCGTTCGAAAGCTTGACACCTGGGAAAGGGTCAATAACGAAGTCAAAAATAGTTTTTTTTTTCCCAAACATTTTTATAAAGTTCTCGCCAGGATCGAGGTGAATTAACCGAGTTTTATCATGTCCCATCCTCTTCTTTATATGGGGAAAAAAAAACAATTTTCAATGAGTTTTGTCCATAAAAATGAAGTACTTCGCATCGACGGCAACCAAATGCTTTGTTAATTCATTTTTATCGTGGTATTTATTTATCAGTTTGTTATTGAAAATGTAATTACATTGCCAGGGTCTGATCCTACGACGCGAAGGTAGAATTCAAGATTCCTTGGACTCGTTCCAAAACAGTTACGGCGTGAATTCCACGAACGTCAACAATGTCCGACAAATAGCCAAGAGTTTGTACGTTTGAAATAAACAGTCGCGTTGAAGAAAAATAAGGTAGAATAAACTGTCTCTGTACATTTTTATATTTATTTACACTCCGATTGTTAGATTTCTTTTGGGAAGTCACAAACGTGCTGTCGAGGCTTACATCGAGGCAGGAAAGATGTCGGACTTCCCAGACTGGGAAATACACTGCAACCTCGGTAAGTAAAGCGGGATGTTTACTGCATTGTGGAAACATACAACGCTAGTTTCGACGAATCCACAAAACGCAAGCAACCCTCGCATCGTTCGAGTATCGCATCCGATAGAATCTAGCTGCACTTGCGATAATTCTTTACTCAACAAACTCTATATCGATATAACGTCTGTTCCAAGACAACGTTCCTTCAATTATAGCAACGAATTCACCTCTGAATTTGTTGATCGTAGTCCCGGAAATGTCACGCGCTTCGTGCAGCCATATATCACTCGGTTGATGAGAACAAAATCGATTACAGTGTCTGGATGCGCTAATGTCCAGCTTTCGTGAATACTCGAATCTCTATTTTGAAATTTACGATGAATTTATCGGAAAGCAGATCTAGGAGAACATGTGGCAAAGTGGCCACTCGGAGCAAAGTGGATTTTTCTAAAATTGTAAATTTTGGGACAAAGTGGACTTTCCAAAAATTGAAGATGAAATAATTTTTCAAATTTTTTTTTCAAACTCAGCATATGTTTTCTTTAAAATTTTTCTTAGTATTAACGTGTCATTGAACAACAAATTGGAGATAACTAACCGAAAAACATGGACACTAAGAAATTAAATATTTGAGTATTTCTCTATATTTTGTGAATCTGTAAGGTTTAAGTAATTGTAATCTTTGTTTAATTCGTATGAAATTTATACTAATATCATCATCATCATCATCATCATCATCATCATCATCATCATCATCGATAACTGTGCACGAGGTGAGAGCCTATTTTTGGGTTACATGTCAAAATAATAACACTGCGACAAAATAACCGGACAAACTAACATGCGTCAAAATAACACGAAAACTAAATAACGTACGATTAAATACCACAAAGACAGAATAACATATGACAAAACAATATACGAAAAAATAATCTAATGATAACCGTACACACATCGAAAGTGTTTCAAACCCACCTAACGATTTCGCACACATCGCGCGTGTGTGCCTGGAACATCCTTCGATGTGTGTGCGGGATCGTTGTGGTGCGGGTTCGAAACACTTACGATGTGTGTGCGGAATCGTTGGGTAGGTCCAGAGCACTCTCGATGAGTGTGCTCTGAACTTGTTTTTTCGAACGTTATAGTTTTTTCATTATTAGTGTTATTTTTATCGTACATTATTTTGTCTTCATGTTATTTTTTGTCTGGTTATTTCGTGTTCGAGTAATTTTGTACCTCGCAAAAAATACGGGAAACATCTGATAAATAAAATTTAGTGATCTTTTCAGTTTTTTTCTTTTCGTCAGCTAATTCGACCTGACACGATGGCCAAAATTCGAATGTTAACCCTTAACAGTTTTCGGAATAAGTTTTGTTTCCGTATACGCACTCGCGTGTTGAAATATTACAACGATAATGTGGGAGAAACAATGTTCTAACAGAGAACTTTCCACGAAATTCAAAATAAATTAAAAAATGGGGCAAAGTGGACAATATTAAAAAACAGCTCTACTGACGATTTCGAATAATTTTCTCGAATTTACGATGAAATTGAATAAAATTTTAATTCTATGAAAAAAATGGGCAAAGTGGACACAAATTTTTTTTCAAAAAGAAAAGTCCACTTTGCCCCATTTTATTTTTCATAGAATTCGGATTTTATTCAATTTCATCGTAAATTCGAGAAAATTAGTCGAAATCGTCAGTTGAGCATTTTTTTTTTCAAGGTAAAGTCCACTTTGCCCCATAATTTTTTTTTTTACAGAATGTGGGAAATAAATGTGAAAAATCAATTTTTCAACACAACAGTAGTTGACAGCACATATATGTAAACCAACACATCTAGCTTAACCCATTAATGCGTAAAACGTCAATTTTGGACACGCAATTTCAGGTACACAGTTTTAATTGAGGAACCAAAGAAACATTCTTCAAAATCTCGCATAAGAGGTTTTCGAGGGGGCTCTTTCAGAATCTGGCATTTATTTTGTAAAATAATATCAAAATCTTTATTATTTTTGCCTTTTTATTCAAAAAGTCAAGAATTTTTGCCGTTTTTTTTCCCTTCAAATCGATTTTCGTCCTTGTTTCTGCACTTGAATAACCATATTATCACTATCAAAGGTGACCTTTCCGAAACACTGGTTATGAACCCTTTTTGCTCCCTTAGTTTTTCCAAAATGGCGGTTTTTGCAAGACAGCATGATGTGAGTTTTCATAATTTTTTTTTTCAAAAAGTATCTACTTAACGAAAAAATTTTATAAAATAAAAAGTCTTTAGAATCGTCCGAAGAATACATGTGAATTTTTTCAGAATTGTTCTAGCTATTTTTGAGTTTTTCAATTTTGACAATTTTTTGGAAAAAGTTTAAAAATTCTGAAAAAATTCACACGTATTTTTTGAACGATTCTAAACACTTTTGGTTCTATAAAAT
The DNA here is from genome assembly GCF_019457755.1 of Venturia canescens. Lineage (NCBI taxonomy): Eukaryota > Metazoa > Arthropoda > Insecta > Hymenoptera > Ichneumonidae > Venturia > Venturia canescens. The sequence continues at coordinate 14,680,991 of NC_057426.1, forward strand.
TTTTTTGTTAAGTCGATACTTTTCGAGAAAAAAAAACATGAACCTATTTAGTATGCGACGAAAATCCTTATAAGTTTGCATGAAAAGAAAGCCAATCGAGAATTAAGGAGGGTGGCTACACTCGTCAAAATGATAAGAAATTGATCAAAATTGGTGATAATGTTCTTCAGCATCAAGTGCGAAGACACCATTTTTTTCAAAATTTTCTTCTGCTTAGTTATCGAGTAATCACGCATTAAAGCAGATTTTTTATGCCCGGAATGTATACCTATATATATGGAAACGCTATGCTTATACACTTGAACTTTAGTGATCAATTACTCGATAACTGTACAGAATAAAAATCTTAAAAAATTTGTATTGTCAAATTTGGCCCTAAAGAATATGTTCATCAAATTCTATTAAATTCTTATCATTTTGAAATTTTTAATGTATTTAACATGGTTTAGCATGGCAACATTGTATCGTCGGTAGCCACCTTCCTTAATTTATTGTAGCCAAATATATTTACAACCATCATACCGTAAACGCGGTAGATGGTTGGTATTAATAGGAATAATGTTGCACATTATAGCACTAATCGCGAAACTTTTTTGGGAAGAAATTTTTTGAAAAATTCGTATTCACAAAAGTATGATAAAATCGTTCATAATTGAATCGCAGGACGCTATATGTGTAGCGGCAGAGTAACGATTATGCTATGCCTTCAATCAATTGTAACTTTTTGTCCGTTGCATACTAAATAGGATCATGATTTTTTTTCTCGAAAAGTATCAACTTAACGAAAAAATTTTATGGAACAAAAAGTGTTGAGAATCGTTCCAAAAATACGTGTCCATTTTTTCAGAATTTTTGAAATTTTTCAAAAAATTCTCAAAATTGAAAAATTAAAAAATAGCTAGAATAATTCTGAAAAAATTCACATGTATTCTTCGGACGATTCTAAAGACTTTTTATTTTATAAAATTTTTTCGTTAAGTAGATACTTTTTGAGAAAAAAAATTATGAAAACTCACATCATGCTGTCTCGCAAAAACCGCCATTTTGGAAAAACTAAAGGAGCAAAAAGGGTTCATAACCAGTGTTTCGGAAAGGTCAGATATTAAAGACACCTTTGATAGTGATAATATGGTTATTCAAGTGCAGAAACAAGAACGAAAATCGATTTGAAAGAAAAAAAAACGTCAAAAATTTTTGCCTTTTTGAATGAAAACGCAAAATTAATAAAGATTTTGATTTTATTTTACAAAATGAATGTCAGATTCCGAAAGAGCACCCTCGAAAACCCCCTATGCGAGATTTCGAAGAATTTTTCTTTGGTTCCTTAATTAAAACTGTGTACCTGAAATTGTGTGTCCAAAATTGACGTTTTGCGCATTAATGGGTTATTATGGTGTCCACTTTGCCCCACGTTCCCCTATATATGGGGCATTTCAGGCCAAATTAACCACTTTTTAACCCGACCCCTTTCGATTTAGCGGAACCTTTTTTATCTTTTTCTACTGTACCAAAGAAATTTTTCAGAATTAAAAAAAAAAAAATTTCCCCAGGCCCAAAAACAGTATAAATTTTTTAAAACAATGGGATTAATTTCAAAATATTATCATCCAAAGGTTCAACGTTTTTTTTGACAATTCAGATAAAAAATGAAAATTTTCGGATCATTGCCATTTTTAATTTTGTTTCTCTTTTCTTCATAAGAAATCTGGACATTTTCTACAATTTCTCTGAAATTTTCGAAGAGCTAGGATCTTTTCGCTTTCTATTCTTTTTTCCATTACAAAATTTTTTTTTTTTTTCAATTCGGCTTATTTCTAATAACACCACTTGGAAAATCTTCTAGGATATACCGAGCACCTTAAAAGGTGATAATTATAGAAACAAAAATCGGTAATTATTGAGAAAATCAGAAAAAATTAAAGACAGCCCTTAATATATTTTGCAATTTACTAAACTACATTTGAAAACAAAGGGAGTGGAATAAAATTTATGATTTGACCAATTTTTATTAGCTTTTATAAATTTAGAAGTAGATTTATCCCATCGACACTACGCTTTTTTCTTTTATGTATTTAGAGATTTTCTATAGTTAAAATTATTTAATAAACTATGTTTTATTGGGTATCAAAAAATATTCAGGGTTGTCTTTAATGTTTTTTTTATTTTTTCGAGAAAAACTGAAATTTTTTCCAATGATTATCGATTTTCATTCTTGCAATTATCATTGCTTTTTCAATTTTTGAGGTTCTCGATACATCCTAGAAGATTTTCAAAGTAGTATCATTAGAAATAAGCTGAATTGGAAAAAAATTTTTTTTTTTTGCAATGGAAAAAATTAACACAGATGGAAAAGATTCCAGCACCTTGAGAATATCCGAGAAATTGTAGGAAATGTGAAAGTTTCTTATGGAGAAAAGAAAAATAAAATAAAAAATGTCAATGATCCGAAAATTTTCATTTTTTATCTAAATTCTCAAAAAAAAAAACTTTGAACCTTTGGATAATAATGTTTTCAAATTAATCCCATTGTTTTAAAAAATTTATACTGTTTTTGGGCCTGGAATTTTTTTTTTTAATTCTGAAAAATTTCTTTGGTACAGTAGAAAAAGATTAAAAAGTTTCCGTCAAATCGAAAGAGGTTGGGTTCAAAAGTCATGGATTTGACCTGGAATGCCCCATATACTAGATGAGAAATTTACGAAGCGACAAAGTCGCACAGACAAAATCGTTACATTTACTGACCCGCCAGACGCGAATCTAATTAAGTAGCCGAATATAGTAACGTCCTAGATATTCCATCTCGACATTTAATTTGCTGCAGCTGCTATGCCTGCTTATATTAGTGTCTTTGAACTTCATTCATTGGAAGACCATGCACTTGCCTCGGCACAATTAAAATTTTCTTAGCTAGCCTGCTCTATTGTATCTTTTACATGCGATTCTCGTGATATCGATCATGAACTCGTGTAATTATATTTTCATTAAAGAAAGATATTTTGAAAACAATTATAAACGCGTGTCTATCTCTGTCTAGCTACCGCGATTCTGGATAGTCGTATCGATTTTTTTTTTTATCAATGTTTGTCGTTATTCCTGAAGTAAGAAAATACAAGTGACGGAGATGATTTTTCACCGGTTAACTCTTCTCGAAACAGGAGAATGTTACATAAAATTATGCGAAAGTGAGAACGCCGAAAGGGAATTGAAGAAAGCGATCGAGTTGACAAAAAACGAATCACCCTATCTGGCACTGGCGAGACTTTATGTTTCGAAAGATCGGATCGATGAAGCCATCGAAATATACAACGCAGCTCTGAGGTGAGTCAAACTTGTTCATCAATTAAAAAATCAAGCCCTTGAAAATAAAAGCGAACGTTCGAGGAGGGTGGTCAATGAAAAAATGTTCACTCGTTAGAGTTTGCAACTCCGCAAAGTTTTCTTCTCTCTCCTTTTCCTATACATTGCGATTCTCCATCGTATTTAAACTCAAACACTTTTTCGACCAGCCTTCTTTTCCCAAGAAAAATAAAAAGCTCCTCGCCAATGTCGCTTTCCGAGCCGTCTTTTTTTTCCTTTCACCTCTGCAACAGCAGAAAATCGAGTTTTATCGTTGACCAGAGTCTGGACAATTTTTCCAATAGTTTCCTCATCCGCCCGAGCGTATAGTATAAATAAGTGAACTCTCTTTCCTGTATTTGCATCAATGTTTTTTCCCTCCTATCCTTTCAACTCACTAAGCACAGATTAAGCTGACCCGAAGAGCGCCACGAGAGAAATTCCAACAGACGTTACGCTCTTTACCTTCTTGCACTAAATTATGATTCGGTGGGTTCTCCATCAAGCATGAAATTTCATATTTCTGTGATACAATTAATTTAATTTTGATTCATCTTGTCATTATATTATAAACTTAATGAACCGTAACCAATTATAAACGGGGAATGCAGCGCCTCGGGGGAAAACGAAGAAGCGTCGACTGAATTGGGTCTTTTGTATCTAAAGATTGGTGATCATCAACGTGCTTTTCAGGAATTTGGAACCGTTCTAGCGAATTCGCCGACAAACACGAAGGCCATTCTCCCAATGGCTTTCATTATGCAGGTTTGTTATTTTCCATTGAAAAAAGTTATTCAGAATTCATCATTCGTTATAATCTTCATTCACTTGACATATTTCCGAGAAAAGAGTATGAGAGTCTTGTGAATAATTTACTCGGGATTCGACTCGAGCCGGATGATGCAACAATCCTCCATAAATAAAATATTTTTGCAGTAACTATTAGGTTTCACCACAGCTATGAATGATCGTGTGACCTCGAGGAGAGAAATCTCATTAGCCGTTCTGACGTGACTGAATTATCTTGTAAAAATTCGCTACAGCATTTCCTCCTCAATTTCTCACGTTTTTCGTTCCTTATATTAACCCGAGCCGCCCTTTTTAATTGACTTTCACGGCTTCCTCGGAATAATATAATTTTTTAATTCTGTTCCATCAGACTCATCGAGAGCACGACGTCGCACTCTCCAAGTACAAGATCGCCGCGCAGTTTATGCCCGAATCGCCTTATCTTTGGAATAACATTGGCATGTGCTTTTTTGGCAAACAAAAATACGTCGCGGTAAGTTTAAAACTCTGCTTTTACGTAAAAAAAGAAAGAAAAAGAAAAAAAAAAACAAGTCTATTGTGAGAGCGAAATTTACCCGCAAGTTTTGCAATATATCTCGACACCAGCGTCGTTCTTCTGAATATTCAGGTATGCCTTTTTTCATTATCGACCTTTTCACCTCCCGATCGCAATTTAGTCGCGGGGTCCTCGGCATTTATTAATCAGTTCGCCGAGAAGCTACCAACCTTGTGTTTTTTCTTTTCCCTAGGACCTCCATTTTCGCGTTGATAACACTTCAAACGGCGAAGTATTTTCGTGCTCTGACGAGCGTAAAAGGCACGAAATAAAGAATAAATGAGAAGCGAAGAGTCAAAGAGAAGACGCGAACCGCATATGAAATTTTCAATTTCCCATCACACATGTCAGTCGGAACAAGAGAAACCCAGGAAAGAACGAATCAGGACGATTTATTTGACGACAGATTTCATATTTCCGGCGGGCCAATAATACATTGTTCGTTCAATAACGAGGTGTTTGATCATCGTTCCGGAAATTCTCCCATATTTCTCGTGTCTACAGCTTAAAATCTTGTTTACCATTAGCGGTTATGAGCTCGAGCGCTTGTCATCACGACTCCGTCATAAATGGGGTTAGCAGGGCTTTATAGTCACGTAGTTCAACACCGTTGAGTCGGTTAAATTTTGGACTAACACGATTTTATCATGATTTCCTGAGCTCTTTTCCTCTCAAGTGTTTTTCTCCTTTTCGCATTCTGCTCCCTTTTATCTTCATTCCAAAAGTAAAAGTAGTTTATTTTCTCATCTGTCGGATGTCTTATTTCGCACGTCGCGCTGTTCTTTGCCGCACCCGCCTCGTATCTGGGGGTGAACGAAGTTTCAGGCGTGATGTTCGCTCCCCGTAGCGGAAAGCGGAAGACAAGATAAAAGACTGCTGGAGCTTCTTCTATGAGCAATGCCGTACCGGAAGGACATAATCGATCGTTTCATGGAACATAGCGTTTCTTATAACTTCGCTATTATGCGAGACGTTAGAATATGAAGATAGTCAAAAGTTAGGGAAAGTCACATAAAGAGCAAACCGCAAAGAGACTTCAAAGTGCAATAGTGAATGCGGCGGATGATTCTGTAAGGGTTTTACCTACGTTGAAAGGTTTCTAAGATCCCCGCCAGATCCCAGGAGCCCGAGTGCTTCAAGCAGTTTTGTCTCCGCAAGTTCAAAGTTTTCGTTCGAGTTATATATATATAAACTCTGAAATAACAATGAAGCATAGAAAACTTAACAGGCCATGAGCCTCCGAGCCCATATTTTTTTATCGTGTTCCAGGCCATTAGCTGCCTCAAAAGGGCTCACTACTTGAATCCACTAAGCTTGATGCCAGCCTGCAATTTGGGCAGGGTCCTGCTGACCACCGGCCAACCGGCATCCGCAGCGATCTATTTAAGCGCAGCCATCTCTTCGGAGCCGAGCAATCCCATGCCGTACCTCTTGTTCGGCTGTAAGTCAAATCCAATGAACTAATCAATTTATTTGTAGCCGAGCTCTCTATGCTTCGTTTCGACTTTACTTGTTCCGTACGAAATATATGGATCTGATCCTCGCATCGCCCGGCAGAAAACTCGATCGCCTGCTTTTAATTAAACGCGGGTTTGGCACGTGTCGCGATTCTTCGAGAACGGATTTTTTTTTTTTGGATACAACTTTACTTTATATACAATGCATCCCTCGTTACAATAGTAAAATCGAGCATACAACGCGATGACGTTATGTTTGTCCGGAGAGATCCTCCGCGCGTGACTTTAATTAAAAATATGAAAAACGGCACAAATCTGTTCCGCCCCACCTCGCTCTTTCATCTAAAGTCTTTATTGGAAAAGGAAGAAATCGCACTGGATCGGAAATCCTACTTGGGAGCGCTTCGCTTTCAGAATAATTTTACATTCTGCATTCGCTACGCTTCGATGCGCAGAACAAGATTTAATAATTTGGTCGGATCAACAGGCTAAGAATCTTTCAACGCGGCGATCAATCATCCGCTACGACAAACATTATCGATCCTCGCCTGCCTCTTAGGATCTCAGTCCGGGAACCCATTTTCCAACGCCCACGCATCTGTCAATGACAACAAATATTATATTAGCTTAAAAAAAAGAAAACTTTAGTCACAGCAGCATCTTCAACCTTCGTATATTTATGTATATCCACGCAGCTCTCGTGAAAATGAACTTACTTTTCGCGTGCAATTTTCACGCGATTCCCTCATATCTTTACACGGAGAAAACGGATTTGTATTGTATAGTGTGGAATATATTATTTTTCGATAATTTTAAAAGTATTTAGGCACCGATTACAAACAGCATAGTATTTTTTGAATTTTCCAATTTTTCATCCCTTCAATTCTAAACAGCTTTATGTACATAGCAAAAAGTGATGGACGTGTTAGAACTATATTTCGTTTTGTTTTCGAGTGTTATTTATCATGTCAGACTAGCACTTACTGATAAGTGGAAATGTATTGTAAATCACAAATTTTGACTGTCAGCATAGTAAATTCTATGATGAATAGACGAATATAGATCGAATACTTTTAACCATACACATCGTTTTTTTTCATGGTTGCCCGAGCATACTTTACAATATAAACATTTGAAATGATTGAAAAGATTTTTTACTATGCTTATAGAGAAAAACGCTCTTAAGTCTTTTGAATAAAAGGGATGAGTATTGGTCTTTTTATTATGGTGGATAGAAAAATTGCTATAACTGCTCTTCGAATGAATGCTGCAACCCAGTTATATACTGTCCCCGAGATACTATATTCTTAGTACTTTTCTCTAGAATTTTCGGCCTCGTTTTCTCCGAGATTACCGGGAGTTTATATTATCCGGCAGCAGCCGACTCTGCCACATCGCAACTCGCAGGTCGACCTTTTTCCACTTGGCAATCCTTTCAACGTGATGCCGAATGCATGCCGGTCTTTTTCCTTGATCTTTCCTTCGCATCCTTTAACCTTCTCCTTACCTCAAGCTTTCGCCCTCTTTGTGTGCTGACGCGCGAATTTTTCCTCATCTCGACCAAGCGACACCCACGTTTCTGTGACTTCACGGAAAATTGAGCTGCATCGACTCGCACAAGTGATTCTGTCGGCCTCGGGTCAAAGTCTTTATCGTTTTATATTCACCGTGTAAACGTCGCTCAACGAAAGGGAACTTTCTCGAGGAATAACTCGAGTCGTTATTTCCCTATCGTCACAATCTCGATTTCCGTTATTAGTTTTCTCCTTCGTTTTTCATTCACAAAAACCCATTCGGAGCGTGAGCGAGATCTTATTTCTTCGAGGCAACGAGCTGAAGAACCCCAAAATCCATTTTTCTTTCATCGTATTTAACTGCTCCATTTAATTACTTTGATCATTTACAATTGCGTTATTAATTCGATCTAATATAAACTCATTGACGATATATCTTCCAAGGGCCATTCTTCATTGATGGTAAAAAATATAAGAGATTGTGTGATAAAAAGACAACGAAATTGGGCATTGGGTTTCATGAGCGTCTGCGGTGAGATAATTTGACAAAACCAGCATGCAGCATGATATTGGTTAGGGTGTAAAACGTTCCATCCCAGAGAGAGAGAGAGAGAGAGAGAGAAAGAGGTCGTCAGTCTCGTGGTTTATTACTTTTGTTGTTTGTTTATCTTACCTGACAGTGGCGCTCAAGCGTTTGGACGATTTGGACGGAGCGGAAAAAATATTGGCGAAAGCACATTCGCTCGCGCCTCAGGATCCTCACGTCCTTATCAATTATGCGGTCATCCTCGAGGCTGTAGGTCAACGAATACGTGCGGCGGAAATTTTGGTCGCCCTTAACGACATCGCGACAGTAATAGAGGTCGAAGCTCAGGTGAGAATGTTCTTTTTTCTCTTGGTTCGAACGTCTTTCTCTCCGAACAATTTCGTTCATTTGCCGTGTTGTGCTCTCGGCCCACTTTACGCAAGTATTCACGGTATGCTGATAAAACTTTGCAGATAGTTCAAACTGCGAGGGACCTTGCTGCCAAGTTGGGAGGACAACGAGACAAGACGAATGTCGAATTACCAAGGACCCTTGTCGAGGACGAAGTGTGACGTGGTTATTGCGAGATTCTGAAAATAATTATTGGCCTGGTGTTTAATTGTCTGGATTTTCTGAAGATCTGTAAAACAAAAATTTGAAAAAAAAAAGAAAAAATCAAAAGAAAAAGTTCATTATTTATAGATTACTTTTAATCAACGGAGACAAAGAAATTTGCAAGTCGATAATACGCTGTACAATTGTATTGCGCTTATCAAGAGAAGACGTCGGAGCTGATTTTCCACGATCTCTGCTTCGAGTCCTTACGATGTCGTCCGTTTTCCCTCGTCATTCCCACTGTAAAATTAATTAACTTCCCTCGAGGATAATTGCCATTCGCGGATCTCTCTACCCAACGAATCGTTCTTAATCTCCGCATTGGTTCGCCATGTAAACTCGCTACGATGCAAGAAATACGTCCGTATGCGTGTGTTTGAACTGGGAAGGAGAGGGTCTAGGGTGTATCGAGTGGTCACGCAGACACGATAAATCGTAAGAGAACGTTTTTCCCCTTCGTAGGTTGATTCGTTCTTGCGTGCCGACGTTGACGTCTCAATGCCAGCACGAATACTGTACCAACGATTTTTCCAGTATTTGTTGCAAACCTCCCGCGAGTATTCACTACGTATTCCTGTATTATATATAAACTGGAACGAAAAAAGAATATAAAAACGATTCCTAAGGTGGGTTATTGCTTTTGGTAATTTCCTGAAAATTCGAAAGGATGCCCACAAGAGGAAATCAATTTCACGAGCACAAAAACCTTGGGGCGAACTCACCTAGAACTTGAGGGAATGAATCTTAATAAAGCTGTCAACGCACTGCTGCAATCTCCGTGTTTAAACTCGCAGTGAATCCCATTTCCAAATTCCAAAAACCAGTACGACTAGGTACTTACATCTTCGCCCGAGTAACTCGGCTTTGCTGAGACAAAGGTTGCGCGTACTAATTTCGCAACCAGCCTGACTTCAAATGGCTTTACTAATGGACTTTTTCAATAGCAGAATGTTAGTAAAACGTAAGTGAGTAATAAAAGCATCATTGCGGTGCTAGTACTGAGATTTTTTGCTGTTTATAAAAACAAATTTAGCGCGAATAACGACGCAGCTGAGAAGTACATCATCTAAATCATTTTCATTATGCTCGATCAAATTATTCCTCCCGCGGATTGTCATAAGTCGATATTTATGTTGAGATCCACTAATTTATCGCTGGTACACGCTACATTGCGAATAAATATGTAAAGTGAAAGAAATGAAAATGCTTGTCTCGTTGTATCCTCGCCTCTCGAAATGAATCTGTAGTCGCCGCGACCCACTGAATTTTCAGTAGTCGAACTACTTGATCGTCAATCATCTCTTATTCATGTTTCGCGTATAATGTACAAATGGGCAAAAAACAAAATAGGGCTGCCGACGACGACGACGGAATAAGTCACCCCTCGTCTATATGGCCAAAAAGTGATTTTTCACTCTGCGCAGCCCTCAACCTCAATAAAGACGATGAAGTTTGAAGGTTTTACGAATTCTCTCGTAGTGATCGCTTCCTTTACCCTTGTCTTCTCATTCTCACTTTTTGCGGGCATTTCCAACTACGTGTGTATTTAGAAGATAAATTTTCCATGCATGCACGAGAGAATGCTGCTGCCTTGTTGTGAATCCATCACAAATTCATCCCTCGTTGATATTCCTCACAATTTTTCATTGATCGTGTCCCTTTACAGGGGCGAGGAAATTGTCATATGGAGAATGTAAATAAAGTTCTCGAACGATGAAGCAAAAGAGACACCCAGGGATTACCGCCGCTCTTTTGGGGTGAACCCGACTCCTTTCTCGACACTCAAGGACGATCACGCGAATCTAATGGAAATCGAAAATTCCAACTTTAAGAGTTGAAATTTGGAAATATCCTAGAAATGGTGTCAAGTCAAAAGATCCTGAGACAAAATATCCCGTGCCAAAATATCCTAAGAAAAAATATCCTCGGACAAAATATCCTCGGGTCAAAATATCCTGGTATAAAATATCCTGAGACAAAAATCCTCGGGTCAAAATATCTTGGTATAAAATATCCTGGGACAAAATATCCAGGAGTCAAAATATCCTAATGACGTAATATCCTCGATTTGGAAATATCCTACACTTGTAAGACCGAATGTGTTGGATATTTTTATCTCTGTTAATCAAGAAAATTATTAATATTATTAACGAAACTATGTTGGAACTACAACCCTCCATGAACCCTCCGTGTGTGTGTGTGTGCGCGTGCGTGTGTGTTGTGCGTGTTTGTTTGTTTGTGTGTTTGTGTGCGTGGGTGTGTGTTATGTGCGTGGGTGTGTGTTATGTGCGTGGGTGTGTGTGTTGTGTTTGATTGTGTTTGTGCGTGTGTATGTGTGTTTGTCTGTATGTGTGTGTGTTCTACTTCCCTGCGTGCCCGCAAATTATGGAGGGTATTGTGTCTCAAGATATTTAGTTCCGGGGATGTTTTCACTCCCGGATATTGTGTCTCGGGATATTTCGTCCCGGGGATATTGTGTCCTAGGATATTCTGACTGGGATATTTTGACCCGGATATTTTGTCCTGGGACCTTTTGTCACGTAACCCCTAGAAATATACAGCGTGCATCTATTCCAGGAATCATTAACGGTTTTACCGTCTAGTTATCGAGAAAACAATTAATGAAAATCGCATTTTTTAAAGAGTTATACACAGGCTCCTATGGCAGGCGGCACACTTCCTTTGCGACGATTTCGATTTAATAAAATAGGATCCTCCCAACTTCAACGAGCTAAAAACAAGAATAAGAAAATATCATGTTTTTAGATATCAATGATATCTTGAGAAAGCCTTGTTACCAGTGAAAATGACTTGGGAATGGAAAAAGATAAACACTTGTTTGAAGTTAATGCGTAATAACGACATAAACAGTGGGAGGTTTGACAATACCATGAGCCAGCTGGTTTAAAATATATAGATATGCATACTAGGGTGGCCCTTAATATGCTGGGTAAAACAAAAATTGATCGCGCCGCCCCCCAAAACGATTCCAAATGATAAAAAAAAATCTACGCAAAGCCGCAGCTATGTCCGGTGAGAGGAAGACGTGCCTGTAAGCATGAACTTGGATTCAAATATCAATTTTTCTGCATGATTGGAGAAATTTCGGTTTTTTAAATCAGGTTCATGTGTCAATTTTTTTTCCTACTTTCCAAAACTATTGTATATTAGTATTCAATATCCGGATCAAATAATAAGGTCTTCCATACTACACTAACGAAAAAAATTGAAAGATCAAAAGATTTTTCCGAATTTTTAGTGACTTTTCAAAATGTTGTATTTCAGTGAAAAATGGTCGTATCGAGGTCTAAAAAAACGCATTTTGAAGCTTTAAGTTTGTAATTTCAAGATCTTATGACGAAAAAAATGCAGAGCCATATGTTCTGCGCAATTTTGAGAAAAAGTGCGAGAAAAAAATTTGCAAATTTTTATGCTTTTTTTTATCAATTCCACAAGCGTAGATTTATTTTTTTCAACTAAGCCATGGTATGGACCGGATAGCTTGTTTATTCAGCTTCAATTTGCTTTTTTAAAAACTTGGGTAGGACCATTTTTTGCTGAAATGTTGAACTTTCAATTAAGAAGAACTCTGTTGTCTTTGATCGACGATATCTCGGCAACCAATGGTCGCACAGGAAATTCAAGGGCAGTTCTGAAAACTGGAATGAATGTCCTACAAGGTTCCGTTGCGATCTTGATGATGAAATTTTTCTTTCATCTACATTTCGATCTAACCAATCGTTTCGTCGTTGCAACCGGTCAAACATTAAACAAATTTAAGGGTCACGTTTTTTACGTTAAACGAGTCATGATCATGACAAAAATGAAAAAAAAAATTTCTAAGTTTTTTCTACATTTTTCCCATAAATAAGGTTGAAATATACAAAAAAAAATTCCGAAAGTTTTCGATGAAAATTGATTTTTTTTCTCAAGGCTTCCAACATTGAGGGCTTCTGGAAAACCATAAATTACCTTTTTTCCCTATATTTTTTAAAATTCACGACAAGAATGGAATAAAAAATTCATCTTCAAGATCGCAACGGAACCTTCTAGGACATTCATTCCAGTTTTCAGAACTGCCCTTGAATTTCCTGTACGACCATTGGTTGCCGAGATATCATCGATCAAAGACAAAAGAGTTCTTCTTAATTCAAAGTTCAACATCTCAGAAAAAAATGGTCCTACTCAAGTTCTTAAAAAAAGCAAATTGAAGCTTAATAAACTAGCTATCCGGTCCATACCATGGCTTAGTTGAAAAAAATAAATCTACGCTTGTGGAATTGATAAAAAAGCATAAAAATTTGCTGTTTTTTTCTCGCACTTTTTCTTAGAATTGCGCAGAACATGTAGCTCTGCATTTTTTTCGTCATAAGATCTTGAAATTACAAACTTAAAGCTTCAAAATGCATTTTTTTAGACCTCGATACGACTATTTTTCACTGAAATACAACATTTTTAAAAATTACTAAATCGTGCAGAAAAATTGATATTTAAATCCAAGTTCATGCTTAAGAGGCACGTCTTCCTCTTACCGGACATAGCTACGGCTTTGCGTAGATTTTTTTTTTATCATTTGGAACGGTTTCGGGGGGCGGCGCGATCAATTTTTTTTTTACCCATATAAAGGGCCACCCTAATGCATATACGCATATAAATAGAAAATGGTTGTTGTTACATTTTGCTTGACGATTTTACTACGAAAGTAAATTAAAAATTTATCAATCTCAACAAATAAGTTGCACATAATTTTAATAATTGCGAGAATAGTTTTTTAATAGTTTCTTTCATCATATCGAAAGAGCAAAAAAGTTCAGTTGCTTTTTTTGAATCGCAAGAAACGCATGATCTTTCTTAAAAATAAATTGTTGTTACTCACGTTATCACAAAATGTTTTGGGTGACAAAAAATAATCGAGTGACAAAGTTTATTATTATTATTTTTTCGTTTATTCTATTCGAGAACATTTAAGTACATAATGCATCATAGTTTTTTCGCTTAAACCAATGTTCGACATTAGTTTTCTTCCAGGATCTTCGTGTACGCCCAACAGTATCGCCGCATACAGCGCTCTTCTAGAGTCATTATGAATTTTGTATTATCGCATTGAGTTTATTGAACTACGCTCATGAGCTTTACGCAGGAGCAACATACGCAGATTCACATGAATTTAAATTTGAGCTCTTGCAAGAAAAATCATTGTCTGGGAAGATTAAATTAATCCAATCGTATTCGATCAATCGGAAATAAATATAAACATTTCATACAACTAATTTACTTAACCTGTCGATACATAACGTTAATTATAAATCTGCCGAATTTCTCGTCCTTTTTTTCAGGCGTTAAAAAAATAATTATGAACAGCACATGGTTGTACGAACGATAATTTATTCACATAGTTTTCTCTCCTCCCTTCCACGCCTTCCCCTTTATTTATGCCGTTTTAGTTTGTTCCAAAACTCGTTGTTTTCTGTTCCAACATACAAGACCTCGTAACATGTCATATTTTCCTCATTTTATCATGAGTTACGTATTTCTACTCGCTTTTATTTTTATGATATTTACAGTGACAGGAAAAAGCCCGCGACTATCTATACCGTCGTCTGCCACATGGCTAATGGGTGGAAAAACAAATCTAGCAGCTCCAAAAGTTATTTTCTCTCACACTTTCAAATTCACAATATTTTTTTACCTCTTTTGAACATTTGCCGCAAACTCAAGTTTTCATTTTTCCTGCCAAAGGCCCTTTTCCCTTCCCTTATTTCGCTCCATTGCTTCTCGATGAATTTCACGGTTTCCCGGTACCATTTAGGATTATTACTATCACTATTTAATATCTGATACGTTTTTAATTGAAAATTGTTGACTCGACGAAAGAAAAACAAGAGGAAGGAAACGTGAAAAAAATGTAATGTCAATCAGCTGCTCGAGGCAGCGTACAATCTTTCGGGTTAATCTTTCGTTTGATTTTTTATGCACCGTTGAACATCGGATCAGCCCCAGATGGATCAATGTTATTTTTTAGTTCCACAGAATGATCTTATCTACATTGAACAATGTTCCCTCACAGTATTGTCCTGGTCTATTTTCCAAAGTGTTTTGAGTAAACTTGATGCAGCAGCAAAATCACGTATAATTTTAAGTCCAAAATGTGTCATATTGGAGTATACAAGAGTGCGACAGGGCTTACACTCGATTTTTTTAAGAGCAAAACCACTGGAAAGATTTTAAAAAATGCCTTTTCCAACCATTCATTCTTCGGATCAAAGGAAACGTAAAAGAATAATAATACCGCGGAAGGAATCGTTGAGTGTACATTTAACGGTAAAACAAAAAATTATGATTGCAAAATATTTTAAAATATGGCTGCTACACCGGGGCTACGCAGGATTCAACTCGTGCAATTGTTGATCTAGAATTAAAAAAAAAAAATTTAGGAGATTTGGAAAACATTCATTTTTGTATTATTGCCGAGTGCGTCTGGGTGCCTTGGTTTAATTGTAGACATCAAAGAGAAGTGATTATTTGTTAATAAAAAAATGTTTAAACGAAATTGTCGAAAATTCTATATACGTAATTTACTCTGAAATACTATAACATTTCGAGATTCAAATGAAAAAATAAAAATTGTTGGTGTTGTGCTGCGTGTCGTTTCGAAAAATTGTGTTGCGAGAAAAACGCGTTAAAAGTTTTGGAGCGTGGGCGGATCAGACCAACGCACTCGGAGAGGCGTTTAAATAAGTTTCAATGAGAAAAAAAATTGTTCTCACGTATAAATCTACATTCATCTCATATTCTAGAGGGTTCGAAGTAAATCTTAAGCCAATAAGAAGAATTGATTATTCAAAAGTTTTATAACGGTTTTGCTCTTAATTGAAGTGTCAACGTGTAGGAGCGGCGTCAGGGAACATCAAGAGGAAAGTGCTCGCGCGAAAATTGGGGTTGAATATATTCATTGAGAAATATATATTTCTACGTAAACATGGATGCGTACACTATTCGTAAACTCTGCCGTTTTGGCTTTTTTGACAACTTTTGCTGCTCAGACGAATTTCAGTTGAAAACACAATTGGCACAAAACTTGGATCGAACTTGCATCGGAAAATGCTAAAAAATGTCAAAAATTTGGAAGAAAGTATTTTCGTACAAAAAATCTGGATGAATATTGTACAAAAAAGAGGAATTGCTTTTCGTTGTTTGGCATGAAATTTGGTTTCAATTAAAAATAACTTGAGTTTCTTCCACCACGTTTTTTTTGTATCATACGTACGTGCTTTGAACGTCAGTTTGTTGTGTCGCGGGTTGCCATTTTTTCATGATTCTTGGCTTAAATAATTGACCGAAGGTCGTACGAAATTGTCGAGACATCGAACAATAAAGTATAAAATTAATCGCTCCGTTGAGCAGCGCCAGTATGTCCATTATTTCACCGAAATTGTGATAACAATTACGAAAAAAGCAGTCGCCGAGTACACCTGACAAAAGTCCCAAAACCCCTTGGGGTATTTCGGTAACGAGAAATAATAAAAGCACAGCGACAAGCATCCTCGTCGTTCTGTCAGCTCTTCTCTCCGATTTACTGGGTCTCCTTGATACTGGACCGTTGTTTGTTGCGACACAAGGGTTGTAACCCCTCAAAACTTGCTTTCTGCCCTTCACCCTGCATTTCAAATGACCTTCGTTAATTGAAAGACATTTTATCGTAGAATATGAATAATGCTTCGTTCAACATCGTTTCAAACAATATTTTCGTTTGGAAATCTACCAAATTTCCATGAAATTTAATCTATTTGTGCATAAACTTTATATCAGATATAGCCTATGATTGCAATTTCGTCGGCATAAAAAAAAACTCACCTGTACAGAGCTTTGATCAACCAACAACTGATGACAGTAAGGATGACGCAAGGAATTAACTTTACGACGACACCGAGGACCCAGAAATTCAGCTGATACAGGATTCTCTTTCGTGAATAATTGTCAACGTGGTAGAGCAGCTCCTCTTTACCATTCTCGTAAACTTTTTTTTCTTTGATCTGAAAAAGGTAGGGGAACAATTTTATTTCATTATCCAAATGTATAAAAGTGATGCAACAAATGCATATTCATTGAAACGATTCAAATTTATTAAAATGTATTCATGAAAATTATAATGATGAATTTTTCTATTCAAGCAATCAGAATATAATTAAATTTGACTGTGGAACGATTCTGGGGGTTCTTCGTCACGATTACGATTATTCATATAAAATATGATCTGCTAGAAGAAGGGCTCGAACGTGAAATACCGAAAGAAGAATGAAAATTTTCCCATAGTATGCGGTAACACGTACGAATAATACTCGCGGCTGAAATTCCAAGCACCGGGGCGAGCCTTGAAGTTTTAAAAATTTTTTTTCGTAGGGGTTGCGGTTAACGATACCGAGAATCCCCTGGCTCATTGCGTGGCGAATAAAAATCATTTCTCATCTCAAATTAAGGGAGCATTCTCGAGGAAAATTCGTTCGATGTTAAATTTGGAGGCGGTACGTTGGCCAGGATATTTGAGCAACCGAATAAAATGGACGAACAAACAGCGCAGCGTAAATATGAGACTGCATGGGAAAAGGAATACAAAACTGAAGCAAAAAAAGTTGATGAAAAAAATGGACAGACGAGAACTCACCCCGAATACGAGATAGCTTGGGGCGCAGGCAATCATCGGTGCCAAAAAACTACTCCACAGGGCCAATCTGCAACGTGCTGCTGTACACCAAGAGTGGTTGTACTCCGGAAATCTAGAACAAACGATATTTTTTTACCAAAATCTCTACCGAGGACACGCTTCATTGTAAAAAGTCTCACTTCCTCTCTTCTCCTTCGTTTTTTTTAAGATTTCATCGGCCCAAGATATAGAAAGCCAGCATTTTTTCGGAAATATTTTTCGCAAAGTGTCCCCGCGGCTAAGCGATACAACAGACAATATGAAACGATTATACGAAGAGAAAACTCTGGCCGATGATTTAAACCCGTACCGTCGCTGCCTCGTTCGATCTCGAATTAATTCTGAAGTTGCACGGATGAAAGAACACGCTTTCCGATGGTACACCCACACATTAGCATCAAAAAACAGAAACGCCCGGAACCCGCCACTGTTTCCACGGAAACTCTCCTCCTACAATCGAGATTGCATGTTGCCTGAGTATGACACCGCCGCAGCTATATTTTCATTTTGATCTGTATACTTTCAGTTTGCACAATTTTTGGATTCATACATCGCATCACAATTTAAGCTCCCTGCGACAATAAGCGCTCTAGAAACTCTGTCGAGTACCTGTAAAAGCTGCATAGAAACGGAAGAGGATAAACAAAATAATCCGTTCGTCGAATATAACGCGTCTCTTGTCGAAAATTCTCTTTTTTCGTCTCCAGCTACGCTTCCAGCTCTTTGACGAATGTATAGGTACAATGGAAATTTATAAATGTCAACTTTTCTATATGCCATTGTTTTTAAGTGGTTTAGTCAGTTTAAAGTGTGTTTAGCCCTTATCGCATTTTCCAAACATTTACTATTAGCGGAAGTAAAATGTGATTGAGAAACAATGTGCGGCGACACAATGTCGATCATAAAAATAATTTCGTTTCTACGGGATCGCTCTATTTTTATGCTCAACTTAAAAGACTCATTTGACCGGTACTTCAAGCCTACAGAATTTGGTCCGAACACTCCGCACCATCGATATTGGTTATGCAAATGTTTCCGAGAAGCCTCTGCGAGCGATCTTGCTTCTATATATAGTTGAACCATAGCGATAGGGATCGCGCTTATAAATTTAACTGATCCAAAAGGCCTTTGTGGTGCGGTATTACCGAGCCACGTTGCTCTATTTATGAGACAAATAGTCGACGGAGAGGATCGCGTTAATTGTATGATGGAGTGTAAATTCAAGCTCGTAATTATAGGACTCCATTAGTGCAATTTCTCCCTTGATACACGTTAGTGTTTAACAAGTCAGCGTCCGCGTTATCAAACTTCTCTTCGTCAGAGACTTGCATTAAGACTTGCGGATTACTCGAAAATTTTATGAAAACCGAAGAAATCAAAATGCATTTTTTGGTAAATATTCGGAAGTGCGGCTTTTCCCAAAAATGGTGATAACATTTTTATTTCGTCTGGACTGCTTCAATTGGTCACCACTAATGATATTCCGTCGGGGGAGGCTAACAATTTCCATAAAAACCATGAGTTATGGGGTTTTTTAGTTATTGGAAAAATGCGAGGATTTGGAGTATATCAGACTATTTAAAAGTTCACATTAAGATGATGGATCAGTCGGTAATCACACCTCGAATTTTTGAAATTGAAACTCTTTGACATCGTTCGTCCGATTAAAATAATAAAAATGCCATCGTACGCAGCACGATCGTAAAAATCCGATGACATTTTTATTTTTTCGATCAGACGAACGATGTGGAAAAATTTCCTTTTCAAAATTTGCAGCTATCTCTCTCGCACTCACGGTTGTGATTACCGACTGATCCATCATCTTAAGGCAGGTGGACACACACACACGTATACACACACGTGCTCGGGCGCGCGCGCACACACACACATACACACACATCAAAGGTGCTCTAAACCCGCCCAGCGATACCACACACCCATGGAAAGTGTTGTAAACTCACCCAACGATTTCGCACATCCATTGAAAGTGTTCTAAACTCCCACGACGATTCCGCACACACATCAAAAGATGTTCTGAATACACACACGCGATATTCATGCGAAATCGGTGGGTGTATGCACAGCATTTTCGATGCATGTGTGGTATCACTGGGCGGGTTTAGAACACCTTCAAGTCTGCGCGGTTCCGACAAGGTGTGTGTGTGTGTGTGTCCTGAGAATTCGAAATGTTTTTTATTCTCTTATTCAAGGAAAGCCTATTTGATTGAGGATAATCGGTGAAATATTTGCTATTCTTGAAAACGTGAATATTTAAATCATCTGTAATAATTATATATAATTTTATAGCTTTCATGTTTTTGAGGAGTCATGAAATGCATAAAGATTTACTGAAAATTCGATTTATTATTAAATATTAAGTCTTAACTCCAAATGTTGTAACAAGGAAAGTCACCTTACTGAACCCCCACAACCTGGGTCGAAAAAATTATATTTTTTACTTCACATCAAAGTATAAACACTCGCAAAAAATTAACTGCCCACTCGCATATTTAAGGGGTGAAATTAATTTCTAAAAAGCAGTAGTTTTCTCGTTTTTCGCTGATATCTTTGAAACTAAAATAGATAAGGCAAAAATTTATACGGCAAATTTATTCATTTTTCAGTGCTCTGCAATAATATGTAATGGAAGACTGTATAGCTTTTTTCCTAAAATCCTAAATTCCACAGTTCATAAAAACCACTGAATTTTAGGAATTAATTTCACCCCTTAAATATGCGAGTGGGCAGCTAATTTGTTGTGAGGATTTACACTTTGATGTGAAGAACAAAATGTAATTTTTTCGACCCAGGTTGTGGGGGTACAGTAAAGTGACCTTTCTTGTAAGTGATAAAAATGATTAAATTCTGCAACTTTCAATTCGTTTCAGCGTCATTAAAAAATAAGCGAAAACGATCGCAATTATTAATTTAGCAGTAAAATAACATCTTCTGACTGGACACGTGTAGAACTCAACTCAGCGAGGCTGATTGATGTCGAGAATTCGCTAGAATCAATTAATCTTGTTAAAGTAAATCCGGGCTACGCTCGAGATCCCTGTCTGATTGTCATTGCGCTTGAAGGATTCTCCGAGTTTCCGGGAATTTGTCACACAAGAGAGACACATCTCGGGAAGGAGAACAACTTTTGTCAATCTCATCTCTGTTGGTGTTCCCATTTACTTCCGTATAAGTTTTATTACTACCGTCTATGTTACAACCTGCCAACGATCGGACGCTAACTATTATTCGAAAGAATTTCATTGAAAAGAGAAAATGAGAAAATAAAGGCAGAAAATGTTTGTTCTTTTGATTTGTTGATACACTGAAATATCATGACAGGCTGATGGAAATAACAGAATGTTGGAAAAAATATCCTAACATTGATAATTACCGTTCGCATTTATGAGCACAATACCTGAAGTTACGAATTCTTCGTAACGCCGCGACTACCATGTTATCAAACTTTTAAATTCACTTACGTTACGTCAAATATGAGATATTGCTTTTTGTTTAGTTTACCGTACCGTCGTCTACCACATATCCGTTTATTAAATGTTCTATCACATGCATGCAGAGTGTATGAGCTCCATTTTTCTCTAAGATTTATTCATGAAAGTAAAGAGAATGAAGGAATAGTATATTATACACTACATGGGCAGAAAGTTTGATATTCAGGACTATCAAACGTCTGCCTGTGTGGTGTATACTATTTTTCTTTACGGCCGGTCGAAAGGACGTTTCTTCCGAAACGTGTATCTATCGATAGAAGAAAGCGAGTCTTGCTGGTCGGGAGCAGGCATTAAAAAAACAAGATTTAGCAAAAATATTTTATATGAATATTCCTTTATTTATATGAACTTTTCTATTATTATTTTCTATTTATTTATTTCTACAATTATTTTCTATTTATAATTTATATGAATATTTAGGTTCCTATAAACCTGAAAATAGATTATTAATCTGAACCACTATATTCATTTCATCAGTCTGGTCACTTTATTTTTGGCCTTCGCATTGATTTCATTTGGAAGGATAAACGTATGTTATTCGTTTGGATTTGCAGCAGTATAGTACTATTTTGATAATAGTGTTTGGAAATAGTATGACATTTTCACAACATATTTCCGGATGAATAACATAACCTTATTCTTACGGTTTTTCGATGTCTAGACACAGTCTTTCAAAAAATGTGTAGCCAATCTGGTTTCAAACGTCAAACGTCAAAAGTAAAAAAAAATTAATGATGCCAAACTTTTCGGAATGAACAAAAAATTGTTTGCTCTCGCTGAGACAAATAACGTGCGTGCAGTTTTGACAGTGCAAAAAATTACGTGCCTTCAACCGAGGTGTAAAAAAAAAGAAAATTTATGCTGCTCTCAACTATAGGGAGTAGTACTGAAAACGATCACTAAGCGGCTGCGATTACTGCATGACCGCACGGCATAAAAACTATTCATAAACTCGACACATTTCGATTTTCCTGCATGAATTCGAACGTGCTTCTATACACTAGAATGATCTGTAATTAAATGAGTCTCTAAGCTTTCCATTCGTATTATATCCTCGAAGAATGATGTACAACGAAATATTTTTAGTATCATTAAATGACACGGATTTGAAGAGGATTCTTAACTGAATTTCAATTGGAAAATTAATCGTTTAGAATTTGATGGATAAGTTGATCGGATGTTCCTACGTTGCGCACTCAGTCCCGGTGACAGGACTGAATGCGAAGCATTAGCAAAGACATTACTCAAAATGTAATAAATAGGGAGAATGCCTGGAGTTTGGTTCTGCAATCGATTCTGCAAAGCTCGATACTATTTCACGGTATCGGATCACCAGGCTCATAACTGATGGTAGGATTCTCCTTGTACAAGCCGTGAAACATGCGTGTTTCTGTATATCTAAAACCCCCTGATTCAAATTACAGCGAGAAATTAGAGCGAATAATATCTGATAAATAATAGCAATTATAAATCTGAATGAAAACGGTGAAAATTGTTAAAAATTTAATTTGCAGTTCAATAAACCGAAAAAAGCTTGGCAAGGAGGATCTTCGAATGGCAGTTTGAAAAAAAAATTGTTTTCCGCGACTCTCGTGCGTCGCACCTACGTGATGTAAAATGTCCGATGTCACAATGAAAACAATAAAGAACGTCCCCGTTAGTTCTTTTCGCGATCCTTTCAATGGATTTGTCAATTGTTTCTCTCCTTACATGAAAGGTTACCTTTCTGTGCCCCTATAACCTGGGTCAAAAAAATTATTTTTATTATTTCACATCAAAGTAGAAACCCTCGCGAAAAATAAGCTGCCTACTTGCATATTTAAGAGGTGAAATTTATTTTTCAAAATCTCCTGTTTTTTTTTGTTTTTCACTGATATCTTCGAAAGCAAAATCGATATATACGGCAAAAGTTTGAATGGCAAAGTTATCCATTTTTCAGTATGCTGCCAAATTATGTATCTGAAAATTGTATACACTACTGGAAAAATTTAAAGAAACAAGAAATTCCTGCCAATTTTCCCCAATTTTTGGATGGCCGTATCTAAGTGAAATCTCAGTCATGTGAATATAATAAAAGGATAAACTTCCGAAAGCTGATAATCGAATTTCGAGATAAAAATTGGTGGAACGCAGCATTGTTTTGACATGAGAAGACTTTCCTCCAAAGAATTTTGGCATCTGTGAATATTTTTTCGAGACATCGAATTTCGAATGTCATTTTTAGGATTAGCATTACAGAGTATATCTACTGTATCTATGTAATAATGTAAATTGCCGTAACGTGGCATTCTTTTAAAATTATTTTATTTTCATAAAAAACTTGTTTCTTGTAAATTTCATCAAACTATAGGGTGGATTAAAATACATTTTATTTTACATGATTCCCATGAAGTTTAATATTGACATATAAGTAAAAAATGAGACTCTGTACAAACCGATTATATTGTCGCAACATTTAAGATATTTCTGGCAGTTCCCGTTCATTCTCAGGTTATGGGAGTACAGCAATCTGTCGGTTTCATGATGACGAATTTGTCCGAAACACGAATGAATGAGCGTGAAATAAGATCGGGAGATAAAGTTTAAGAGATTCTAATTGAAAGCATAAAAAAATACATGGGAATAGAAATTAAAGAAGACTCAGATTTCCAAGAACAATTCAAACATTTTGATAGCCTGATAGTATAGCAGACGGTCCGTTGGAATGGGATTTAATTTTATCTGATCAGGTGAAATTCTCTCATTGTTTGAAAAATGAAGATGAACTTCCGTTCGATTAAATTGGTAGAAGAAAGCTGTGGAGTATTATTGGAGTAGTGGAAAAACAAAAAAATTTAATATTCGTTGGGTTACATACCATTTGAGAAATGGAATTTTTGAAACACAATTATTATAAAGAAAAATTGAATGACATATCTCAATCTACTCTATATCGCCCAGTTGAAGCAATTGAATGTGGCAGGATCGTATATACACGATATCGTTTTGCGATAAAAAGAAAGAGGCAAACTTCGTTTATTAATTTTCTTTCGCACATTGCAGATAAACGGTACGGTGAAATCACTGCGAACTTCGCGAGAGTTATCTTGACATGTGGTTCATGTACTAGTGTTCGTTTTATCAAAAAGTGGCTTTTTTAACAGTAGTTTTTCCATATTTTGTTGCGTTTTTACGCTTTTCCACAAGATCAAATGTAAAAAACTAATTCAATTTTCTCAGAAACGGTATATGGTCGAATGCGTTGAAATTTCGCGAGCAAGTAGTTTACATACTTTTGAACGTATCTGTCAATTTGCATCAAAATCCCTCTGTTTTGATATATGATCCCTTTCCACCTTAACACAGTTCGTCAGTTGATATCGCCGAAACTAGGTGGTTAAAAATTCCCATTTTTTAAATATTAATCCCACAATAGTACTCAATACACGACTGGTTTTATTTTGAAGCTGTAAGATTCGTTTAACGTTGGTAATAAAAAATGTAAACAGAGTGCTATCTAGTGACGCGTTAATTATAGGCATCGGGTATAGAATGATTAAGGTAGATGGGTGAATATTCGCTATCCAAGATTACACGATCACAGTTTTTGTATGCAAAGACGAATACGTACTGGATATAGATTTGCAAAATCTGGACGCTAGTTACCATGTAGTTTAGCAGCAAATTAATTATTGAATACCGATTTTTCTCTGACATTTACACGAAAGTCGTACATACATGAAAAGTTATTGAATTTTTTTTCATTAGTTATATCGAAGATTTTGCAACAACAAAAATTCGATCGTTGTATTTCGTGGATATTTAAGAATACATACGTATTTTAGTTGTTGAACCTTACCATTGAAAATCGGTTGAAATATTTAAAAATATCTGATGAGAACTCTTCCAGATTATACGACAAATGGATTGGTAACGTTTGGCAATGCTGCATTCAATATATGTTCACATGTGACGTCAGTTCGACCTTTTGGTCATATTTTGTCGTTAGTTTGCTTCGCCACGTTTTTTTTTGTCAGTTTTTACAAAATGACAAAAAAAAAATATTTTCGGGTAAATACGAATTCAAAGAAGGAATTTTTTATTAAACACGCAATCTGCTGAACAGTCGATCGGGAATAAGAATTTCGAATTACTTATTTTTCTCCAAACTGATTTTTAAAATTTCGAAATATCGACCGTTTTACAATTCAGTTATTCGACGTATTGAACCCCACCCGTCGTCACCCATCTACCTTAATCGCGAATATCTCGAAAACTAGATGGTGAATCGATTTGAAATTTTGACAGTCGGTCCGTAAAGCCTATCTTTACACCATATTTAAATTTCAGCCCATTCTTAAGATTTCAACAAAAGTACAGAACTACCTTAAATAACGTCGAATCTGTTATCAAGGAAATTGGTCTGAAAAACGTTTACGATTCAGATCAGAGTGGATTTCAATTTAGAATTGACTCCAGACGCAGTCTTGCAAACTAAGAATGAAAAGGAATTGAATGCGTTATCTAATCCACATTTTCAACCACTAATTTATATAAGATTCAATCTACGATATCGGCCGACGAAAAATTACTTTCGCTGTTATATCTCGTTGTATTCCTGTAGACTGTTTACAGGAGCAGTCGCGTTTTGCATTTCCAATTGTTTTTGAGACTTCTACAAAAGATGTTTCAGAGGATGTTTTAAGGAGTTTCGGTACAGGCGATACAATGTTGCCATGCTGAACCATGCTAAAAACATAAAAAATTTCAAAAAGTTTAGAATTTTATAAAATTTGGTGAACATAGTCTTTAGTGCCAAATTTGACAATACAAATTTTTTAAGATTTTTCTTCTACACAGTTATCGAGTAATTGATCACTAAAGTTTACGTGTATAAGCATAGCGTTTCCATATATATAGTAGGGTGGTTCAAAAAATCGACTATTTTTATTTCTTCAAAGCCCGGGTTTCAATTATTGCAGTGAGGTGAAAAAAGATGCCTGACAAAATTTGAGCCCTTAAAAAAATTTTTTAGAGGTCGCTCATCGCGATTTTCTATTGTCCATTTAAATAACACAGGGAAGACGTTACTAGCTGCTTTTGAATTTTATTCCTCGGTAACGGGTGAGGGTACGATAACGCCCAAGGTGGTTTTTTGTAAGGATTTGAACGCTCTATAAAAAAAGTCTCTTGGCGTTTTATGCTAAACCTACTCCTACGAAAGTTATTTAACGTCAAAACTGGCTTTGAAGAAAATTTCGACATTTTTTCACTTTTCCGGCGAAATTATTGACCTTGTCACAAAACGCTGTGGAAACTTTTTCGGAAATCATGTGATTTAGTATAATATCGTGTTCTTAGTTTATTAAAAAATTGAATAATTTATAATAATACTACATTACGAGGTTATTCTTAGAGGAAACTGCAATTTCCGTCGAGTGAATCGTTATATTAACAAAAAAAGTTCCAAGTTTCATCGTGTCATTAGATAATGCCTCAAAAAGAAATTGTTGGTGAAAATTCCAAAATGCATCGCATTTCTCCACCTTCCATTTATAATTTCTTTTGGGGCATTAATTTTTTTTTTCCTGAGGAATGCAATATAAATTCAGATTTAATGTTATTTGAATTAAGTATAAATTGAAACGTCTAATATAATTGAGTGGAAATGATGTTTGGAATAATGGATAGCTCTACAGTAAGGGTAACATCCTATGATACCGGCAGAACGGAAAAGGAGTTTACCCTTACTGTAGGGCTATGATCCATTATTCCAAACATCATTTCCACTGAATTTTTGCAACTCAATTACATTAGACGTTTCAATTTATACTTAATTCGAATAATTTTGAATCTGTATTTATATTGCATTTCCAAAAAAAAAAAAAAATAATGCCCCAAAAGAAATTATAAATGGAAGGTGGAAAAATCCGATGCATTTTGGAATTTTCATCAATAATAAGCATTACCTCATGACTCAATGAAACTTGGAACTTTTTTTGTTAATATAACGATTCACTCGACGGAAATTGCAGTTTTTCTCTAAGAATAACCTCGTAATGTAGTATTATTATAAATTATTCAATTTTATAATAATCTAAGATCACAATATTATACTAAATCACATGATTTCCGAAAAAGTTTCCACAGCGTTTTGTGACAGGGTCGACAGTTTCACCGGAAAAGTGAAAAAATGTCGAAATTTTCTTCAAAGCCAATTTTGACATTCAATAACTTTTGTCGGTGTAAGTTTAGCGTAAAACGCCAAGAGACTTTTTTTATAGAGCGTTTAAATCCCTACAAAAAACCACCTTGGGCGTTGTCGTACCCTCATCCGTTGCCGAGGAATAAAATTCAAAAGCAGCTAGTAACGTCTTCTCCGTGTTATTTAAATGGACAATAGGAAATCGCGATGAGCGACCTCTAAAACATTTTTTTAAGGGCTCAAATTTTGTCAGGCATCTTTTTTCACCTCACTGCAATAATTGAAACCCGGGCTTTGAAAAAATATAAATAGTCGATTTTTTTGAACCACCCTAATATATAGGTATACATTCCGGGCATAAGAAATCTGCTTTAATGCGTAATTACTCGATAACTAAGTAGAAGGAAATTTTGAAAAAATTTGTGTTTTCGTACTCGATGTTGAAGAACACTATCACCAAATTTGATCAATTTCTTAATATTTTGACTTCTGTACCGAAAGTTCACATATTTTTTTTATTTTTTATTTTTCATATTTTTCTATCGATTGCGACCTCTTAGAACTCTGTAGCTTAACGCATTGAGAAGATATTAATTATTTATTTTTCAATTTCATTCAAAAATTATGCATTCTTTTGAACACATTTTTGATTTTTTTTCCATTTTTTTATACATTCTTTTTTATACTTTATTTTTATGCATTCTTGCAGCAAATTGAGTATTGCAAACCACATAAAACTAAATGTTTCTTCTTTCGACAGATTATTTTAAATAGTGGTTAACCGAAATTTATTTTTCTTTGAGGCATATCATCATTCTAATGGATACATTTCATATTACGAGAGTGAGGAAACTGATAATCGCTCACGGCCTGGTTTTCCCTCTTGCTTGTCATCAGTACATAGGCCGCACTTGAGCTATATAATATATGAATTGAAGTCCTCTAATAAATGAAATGGAGACATATAGATATATATATTGCGTGAAGTCTCAGATATGGAACGGAAAAAATCATATGATAACTAATCGTTTATATTAAAACAGATGCACAAAACTGGTACAAAATTTTGGTTTTGAATATATTCAACATCAGCAGAAAACAAAAGAAACGACCGATTTTGAGAAATTCATTTCACTACTTTATGATATAGAATACCAGCTTTGATAGCCATTTTCAAGACGGTATCCGCCCTCATATATATAAGTGAGCAGCTCATATTTTGTGAGGATTCATACTTGGATGTGAACTATATACGAAACTTAATTCTTTCGACCCAGGTTGTGAGGGTACGTTATGGGGTTATGGTAGCCTTTCTGGTCAATCGATTACGACGGCTGGTCTCTTTCACACCTCTTTACGGATCGATCGTTGCACGCGGCAAAATGTTTTATTATCTGAAAGGGATTAGGCTCGTCTCAATCAAAACATTGAATTCCACAGGGGCAGCGAAATGTTATTGAGGCAAGGTAATATAATTCGTTAATTCTGGGACAAGCTATCGGTTGGAGCATCAAAACTTTGGCAGAGTTGAACAAATTCATGTTGATGTAACAAAATATCATGGAAATATTAGTATAATTCAACTTTATTTGTTGCATTAACATGAATTTAGCCGCACCAATGTGTTTTTATTGATCCGTTCATTCATCTCAACAGATTACGTCTGCAATCAGTCAATTCGACAGTTGCGTTTAGAACAAATATTTATCAAAGCAGCCAAGAAAATATGCGTAAACACATAAAATGTTCGATCAAACAATTTTCCAAATCACTTGGCTTCGATTATTCAGTTGCGCAATGTTCGTTCAACAGAATGTACTCAGTTCGTTTTTTTTTATTGTGAAAATGCACTGGATCGATTGGTCATCACTAATGTTCGATGATGATTTAAATCAATCAAGTAAATAAAACGACATGAATGCTCTATTTTTATCGAGAGATCCTAGTGCACGAATGTCAGCCACAAACCAAGTCGTCAAAATCCAACAGTTCAGTTTGAACAATCAAATATTAACGTATCGTTCTGATAAGTATATGCTTGATCACGTAATTGTATTAGATGCCGATTATTCGGTATAACTATAATAGTTATAATATCAAATCAATTAGGTAACATGGTACACAGTGGTACAGGTGCATCGAAGTTCGTAGACACACCGGAAGGGACATCAAACAAATCGACCTGCCATCTCTTGTTGGCTTGTTATATACTCGTAGTCTCGATAGAGGAATATCCGGGTCAGTGGCTTTCAATATATACAGGATTGTAGTAAATATATTTTGTTACGGAATTACAATAATTGGTGTTTACTGATTAAGCCGATAAATTGTCGTTATGTTATCTTTTGCAATATTTCTTAAAGTGAATTCAAGGTTGTGAATATAATTGGGACCCGTCCTTGAATATCGTAAGACGAGCCCTCAGCCAAGAAGTGCTCCTTTGAGTGGACCGTCGAGAACTGCCCTTTGGCGCTGGTCCTCAGGGCCCTGCAACCCTTGGCTCCGTTAGCCACATCTCGCTGTCTTAGCCTCGGCTCCAACGTCTCCCTCGCTTCTGACGTCAAGGTTTGGATATGCGTACTCCAACCGTTGACTTCAGGATGTTTCACTCGAAGCGAAAAAAATTGATTTTGCTTGCAATCGTTTGAACACGAGAAGGAAAAAAGTGACAAATTCAATTTGACGTTTGGCGACAATGTCGGAGTCACGCTAAGATCTAAGTTTTCAGCTCGGGCCAACTGTTATCAAAATCGTCCCGAAGCTCAGCGACCCTGATGTTTCGTCGTTAAATACTTTGCGGTCATTCGATATATCGGGAATACTCGTGACATTTGTGATCGGAACCTCTTGTATAGGTATATCGTTATGTCTCGAATATCATATTATTGAACGACCGAATTCCTAAGTAATTTCATACGATACGCGTATGGGACTAAGCTCCTTCGAAAAGCTCCTTGGAATTATATGACGCAGCTTACGTGTGATATTCAAAGAACGAAAATAGCTGTGAGAGCTCTTTCATCATAGAGCAAGATTGGTTTGATTGTTGAAGCGATCGAGGGGACCAGGAAGCGACCAATTAAAGTTGTTTGGGTCATGATTTTATGAGGTTTGTCCTCCAAATAAGAGATTCGCTGAAAGATAAGTCAATGCTCGTTTACACGCTCTTAATTGAATGAGTCGTATATAAAAGAGTCTATATTAATAGCAATGATGATTCATCGTTGTTGAATAAAATGGCAGCGACAATGTCGAATGAATATATATTGTAACGTGGCAATTTTGCTCGTCACTAAAAATGTATAATTTGACAGAAATGGCTCGGGGAATGCGTCTTTCGACGTTGTCTGAATTCCTCTCGAACGAATGATATCAAAACGTCTCATGTGATAACGTGACTATTTTGTTATCAATTTTATTTTTAATTTTTTTTTGTTGCACATTTAAATATTTTTATGAGCGAGCGACCAGCCTCTAGAGAAGAATCGAGAGCAGAGAAATTGGGCAGTTCGAAAGTAGAAGATCGTCCGTCAATTCATCGTAGATCTCGTGGGTCATCGAGTACGAGTTTTGGTAAATATGCAGAAGTGGGGCTCCACTTCAAAACGGCTCCAAATATTTTTTTATGAATTCAGGGCTCTACTATGGCATGGAAATGTGTATTTCATGGTAGCGGAAAGTTGCGAAAATCATTAAAAATTATATGAATTCAAAATTTATGGAATTACGAAAATTTCGATAAATTTGCACTTATATTCGAAACATTGATTTGAACGAATGTAAAAATTCCTGTGACGATCGTTTCAGTTTAATGTAAAAATATTCATGTCGTGAAATGTCTACAGAATTCTGAGAAATATGTACTCTTATTTGAAACACTGATCGTAACGAATATAAACATGCGTTCAAGCGTCTCAATGTAATATATAAATATTGAAACGTAACGCTCTTGCCGACCCGGCCTGAACGCCGCTACGCGTCAGTTCGAGCTACCTTAATAAAAAGGTATGAAAGAAACGTGAGAACGCGGAATTTTTGATTTTGAAAAATTTAACAATTCGGACATAACAATCCGGGAACCACAATCATGTCAGATTGCTGGAAAGCATATGATTGTTTGAATGAGGAAGGTAAATGCATACAGAAATACTGTAACGGGACAGCCTTACCCCCTGGCATGATTTCTGGTTTGATAGAAGTCTGTCAGAGGGCTACGGACGGAGCGCTCTCGGATGCTCCTGTACCGGACGAAAGTATCCGTTCTTGAAGGTCGAGGCAAAAATCTCCTGGCAAAAATCCGCCGGTCAATGCACGAACCTGCACACTGACATCTCTCCTACGTGAGAGAAGAGGATCTAAAAAATCCTAAGTTCCGATATTTGGGAAATTGACCACCTCCCGAATATCGAAACGTTTCAATATTTACATATGTAAATATATACACAAACATGCAACATATTCCCAGGCTTTAAACATCTTACGGTGAATCACACGTACAACTTTGTTGATCCATATTGCATTTAATCCATCTTACTGCATTAATTAAACGAAAATCGACATTTTCAATATAAGAAGAAAAAAAAATTTTTTAAATTTTTTGGGTCAATAAGGTCATGCGCCACCATAATATTGCTTGTTATCACGTTGCCCATTCATAAAGAACTTAAAAAATTAGCCGGATTGTAGGTGGAGCCCCACTTCTGCATAATTACCCGAGTTTCAAAACATCGAGCGGTGGGGCACTAACTCGAAGCCCTCACCCTGAACCGTCGAACTCGCGGTGCGTCTACAGCATCGAAATCCAACGTCGAAAAATGTCAACATCGAATATTCGCGAACGCCTAATTTGATTATTATGCGAATCCATCTCGAAGATTCTCGAAGATTCTCGAAGAAATCGTTAGAAGTATGAGATCAAACGAGGAGGCTAAGGATGGGGGGTTAGGTCTTAAGAAACCGCGTTACGAAATTTCAATTCGATCTCGTTACTCGAAATCCGGACCACAACGAGGAAGGACGTATTCTCTTGAGCTTCAAATTTTACCTTTGAGAATAAGCCAACGCCCCGAAGTCGAATTATAATTCCAAGGATAATTGCCGGAGTTAAGATTTCTGAAATCATTGCGATGAGCCGTTGTCTCGTTCATTATTGAGTTTCGTTTCGTTATATTTTGCGCGCAAACAATTTGTAAATCGGTGAATTATCGAAGAAAAGAACGATGTCGAGTGGCAACCTTGTCGTACGAGCGAATTAAATTCTAACATCCGTTTTGAATTATTATTTCATCCATTCTAGTTTTAATACTCATTGTGAAAGTCATAGAATTGCCGAGAGGAATTCATAAAATTCAAATTTAAATCTGGACGAGAGTCTTAGGTTAAGAATTATCGTATTTTTGTGTTCTGTCACCGAGAACATGTTATCGTGATTTTGTAGGCAAAACCTTACTGTCGTTTTATTAAATTGTGAACTATTACCGAAAGCGAATATTTGACAAAACCGAAAATTTGTTAACCAAAATTTGTATTGAAGCTACCGAAACTTTTGGGAAATATTTAACATTACACTTGTTTCAATTTTCTATTATAATAAATCAAACTTTGTAATCCCAGCTCTTATATTTTCCGCGTGATTCTTTTTCTCCAGAAAACTCACACCCCTCTACCGAGAATATTGAAAACCCTTCCAGTCGGGTCGATTCTTGAAATTATTTCCTTGTCTATTAAATAAAAAATTTAGTCGAGGAGAAGTCCTCAACTGGCGCCCAGCAACGAGTGAAATAATTTAATTTGGCGTTTAACCGGTTGACTGGTATTGGATCATATATGCACAAAAAAAAGTCGGGCCCATTCTGGTTTTGTATCATATGCGTACATATTGAAATAACTTTTTTAATTTTCAACCGATTTGGACAAAAATTGGTATACAGTGGTTTTTTGGGTCGCTGAGTCGATTTTTGAACTTAATTTTCACCTCACTACCCTTAGAAATGGGGAAAATCGAAGGTTGAGGGTGAAATTTTTCGTTTTTTCAATGGATTTTCATGCTATATGACATGAAAATTTTTAGTTTTTTATCACACTGGACTCTTTCATCGAAATAAAAAAAAATTCGCTACCCCCAAAAATGTGAAAAATAAGGGTTCAGGGTGAAATTTGTTAATTTTTCACTGCGAAAATTTCATGCTTTATCACATGAAAATGGAATCGGCAACCTCGAAAACCCTCAGAAATAAATTATCGTGATTTTCGGTAACATATTGGCTCGTACCAGATTTGGCACAAAAACTGGAAAAAAGCTCACCAGTCAACCGGTTAATCTGGGAAAAAGCGTTACAATATATTATACGTTCTTACCTGATCGCTATGTATCTCCAGACGGCGAGAGTCAAAGTCAGAGCGATGCTGATAGTATGAAGGAGCTGGGTGAAGTGCATGTGAAAAAGAACAAAAACGGCAAAACCGTAGGGGAACATTTGACGTTCCGGAAGTACGAAATACTCGTAAACAGCGAAGGGTATGTACTCGACCATAACGAGCATGTCCGCGATAGCGAGTCCGGTTAGTATTCGATTGATGGGAGCAGCCGCCATGTCTTTTCGAGTGAGGACAACGACGTTGAGGACATTAGCAACTGTGCCAAAAATGCAGACCATCAGAGCAACGTAGCCATGGTACCGTTTGTACGACTGGGCAAGTTCGCGAATGGGCCCACTGCAGTAACACACTGGCAGGGCGGTTTCGGTATTGAAGTTGTTCATGTAATCCAGATCTTCCTCGGTAATGTTGAGTTTACCAAGAATGTGGGTGTAGTTTTTGAACCGATTCATGATTGGTCCACCGCGTAATATCAATCTCAACTGGCCCAAAGAAGCATTCAGACTGCGTTCAGATTGGACACCGAATGTGCCATTACCGCTGTGATGGAGCATGGCATTTTTTTGCCACAAAGACGATTTGTTGGAAGGATTAAAAGATTCCAAGTTCCGAGCTCGATCCTGGAGGATAGCAAGTTGGAAGAACTTCCAGAAAATATAGACTTCGAGTGGAGTTGTCGAGGTAGTAAAAACTGAGTCGCGAGTTGATAGAGTGCCAGCGTTAGATTTTCACTGGAACGAAATATAACTAACTTTCCTTTCTCGCTCCGAAAAATGTAACTGCGTCTTTCACCGAACCAAGTGTATAATAATTATACCTCTTTCAAGGAAGAGGACAAAATGGCTGCTCCGGGCGTTGTTTGCTGGCTTTTCTAAAGGATAGAGCTCCCTTTGGGAGGATCGCTCTTTCTGTAGACTGATGCTGGGAAAAAGGATCCGCTCTTGAGGCTACAGCCTCAAGTTTCTCGTTTTATCTTTTTCTTTCGGGGATCCTTGGAAGTGGCGCTCGTCTCGTCGTTCTAGCGAAGAAACATCGAACGGACTGTCATCTAACAAATCCTTAACCCCCATCACCCGTTTCGTAAATGACGTTATTCATTTCCGCTTCGCTATTCTCCGAGACTGTATAAAAGTCGATGAGACTTTTCGAACTGAGATCCTGGGATAGCGGCCTTATTGATGCTTCAGTTTTCAGAAACATTTTTATTCATTCTGGATGTGGGAATCCTTCATTTGGACTATAGAGCTGCAATTACAATTCTCATGTTCCATCAGCGAAAATAATCGTTCTACTGCGGGTGCTTCTCTTCGAAACCGTCGCTCGTCTTGCCGCTCAGCTGACTCATTTGTTTTACATCGCTATCGTCGAAAGACAATCACCCTCCACTGCAAACTTGACGGTGCCCATCATGCGTTGTCCGCACCACAATTTCTATCACCTTCGGATAATTAGGGACGCGATTCGAATTACTCTCGTGAATTCCCACCTGAATTTCGGGGCATCCGACCGCACCAAACCAGTTTAAAGGCTCTTCCCGGACGATCCCATCATCCTGTTTGCACAATATCCTACTGCACTGTTCTGCTTTGGATCCACAATAAACGAAACCGCTATTATTCACATAAACAGTTACACTTGGAGTATCCGGGGTATTGAACTAAGTTGTTGTTACTTCGATTAGACAATCAAGACACCCAATTTTATCAGCCCCGGTCGAATAACGCAGCTATATAACAAGGCTCTACTGGTCGAGCCACAAAAGAATAAGAAGTTCCTCTTTAATAAGACTGTTCGAAGCACATATTTTTCAAGTCCGTTGACCGGCTCCGTTTTCCAATAACTTCGCGCTCGTATTTCCCCCGAAGACAGCTTTGGCGAACGTGTGCTATTCCCACCTCCAAAGTTCCTGCAATCAAGGGTATTTTTTTTTTCAGTATCAAACTAGATGCAGTGTTTCGCAATGTGTTGAATATAGGGATCGATCTGCGTGATATTGAATCGCCACCTTTGACATGCGGGGCTTATTGGGTCGATACTAGGGCAGTTTCATTTTAGGATTCACAAGACAGGGATTTCGAAGCTTGTCGCACCGAATCAATCAACCTTCCGTTTAAACCAATTGTCGGGTTGAAAAACAATCTTCACCGTTCTTGGCTACGAACTCGAGTTTTTTCGATCCTGTCATTATCGAATCGAATGCTTTCTTGTGTGATCTGCTTACATTAAAAACAACACAATTAATCCCGCTATCCGATTGTGGTTCGTGATTTTCCAAGGAGATTTCTCAAGTTTTACCGAACCGTCGATCATCTTGGAAACGTACTTCGTCGACGAGCAAGAGCCACGAATAATCGTCGTACCTGTCAAGCACCACGCTCCAGCGTGACAGTCAACGAAACAAGGACAGGATCACTACTACTTGAAGAGACATCCGACCGAGGGTGGCAGTGGTTTCCCGACGCATCAAATCTATCTTTCCCGACTCACTGAAACTCCCACTTGCCCTGCGTTTTTACCTTGTATATAAAGCACTCTTGATGAATAGAGATCATAAGAGTGACCGGAGAGTTTGAGAGTTGAAAAACGACTCGGGCTGTTCCTCTCGGGCTCGAATAATGCTTATCGCAATCCCCGAACATCCCTGAAGACTGGTATTTCTAATTATCTCAATTTGAAAAGTCTCGTCAAACTCTTTGGTGCACAATATCAAGCCGGACAACTCCCACGAGTTTCCGCATTATAATGAATTAATCTATTCCTCCCGCAACTTCATTTACCTATTCGAGCTGCGAACTAAAATTCAATAAAGTTCAACTTTAGGACGATATTAAATCGCATTATACTTGAACGAATTCAAACAGTAGTAAGAAAAAAAATTTTTTTTTTTAATTTAATTTTTTTTTCAATCATTTGACCTATTAGCTCAAGATAAGCCATGAAATAATTATTATCATTGAAAATATGGATATTTTTAACATATGTGATATTTATACAATTTTATCTCATTTGTACGACAACTTCGTGGTACTCTTATTTTTTAAGGGTACACTCCTGAAAGTGAGAATAATCACAACTTTTTTGCTTTTTGGTAACACCAAAAAAATGGATATAATGTGTATTTAATAAAACAATAGCAGTTGGAGGCGTTCTAACATCATTTTTAATGCCACCAATTGACATTTTACCTATCCCAGCCGTGAGCAATGTTGGGCCTCGGAAGCGACGTCGTTCTTCATGGCGATATGGCGATGTCCTAAGATTTTTTTTTTCACTTCAGATGAAAATGAGTGTGTTGTTCTTCTTCTATTGATCAATTTCGTTTCATAAATTTTAACCAAGCTCCGTTGAAATAGAATATCAAGAAACGAAGATCTTTTAGCAAAATTCAAGATAAAATGGGGCAAAGTGGACACAAACATTTTTTGGCACAAAGAAAAGGTCATTTTTGCCTCATTTTTTTTCATAAAATTCTAATTTTATTTAATTTTATCGATAAAATTAGTCAAAATCGTCAAAAGAGCATTTTTTTCGAGGGGGAGCCATTTTGCCCCATACATTTTTTTTTTTAATAGTATATGAGAAATAAGTGTGAAAAATCAATTTTTTAATATACAGCAGTAGTTGACAGAATATATATGAAAACCGACACATCTAGTTTAACTGCTTATGGTGTCCCTTCCCCCACGTTCTTCTAAGAGTATACCATGGAGTTATCGTAGACCAGATAAAATTGTATAAATATCACATATGTTGGAAATATCCATATTTTCAATTAGGTCAATTTATTGATGGAAAAAAAACAATTAAAGAAAAAAGGTTTTTTTTTAATTTTGAGTTTTTGGAGCATGTTCTCAGCCGAATAACGAAACTCTGTAGATTTCCAAAGCGGGTGTTTCGCTTTGTCCTACTCTCCCCTACAGTAACGGCAATAGAGTGGAACATTCGTTACGAAACGTTAGCTAATTACGGGCCATCGAATGAAATATAAAGACAGGAACGCAACGCTATAATAAATATTAAATAACGACGTGTCCGCACGAATTAATTTCGTTAACGCATCCTTCGAATAGTCGCTTATACGCGTTATTCCGTCCATGTTTATTAAAATAACGATAGCCTATCGCACGCGTTGCGTATTTGAAATGACATCGAAGTTCGATATTGATTCGCAGAACCGCGACATCGTTCGATGAGCTCATGGATCGAGTATTGAAAGAGTCGCAAATTATATGGCGAGTAGGTATACCTACATTTTCCATTCGCAATATGCAATATTTAAATTAGGTCACGTCGGTCCGCATTATTAGTCATTTTTGAGTACACATTGAAATTCTTTGCTCATATGAGCCTATTCAACGCGTTTTTATTGAATAACTGAGCAATCAATAAAATATCGCGTGCGCGAGGTACGCGGGATTATCAAGAAATTGGGAATGAATACTCGATGTATTCGGGGGTTGCGTTGTTTTGACTTGAATTCAGCATTCTGTGTGAGATTGAAACAATGGTACGACCCTACGCATATACGTGGGAGATCAATGAGAATACATTGCCTGGAGGCCACACAGGGTCGAATTTGATCTATATGTGATGGGAGCAGACTGCTTGGGCGGAGTTAACAACAAGATTGAAGTGAAAAAAAAAAACAAACAGACAAATCGGAAGGAAATTTCACATCGGGAATGGCAATTTCCGAGAGTGGCAAGTTCAGTGAATGTTGAATCGGTAGGCAGGAGCGGGCTCGTTCACGAGAAAGGCAAAAAACGGCGGGCAATGCACTCTGATAAAATCTATCCGTCGAACTGGAAAACAAAATGCTAGTCGCGTTGAGAACAAAAATCGGCGGCGGTTTTCAAGGAATCGGAACATTGAAAATAGAAGCTTTCGATGAGTGTTGCAATTGTGAAATTAACTCCATCGACGTGTCAATTTGCATGATCGCTCTCATTGTTTTCTCTAATATATAAACTGCCGATTAACGAGCGCGCGGTATGGATTGTGGAAATAAATGAATTGCATCTGATCTGTATCACGCAGATCATATTATTCGGGTTTAAATTCGAGTGAAATTTATTTTCATTAATACCAACTCTATGGCAGAGTATCTCATTCACTTTTTCTTTGATTTAAGTGAACATGATTTTATTGTTTCTTGCTTATATTGAGGGGAAAACAACTTTGATAGTCCGTATATATAGTTAAAGTATCTTTGAAAAATCTAATAATGGCACAATGAGCAAACAATTTTTCCATTCTCGATGCTGATCGACTATGACTGTGCCCCGTTCGCATGTGCTCCGAGAGAAATAAGCCATAAATTGACAGGCAAATATACTGCGCCTCGAGTTACGTCAAACTCTGCATCAACACTTGGACATATCTCAGGAAAGCAAAGGGGGGAAAGACACGGATAAAGTGAGAAAGAGAGAGACCGTTGCGTTGAGCTTTTGGATCAGTGATATTGGGCGATAGGTAAACCTCGTGAAATTCACGTACAGATCGAACGTGTTTATTGGTCCCTCGATACCAGAGACCTGAACTAACAGCGCATATAGATACCGATGGGAACATACGTCCACACATTCGTTAATTGCTCTCCTTCTCCTCCCGCTGGATACCTCGATTATTTATTTGAATTGATGTTTCCACATCTCTGATCCAAGTAAACGCTCATTTTTCGCCTGAAATAGTACCGAAAGATCTGCTCAAAACGTTGCTCAGATTTCGAAGTGTAACTTTACAGAGACTGCACAGAAAACTCTATTCGAGATTAGCTGAACTGACCCATATGTACGGAGTAGGCCTTTTCCGACGTCAGCGTAATTTTTTTCGTAAATTTTAATTCATCGAACAATTCATTCTTCAAATTACCATTTTTATAAAATGGCTTTTCACGTCCTCCGCTTCGTAAAAGTAGACTTCGTGCCCGCAATTGCGATATAAAAGTAACAGAAGTGAATGACAAACCGTCAGCGCCTCCGTAGCCGCTCATATCAAATGCAAGATAAGCCATAAAAATGATATATTTTTTATATTTTCGTAAGAAAAAAATGTATATTTTTA
This sequence comes from Venturia canescens, assembly GCF_019457755.1. Classification (NCBI taxonomy): domain Eukaryota; kingdom Metazoa; phylum Arthropoda; class Insecta; order Hymenoptera; family Ichneumonidae; genus Venturia; species Venturia canescens. Next base: position 14,720,619 of record NC_057426.1, read on the forward strand.
AAAAGAGTAAGAATAAGTGTCAGATGAGCACGAACGGTTGATCCCTGTGTACGGTGAGAAAACGGAGTCACAATATTTCCCTCCCTTTTGTATACATGGAATAAAAATGTCCCGGTTTATCTCGCTGGCTCTTATTTTATTTCAGGTCTTATCTATGGGTTAATATCGCGGTGTGATGTTGCACGAGCTTTAGAAAGAGCGCAGGAGGACGATTGCCGTCGTGTCGATGGGGAGTATAACGTTTGGGAAAGAGGTCGGGGGAACAAAACAAAATGTCAGAGAAAAATTTCGTCTAATTACACAATATTTACGAGAATTTATAAAAAGTCCTTGCACAAAGATTCACGCATGAGCTTTTTGTCCTTCGGATGTAGGGGAGACCGGAGCAAAACGGGATACCGGGGCAAAACGGGATACCCGAAAAATGAGAGAATTTTTTTGTCTTTTTTTTCAATTTTTATACTAGTCCGAAAAGAACATGAAACATATTTTTCCAAAATATCTTGTTTTTTTTTGGATTTCGGTTTTTTTCCCATCAAATTCGTTTTTTTTTCAAATTCTCTTTTTTTTTACATCACTTCCAAAGTGAAAACGTTTTTGTATGGATATACAAAAAGTATTTGTAAATCTGCGATTACTGCCTCGCAAATTACTGTCTACGACAGTAATCACAGATATATGTTTGCGGACCATCATGTATACGTGGTTACACCGGTTACGTGACAAAAGGTCCCAGGACAAAATATCCGGGTCAAAATATCCTGGGACACAATATCCCCGGGACGAAATATCCCGAGTGACAATATCCGGGAGTCAAAATATCCCCGGGACGAAATATCTCGAGACACAATATCCGGGAGTCAAAATATCCCCGGAACTAAATATCTTGAGACACAATACCCTCCATAATTTGCGGGCACGCAGGGAAGTAGAACACACACACATACAGACAAACACACACACACGCACGCACGCACGGAGGGTTCAAGGAGAGTTGAAGTTCCAACATAGTTTCGTTAATAATAATAAAAATTTTCTTGATTAACAGAGATAAAAATATCCAAGACATTCGGTCTTAGAAGTGTAGGATATTTCCAAATCGAGGATATTACGTCATTAGGATATTTTAACTCCTGGATGTTTTGTCCCAGTATATTTTATACCAAGATATTTTGACCCGAGGATTATTTGTCTCAGGATATTTTATACCAGGATATTTTGACCCGAGGATATTTTGATCCGAGGATATTTTGTCCGAGGATATTTTTCCTTAGGATATTTTGGCACGGGATATTTTGTCTCAGGGTCTTTTGACCTGTCAGCGGTTACACCTGCACATGAATCATGTGCCCACTTCCCACAATTTTGGCACTGAATCCATGATTCAGTGGATAAAGAATACAAATTTTTACAAAATAAACATTGGCAATCTTCGTTATTATGCATATCATTAATTTTGAATTGAATTACAGAGGGTGCGTTTGACTTACGTTAGAGCGTTCTAAGCGGTGAGACAGCGGGGAGCAGTACATTTTGGCGCCGCCCTTTTGGCGCGAGCCGTTTGGGCACTCGGACGTTTTGGCGCCGCCGTTTGGGCGCGAGGACATTCTTGCACGAGACGATTTTGGTCCTCGCGTAATAACGAAATCAGGTCTCATCTACGCCCACCCCCATATTTTGTTGTATGCTAAATATCCGTATAGGATTTGAACGTAGGCGATGGGGGTCGGGGGGCAGAGCCCCCAGTGGGGAGTTCGGGGGGCGGAGCCCCCCGAGAATAACTATTAAAATTTCAAATTGATCATCAATTTATTAAATATTATCTCTTTTTTTCCTTTTCCAAGTCTTTCAAATCAAGTCTTTCTCGGGTAATGTTCTCAGTACAATTTTTTCCATGAATCAATTTTTCGATTATTTCGCCATAGTATTTTAAGGAGGGTGGATAGCGACGATACAATGTTGCCATGCTAAACCATGTTAAATACGTTAAAAATTTCAAAATGATAAGAATTTAATAAACGTTCTCGTGCCCCAACGGCGGCGCCAAAACGTCCCCGCGTCAAAACATCCTCGCGCCCAAACGGCGGCGCCAAAACGTCCTCGCGCCCAAACGGCTCGCCCCAAAACGGCCGCGCCAAAACGGTCGCGCCAAAACGTACCCCTCACAGCGTGTACTGGACTTACGTTTGAGCGCTGTAAGCACTGAGATCGCTTTTAACGCTTACAGCGGTAAGTCGGAGGGACTCGGTTACGGGTGCAAAATGCACCCAAGGTGCATTGACTTAAAATCATAGTAAAAAAAAATTTCATGAGTTTTTGAGGGGTACCCCGTTTTGCCTCGGTTTTTTTTTTGAAAATTGAACAGAATTTCAGTACATTTCTTAGTTTTTGGGAGTAAAAAATAGACAGAGCTTTCCAAACTTGGGAAAAGTTCAATATTTTCTTAGGTATCTCGTTTTGCCCCGGTCTCTCCTATATACGAAATTTCCGTAGAGGAGCGCATAGAGAAGTGATAGAGCGATACCGTGATACGGTGGAAATTTTTATTTTGAATTAAAATGCTAAATATTAAGCTCGAATATCCAGGGCTTTCTCCGACAGAGGGATTTATTCAGAAGCATGTCAAACGCTCGCCACTTTTTGTTTCCCACTATTCGTCATACTTTCCCCATTGTAACGGCGATGAAAAAAAGCAAAAAGCTTCTATAGACTGGCGAAAAAATACGTCACGAGCAGCAGTTCACTTTGCACTGTTGATATTTGAAGGGTTCTTAACCAGAGCGACAAGATAAACAGCATGAATTTGTTACTTCATAATGAAGGACATCAAAGTCTATGAAAAACTGCGTCTAGGGGAAAAAGTAAAAGATACTTTCGGTAGAATCGTGCAATAATCATTGTTAGGAGTCGAAAGTTTTTTCTCCGTTTTGAGGCCTTTGTAGAAGAATAAAATCTGGAAGAAAAAAAAAAGCGTTTCGCGAACCGTTTCCCCCTTTGTAATTCCAAAATCTTTCAAAACAACCGCGGGAAAATTGTGAAAGCAGGTAATAAATCTGCGAAAAACATTATGAGCTTTGACGGGATCTGGCACTTATCGGCGTCGTCCATTCATGCAGGAGCGATGCAAGGTGACAAAAAAAGCTAGGGCGCAAACGAAAATTCACAAAAAAAGAATAACCGAAAGAAATGGAGCCTGCCTCACTCTTCATATTCGTTGTCCCAAATTTCGCCCATTATTCTCCTAACAAATACGCTGAAATTGCCTCGTAGAAGTCTGGGGATAAAAAAACGACCTCTATATTTGCAATAAGCAATTTTTTCATTTGTCAGAAGAGATAAAAAACGTAGAAAAAGGTTGAATCGGGTCAGAGGGACTTATTCATCATACGTTGATCTCGTTATGGGGACCGTATTCGGTTATAGATGCAATCCCATTTCACGGCTGTACGTGTATCAGTTCCGAGAAACCGAATTTGTATACCGCATTACCAACAGCTCAGACTCCCAGTGGAATCTAGTTTTCCCAATCGGATGCGGTTGCTGGTCGGTTATCCGACGTTTATTCGAAAAATTGCAGCCCCCACGTGCACCACACGAAAGTTCGCGTTATTCGCAAAATTCGCAAAGCTTTGGAACGGTCCTCGTTGTATAAACTACTCGCGTTCATGTTGATTTTCATAGAGGATCTTTGCTCTTCGTCGATTCACCGGTTTCCCGAAGGCCTGCTTCGTAACGATCATCCCCTTTAAACCACCGGAGCAACCTTAATTTTCACAAGCTGCAAAATTATCTGAATAATTCACAGGAGCTTCCTCAAAAAGCATCACCCCAGAGGCCGTATCCCCAGAGGCTGCATCCTTGATACGAAGCAAAGGTCTTTCCACGCGCGCGGTTATCTCCCTAATGTCGTCACGCTATTCCCTGACTTATTGTAGTTTTGCTTATCGCGCGGGTCGTTGCACGCGGATCCTGGCTTCCTCCCTCTTTCGTGTCTTACGGGACACTTTCCAGGACCAAGATGCATCCATCAGATTAAATTGCTTCCTCATCCCTGCTGGTATTTATGCACGCGGAGCATCTGCGCGACGCGTGGGCTTCGAGTGACTGACGAGCTAACCGCGGCAGAATTACCCTTGTGCTCGTTATTCTTTGAAGCCGGACTCGTCAAAAATCGATGAGTTCGTTGTGAAACTTAGCGGCCAGAGCCTTCCAAAACTCAGATCATCGGATATCATCGTGAGATGCGAAAAAGTCGCGAAATCGAAATTGATTAAAGTGTTTATTCCGGTCGAAGCCACGTGCGGTTTCTAGGGAACGCAATTCAAGATGGAACTCACCTCTTGAATTACCTTAACGGAGATTGAACCAAAAACATCGATCCAACTAAAGACTCGAGTTGTTCGTTCTCATCTGACTATTCAACAGGAAACGATAAGACCGCGGAGCAGGATACGTTTGAACTCAAAACTCAAGGGAAAACGACGAGTTCACTGTTGCGTGCCTCGAATCATTCTCCTAGAAGAAAACATCGTTCAATTAATTAAACGTGTCACTCCAAGTCCGTAAACGATTGGGGTGCGGGGCTCCTGCCCGGGAGCAGGGTTACAAAATTCTCAGTAATAGGGTGTGTGAAACTCCGTGGCACTAACATCGCCGCGAAAATCCTATTTAATTATTCCACCCATCCCTTTGAACACACGTTGATATTTAACCAGATCTTGAAAGACTCAAATTTATCGAGTGCGATTTATTGGAAAATCAATGCGAGAATTGAATGTGGGACTTTATTACATATGATTATAGTGATATAACATTAATCATTCTGCTGCTCGACATGATACAACGCTCAATGAGTTCTCAATATGTTTATTTACGGATTTATACCCGAATTTTCATGTTTTTCATATCATGCATGCATGCATAGCGAGTGTACAAAATTGGAATGACGAATATTGCATTTGCATTGCAAATTCGATTTCGCACGAATCTATCTCGTATTCCTTCAGATTCAAAGTGTTTACCGGCTGCCTTTTACTTTTGGGATTTTATTTTTACACTCCATCCGAGTTCCAATAAAAAGTGTATAGGGAAAATAGAAATGGCAGCGAATCAATACTTTTAAACGTGCTTCCTTCGGGAAATATTCATCATTATTCTACGTTTGATCAAAGTTCCAAGAAATTCTCATTTGCATTTTTTTTTAACTACAGATTCGACCCAGATTTATACGCAAGTTTCAAGAATCAAAAAGGCTAATGCTTCAAGCCCGAAGCACCGATGTGGGTTCGACGTTGTCGAACCATATTCCTTACAGTTCGCAGGAGATTTTCGGACAAAATGAATCATCCTCTTGAGTTCAGTAATGGTAAGTGATCAAGATTTACGAGGGATCCTTCTCTCCGGGCACTTTGTCTGCGAACAGGAAAATCATGAGCATCGAGAAAAGAAAAAGAAGCGGAAAGGGAAAGATGAGAACGCGTCCTCTCAGTCCTAACCACCTTCTTGGCTCGACATTGACAATCTTTCGAAAAAAAAGAACGAGAAGCAGAAAGACAGAATTTCGAAATGAGGTCGTGACTGATAAAAACTCCATTTTCCACCGTTTCCTCTGACTTTTATCGATGCTGAATTCCGTTCTTTTGAACAATTCATTTATTCCATGTAAAAAATCCGACTAGAATGTTAATAGTAAAGAAAAATGGTAATCCATCTCGGACAACATTTGAATCACTGCAAATTCATTTCATTTATGCCCACTGGATATGATTTGAATTCCACCATTACCTCATTTTCTGAACACCAGACCCCTCAGAATATTGTAAAATAATCAATGTTCGAAAATATATTCAACGACGAATTAAAAAACTTTTAATCATGAAACTTTCCAGGATCGTTTCAATGAACTTTCCAAAATAACTCACGTTTAACCGAGAACGTAGGGAGCTATACTTTCTCGATTATTATCCGTCCTTCAGGCTTCAAATGTTCGCACATTATTTCGACGTTATTTACAACCCCGCGTGTAGTCGTCGCATTATGATGACGCGTACAAATAATGGTTCCTCAGTATTATTGCCCAATTTAATTAATACTGCTCATTGTTCGAACTTATTGAGTAAATATTCGAAAATGTCTTGTACATACGAACTAAAATTTTTCATTTTATCTCCAGATATACACAACATAATACATTCTTCGCTCTCGGACGATTTTGAGAAGAATCATTGTTACCGATTATTCTCAACATCTTACGCAGATTTTCATGTCTGCGGTAAGGACAAGAAAAAAACAGGATATTTGTGAAAATTTTCCCCTGCACTCAAGTTTAACGCTCTTGTTTCAGTGACGCTTACGCCAGATGGCGCTGTAAGCGTGGAGCAATTTTAAGGTTAAATTTCGGAATAAAAGGATCGCGGTGCAATTGCTCGAGCGGCGTAATTTGAGAATTAAAAATCACAGTTACGTCGGGAGTAAACGTTCATTAACGTGAAGTTTCTGGCAAATTGCTGCGAAAATCAGGAGCGACAGTAGAGAGTTAGTAGATTTGTAAATAAAACTCACTCAAATGCCGTAAAAGAGGAAACTGTGCGAGTACAGTTCGAAGCGAAAGCTTGTGCATTTAACGTCAACAGCAATCGTAGAACAGCCCATTTTACAAGGTTCGGGGAGGGAGTTAACGATCTCGAAGATACTTGAAGAAAAGTGTTCAAGGAATTCAGTAGTGAGAAGAATTTATTCTCAGTTATTCCCATTGCTTTTTTTATTCGATGAATTTCACATCGAATTAACGTATCACTGAATTGATGAGCAGTAAATAAAATAGATCGATCGAATAGGAGAAGAAACTATGGTTGCATAAATGAATAAATTTATCGATAAGTCGATAATCGTTCGTTCAATAACATATGAAAGTGGAAGAACCGCGTCTGTACTTGGAGACACAGAAACGACATTGAAGCGTGAAAAGATCGATTGGCTAAAATAGAAGAAGAAAATCTTTGAGATGAAACAAGTGCACAAAAAGTGTACAACGTCGCGATAGTTATTTTATTAATTTACGTACCATGAATATAGTGCAAGTTCTTGTATTTCTTTTTTACTTTCACTAAATTTTGAAAATGTCACTTCATAGCTCCATGAGGCAACAGGTAAGGGGGTTGAAACGTTTCGAAAACGCGCAGCTCAAGCAACGTGCAGCGATGTCGCGATCGTACTGACGAAAATTTAGTCCGCCGCATCTCGCAGAGGAGAATTCCTCTCGGTGAGTGTGTGTGTGTGTATGTGTGTGTGTGTGTTCTTCTACGTGGCTCTTTCGCACCCCACACTTGATCACGCCAAAGGCCTGCGCGATACTCGTACCTTTTCTCTTCGTAGTCACAGGATCAAATATACCTCCATTTAAAGGATGATCGAAGTGTTGTTATGAATTTTATTTCTCAATGCTCAGTTTTTCAATTTTGAATATCTTTGTTTTTTTGGTTGCTCCTTATAAAAGCAGCGGATAATATTCAGGATTTTGTTTTCCTCATATCATTCGCTATGGGGAAAAAATGAATTATGCATCATCATCATCATCATCATCATCATCATCATCATCATCATCATCATCATCATCATCATCATCATCATCATCATCAATTATTACGAAAAGACTTCGCTTTATTTTAATTAATAAAATTCGCTTTATCAAGCGAATTCCAATAGAAAAATCGTTTTGTCTTACCTTTCAGAAAAATCAAATTTCCAAGGAAGAAAATTGATCGTCACATTTTCAAGTATATACCCTTTTCTCATTCAGGAGATGACGCACGAAATTGCGATTGTCTTTGGCATCATAATGTCAACGAAAATGCATGGAAGCTATTGTGTTCATCAGAGAATTAACCTGTTTTCAAGTGTCCTAAAGCTTTAGAGAATCGAGGCTTTTATTGGGGCCATTTTGTGCCGTTCGCGTAGGTTGTTGATTTATCAAATCCTGCGACGCCATCATTCCATCATTATATTCGATATAAAAAACGCAAACGAAATCTTGTCCATCCAAGACATCTTGGAAAAAAATCTACTTGACGATATCAATTTATATAGCAGCTGGGTTACGGATTAAAATAAAAAAATACGCGTGAAATCGAATTGATCGAGTTAATAGTAGCTCCTGCTTGAAAAAATTCAGTCACCGAGATCTTTTCAAATATAATATTCTGAAAAAATTCTCCACTGCTCTTTAGGATAAGTAAAAGATTAGAAAATTAGCCAGCAATGCAACAAAGCCCTCAGTATTGATCAATTTGTCGGAAGCTCGGACTCGACAAATATTTTATCAACGGTTCGCTAGCAGCAGATTGAAAGATTTTTAACGTCAAGATCCTCGAGTTGATCGTGGATGTTTACGAGAATTCATTAACTTCCGTATTGAAATACGGATCAGAGTTCCGTGTTGACGCTACAAATACAATTAGCTTCATACCATTGTTGACGCTAAGGATTGGAAAACCAGAAATGACTCGATGTGAACGTGCATGTCTATAAATATTCCACACCTTATACACCTGTACAAATGAATAAAGAATATTACGATTAGGCCACCGGTGAATCAATATTCACAAAGATCCGATCCAAAAACCACTCGAGGTACACAAATTTTGGTTGTTCAATGAAAATATGGATCATCGGATGTGCTTTGCCAGAATATCAGATATTCGTTATTTATTTTGTGTTTTCATCTCATCCTCGACATATCTTTTTTCCAGCTTTATTCTGCTCCGAGAAAAATGTTCCATTCTCCAGGGATCTCGTTCATCCCTTTTTCAACACTCTACAACGAGGCTTTGATCTCATCTTGCCTTGTTACTTCCTGGAGTCACGTGATCTCATCGTCTTGAGGGTCCCTCCGGTTTTCGTCTGACAAGCCTTTATGGCCCATTTTTTACGGGATTCTTCTTCCCTTCGAGCTCTTATTTCGCGATGTATAAATTAAAATACTGTTGAATACTGTCGCCAATATTGTCACTTTGGCCTCGAGACTTTTGTCGAATTCTCTATTATGCGAATCCTACTGTTATGAAGATTGACACCTCTCTCCCTTTGTTGGTGAGCAATGAAGTGTTTATTTTCGTTTGGCACGGAGCTGGCGAAAAATGTTCCTCTTTCTTCAAGCGTTGTCATACAAATAAAGAATGACGTTGCGCAGGCTTTCAACGTCTTCACTGTTTGACGTCTTTTTCTTCTGGAAAATATATTTATCGATAATCTTTGGGAGCATGCGGAGCTCTCGAAAATTCAAAAAATCATTGCTACATATTGTTTCCCAAACGTTCACTGGTTATTAGAATAAACAGCGGTTCAAATGCCGAAGAAAAAGTTGGCTTTTTCACCGAGCAGAAACTCGAGAGTCCCGAAATTTTTACCAGCAACTCGAGCTCTGTGAATTTAGTTTACATTTTTCCATACCCTGCTCTTTCATAATTATTCCCTTTCATATATCCTCGTTTCATAACATATTTTAACCCTCATTTAAAAAGTCGTCCTTGAGAGCCATGGAAAAATTTCGAGGACAAAAATTATTCCGTCTGCATTGCGAACCTGTGGTACGAATGAAACAAAAAGTTTGAAGGAGAATCAATTTTTAAACATGTTTACGATGAAAAGGATTTAATATGCGACGCGCGCCGAAGCTTTTGAAGCGAGTTGATCGAGTACTTTTGTCGATAGTGAACTCGTTTTTTTCTTCAAATAGATCGATTTTTATAACCGCTTCGATGATATAAAAACTTTCAGCAGAGATTTTATAATTTTCGTTTTGATTTTTTTCGTCTCAATGTAATTCCACAGACTATCGAAGAGTTACTGTATTTTTGAATCTAAGACTTTCTTTGGATTCCACATCTCTCATATTCACCAGCTATTTTTATTGACTTTCTGTCTAGCCCGTTAGACAACTCACGTAGCGTAAATAAGGATATAATCAGATTTTATTTTCCCGTTTTTCCATACGCATTGTGGGCTTCAACTTGAAGAGAAAAATAACATTGCCGAGGGATTCACGCTTGTTTGAACCTCAACTAGTTCTTCGTTGAACTCATTTTTTCTTGAAGATTTGCTTTGATTGTGCACGATAAATCGTACGAGATTTTTTTATGTTGAGCTTGTTGAGCAACTTTTAACTGTATGCTTTCTCCATCCGCTTCATTTTTCGTGCCATAAAATTTCGATGAGACAATGAAAAAGCTTCGGATACGATTTGATATTAATATTGATTTTTTTTTATCTCTCTGGTAAACCATGGAGGCAATTAACAATAGTTATTTTGATTAGTAATATTGTTGAAAATGTTGTCTTTGTCTTACTATTATTATTCAGAGACTAGATGTCTCCACTCGTATCGTCGCTGTTTTTTTTCTCTTAACTACGCTTGTGCTATGTTTTTAACAGCTTCTATCTGTAATCTTGAAAGTATCAACTCAATAAATTTCTCAAACAATATTTTGCGAATCCTGAGTGAGAATTACTTTATTGAAATAACTTTAACAAATATACTTAAATTTAGTTTCTGATTCTTTGAAAAATACGTTTTCGATTACAATTTCAAATACTTAAAATGAATTCCGTAATTAACACAATTGAGTATAGACAATCAGATATTGCAATATAAAATATAAAACGACAATATTATTGATATACATTTATGTTATGACGAGTTGCTGTTAGAGAGTCTTTACAGGAGCGATAGCGTTTCCAATTGTTTTCGAAAATTTTCAAAATTTGTTTCTTTAATAATTAAATAATTACAGTACTTCAGAGAATACTATAAGTTGACGTATTTTTTATTTTTTTTTGTTTTTCGTTTCCGACCTCTTCGAGCTCTGTAGCTCAACGCATTGAAGAGATATTAATTATTTATTTTTTAATAGCATCAAAAACTGGGTCGGATTTTCGCACACATTTTTGATGTTTATTTGTTTTTTATTTAGTGACAAATCGTGCCATAATACAAGTATATACCTATATATTTTCGTGACGTATGACGTATGATGTGTTGTTTATGCTAATAGATGATGAGGTTACAAAGAGATCGCGAATTTGACAGTTCACCGATATCCCGATCTGTAGTACAAGTATATACCTATATATTTTCGTTATGATATGACGTATGGCGTGTTGTTTAAATGCTAACTAAATGAGGTTATAAAGATCGCGAAAGTGACAATTCATCGACACTGTTCCAATTTTTTCCGGTTCTGTAGAAAATCGATAAAAACAGGACAATATTTTAGTGAAAGTGGTGAGAAAAAAAGGAAAAAGAATAAAAGAGAAATAAAGGCCGAGGAATCCAAGAGTGTTATGTGATGGAAAATAAACCGAAAATTGTCAACAACATACGGATTGATGGTATAAAATATTTAGAAAGGTTAGAGATTTTTTCTATATATATCTTGAGATGTAATCCGGATTCTGAAATATTAGAAAAAAATCCATGTCTCCGCTCTTTCTCATCAGCTCTCTCTCTTTCTCTGATTGTATCATCAAACTTATCGATGTTTGTTATTGGAGAATATATATAGTAAAATAACCCAAAACAGCAATGACGAAGGAGAGCGAGGAACTACAACAATATAGAAAAAAAGTATAATCGTATTGCCTGTAAACGCATGACAGACTATTCGAAAGTGCTTGATTACAAAATTTCTATTGGCAAATCGAAACTGAGGAAATCCGTATTTTTTTCGTTTTTTGGTGGATTTTTTTTTTCATAAAAAAGACTAAATTGATAATCACGGAGTTTTCATTTCAATTCCAACAAAGTAAAATTTGAGTTCGAAATAAATTATGTCCGCGTGTGTGTATGTGTGTGTATGTAAATACCTGAAACAACTTGGATGTACTATAATGAAACGATTTTTATTTTTAAAAAACTGATTCGGCTTGAGAGGGTCACCCCGTGTGGCAAGCGCATTTTTTGGGGTTTTTTCGTGATTTTTTCAAATTTTATGACAGAATTTTTTAACTCTGATGTCTCGGATTAATTCAGCGTAAAATTAGTCCACAGGATCCCATATGCTTCTCCATGATCTCCACGATTCTCGGGGGTTCCGTTTATCTGCGATCAAAAAACCAAGGAGCGTTTTGGTTTGTAAAGCAGTGGCTATCGCCTGAACTAAAATCATACAGATATATTAAAAATTGAAGGATTATCGAGCTATGCAACATTTTGAAGAATTGAAATCAGGTGTTTCAAAACAGAAAAATCCTTCAATTTTTACCCTTCAAATTTCAAAAGGCTATATTTTTTTCCTTACCGCTATAAAATCGCGAAAAAACCCACAAAATCCGGCTGTCACACGGGGTGACCACCTTATTTTGGATTTAATTATTCCAATCTATCAATATCGCGTTGTCTGAAAAAAAGATTCGAATGCCTTAGTCGATGAAATCCTGTTGTTATTTAACGACATTAAAATTTATAATTCGTTGCGATTTTTTTGAGTTTTTAAATAAATTAGCCGTAATTTAATTAAAAAAATTTTGTTCCCTTTTTTTCGATATCTCTTTCAACGAGACGGGGAATAATTTTAATTAAAAATTTATTCAATAAATGTCTTTTCGCAAGTACATTCTGATGATGGGTGATAATCATTACATCTGAACGGTAGTCTCAGTGAATAAACCCTACATATGTTACTCATGTAGTGTGCATTCCTTGGAACGAACAAAAAATGAATTAACAATAACAGAATATTATCTATATTGTGCCCTAACATGAAGAATTTGATTTTCCAATATTCTGTAAAATTTTTTCAAGTTCACAGTGCACAAAAAGTAGTCAAATCAAATCATAAGTAAAAGCACGAATGCTGTTGAAAAATTGGAGACAAGTACATTTATATTTTATGTCACCTGGACAGTAGTCTCAGTGAAACCCCATGTGACAACGACACTGGAGTTTCCAACGTTGGAGTCCAACGAGATGAACGAAAAAAACATTTGTAATTTACCAATTTTTTATTTTACGAATCGTTGGTGCAGCTTGAAAAACTACGAATCGCAAATTTGGCAGGGAACAAAATAGGAGAATTACTCGAATTATTGGAGAGTTTTTTTCGATCATTTCGTTGGACTCCAACGTTGGAAACTTCAGCATCATATGTGACACTCGTGTAGTTCAAAACACAAATGCACGATGATTTATAAGAAGTCGTTCGATCTATTCTCTCAAAACTTGCTTCAAATAGGCAATTCATTACTGAAGGTTATAAAAAAAAAAACATTCCAAACGTAATGAATAAAAAAAATGAATCTTCTAAATCTTGGTAATGTATGAAAAACGTTTGTTTCAAAGGAACAAAACGTTGTCAAATAAATGCAAAAGGAACGAGTACATCGGATGACGAATGAAAAAAATTCAAAACATAATGGTAATGTAAAAAAAATTACGAAACCAACTGTAAATAATTTCAACAAAACAATTAAGAAAAGCTTTCACAAATCATGAAAAACATTATATTAAAAAAAATACAAAACCGTAAATATGTTGTAAAGGAAAAAAAAAATTCAAATAGAACGTGAGAAATTCATTCCTACGGGAAACATCCGGAACTTGAGAAAGTTTTAGATAATCAAAAAAGTTACCATCTGAGTTATGTGCAGTACTAAAATTTATAATATTAATTCGAGAATGAGTATTTTATTAGTATATATTCCACAATTTTTCACAATATGAAATTGTTCTGAGAAGCATTCAAATCCAAAAAAAATTAGGATCCCCTGGCATTCACAATATTCGACGTCGATTTCGTATCGGTACAAATGATGTTTAAATATCCGCTAAAAGTACTTGTCCGGCCCATCACTTTTCATTCAAATTGCTCATTCAAATAAAAATTAGAACTCTTCTAAATCTGATGGATCACATGTATGCATTGTGACCAATTTTTCAAGTGCCACAAAATCAAATTCTTCCGCTCATACTATTTTATATTTTCGAGAAAAAGTCTTATTCTCGTGGGCGCCAGCCACCGAAGTGACACAGTATGATCGGAGGAAAATGATGATTTGCCGGCTTGGCTTGCAGCGGAATGGGCGGGGTGAACTGGAGAATAACTGGCAAAACAAAAATTAAATGGATGATATTTTAATTACCAATTAACAATCACTTTTTCAAAATTCTATAAGAATTAAATCTCGATGAGAATTCTACCGGGAGAACCGCGAAATAAAGGCGTTAGAAAAAGTCGCCAACTCACACTACAATCTTCACACACATTCGATCGGGAGCCTACACTCACTATAATCTATCACGAGCTCGTATTTTCTGTCACGGTTCTACTCGTGGTTAGAAATTCGTTAAAGATGGAATACGATGACAAATAATTACGGGATGAATAAAATCACTGAGCCCCCGATATTCGGTTACTCAGCCGAGCTATTACCCGTCACACGCGTTCGCAGTCCCGATCCACGCACTCTTTCTTACTCAGACTCTCTCACACATATTCTCGACCTTTTCTCTCAACTTTACAAGAAACGAACGATTACTAAACAAAATTTGAGGCTTTCGCGTCGGCCACGCAACTGAAAATTTATTCGACTTTACTTTTCTACCCCGAACTTTACGGAACGCGGGCAACAAGGAAATCAGAAGCCGACTTTCTACGGGACAGAGCCGCCGCCGTGACACATTTTCTCGATGTTCAAACTGATTAGACCGAGCGAAATTTCACAATAACATGAAATGAATTATGCAATATTAATCCACGGGAATAATTATTCAAAGAGTCCATCGACCGAAACGAACAACGAAAGGTTGGACTTACGGCGTGTGAGACTGATTCCCAAGATCGCACGTCCAGTTCGCTCGATACTCCACGAAAATCTGAGGATATCGATCCTCGTTACGCAGCGCGTTATCATTCCTCCTTTCGCTCTTCGCTCCAAATTTCCATACGTTACACGACAGGCACGTCGCACGAAATCTTTACCATGGGCGTTAGACAGGGCCCCGAATTTTCGCGGGATTAATCATTCGATCTTTTTACCATTTCTATAACCCCTAGCCCAGATTCGATGTTTACTATAGCGAATAATAACGGGAAGGAGGAATATTCCGACGTTATATCTCAAATTTTTGTCGAAAATCCTGAAACTCTCAAAAGGTCTGACGCCCCTCTAGACGGGACTCCCCTGAGTTTTCGATGTAGCGGTGTTGATGACCCCTTACAAATTTCAAATTCTTGATCTTCTCGAACTTTCGGAAACATTCCGTGGCGAGTGATCTGTAATTGTGTGTGTTGGTGTGACGTGACTGTATTTTGCGTACGAGCCCTGCTCGAATAAGTACGCCGACGGTTCAAATGTTCTGTCCTCCAATTTTGAATTCGACTCTCCCAAATTACATGAAATAATAAAATTGACGAATAAATTAAATAATGTTTTTCTTTAAACAAAGCCCTACGGAAATCTTTGTGGAATTGTTGCGTGGCTGAAGCATCGAGCGAAACGAACGGGAGAACGTCCATGTCAGCTCTTTTATTTGCTTATTATTTTTCGTCCAAAATAAAAAAATCGTCACAGCATACAGAGGGAATTGAGAAAATGACCTTCTAGAGATTTTAACTTAATTCCATTTATTATAGAAAAAATGCAAACAAATTTTTCCTGTTCTGTAATATACAAGAGATATTATTGTGAATTAATGAAAAAGTGTCTTGAAATTCGATGAAAAGTGATTCCCTAGTGATTCACTATTCCCCTTTTCTTAAAGGAAAAAATTTCGATTTATCGAAATGTAAAGCTTCTATCCGTTGCAATGGTTTTGTTTATTGGTTGTCCCGAATGGTTGCGAAGAGATAGTTGTCACCACGAGCATATTTGGAATGATGTCCAAATTCAAGTGGGCGTGTAACGCCAGCGTTAATGCTATTTTCATAAAAATAACGCATGAATTAACGTCTAGTTCGATTTTTATTTGAATGAGCAATTTGAATGAAAAGTGATGGGCCGGACAAATACTTTTAGCATATTTAAACATCATTTGTACCGATACGAAATTGACGTCGAATATTGTGAATGCCAGGGGATCCTATTTTTTTTTTGGATTTGAACGCTTCTCAGAACAATTTCATATTGTGAAAAATTGTGGATTATATACTAATAAAATACTCATTCTCCGATTAATATTATAAATTTTAGTGCTGCACATAACTCAGATGGTAACTTTTTTGATTATCTAGAACTTTCTCAAGTTCCGGATGCTTCCCGTAGGAATGAATTTCTCACGTTCTATTTGAATTTTTTTTCCTTTACAATATATTTACGGATTTGTATTTTTTTTAATATAATGTTTTTTCATGATTTGTGAAAGCTTTTCTTAATTGTTTTGTTGAAATTATTTACAGTTGATTTCGTAATTTTTTTTACAGACCATTATGTTTTGAATTTTTTTCATTCGTCATCCGATGTACTCGTCACTTTTGCATTTATTTGACAACGTTTTGTTCCTTTGAATCAAACGTTTTTCATACATTACCAAAATTTAGAAGATTCATTTTTTTTTATTCATTACGTTTGGAATGGTTGTTTTTATAACCTTTAGTAATGAATTGCCCATTTGAAGCAAGTTTCGAGAGAATAGATCGAACAACTTCTTATAAATCATCGTGCATTTGTGTTTTGAACTACACGAGTGTCACATGGGATTTCACTGAGACTACTGTCCAGGTGACATAAAACATATATTATTGTTACTGGTCGGACAAAAGACTATCAGCTCTAAAATGCTTTCCTGCGTTCCTAGTTTAGTTGTCTTTCTTGCGTGAGAAGGTGATTAAATAATTCGTTCTCAAACAGACTAATAGATGAAATCGACGTAATTTCACTGGATAAGGAATCCCAAAGATATCACCCCGAGACACAAAATGCATTCAAGAAGGTGGAAGTTCCGTGTTCAGGGATATGAAAAGTAGCACCAGGACGTCGATCTGAGTGCCTGACATCAGCTTCTCTATTTCTCTAAAATCTCAGCAAACTTTCCTCTAGATTTCCGCAACATGGCTACACGGAGAGAATATTATACGAATTTTTGAATTCGATTTCTCGTAATTTTCACTATAGTTTGTGGTAACGCGGTACCATGTCGACATTACGCTAATTTTTGTAATGTCACATAGTAATTTATAGAAAAGCCTCAGTTTTAGAGGAAAGTAATCTGTCGTTCAGGAAACATCGTTATTCGAACATAGTAAAATACTTGACGTGTCACCGTGTGGAAATTTTACTATGTTTTTATATTAATAAAATCTGGCTATTCACCAGTACCAAATTTTACTATGGTCCTTCACCAATATTCGATCCTGTGGCTTAGTGCAAATTTATATAGATCTTTACGAATTTCGGCTGCGATTAAATTGTTTTTAATTGGTACGTGGCATTTGGGTGATTCGTAAGTAGGATGTAAAGGAAACAACACTAAATAATTTTAATCATAGTATGTTTTATTTATAAAAATATGTACAAAAAAATTCTTACACTAACCAAATGAATAACTTTCTGTTCGTGCTAGACATAAATTTTACCACGGTTGGGAGTAAAAATTTCTGTTTAAAAGCTGTTCATTTGGAAACCTTCAATCGCAAATTTCGCGTATTGATAACTTCTAATATAGTGCAGTGATAAAATTACAATGTATTACTGCAAAAATTGAGAAGGTTTCAGTATATTTCAAAATTTTCAACATCATTTCTGCTGATAATGACGACTTGGTTCCACCCTGCAATGACTACATAGTAATTTTTCGTATAAAAATCTCTCCGTGTAGCCCTATTCAGATTCTCGGTTGAGCATGACTCATAGATTTCAGCTTCATGCAGCACGTAGGTTATGGGCACATTGTTAACTGATACTAAAGGTAATTGCTCAAGAGAAATCTGACGAGTTCGCCCATTGCTTCCAAATACCATAATCCTCGACTTGCTTCCATTCAGTTTTAACCCATTGGTTTGAACGAAATCATGAATGACAATTACACCATAAGTAATTTTAGTTAAGGAGTTTCGGTACAGGCGATACAATGTTGCCATGCTAAACCATGCTAAAAACATAAAAAATTTCAAAAAGTTGAAAATTGTATAAAATTTGGTCAACATATTCTTTAGTGCCAAATTTGACAACACAAATTTTTCAAGATTTTTCTTCTACATAGTTATCGAGTAATGGATCACTAAAGTTCACGTGTATAAGCATAACGTTTCCATATATATAGGTATACATTCCGGGCATAAGAAATCTGCTTTAATGCGTAATTACTCGATAACTAAGCAGAAGAAAATGTTGAAAAAAAATGTGTTTTCGCATTTGATGTTGAAGAACATTATCACCAAATTTGATCAATTTCTAATTATTTAGACTTTTGTACTAAACATCCTTAAAGCGCTGTTAACCATATGTGCATCATACGACAAGTAGATTTGTGTGTCATCAGCAAAAATGATGTGCTCAGTATACCAAAGATTTTGAGAAATAGAGTTTATAAAAATTACGAACAATAATGCTCCTAAAACCTTGGAGAACACTTTGGGATGTTTGACGCCATGTCGAAAAAACGAAAAATTGTTATGACTATCGACAACTTCTTGATTTGTACCAGATAAATAAGAGTATGTGCAATGCAACTCATGATAATCAAATCCAATTTCTTTTAATTTGACTGAGAGGCCTAAGTGTGAAACTGTATCGAACGCTTTTGAGAAGTCGTACATAACTAGAATTGTAATCAAGCCATTATCAATCGCGTTATCATTCATTATCTCTCTTCTTACAAACGGCACGTGAATTTAGTTTCTGCTTTTCAATTTTCATGAAAAAAACGATAATTGTGTACTTTTAAATGAAAAAATAATTATTTGAATCATAATGTTGCTAATTTTGGCGAAAAAAAGCTTCTTGTTTTATATTTCAAAATATCAAACATTTGCTGTGACAGCAGCAATGCAGGGTTATGGCTTCAGTTTTTGACTGTTGGCTGCTCTGCTCAAGCTCGAGGGCAAGCTGTAAGTCGCACTGTTTATATATAACTATATGAGAGTGCGTTGATTGATGCGACGTTGCCGCGTTTGAAGCTGTGTCCGCCAGAAGAGAGAGAGACAAATTTCGTTTATTCATTTTCTTTTGCACATTGCAGATAAACGGTACCTTGAAATCACTGCAAATTTTGCGAGAGTTATCTTGACAGTTGGTTCATATACTGGTGTTCGCTTCATCAAAAAGTGGCTTTTTTAACAGTAGTTTTCAACGTTTTTTTTTTACGCTTTTCCATAAAATCCAATGTACAAAAATAATTCAATTTTCTCAGAAACGCTATCGTCGAACCCGTTAAAATTTTAAGAGCAAATAGTTTAAACACTTTCAAACGTATCTACCAATTTGCATCAAAATTCCTGTTTTTTTATATAATATATGCTACCGTTCGACCTTAATACCGCACTCAAAAATTTATGTAAAGGCAGATAAATTAGCTATTGGTCCAGTGCCAGACGGGGATGAGGGCACCTTTACTTTTAATAGTGACCTGATAAATGCCTTCTTTCAAGAATCCGGAAGGTAACCTAGATCTAAGGATATATTAAATATGATGACTAAGTATTTTACTAGCACCGGGACTGCGTTGTAAATAGAGAAATCTGATATTCCGTCTGGCTCTTTGGACAACGATCCTAACTTTTAAAGATTCTATGCTCTTTTGGACTATTGAAGGTGTGAAACATTGAAAACATGATTTCCCCGTGGATATGACTTGAGATCACGAAAAATTTGTGTGTGTGAGAGAGAGAGATAGAGAGAGAGAGAGAGAGAGAGAGAGAAAATTCTTCATCGGTGCTTTACCAGGTGTCCTCTGCTTAAATGATATTTGAAATGCGTCGGTTTGATATTATTATGTTTCATGTGAAGTTCATTAATTTTCAATTGAGGTCTTCATCCTTGATTCTTTGCCTCATTTCATTATTATAGACAGTAAATATTGAGGATATTGAGAATCGCACTATTTTTTCCGTATGTTATTCTGCATGGGTGTTCTCCCAAGCAATTTTATGTATAAATAATTTTGGAGGTATAATCATTTTTGTATTAGGGCTGTTGATAGAGTACATATATGTACGCACATCTATGTAAACCAAATCATCCCTAATGCAAAAATGACTATATCTCTGAAACTATTATAGAGACCCCCACCCATAATTATGCATAAAATTGCTCGGGAGAACGCCTAGAATAGCATATGAAAAATTAACGCGATCAGAGGTGGAGCCTGTATTCTGAATGTTTACCTCTCAATCAGTTCTTGAGATAAAGCAGTTGCAAGCGATACTGTTACTCCAACGAGTCGATCAAATATTTAATTGATTGTTTTTCGATGTTACATCCGATTATTTTGAGATCTGCAATATTTGCTTCGTCTTCGTCTTTCAAGGATCCATTTTTCATTCACTGAATACGTCAGAAATTAATGAATACGATTGTAATTGAATTTAAAGAGGATTTGTAACATCAAATTTTCTTGAAGATGTTACGTTTTATTTATTTACAGTTGCGAGTCATATTTTATTAGAGCGAAGCGAACCCAATTGAAAGAAGGAACTTCTCTAGAGACTAGCGGCACGTGCAACAATACGAAAGCTTTCACTGTGTCGAGAGAGGACACATTAACGTCAAGAATGTCGTCCCAGAAGAGTCGTATTTCCATTTACAATAGAATTTCTCGAAAGAAATCGTCGCCGTGAAAAGTATACGATGAAAGGAATAAAAAAAATATCGATCCATCATCAACACGTGCAGCACAAACGGATATCACGAACGCGGTAACTCGTGTACAATACTTTCGACAAATTCTTCACATGAAATTCAATTTACACAAGATGCTGTTAATAAATACCACTGTTAGGTGCGTGGCTAGGATTTCAAGTCTTTTTTCTCAAAGACAAATCGACGTTGGTGCGAATATGTGAAAAGTTTTTATTTTTAAGCCGGGCGGTCCGGGTTTTGATTTCGATTTTAATCGGAAAAAAAATTCCGATTGAAGCGGCCAATTTGAAAAAAATGCTGCAAATAAAAATTTGCAAATTGCTTCCTCAAGATAGTCAAGATGCACGGTACTCAAGTTGCACGATGCTCAAAGCTTACTCTATGAGGTGCTATATTTTTCATTTTGGCTTCCTTTGACCATCTTGGCGACCATTTTGAGGAAGCAATTTGCAAATTTTAATTTGCAGCATTTTTTTTCTATACAAGGAAATAATGTATTTTCTCTACCTTCTTTTACGAACTTTAATTTATCTCTTTGTTTAAATTCATAAAAAACAACTGAATGACGAGCCATCAGAAAAAACAGTTTGCAACTTTCAATTTTAATCGTTTTTCTATTTACATTGAAATTAAATAATTCCGACAACTTTGCTGGAAAGTATAGAGAAAGTGTAGACTTATACACAATATCTTACAAAATTTCCAAAAATTGAAGCGGTTAGACGATTTTTTGAAAAACTCATATTTTCGTAAAATTCAAAATCTCATAAAATTTAAACCGCTCAACCGATATTCCCCAAATTCTTCCTATTTTCAGAGTCTATTTATAAAAAAAAAATTATTAATAAATCTCTAAATTTTCGAAAGTTAGAGCGTCGACACCATTTTTATGAAAATTTCAAAACGTCGTCATATTCGTATTTTTTTTTCAAATTCTGACAAAATGGCAAGAGTACGATTTCCGAGGCGCCAAGTTTTGACCATGCAGTCTTCATAATTAGCCCAAAATAAGATGTTTTTCAAGAGTAAAAAAAATCGAAATTTTGCCTTTAAGGGGGTGAAACGGGGGGTTGAAAGTTGAAGTATCATTATGATGTGTATGCTCCCTAATTTGGACCATGTAGCGCCCTTTTTTTTATCGGAAATAATACTACTTTGCAGTAAAATGAAAATCAAAATTGAAAAAAAAAAAAAAATTTAAGGGGGTGGAACGGTGATTTGGGGAAAATTCGTCGAAAACAATTCGTCGAATCACAATTCGTCAAATCATAATTCATCGAATCACAATCCTTTGAAAATTTGTCGAAAACTCGTTAGAAATACTGTTTTTGATTTTTGGGTGGGTCCAGAACATCACTCAATAGGGTTTGTAACGATGAGGCGCGTTTTTTTTTTAATTTATAAAAATGTTGAAATTCATTTCTCCATTCGACACATCTTTCATGTGTGTGCGGAATCGTTGGGTGGGTTTAAAGCACCTTCGGTGTGTGTACGGAATAGTTGGGCGGGCTTGGAACACCTATGATGTGTGTGCGGAATCGTTGGGTAGGTTTGAAGCACCTTCGATGTGTGTGCGGAATCGTTGAGCGGGTTTGAAACACCTGCGATGTGTGCGCGGAATCGTTGGGTGGGTTTGAAGCACTTTCGATGTGTGTGCGGAATCAATCGTAAAATCTTGGCGCATCCGAAATCGCACTTTCCCCAATGAATTGAAGTTATTTTTTGTAACAATGTTCGCTTATACTGCCAAATAAACAAATGAACGCAAATTGAAACAGGACATGGTAAACAACACAACACAACAACACAACAAGACAACCTCCACGTAGTGTTTTCCGGGTTACGCTAATAGTCCGCAATTTAGCGCACACATTTTGAAAATCAAGGCGCAATGTTTTAATACGGCATTGAAACACTATTAAAAATACTATTTTATACTTCGAAAAATCATTTCAACGCAAGATATTAATACCCTCACGTATTCGCGTGCGTTAGGAATTTATCATCAATAGCCAAAAAAACACTTTTTTTCAACTTCAAATGGTCATAACTCCTTAAGGAAGCCGAATTCGCAAAAATTTTATTCTTGTAATTCGTTTTAGAATGGTCGAAATATGAAGAATCAATCGTCAAATCTTGGCGCCTCGGAAATCGTACTCTCCCCGACAAAATTATCAGAGAATGAAAAGCTTGTATAGATTACCATCTGTATCTGCCCTGTATCTCAAACCGTTGCCTAATTATAAACGTTTGAATTTTACAGTGCCACAACACACACACACGCGCGCGCGCGCACATCCGGACATTTTTTCTAGATATAATTTTTCGATGATTTGGAACATTTTGAGCACATTGACATTGAAAACTAGAAAAAAAAATTTTTCATTGTCACAAAGCTTCCTCTATGAGGAAGCAAAAAACGACAAAAATATCTGGGATCTAACAATAAGTGGTTTTACAGCAGAAAAGTTTCAGATTACACATGATGATAATGATATTTCTCATCGAAATAATTTTGTGCACTATTTTTTTGTAGGAATAATATTTTTTTCACCACATATGCGCCGAAAGTTCCTCCTTCCGATTTCGGAAAGTTGAATTTAGGCACACATGCGTCAAAAGTTCAACTTTCCGAAATCGAAAGGTTGAATTTTCGATGCATGTGTGGTAAAAAATAGTAAACACTCCACGGGAGTGAAATTAGATCACCTCAAACCAATTCTGCCCGCGGTTTGAAGTAGTCTACTTTCCCTCCCTAGGTGTGTAATATACTATTCTTGCTCTCCTGCCCAAAAGTACGCACTTTCCGGATGTATTTTAGACCATCAAGAGCGATTTCCGTGGCCGGCTAATTACAGTGCGCTCTAACAGGATTTTTCAGCCCTCCGGGCGGAAAGTGGCAACTTTCGGCCCGCTGCGCGGGCCGAAGTTACCGCATTCCGCCTGCGTCGGACAGAAAAATCGTATACACTCCACGAGAGTGAAATTAGACCATCTCAAACCGCGTGCTTATCACCCTCGCCTTCGGCTCGGGTGACAATTCTGCCCGCGGTTTGAAGTAGTCTATTTTCCCTCCCTAGGTGTGTAATATACTATTTGCGCCTGGTGATAAATACATAATAATGCGCATATATACTAGCATTAACCCCCAGGCAACTACGCGCCCGCTTTAATTTTGACATCTGTCATATGCTCAGCGGCAGCTAATGATGCTTGGCGACAATTCGGCCACAGTAACGAATAACAAAAAAATAGAAACCACACATTCTAAGCCAGGAATAAAACTACCTTTCAAAAATTAAGCAACTGTTCAGTCGCCTATACACGTAAAAGAATAAAAAACGATGAAAATTCCAACAATCAAAATCACTACGATATATAAGTTCGTAAACTGTTTAAAATAAATTCGTAAAATCAGAAAATAATCGTTTATAAAATTGATCTTATACTAATATTGTTGATGTTTTAAATGCCCCCTCCCCCTGCCCCCACCTCCACACGCGCAAAAACTGCAGCTTCACTACGATTCGCGGGACTACCAATAAAAATGAATATCGTCAAGATTAAAAGTAATTTTCCACGTACTTTCGGCTATTCGCTCTGTGCACGTGGGCGAAGCCAAAAATCTAATACTACTGCACTAATAGTATTAGTGTATTCATGCATACTGCCAGCGCCACCATAAAGGGAACTCCAGCGTTTTTGGAGGAATACGTATTGGGATCTGACATGGAGGCGTGGCCAAGCTAAAAATGGCGCAGACCGGGGTGCAACGTACATGTATGTGTCACATCTTCGAGTGACTTATGCGTGTGTTAGTTGTCCATGTTGCACCCCGGTTGTAGTTCAAAATTTGACACCAGATGTCTCACGAATTTTGTCAGATTCCAATACACGACACACGCTCACTTTTAAAGTAGTATGTGTACGCGCACGGAGCGAATAGGGGCTCAAGAAAAATAGTATACAACTCACAGCCCGAGTGCTGAATGCCCGCGTCTTCACCTCGGCCTTTATATCACACACGCCAGGAAATCCAACTTTCAGGCCTTGGGTCGTAATATACTATGCAGGAGCACAAGTTAGACAAATTGCGATTCTGTCAAATTCACACGACTTTTACTAAGATCATTCTGTATACTGTCAATTTTCGTATGCGAATTTTTTTTTACGAACGATGGTTTATTTTAATGTTACCGTGCTTAACTTTATATTTTTTTTTCTCTCTTCAATGTCGAGCGAGGGCTCTAAGCTCTTCTTTACTTTCGAGCTGTTTTATCATCTAGTTCGCTGTTGTTGACGTATCCGGTAGTAGTTCCGTTGAAACCACTGGAGACTGCTACGACTCCTGGAGAAGCAGGCTCCTATTGACTCGATTATTATACCATTGTATAATTTTGCTTTTTAACCTCTAGAGAACCGGAAAATCGATATATCTGCTCGCCCTGTGATATGAATTTTGTATATCGTCGATACATGATACCAGACACTAATTTGGCCACTTCAAGGACTAATTGGGGGTTACCGTGTGTGGTAGTAAGATGTTTTTTCGTGATTTTTTTACGGCTAGGAAAAAACATGGATTTTAGAAAATTTAAAGGGTTTATTTATTATTGATATTTTAATTCTATAATTGCATTTTTTAACTCTGATATCTCAGGTAGATTTGGTGTAAAACTATTTCACAAGAACCCATATGTTCTTCCACGATTCTGGGGGAATAGTTTATCTGAGATTAAAAAAAACCAAAGCGCCTGAACTAAATTCATACAAAAATATCGAAAATTGAAGGATTATCACACTCTCAAAAACACAATTTAAATTTTCTAAAATGATTATGAAGAAACATATGAGTTCCTGTGGAGTAGTTTTAAATAAAATCCTTAAAATTTCATAAGCCTATGTTTTTTTTCTTACCGCAAAAAGATGGCAAAAAAATCCGGTTGTTAGACGGGACAACCCCCTTAAGCCTCAGATCCCGGGCGTATAAAGGTTATAAGTAGGCTCTATCCTGTTTGATCCCCGAATACTACCGATTAAAAATATGAGGAAGATGCGAATGATTGATAGAACTTGAGTGAATTCGCGGTGAAATTTTTATGTACAAAACACCGGATTAAACGCGGTTCAATATACTTTTGCCGCAAATTTCGGAAAATTACGAAGGGGCTGGAATTGACATCCAAGATTTTATTCTATATAGCGAAATAAACTTATATTTTTCGTAAGATGCTAACAAAATATATATTATGAAATTTCACATGAAAATTATTGTGCTCCAGAGCTGTTTTTTTATTTTAAAAAATGTACTCAACATTTACGACAGGAAATTTCATTTTTTCGTTGCTAATTTAAAAGAATGCCGACTGTTTCAAGGAGCGGGTAAGGGGGGAAACTTAATACCTTTAGAAGAAGCAGAAAATAAACAGATTCCTGCTGTAAACTTATTTTTTTTCCGCTTCGAAGCAAAATGCTCAGTCTATTTGGCTAATAAGGTCATAAATATATCGATCACTGTCTCGATTACATTGATATCCGAATAAGCTTACCGAAAAATAAGGAAAATTCTCTATCTTATCGAAGCCCAATCATCCATAAACTCTGAATTAAGGGGACAGGTCCGTAAATAATTGACAGACGAGATTCCCCGTTCGATGAGGGTGATTTCGCTGGCTCATGTTTAATGTTCAATGTTATTATTGTTTTGATACGTGCTGTACGAACGTTCAGTATCGTAAATAAAAAGAATGCCCCTAAGGTATTACGAAACATACACGAGGAGCATCGATCTATGTTTTTCTCGGAGTGATGACCTTGAGATGTATCCTTTTGCGAGAACAAAGAAGTAAGAACAGCGATAAAAGGTGGGGATGGGCTGAACTCTCGGTGGAAGTACCCCCGTGTTTCTACTTTCGTCGTTGAGCAACGGCCTTTGTTCGCAAATAAAATTTTTTTAAATCATTATTCTTCATTCGAATACGGTAACATCATATTTTGACATATCGATTGAAAATTTGCAGCTCTATTCTTCACTTTATTTTCCTATGAACAAAATAATAAATTTAGGAAATTTCAATTCGAACACAACATCTGAAGGTTCTGTTAGATTTCAATATTCGCATTTGTCTAGCGATTACGTCGGATTCCTCGCCTCGTTTGATTGATGATCAAAGAAACCTTTTCATAGCACAAATAATATAATCGAGCAAAGTAAGCTTTTTTCGGTTGATTTTTATACTTCAGCGCTTTGTTTCATCCTATCAGGAGAAAATGTACTCTCAAATATTTTTTCACGTAATCAATTTAAAAGTTCAGTTCTTCAAATCCCACCGGAGGCTATAAGGTCTCACCTTGGTTGCACTATAACGACTTTTCCATGCATAATACGGATACCTTATTTTACTTTTATCTTCCAAACACAGACTTCTCGATTCGTGTGTTATTCTTAAATCAATCTTTATTCTGTAATAGCCAATATTGCTGAAATAACAATGGACTCATGAATATCATGAAAAATAACCTTTCCAGTAAACTTTTTTTTCTTAGTGAAAGAAAAAAAATGTTTAATTTTATAAGAAAAAAACATTTTCAAGCTCGTTTTTCCGACCAGAACTCAAACTTGTCGAAGACTTTCTGCCTAATTCTCTTCAATACCGAGTTAAATTCTATTTAGCGATGTGACGTGACTCGTGAAATGAACTACGTGCCTAGACTCCTGACGAGATTCGTCTTTTTTTCTCTTTTTTATTTTTCCGCCTTGTCTTTCTTATTCTCTTTTATATCCTATGTTTGATGTTTCCTTTTTATAACCCGCTAGAAGATTTCCACGAAGCGGAAAATGAAAAAAATGTTGAGTATCAACAAACCCTCAGATAATTATTAGGAAATTTATTAAACATTTATCTCTCTTAGATTCGAGGTTTAGAAAACTTTCGAATTCCATTTTGAACTTTATCTTTTTTCATGATCAATCATTATTTGTTAATTTTATTTCTCGGCAAATTGACAAGCCGTGTATCAGTGAGAAGACTTTTATTTTTACATTCAGTTTTTTGCAGTCGAGCGACATCGACATCGTCCTACAATGATTATTCTTCCAATTGAACTCGTTTGCTATACGTGCATACGTGCATTTTTTCATAATTATTATCATTAGTGTATCGTTAAAGATTCGTTTAATTATCGTTTGATGATAATTAAATTATGTTGTCTATCTCTACGCTCTACGCTTAGAAAGCTCCCCATTAATTATTCTGGTTGATCTGCTCCATTTGTATTCGCGACTCTAAAAATGTGCAAATCTCAGATGAAAAAGAAAACAATTCTCCTTCGTCAATGACTTTATAAAACATCGATTGACCTTCTTTCTGTCCGGATTTCCGTGCTCGTTGTTATTGGTTTTTTCTTTTCATAGTGCAATTGTATGATATTTTTTTACAAATTTTGACTTTCTTAATATCTCACTGAGAAAATGGGTTTTTTCATAATACAGGAGCGCTCAGATGAAAAAAAATGTTTTCGACTTGATGATACTTCGACGCGCATACATGAATAGGAATCTTGTCGATTTCTGTTAAAAAATGGAATATTCTATTCTTTCGAGATCGTCGAAACAAAAGGCTTCCGCGTGCTTTTTTCCTCAGATTTCTTAGTCCCCTGCGCATCTATTTTCCATTCATGAGTTGCTGACTCGAATGAAGATACACTCTCAAAAAAATCATGGCGCGTGCAGTTTTTTTTTCGTATGCAATAACCGTGCGAAAAGATTGTCTCAGGAGTAATGTTCATAACTTCGAGGCAATTTTTCAAAATGTATTAAAATAATGAATTTTTTTCCCAGTCACCAAAAGTGGTAGAGCAACGCTTATTTCAATATACTTAGCCATTATACGGATCTTTTGAAATTTAGGGTGCTGGTTTCCATCGATCAGAATAAAAATTCGGTACATAATTTTAAGACTCCGAACTTTTCATTCAAGAATTGAAACTTACTACATAATTTTGATATCTCAAACTTTAATTCGAAAATTAACATTTGACCGAATTAAAAGTTGAATGAATTTAAATTATGTAAAAAAATTTAATTCGTTCAAATTTTATCCAAATGTTGACTCATTCGATTTTTTATTCCAGATTCCAAAGTATGTTCACAATTGAATGCATCAATAAAAAATTTAGCTGAATTAAAATTATCCACTAAATAAATTAATATCTTGTCTAGACCTAATTAAAATACCACGGAATTAAAATTTTTGTTTAATTCAGTGAATTAGAATGTGAATTGCAATTCAGTGTTGCTTCCATATTCATACTACTAGAGTTTAATTTTTATTCAACAAATTTTCATTTGAAGTCAATATTGCGTGTGATGTACCACAATATTAATTTCTTGAGTTATTATATAGCTCATTTAATTTTGACCTTTTCAAGTTGGCTTATCAAGTTGAAGAAAAATAGATTTATATTCGGTTATAACACAATAGAAATGAATTAAAATTAAGGTATAACAGAATTAAAATTTTACGATTTTTGTACCCTTCCCTGTGTATCTTGATTTAATTTTATGTTAAATAACATAATATAAATAATATCATAAAATTAAATCAAAATGAAATCGTAAAATTTTAATTTTGTTACACTTCATTTTAATTCATTCTTCAATTTTAATTCAATATTTTTACTCTCGATAAAATTGAAATAGTTCCAACAACTCGTGGTTTCAGTTTAAATCATATTTATTTGTACTTTTATTTAAGATTTTAACATTCAACTATAAATAAATACCACAACGGCGTGTCATAGGTCCGTTTATTTTAGAGTCGGTTCAAAAGACAAAAAAGATATTTTGAAAAAAAGTCCTCCTAATTTAGTACCTAAAAGAAACATCACATGTACAGATCAAAATGCAGTTACACCGAGAGTTACACAAACATATATTTCACGTCAGCAGGCCACAAAACACCAGAAGGATTGAAAATTTCGTTCCAAAATTTTATAGCCATGAACGTATTTTTATTCTCAAAATTAACTTATCGCAAAAAAAATCTATGTGTGTATGTTCATTCCACTATGAAATCCTAGTTTATTGAATATCGAAAAACCGTAATTTATGTGTATGATTTGAGCTGCCACCAGAGATGTATCGATGAAATGACACAAATTCATATGGGGACGTATTTATCACTACAATAGTTTAGATCAGCAAATTTGAGGACGAGATAAAGAATGTATGATGTATCCAACCACTGTTCATTTTGGTTGAAAATTGTTCTTGCAATCTGTAAGTTTTTCTCCCACCTGGAGCTCGCTGGAGAGAAGTATCTTCGTGAAGATTTCAGCGGAAGAAATGCACTATATATAAGCAATCCACGCGCGTAACTTTATATACGCATGTACACAAGAGGAAATGCTTTTTCCTTGGGTGTCCTAATTTAATTTTTCGTCCTGGCCCGTTGTTTCCGTCGACTCTGTTCGTTCGTACATCTTCGCAGCATCTCAATTTCCTGGCTAAGTGCAATCTCACGCGCGCGATCACAAATCCGTTTGTTTAAATCCAGAACAAAGAAGTGGCTTGTAGTGTGAACCACGTGAGCGTTACGCAATGATCTGTTTTACGGTCCTGAGTTATACTTATTTTGTCTCGTGAATGAAATGATTTCATAAGAAATGACGGCGAAAAACATTAATTGTTGGATCAAGATCAATAAGATTGCAAACATTAAAAAAGTCGTGTTATAATTTGTACAGAGCACGTATGAGGGATTCTCTGTCAAACTGGTCACTTTTTTTTCGACCATCTCAGATCTACCCCATAACTGATCATATCAAAGTACTACTAAAAAGCACTCTATGTGAATTTTTTCAGATTTTTAAATTCATAATTTTAGAAAATATCGTTTTTTTTATCAAATGGATATATCTCGGAAACTTGAAGTAACTGAAAAAAAATGTTTTCACATAAAAGTTGTAGTTTCGTGTTAGCTTTCGAGCGGACGACTCAAAATAATTTTTACGTTCTGGTAACGATGATTTTTTACGGAAAAAAGGGAGAATTATTTTTTTATTCAGAAACAGCCATTTTTTTGGGTTTGTTTGAAAAAATTACAGAGTTTTCCAATATGTCTGACGATATCGCAAAAAAATCGCCAGAGTGGCACGGATCGAGGTTCTAGGGTAAAAAAAATGAAATTACAAAAATTAATTTTTTCATACCTGGTACCTCGATCCGTACCACTCTGGCAATTTTTTTACGAGATCATCAAACATACTGAAAGACTCTGTAATTTTTTCAGCCAAAAAAATGCCTGTTTCTGAATAAAAAAATAATTCTCCCCGTTTTTAGTAAAAAGTCATCGTTACCAGAACGTAAAAATTATTTCGAGTCATCCACTCGAAAGCTAACACGAAACTACAACTTTTATGTAAATACATTTTTTTTCAGTTACTTCAAGTTTCCGAGATATATTCATTTGAAAAAAAAAACAATATTTTCTAAAATTATGAATTTAAAAATCTGAAAAAAATCACATAGAGTGCCGTTTAGTAGCACTTTGATATAATCAGTTATGAAGTAGATCTGAGATGGTCGAGAAGAAAGTGGCTGGTTTGAGAGAGAATCCCTCGTATATGGTGAGAATTTATCAATTCAACATCAAGCGAGAAACGGGTTTTTTAAATTTCACAGCGAAATATATTTCTCCGAAAAAAACAAGTGTACTGATAAGTAAGCCGATTCCAAGGCCTGCCAAGGTCATCGATATGTGACCCAAGGTCAAACTAGAATGTTTTTTATCCTCCTTCAGTTCCAAACGACTCGCAACTATTTTTCCTGTCTCAAGCATTTGTCGATACCACATTATAATGAGACCAGCCTGTTGCATCCTCAGAATGAGACGATCGATTCTCTCCACGTAGGGTGAATCGTATCTGGCGAGATAGGCGACGGAATACGTCGCTGGACATTCCTCTACCATGTGTAGCATTAATCTATTTGTTTCCGGATCATAATACGCCGTCAAATTCTCCAATTTAAACGAAGAATGAAGTGCTAACGACATCTTCTCCCTGTAACAACACGTCAAACAGAAAACAACAACTGCTTTATTATATCGTCCCTTCCATTTTTAATAACAAGTAATTAAAACGAAGGCAAACATTGCTTAAAAATGCTTTCGAGATAATCCTATAATGATGGCTATAAGAATACACAATCAAAAATTTAATGCCAGTGTTCGAACATCATTATTTATTGTTCTTACGAAAATTCAGTATTGATTGTGACAGATCCCCAGGGTGGTACATAAGAAGAGCCGTTTTCTGGTTGCTATAGAAAGATAAACCACGACCCCGATTTTGTGAACCCCGTTCGATAGAATTTGCTTCCCCAATGCACCGAGTATTGATTGATTTGTATCGGGTAGCAGGGGAACCATCGGTCAATTCCAACCTTGCATGAGATGCCCAGGAATGGTGGGGAATGGGCCGTACAGTGAAAATCCATGAAACGTTTGACAGAAGTCAGATTTGCGTACTTCAAGCTTGCAGTGATCTAATGGGTTTAAAAAAAACACAATTTTTGACCTAATTTTTATGAAATATTGAGTCAAGGTGGAGTTTCCGCTGTCGGGTTAACTTCAAGATTAAAATCTTTTGTTGATTTTTGAATAAATAAAAAAATCGAGAAAATGTCAGTGAATTCAGAAACATAAATCGAAACTTTCATTCCCTTTTGATATGTTATCCCAAACTCCATAATTCCCGCTAACAAGCGGAGTTACACCGCTTCTCTTAGTCGTCGAGTTGTCGAGAATCCGCACAACCTTTTGTCCTCTTGACATTTCCTCTAAACGCCCTGAGTTTTTGAGAAACGCCGCAATTTTTGAAACTCCTCGTTTTTCGTTAATACCAGAATAGCTTTGGGAAAAAAATCGTACGGTATTTTATAAAAAACGAAAATAAAACTTTTGCTATCCCCCTGAAAGCTGTTATGGAGGAAAGTGAAGAAAAGAATTCCTTCTATAGATAGACAGCCAGTTTACGAAGGCCAAAAATTTGTCGGTAAACGGCTCTGTTGTAAAGTTCATTAAATTCGATTTATTGTAATTTTTGATTGAGCTGTCAAATCTTTATTGTGGGCAGAAATTTCGACAGCGACAGGTCACCCAAGCTTTTGAGCGGGAATGTATGTAAGAATAAATGTTTCAACATCCATTTCGTACGCGAAACAACAAATACGTCAAGTTCCAAATTTCAATTCGTTAAGAACTTTCATTAATAACAATTCACATTTCAACTCATTAATAACTATTGAAAAAATTCCCAATTCGAAGAATTTTCGAAAAATCGTGTCGAGCAAAACTATATTGACAAAATGTCAAAGATGGTTTGAATTCCAAGCTGTCATTTTGACAGGACGAAAAAACGTTGTTTTTTCTGAATGAATTTAGCCCCACAATTGTCGTGTTTCAAGAACTAATGGAAATCGCGGAAAAGCGATGACAATTCACGCGTCACAACCTTACTTTATAAAAAAGCATATAGGGGTTTATTTGCGCGCTGCAGCACCCAAGAAAAGCTTATAACCACTCGCATATACACAACTGTCAAATTGACAGTACACAATTGTCAAACTGACGCCAGGACTCCGTCTTTGAAAGCTCCAGCGACCAATCACAGTACGAATAAAACACGACAACATTGCCCCCCCCCCCCCCCCCCCCTGTTGGTGACCAACTTCAGGCGCTACTCACCAACTTTTTAGAATGGGATATGAGTTATTGGAACGTTGAAAAAAAAATCGTATTTTTGGTTCTGCTCAATTTATCGAAGTATTTTGATATTTTCAAGTGCTAATCACTCTATGTTAAATCTGTTATATACATGCATTCGGGTGATCGAATTACATGGATACTAAACCATCAGAAAATTAATTAAAAAATTGAGATAGCTACAGAACGTCACGTTGTGCTATTAGGACTTTATTCTTAAGGAAGTTGAGGCATTAGAATGAAAATGATGTCATCGCTTTTAAATCGATTACATCTTATAAAGTGAAGTGTAAAAAAAATCAGTTTAATTTTCAGACAGTTTAGGAGCGTCGTTGCTGAAAAAATCAATAACCATTTGGACCAAATAACATGTAATCTTATGGAAGTCTAGAAACATTCAGTGATATCTCCGTTAAAAATGATGCTAAAAATATGAAATTTTTTGGGCAACATGAGCAAAGCTTGCTGAATAATGTCAATTTTTCAGATTTATTATAGGAGATTTGCTGAGATTATATTAATAATAATCTGTTTCCCGTGCAGTTTTTTGAGGCTAGGATCGTCACCGTTCGTGTTTTCGACTGAGCTTTCACCAGTTTTTCGTCTTTTTATCCTCAACTTTTCTTTAAAGTGTATGCAACATTGCCAAACTGTAAACTAGCCTAACTTTTGAAAGGTACAAATCATCATAACTTTTGGGTAAAAAAAATGACTGTACAGCCTCAACTTCCTTAAAATTTCACCTTATGCAGCCTGTTTGTTGCCAACAACAGTAAGAAACATGGGGACAAGTACATTTATGTTTTATGTCACCTGGACAGTAGTCTCAGTGAAACCCTATGTGACACTCATGTAGTCCAAAAAACAAATACACGATGATTTATAAGAAGTTGTTTGATCTATTCTCTATATCTATACTAAAGGTAAAAAAAAAAACCATTTCAAACGTAGTGAATAAAAAAAATGAATCTGCTAAATCTTGGTAGTCAGTTACTTGCCAGCACCAGTAAGATATTATATGTAGGGTAATATGGGGCAAAATGGACACATGGGGCAAAACGGACACATTGTCCATTTTGCCCCATAAAGTTGAATTCCGGGGCAAAATGGACTTTCCCGAAACTAAAATTTCCTAAAATGCATAAAATTTTTTTTTCAGTTCCAAATCATGTCCTGACCATAAATCATGGTAAATTGTTGAATTCCACGGTGACATCCCCAAAAAATTCAAGTTTCAGAGCGAAATAGATCCCGAACTACTTTCTCACTATTTATTCCCTTTTTTTACTTATTTTCAAAAACCACAATAGTAATCAAAGTACGAATAAGGAAAAAAGGTTTTTTATTCATTTTTTACAAAAATCGCACTCATAGCTGACATCTTCGTCTTCAACACTTGTACACAAGGTGTGTGCCCATTTTTTGCATGTTACACAATAAATCCAATCTTCAGAGGACAACGAATATGGGAATGTGGGCCAAAGTGGACACCCGGGGTAAAGTGGGCACTTGAAAAATTGTACATTTTGGGGCAAAGTGGGCACTTCCAAAAGTGAAGAAAAAAATAATTTTCAACATTTTTTTTTTCAACTTAGATTCTGGTTTCATAACCACTTCTACAAGTTTTTATGTGTTATTGCTCAATTAATTTGGGATAATAAACGAAAAACTTGGAAAATGTTGAATATAAAAATTAAAAATTTACTTTTTTTGTCAAATTTGTAATTTTACGAAATGGTTATTTTTTTTGTATTAATTACAAAAATCG
Organism: Venturia canescens; assembly: GCF_019457755.1. Classification (NCBI taxonomy): domain Eukaryota; kingdom Metazoa; phylum Arthropoda; class Insecta; order Hymenoptera; family Ichneumonidae; genus Venturia; species Venturia canescens. The sequence continues at coordinate 14,755,941 of NC_057426.1, forward strand.
CATCGGTAACTGACGTCATTGTCGTCGACACCTGCACATGGCAAAAATTTAGCGGGCTTCTTCGGTTTTCTCGATTTTGTTGATTTTTTTTATTGTAAAAGAAAATTTCGCGTGCCACCAGTGAATTAATTTTTTTTTCATCAATTTTTGTACGAGATAGTCAAGAAAGAAATGGGATAAAGATAGTTTTCTGTGAAAGAAGGATATTTAGAGTTGAGAGCTAAGTTTCTGATGAGGGAAGGAAAAATGGGTCCAGTGGCAAAAAATTTGGAATTTTTAATCGAAAGTGAGATTGGATCGGGGCTGCGTTCTCCTCCTTGCAGTGTTTGGTTTCTCATTTTCTTTCAATATTTTCCAGGTGACGTGATCCAGTGATTTCGTAACATTTTGAACAGTGCGGATGATGTTTATTCTTAAAACTAATTTTCAAATCAACTACGCACATGGAAAGGTACAATTCATATTTTGAGACGGGTGATTACTATGTGAGTTGCGTTTTGCCAAATGGAGGTAAGCGCGAACATTCACAATTTTAATAACTTCCTCTTACCAAAATTTCATTATAAAAAAAAAGGGGCAAAGTGGGCATAAAAATTTTTCCTCGCAACGAAGTGCCCATTTTGCCCCGTTTTCATTTTTTTTTTCAAAAATTCAAATTTCTTCCAATTTGATTGTACATGTGTGAAAATTAGTTTAAATTGTCATTTGAGCATTTTTTTTTCTCGGAGCAGGTGCCCACTTTGACCCATAATTTCTTTTTTTAAGGATATGGAAAATAAGCATGGGGATTCAGTTTTTGGACACAACAGTAGACGAAAGACCATATGTAAACCGATACATGTAGCTTAATCGCTTAGGGTGCCCACTTTGCCCCACATTCCCTTATAACCCTTCGCAAAAAATGCAAAAAACGTCTTCAAAAGACGAGGACTTGGCTGTCTTGGGTGAGCATTTTTTCTGTCTGCTAAACTGCTACATTTCGAAAAATGTCGATATTTTGATTTTTATGCCTCTTGGAGGCTCTGTGTCCGTTGTGCCCCGGAAAATTTTTTTGAAGAAATTCCGGAAACTAGGGCCATGAATCGATGGTGGGACTCCGATATAGTGCGAACACCAAATATATCCCAACACGATGGACCCAAAGTTGATTTTTTACATTCCTCAAAAACATGACAGAAATGGGATATAAGATTTGACTCATTTCTTTTCATTTACATCCAAGGAATGGAGCCTGAGTGGTCCCATTTCTTTTCCCATATTACCGAGTTGACATTCTATTCGGGAACAGTCGCTTAGAACGACTGTATTTCGAAAAATGTCGGTTGTTCGATTTTTATGCCTCTAAGGGGCGGTGTCCGTTTTGCCCCGAAATTTTTTTTTTTACGAAATTCGGAAAACAAGGACTGGGCATCAATTTTGGGACTCAAAAATAATTGAAAGACCATATGTTCATCAATGAAACTTGCTTAAATCCTTAAGTGTCCATTTTGCCTCACATTACCCTATTTATGCGTATCTCTGGCGTCTTGACAATAAAATAATTCTTTCAAATTGTGCTGTCAAATTTACTGTCGTGCAGCATTACAGTTTGCATGCAATTCAATTCAGAAACAAAATCTTGTAATCTTGTTGCTGTTTATACTCGATTTTTCATTTTTGACAGCACGTCCGTCTATATATCTGGGTAATTCTGTTTATATCACCAATTATGAGTGATGTGAAATCGAACAAAGTACTGCCACACTGGACGATCATCGATGGAATCGATGAGATCGAGAATCGTTCAAATATTGAAAACTCGATCTTTCATATCATTACTGCCCTATTGTTTACTTCAAATAATGAGTTATCGTTGACGAGAAGTTTGTTAAGCAACGAATAATGTGATTAGTGATGAATATGAGGGGCGGAAATTACCTGTAAGCAACCATATCATATGTTTTCGTATCTCCTTCCAGAAATTCCACTTTTCTTCGTATCTTTTCTAACGTCGGTGAACCATCAGTCGGTATGCTATGCATCAGGTTAACGTATTTCGTAACGATCGAACAATTCGTTTCAGCGACTTGTTGGAGCGTTTGAATTTGTGGATAATAAAGAATTTTGCTCAAACTTGAGACCAGATAGCTCTCGTACAGACCGATAACGATGAGACCGAAAAATAGTGTCCCAAAGAGAAAAACTCTCTCGACAATGGTTTTTCCACCTCGCAGCGGCGATCCAGCGAGTATTAAGAGATCGCAAATCTGAAGTAATCCTTTAGGGAGCTCCGGTGGTTTCTTAATAATTCTCCTTCGATCGAGTCTTTCCAAAACGGTCATTTTTGAGCGTTTACTTAATCCTGACGATTCGCAAGCGTCGAAGCCCAAATACCGGAATCTCCGGGGGTCCGATTCTGACTTCATATTAGCCGACAATTCGATTATCGGTTCAACTCTGCCGAGAGACTTATTATCACGGAATAAAGCATCCAGTCGTTGAATCAGGAGCCATAAAAGAGCAATTGCAAAGTTGTAAGCTATGAGCAGAAGCCAGAGATCGGTAGTAAATGGCAAAAAGGGAAAAAAATATTTCGGCACCCGCTTCGATGAATGGGCCACCACGCACAGTTTGTCCTCCAATGTAGCTGCGGTGAACTGGTAACGGCCCTCGTAGAATTTTGTCAAGTAACTAGTAAATATGACCTCCGCTTTCGGTTTGGAATTGAAGGTTTGGATCGCCGCTTCGAACCGATCGGTTTTACTCGTAGGTAGTACGAGGATGTTGAAAACAGCGGACAAACGTTCCTCGAGAAGTTTCATAACTTTTGCATCCAGCTTTTCGTAAACTATTTTATTATTCCCAATCTTGCTAATTTTCATCATAAGCGATGGAAAAACCGTAACGTCTATCGGATAATCATTCAAATTTATAAAATCTTCGAATATGAGTCTCTCATCGGTGCCGCGTTCAGACCGATTCCAGGGACATGGGAGCTCGTCAAACGATCTTCGATCGTCGCAAATTTCTCTCTCCAAATCCAACTTTTGGACTCTTCCATATTCGTTACCCGTCTTTTCGAAAGGTAAATATCGGTAGACATAGCGAAACTTTTCTTTCAAAGATGAAACGAGGATCCTGCTGACACTTCGTTCATTCCAAACGTATCGGAACAACGAATTTTTCCAATCATCCGATCCTTCACTATCCTTCAAACAAAAAATCAGATACCGATTTTCCGATCGCCAAAAATTCTCGATCTCCTTCATCCTAGCCGTTAGAAGCTCGTGGTCGTCGATCAGAATGATCCAGGTCATGCCATCCGGTAAATCGTTCGATTCTTTCGCAAAATCCTCAACATCGTACTGGTAGAAATCGAAAAATCGTCGGTGAACATATTCCATCGCGATCTCATGATTTTTACTCTGAAAGCCGAAGCGGCCGATGGCAACTACGAGATAATCGAAATCCGTGTAACTTAACACGGAGTCTAGTACACGATAAAAATTTTCGGAACTTTCAATCGGCAATTCATCTTTGCTGGGAGATTTATTGACGATCGAAAATCTTTCCAGCACTTGCACCGATTTGTTCGAACTATTCTGACCGATGCACAATGTTGCGGTCGAGATTAATACCATCAGGAATGTTAGAATCGATGCTTCGAACGCCAACATTTTTCTTGTATTCACAATGATCGTTTATTCACCAAACTTTTTTTGGTCGTCCATAAACTTGTTGAAAATACGAAAAATGAAGAAACGGAATAATACTGTATGAGAAATTGATCAGGTGATGCGATTCGGGAGATAACGTTGTGTCCGAGTACGTGCTTTCCTCACATGTTACGATAGTGAGCTTTCCCACAGAACTTGTTATTTATCAGAACATAAATTTGCGACGAAGCGATACTTGAGGATTCGTCTGGACCGTTTATTTTGGCAGGTTCGATCTGGTTCCAAGTTTGAAGACTAATAAGGATCGTAATCACTGGGAAGCGGAGACGGGAAATAATTAATGAAACGTTCGCAAAAACTTATCAAATAAATCAATGTAAACAGTCTGAAAAATCTGCTAAGCACCTGAGACTTCGGTAACTTTTAATCACTAAATTGCGGATAAAAATATATAAGTTCGCATATCTTCTCAAACGTCTTCCCCAAGATAAGATATTTCGAGGTAGAAAAAACTCAGGTATTTCGTTTTGAGAGGGCCACGAGACGGCGACGAACTGAAACGACGAAACGACGATTGACTGAAAGGCAGGTGTTGAATTTACAGGTGGAAAAATAAAAGTGTGATGACGCAGGCTTGTTGTACCCTGTAATTTCGAGGTAATTATTGTATTTATGTACATTGAAAATTGCCTCGATTTTACGAGCTTCCTTTCGTACTTGCTATTATTTTTATCGCTACAAATAACAAACTCGTTTTTTCTTCATTATGAATCATTTACATTTAGCTACTGTACTCGTACGTGTGATCTTCATTCCCATTTGGATCGGTGCACGTCATGAAAAAGGAGTCTGATTTATTCATGAAGAACACATACGTGCATATGGGGCATTCCACACCGATTCGTCCGGGTTTTGACTCGATTTTTATGAGTTAGTACTACTTCTGAAAAGCACTCAGGATTTTTTTTTGGTTTGTTCCGGCGCAACTTCATTCGCGTATAATTTTTTGGAAAAAAAAAATTGTGAGCCCGAATTTAAAAATGTGAAAATAATCAAATAAATCTTATTTTTTATATGAAAAATTTTGAGTGTTGCACAAAAGTGGGCGCAAGTGTTCTTATGTTGGAAAAAGGCTTTTTCAAGAAACAAAATCGATAAATATAGAAAAAACTGACCTGGACTGTTGTCCAATCATTTTTCTATCGAGGAAAAGCATTCAGGAATTTTGTTAGATTTACTGGATAACAGTCCAGTCGAGTTCTTTCTATATTTTTCGATTTCTTTTTGTTAATAAAGCTTTTCTCCAACAGAATAAGGACACTTGCACAGACTTTGGTTCGACGTTCAAAATTTGTCAGAATAACAACCGCCCTCTTTATGGCTCTATTCAAAAAGAACTCTGCTCTAAAAATCTTTACTCCGAAATTCATAACATCTCTACGTCTATTCATGTATCGTCTACTCATGATCATTAATATCTCTACTCATGATGAGATACGTTTTGAAATCATCATGAGTAGAGATATTGGGGATTAAATATCACACCGGAGTAGGTACGTTAAAAGGGTGGACGTTCTCTACTCAGATCCGCAGTTGTTATCAAGAATAACTATCGATAGAGTTGTTAACTAACAGCTATATGCATCACAGCTCTACATGATAACAACTCCGCTCTTTGAGCATGTATTTAGAGAACTGTTATTGAATACATTACTGAGAGTAGAATTGTTGACTTGCTGTAACACAACTCGACTCTTACAAATCTACTCGATAACATTTCCACTCCGAAGATTTTTATTTTATGTATGAATCACATCTCTACTCTTTAATATTTTTAGGCGGATAATACAGAAGATTAATAACAAAAGAGGAGACATATTGATTTTCAAATTTGAGAGTAGAGCTGTCAGGAGCAGCATTTTTTTGCGTAGAGCTGTAAAGAGGACGGTTGTTATTCTGCCCAAAATTCTTAACATGTGAAATAAGATTTATGTGAATTTTTTCAAATTTTTAAATTTGGGCTAAACATTAAAAAAAAAAAATTATATGTAAATGCAATTAGGCCGGAAAAATCCCAAAAAAAATTCTGAGGGTTTTTCAGAAACAGTACTAACTCATAAAAAATTGCAGACAAAATCGGAGGGGTCGAGGTCAAAACTCAGTCGAATCGGCGTGAAATGCCCCATATGTTGTTCGAATAGTGATGGAGATGACCTCACCTTAAAAAGTCATAGTTTCACAGATAAAAAAGAGGTCTCTATATATCTGCGAAATAATCTCAATCCTATCAGTTGCATCTTGTTCACGAGCTTTCGCTCGATATATCACAGGTAAATAGCCCCTTGACATGAAAAAATTTTACTTCGAGCTTCCCCAGAAAAAGATGTTCGTACTTTAAATATTGAGCAGGACAAAAACCACTGTTATATTTTCGTCAAATCGTTTTTTTCTCGTTGGCTTCGAATTTCCTTTGAATCTTCTAAAAAAATACGAGTATTAGGCAAAATGGTTCATACCTGAAATTTAAAAAAATTATTGAAATTTCAGGTTTCCCTGCGTACGCGACAGTTTGCTTTGACTACGTTTCGAAATTTCAAACGCATTTTTCTTTAAACAAAAAGTTTTCATAAAATCGCATGCAGCATAATTCTATAAGTTCGAAATTTCAAACGCATTTTTCTTTAAACAAAAAGTTTTCATAAAATCGCATGCAGCATAATTCTATAAGTTTTCATTTTTCTATATAAATTTCGACGATATCCCAAAAATCATAAAACTGAACCTCTTAGTTCGAACACTCGGCAATTCTATAAAAGTGAATAATTTCAAAATTCCGACGTACTTCGTCAGCCATAAGTTACTGGAGTAGGTGTTTTTCTGGCTGCCCGACATCTCGCCCTACGACAAAATATATAATAGCTAAATGTATAAATAGCTCCGTCTATTTTTTACTTTCAGAAATCAAGAAATGAAATGAAATTGTATAATTAAAAAAAAAAAAAAAAAAAAAATTCCGGGGCAATTTCACTCAAAAATTTGTAAATTTTTTTTTTATTATAATTTTTATTCAATGCACCTTGGGTGTGTTTTTATTTTATAAACGTTTGTATTCTTCATTCACCAAATCATGGATTTAGTGTTAAAGTTGTGCCGAGTGGGCACATGATGTATGTGCAGGTGTGACCACAAATGATGGTCCACCATGTAATAGACGACCATCCCCACCTATAGTAAGGTGTGTTCGTAAGTGGGGATATTCCCTTTCCACCAATTTCGTACGCTGATCTAGACCTCGTCGCTCGATCGTACGATTGATGAAAAATGAAGGTAGAAGAATTTGAACCGTCTCACTGTTAACAGTTCGCAATCATTCGTGCTCACAGTCATAATTTCTATATACGAGTTTGCGTTATAATATATCATCGTACTCTCAACTATTGGATATATCATCTCTTTATCCGTCAGATAGTTGAGCTATATATGGATACATATATATATATATGAGTAAATCCATTGGATTTCGCCTAATTTCTCGGGAGGGATCTATCACTATCGACTACTTCCTATTTTTGCATTAACATTCTCCAAATAAAATATCGGGTCCATTCTGGTATTGTATCATATATATATATTGAAATAACTTTTTTAATTCTCAACCAATTTAGACCAAATTTGGTACACAACCGTAAAATCTCCGGAAACAAAAATTCATGTAATTCCATAACTTATTAGCTCGTACGAATTTTGGTAAGAAAACTCAAAAAAGTTTATCACTCAGCCGATTAACTAATAAAGTCGAAAAAATTAAATGACTAATCTGTATATTATTAAAAGATACACGGCCCGTCTCGACTCTTTTTGCCTACACTTTACTTTAATACTTGGCGTTAAGACGCTGCCGCGTCTCTAGGTTATTATTATTATTATTATTGGTATTATTGTTGTTGTTGTTGTTATTATTATACAAGAAATCTTAATTAGTTTGCTGTTGTTCATTCAATTACAATTTTGAATGAACAACTCTGACATTAATTTAGAGTGACGATATCTTTAATTAGGAAGTAAAAACGACCCAATTTAGACACCCATAAAATACGATGCTACGGGCATGCTTTACCTTAATAATTTGGGTGGGGTTCGAAATTTCGAATAACCGAATTGTAGAATGGTCGATATTTCGAAATTAATAAATTTGTCATGTAAGATTGGAGAAAAATAAGTAACTCGAAATTCTTATTCCCGATCGACTATATCGTCTTTAATCGAATATTTTTTCTTTGAATTCGCATTTATTCGAAAATATATATTTCGATAGTTTGCATTTCGAATGCAATTTTTATAGACCGTACGAATGTCAAAAGTTCATATTTTCGAATTCAAAATGGAGAGTAATTGTTTTACAGACAGACCAGAATATAGAGTAGCAAAAAATCGAAAGTGAATTTTTCGAGCCTATAAAACTTGGATATGCGGAATAGCGATAGCTCGAAAAGGCGAAAGTCAAAATGGCGATGTTTAAAATTGGAGATCACCGGTCTGAGTAAGTGAGTGAGTGAGACGCGTGTATTTGGAGCTCCGCTGCATTTCTTTATTTTGATCAATCGACTTTCTAACGTTTCGCTATTTTGACCATTCGACTTTTTGGTGTTTCAGTATTTCAACCTCAGTAATATTTGGTCTTTCGTTATTATATTTTCAAAATTGTGAATTTTCACAGTATCGCTGACTATAGTAATTTATGAATCGAAAGAGTGATAGTCGAATTTTCGAAAAATCGATATTTTAGTCATCGTTCTATGGGCGATTGTTACATTCTATTTTCGATGTAAAGGTGCTTTGAACCTTGCAGTTTCTGCTTTATTTATTTTCGGCATTCAAAGCTCTAGTCGAATCTATCCGTCTCCATATTATCATTCGAAGTTTATAAATTCGAGATTTTAGCTGTTCGAAATTTTAGTCATTCCAACATTTGATCCCCACCCAATAATTTTACTCTCTTTTCGTGACGGAATTGATTTCATTGACGCGAATATACACTTTAAACTGTACGACTATACATACATAACAGATTGGAAAACATTGACTCTCTCATGAAGCAAGTTATAACTTCCTCGAATATTATTAATTAATCCATTGCCTTGCCTTCTATTCAATAAAAAAAAACGGTGAAAAAAGGTATTTTTGCGGCCGTTGCCGTGGTTTTACCACTTAATAACGAATAGTTATTGAACAATAGTTTGTACTTGCCTTTATTTTTAAGTACAATAGAAGCCGCGCAATGGAGTGTAAACGATCTTGATGACTAATTTGCTTCGGATTCACTTTCGATTCACTGTTTTCCCGTATCAATAAAAAAAAAAAACGCTTGCACAAGAATTTTAGAGTTGCGAGTATTCGAAAGTTGAAAGATCGAATTCCTTCCGATCCCCACATGGTCAAAAAACTCAAAAGTTTGCTCACAAGCTTGGATGAAGAACGAAATAAAGAAATTTTTTTGAAGGTTGGGAGAATAAAGCGCAATGGCTTGTGTCAAAACCATCAGATCGACGATCGAATCAATTTGACCCTCTATTTTTCGAGCCAGAGAGATAAGAGGGATTCGCCATAAGGTGTCTTCCCACAATTGAATCTCTCTTTTCCCCGCATTTGTCGCCGCTCCTTCACCGCGGTCACAAGATCCGAGGGTATGTGTCATTAGGAGGAAATTTTTACGATCCAATAATCCAGACAAAAGTCTAACACCCGAAGAACGGGGTCAATCAAGGTCAATAGTATATTACGACCCTAGACCCGAAAGTTGGACATGAAGGCCTCGGCTTCGCCTCGGCCTTCATATAGCACTTGCCAGGAAATCCAACTTTCGGGCCTAGGGTCGTAATATACTATATCGTTCTCCGAATGGCTGAGGTGAGCTACCCGTGACAGCGGTAATTTTTGTTTAAGGGCGATTACTGTTTTGACGTCCCTGCCATACGAGCAAACGTTTACCTAGCTAGGGTAATGGTATTTAAGAGTTTACACATCGTACAATGACATAATAAGGCGAGAATACAAGGTGTGCCGTACAAATTGAAAAAGGAAGAACGTCTCGTTGGTATATGACCGAATTATTTCTAAGTATATGTTGCCGGAAGAGTCAGAAAGGACCAATTGGAAAAAAATTTAATGATGCCTCTTTTATTTTGTTCCTTTCTTTGGAAACCAAGAAATGCCGGATCACGCTTTTATCCGTGCTGGTGTCTTCAATGTCCGCAAATTTATGTTGGTACACACTATATCCAACTTACCGATAAGTATTTTTTTCTATCTTTTGTAACAAATTTGCATCGACGTCAACTCAATCTTTCAGAGGTTATATAAATTTCTAGTTCCTCGATCAATATGTCTAGGACACCCGATGTGATTCACACAGAAGTTAATGTCGTGAGAATAAAATTGTGGGAAAAAGACTCAGGTACGACGACATTCGGTTAAATATGTAAGATAGTAAACTGGCACAAGTACCAAAGGTTCAAACAGAGACTACGAGTGGTCTCACTTGAGCAAAATCAATCTGACGAGAGCTCGTTTGGTTCACCTGAAAATCGGAATGGTCTCAGTGATTTCGGCCAGTCAGACTCGACAGCTCATTTGGGACAGAGTGAGGTTGAACCTGAAGTGAAAATTCTCGAAAATGAAATACTTTGGGAGTCGCCGTGTCGTAAGTTCTTTTATTTTCCGCGTCACCTACTGGAGTTATTGTAAATTTTCATTCGTCATTTTTTTTTCCACGAACCGAAGAATAAAAAATTTGAATTAGTCACGTTTTTGTCCCAATTAATCGCGAACTTGAATAGATATTAACGCAGCATGGGGCATCCTCATTAATCGCGACCGAACACGAACATTTTTCATTTCCCGCTGCTGCGCCCTCTTTGTGGCTGCGGAAAAATTGAAATAGCGACAGTAGAAAGAAAAAACCAGCCACCATTAAGCGGGTAGCGATCTTGGTATAAATCTCCGTTGATTTTTTTATCACATTTCGGTTTTATGGACTCGGCATCAGGCACCTGTGAAATAACGTTCTATCGGGTTTCTCATTAATAAATTGAATTTACGAGTGATGACTATAATTACTACTATTTCTTCGGTCCCGGGCGGGTTACAGTATAAATTTATCAGACACTAGGTTATTAGCAAGCTGCCACAAATTACCTTTTATGAATACACAATGTTATTCTGGAGCGCGCCACGAATAAAGATGAAACGGAAGTTGCAAGGATTAAATATTCGATAAGAAATAGTACATAATCGTGGTTCAATGTTGAGAAATAATGGACGAGTGTTTGCTGGAGTCTGAAGCCTGATAAGCATAGGGATCTTTGTCGATGTAGTGGTGAAATTGCTGAGATACAAGCAACGACATCAAGAGACTCTTCGATCGTTGTCCACGGCGAAAATACGAAATCCCTGATAATAATCTTTTGCGCTCTTCGTCGAGGTGAAAAATAAGCTGCGAAAGCTCGCGATCAGGGCTTGATTTCCCGTGCTTACCTCGTATGGGAATCAATCCCACATTATTTCGACGCAATTCTGTCGACAGATGCTAATGGCGGTGCTATCTCTGATGCTGGTGAATATCGGGATCGCAGATCGTGATGAAATATTGATAAACGTCCGCGAGGAGGAGGAGGGATGGAACGAAGAGGTGATATTTTGGGGCAACGTGACCTGTCGTGCCGGACGAAGAAGAGTTTTTAGCGTGCATGAGATCCCAGAAAACGATCCGTCCAGGCGTTTACACGATTTTTTCGGCGAGTTGATCACAAATGTTCAGGCGAAATGCGGTGCAACGACGCGAACAAAATCTTACGGAAGTTTCGAGTACAATTATGATCAGAGTTATTTGAGTTTATTCGGAGACGGGGATAACGAAGAATTACTGATACGAGGAACAGTCACCATCGAGGAACCGGATAACGCGAGTTTCATGGCTACCGAAACGTATCTTTTTCCCCAACGGGACGTAGAGATACTTATGGTGTTGATGGAAGATTCAATTCGTGTCCTCATGCATGGTAATGTTTTCAAAAAGTGGGACAATCAGCGCCACGTTATTGTACTAATGTTTACTAAGAAAAAAATGACCCCGCAAATATCTAAATTGCTGGCAGATACTTTCATAATCCTGTTGCAAAGATTGTGGAACGAGCACCGTGTCCTCAATATTTTTTTCACTGCGCCATTTTCGACAATGGGGCATTTAGTCTGGTTCTACGATCCCTACGTCAAGAACGTAACTACTGGTGTACGAGGCCAGATTTTTACTCGCAAAGTCTCAAGCATGCCAAGCGTCAATCGCTTTTATAATCTCCACGGTTACCAACTGAACGTTGGTATGTTCGAAGCCTCCCCAGCTGCCATTAAATACGATCCTATCGAATCTTATGCGCTTCCATTCACTCAAAAGTCACAAGGCTACGTGGGAATGGATGGCCTGACGTTGGAAGCGGTTGCTAAGCACATGAATTTCACCTTCAAGATCATCCCACCAACGGACGGAATTGAGTTCGGTTGGGTTCATCCAAACGGGACATTTGTGGGGACGATCGGTAAGATATTTTATAAAATAAAGCTCGAAAAAAACATATGATTCATCTATTCATGTCTGTTGATACGAATTTTTATAAATCGATTCATTTTCAAATGCTGGTTGTGCAGCGTTTTTGCGAAGACGACTTCCTTTTTTTGGATCCGTGGCCGGACTAACAACTCCTGCAAATTTGGAAACACATAAAATTAATGGATTTCTTATATCGCAACTGCTTTAGAATTACGTAGGATTTTTCCGGTATATTGATTTTTGTCAAAATGGCGCACTTCTAAAGTGAAACATATGAAAGGGTCTAGCCGGGTTTGTATCAGAAATCTGCCCGTGCGCTATTTTCGACTCGCATTTGGGGGATCGTTTTGGTATCAAACAAAGATAATTCAGCCAAATTTTCAGCTGTTTCTCTCAAATGGTTTTCGAGATTTTCAAGAAACCCTCATTTCTTAATTTTATTATTTTTTTATGGTAAAAATGAAAACTAATGGGTGGGGATTTTTTCCCCAATTCTTAGGAATAAAAGACGTAAAAAAACACTTTTGTAAGGACTCCCAAACCAAAAGCCAATTTTTGGCGGACGAAATAAAATTTAAATCTGTTTTTAATGCTTTTTTCAAAAGTGTCACTCACCAAATTTTGTCAAAAAATGTTTCTTATACTCCTCTATACTCAAGAATTTTTGCGATTTATTCGGGGTGGTGGAACAATATGAAAAAAAAATTAAAAGTAATTTTTTTCTGTAATCTTGCGTTTAAACAATCTTATATTTTTTTTGATGGTAAAGAAATGTATAAACAATTATTTTTTTACCGAAAAATTAATACATTACTTAAATAAAATTTTTATCATTTTACTGCAAATTTATACCATACAAACCATTAGAGATTATATAATTTTAAAATCGTTTGAACATTTTTTTAACGATCTAGATAACTCACTTTAATTTATTATGTGGTTGCATTAATTCCCGCTGTTCACATATAGATGTGGCTAGCAATTTTTACACTGAACTATAAGTACTGTGACAAGTAAATTTTTACAACTTGAAAGTGTATTAATGAAATCCAATCAACAATCGGCATTTTTATATTCTTTACGTGATATTTGATATACAGTAAAAAATGGATCGCGATAAGTTGTTCTTTCGATGTGCCCTTCTGCATTATTTTGATTTGAAAAAAAGTAAGGCTGAAGCTCACCGATTACTCGTGGAAACTTATGGGGAATCTGCTCCATCCGAAACAGTATGCAGAGATTGGTTTAGAAGGTTTAAAAGTGATGATTGTGATGTTTATAACAAAGAACGGCCAGGCCAACCGAAAAAATTTGAAGATAAGAAATTAAAAGCGTTATTGAACGATAATCTCGCCCAATCTCTTAGAGAATTTGATCAACAACTTGGAGTCGATAAATCAACTGTATCACGACGTTTGCATGCCATGGGGAAAATACAAAAAGAAGGAAAATGGCTGCCACATCGATTGACCGACAGTGCTATTCCGAATCGGCTAAACATCTGCATTTCATTACTTGCAAAGCAAAGCAAGAAGAGTTTCTTGTGTCTTTTTGTGACCGGAGGTGAAAAATGGATTTATTTTCAGAATTCAAAACGAAAAAAATCATGGGTTGATCCTGGCCAACTGACAACATCGACTCCAAAGCGGGACATCTGCGCTATAGTAAGATAATGCTCTGTATTTGGTGGGATATGGAAGGAGTAGTCGATTACGAATTGTTGAAGCCGAATGAAACAATCGCCGCTGAGCGTTATAAATAGCTGTTGGAGAATTTGTACAAAAATTTGATGAAAAACATACTATCAATTGGATCGAACTGACGAAAAGTGATTCTTCTTTATGATAACGCTCGGCTTCATGTTAATTTGAAGGTCAAACAAAAAGTCATGAAGTTTGAATGGATAACCCTCCCTCACCCAGCGTATTCTCTGGACCTGGCTCCATCGGACTACCATCTGTTTCGATCGATGTAGCATGATTTAGAAGACAAGCATTTAAAACATTATGAAGGAGTCCAAAAATGGATTGCTGATTGCATAGCTGATTGTGTGGACTTATTTTTGGCGAAGAAACAATCTTTTATACATTTCTTTATTATTAAAAAAATATAAAATTGTTTGAACGCAAGATTACAGAAAAAAATTACTTTTAATTTTTTTTCATATTGTTCCACCACTCCAAATAAATCGCAAAAATTCGTGAGTATAGAGGAGTATAAAACACATTTTTTGACAAAATTTTTTGTCAAAATTTTTGCTTTTGAAAAAAGCATTAAAAACAGGTTTAAATTTTATTTCGTCCGCCAAAAATTGGCTTTTGGTTTGGGAGTCCTTACAAAAGTGTTTTTTTTACGTCTTTTATTCCTAAGAATTGGGAAAAAAATCCCCACCCATTAGTTTTCATTTTTACCATAAAAAAATAATAAAATCAAGAAATGAGGGTTTCTTGAAAATCTCGAAAACCATTTGAGATAAACAGCTGAAAATTTGGCTGAATTATCTTTGTTTGATACTAAAACGATCCCCCAAATGCGAGTCGAAAATAGCGCAAGGGCAGATTTCTGATACAAACCCGGCTAGACCCTTTTCCTAAAAAATTGTCACATCATTTTTCATAAAAACTGAACCATGCAATGTAGAAAAAAAATCTCACGGCTTCCACAGATAATGTATTTTTCGAAATACATGCCAACTTTCAATTGCTTGAAAATTGTCCGAGTTATCTTTGACCAACTCAAAAAATGCAGTTTCAAGATAAACGCGTTTAAAGTTTTGAGAATAGAATTTTGCAATACCTTTAATCTGCGATGCCTGCACCATACAAATGGCCTTCCGGATTATTGTTCTGCTCTTCCACTTCTTTTCTTCTCGATCTAGCAACGATTCTTACATCTTTTACCCGGTCCGATATAGCGATCTTTTTACCAGCTTTATGTGCTATTTATCGATCTCAGACACATTTCGTAGCTGCATTGCTTCCATTATGCATGGAATTGAAAAAAAATCTCTATTAAACGTACAAACTGCAATATCTGTTGCTATATCCAACACACGCACATTCACGCGCACACACGCACACTGTATGCGAGTGTTCGGAGATTTCTCCCGGCCATAATCTTTTGAGACATCGCATTTTTGAGGTTCTACGGAACCATTTTTAAGATAGTTCTATACTTTTGTTGAAATCGTAAAGAACCGCCTGAAATTTAAATATGATATAATAATAGTCTTCATAGACAGACTGTTAAAATTTTTAATCAATTCATTTAGTACTATTGTGGTATTAATATTTGAAAAAAATGCTTCAAATTAAAATTTGCAAATTGCTTTCTCAAGATGGTTAAGATGCACGATACTCAAAGCTTACTCTATGAGGTGCTATATTTTTCATTTTGGCTTCTTCATAGAGGAAGCTTTGAGCACTATGCATCTTGACCATCTTGAGGAAGCAATTTGCAAATTTTAATTTGCACCATTTTTTTTGTATATAAGGAAATAATGTATTTTCTCTACCTTTCTTTTACGAACTTCAATTTATCTCTTTGTTTAAATTCATAAAAACAACTGAATGACGAGCTATCTGAAAAAAAAAACAGTTTGCAACTTTCAATTTTCATCGTTTTTCTATTTTTACATTGAAATTAAATAATTCCGACAACTTTGCTGGGAAATATAGAGGAAGTACAGACTTATACACAATATCTTACAAAATTTCCAAAAATTGAAGCGGTTAGACGATTTTTTGAAAAACTCATATGTTCATAAAATTCAAAATGTCATAAAATTTAAACCGCTCAACCGATATTCCCCAAATTCAATACCAACCTTCCTATTATGATAGTCTATTTATAAAAAAAAAAAAAAAATTATTAATAAATCTTAAAATTTTCGAAAATTAGAGCGTCGACACCCTTTTTATGAAAATTTTAAAACGACGTAGGATTCGTAATTGTTTTACAAATTTTGACAAAATTATCAGAGAATGAAGAGCTTGTATAGATGAACATCTATGCAAAACGGTAGCCTTGTATCTCAAACTGTTTCCGAGTTATAAGCGTTTGAATTTTGCAGTGCCATAACGCACACACACACACACACACACACACACACACGCGCGCGCGCGCGCGCGTATCCGGACATTTTTTCTAGATATGATTTTTCGATGTTTTGGAACATTTTGAGCACATTAACATTGAAAACTGGAAAAAAAAAATTTCATCGTCACAAAGCTTCCTCGATGAGGAAGCAAAAATGGAAATTTTTGTCCATCTAGTTTCGGAGATATCGACTGATGAACCGTGTTAAGGTATTCCTTTCGTATGACCATATTTTTTTGGTGGTGCAAATTGGGGCACTCGAAATTTGCACCGATTCCTAATCTCTGAGAAGTCGCGGTAATATTCGCTCCGAGCGCGTGGGCGGAGCAAAAAATCTAATACTACTGCACTAATAGTATTAGTGTATTCATGCATACTGCCAGCGCCACCATAAAGGGGACTCCGGCGTTTTTGGAGTCATACAGAACTATACGTATACACGACACACGCTCACTTTCAAAGTTAGTATGTGTACGCGTACAGAGCGAGTAGGAAAAGTTTCTGCCTCTCTATCGTTAATATCTTTTTTAATCATTCGATAACCCTTTATTTTTATCGTCGCTGTGGATAACTTACATTTTTTTCTAACCTCGATACAATTTGTATTAGGAATTAAAAATTATTTAGTATTAAATTATTGAATAGAAATGTGTTGATGGTGGAATTCCCATAAGCTCCCGTATAAATTTTAAAATTTTTGAAATTTTAATTCTTTATAAAATGTTCAATAACCTGACCTGAAATTTCGCCAATCTATTCTCGCATGCACTTTTATTTAACTGTAATTTAAAATCAGTTATTTATAGAATATTCGGGTTCGTGAAAGGAATACCTTAATTTTACGTGACGCGGAACGGGCGCACGACCAGCTGTAACGAAGTGGCAACAGTGTATAGTTCGGCGAACTAATGAGCACAATACAAAATAATATGCAAACTTTTTTCTCAAATGCTCGACTACCTTTCTCGATTCAATTGCCATTTGAATACTTTTTAACTTCTTTCGTGACGAATAAATAAAATTTCGGGAAAAATGAACAACATTTTGATGCTCGACCCTATAGCAATGTGTAGGACAGCCAGAGTGTACAAGCTTTTATAAAACCGTGTAGCCGGCAGCACCGTATAAGCATTGGATTTTATTGTACGCCGCCGCCCAAACTTTTAACTCGTATGTGTACACGAAGAACTACCTTAAAACAAAAATAAATAAATCGACTTTTAAAATTTCTCAGGTGGCCTAAGGCCTTAAAAGATTATAACAAAAGTCAAGGCCATCAAGGCTCAACCAGTAGCGCAGAGCAGCACCTAAATTTTCAAATCACAAATCCTCGCCCCCTCACAAATTATTTAAGAGGATGGATCAGTTGGTATATTGCAACCGTGAGTGCGAGAGAGATAGCTGCAAATTTCGAAATCGAAATTCTTTGACACAGTTTAAAAAAGCTCTGTCAGTCGATTTTTGCCATCATTCCGCGTAGACTGACAAAGCATTTTTTTAATCGGTCAAGCTGTGTCAAAGAATTTCGATTTCGAAAACTTCAAGTGTGGTTAGTCGATTGATTCATACTCTTAATTTTCGTATTCAATTTGGCTACTACTACATGAGGCGCATGGCCGTAAACGTGTTTGCGTTTACATGAGGCAGTTGAATAAAATTATTATAAATAACATTGGTATTTTTTCATAGGAGATGCGGCCTACCACAGAATCGACATCGGTTTCAACTCGATGTACTTGAAAATCTACTCACAGGATAACGATTATGTAAAAGCGATTGAATTCTCGACCCCGATTGATTCCGATCGCTTGTGCGTCGTGGTTCCCCGAGCTGGTAAGGTTCCACGTTGGCTACGCACTTTTTATTACTTCCACCCCGCGATATGGGTGTGTCTCGTGATCACTCATTTAATCGTCGCCCTCGTGTGCTATTTCATTCGTAATTATCGGAGCATTCCCAGCAAAAGAAAGAGTCAGACTCCGGGATATATGACTCTGCTTTGTACAACATTTTTCCTCTTCATCGGTGCACCGGTCAACATAAAACCTAGTCAAATCGAGAAAATAATTCTCGCTGCATTTTTAATCCTCGGTGTTACCGTCATGGGGACTTTTACCGGGACGCTCTACCACAGTTTCACCACCGAAATGTACTACGACGAAATCGCAACCCTCAAGGAACTCGACGCGCTGGGCATTCCCATACAAACCGCCTCACCAAATCTCAAGGACGTATTCGGTCTGAACGAATCTGCCGAAGATCCGCCCGAAATAAAAAGCTTGCGGAAAAAGATCAAGGTCACGATGGCTGAAGGGACTCCGACCATTGAGAAAACCGCCTACCAACGAAACGTCGCCTCGTTGACCCGAGGTCACTCGTTCGCTGTCACCAAGTATCGCTACGTCGACGAAACTGGCGCTAGTCTCATTCATCTCGTACCGGAGTGCCCCCGTGGTTATTATTTGTCGTACGTCATGCCCCGTAAATCCGTTTATACCAAACGACTCAATTGCATTCTCAGTCGTTTGCATCAAGCAGGATTTCCAAAACTGTGGAATTCGGTGACCATCGCTCGACTTATCAACATCGCTTCGGCCACTGCTAATACGACCGCCACAAACGGTCGACGAGGCCCGTTCAATTTGAAGGATTTACAGACGGCTTTCGCCCTTTTGTACATCGGACACGCGATCGCCGTTGCCATCTTCATAGGCGAAATTACTTACGCAAAAAAAATAAGAGCGCGCCAAAACAGGACAAGGACAAAAATCAACGCTCGATTGAGGACCGTTGATCACTCGCTCCGCACCCTTCGTATTTTACAAAACGAACACTATCGCTAATTTTTTGTTTTATTGATTAAACATTCTCGGACCCCATGAAAAACGGGTAGGGATAAAACGTTAGAATAACTAAAATTTTGAACAGATAAAATCTCGAGTTTATAAACTTCGAATGATAATATGGAGACAAATCAATTCGACTAGGGCTTTGAATGCGTCGATAATAAATAAAGTTGAAACTTCAAGGTTCGAAGCACATTTACATTGAAAATAGAATGTAACAATCGCCCATAAAACTACGACTAAAATATCGATTGACCGAAAATTAGAGTTCATTCTTTCGATTCATAAACTACTACAGTCAGCAATACTGTGAATATTCACAATTTCGAAAATATAATAATGAAAGATTGAATATTACTAAAATTGAAATAATGAAACACCAAAAATTCGAACAGTCAAAATAGCGAAAGGTTAGAAAGTCGACTGATCAAAATAAAGACATGCAGCGGAGCTCAAAATTCCCGCATCTCACTCACTCACTTACTCAGACTGGTGATCTCTAATTTCAAATATCGCCATTTTGACTTTCGCCTTTTCAAACCATCGCTATTCTGCATATCCAAGTTTTACAGGCTCGAAAAATTCACTTTCAATTTTTTGCTATTTTATATTCTGGTTTGTCTATAAAACAACTAGTCTCCATTTTGAATTCGAAAAAACAAACTTTTGACATTCGTATGGTCTGTTAAAACTGTACTCGAAATGAAAACTATCCAAATATATATTTTTGAGTAAATACGAATTCAAAGAAGGAATATTCGATTGTACGCGTAATCTGCCAAATAGTCGATCAGGAATAAGAATTTCGAATTACTTTTTTTTCTCCAATCTGATATAACAATTTTTAAAATTTCGAAATATCGACCGTTCTAAAATTTTTTTATTCAACATATTGAACCCTACCCGCGGTCACATTTTTCTCTCAATGCTTGCGGTCTTCTCTTGGTAACTGTAATTCGTTTTGTTTACTTTTTATTTATTTTTTTTCAAACTCTCGAACGATTACAAGCTTCGAACGTGCTTTTGTTAAGTCACCGCATTTCCGAATTTTTAAGGGATTCGACCAATATTCGTTACATAATTTGAAGGAAAAATTTAGCAAAGGAAAGCGATAACGAATTTGATACGCTAAAGCAAATCTTTCCTGTATCACCGAGGAGCTTGATGAAACGAATAACCAATGAAAAGCGTTCAATTAAAAAAGAAGTTGCAATCCTAATTAACGATTTTTCTTCATAGTCGGTCGAAAATACGTACTTTCGACACCGATTTCAGTGTCGAAAGTATAACATTTCTGCGCTGTCAAAACTGCACGCGCTTCATTTGTCTCAGCGGAAGCAAAGACTTTTTTCTGCATTCCGAAAGGGTTGACGTCATTATTTTTTTGACTTTTGAGGTTTGACGTTGACGTTTGAATCGATATTGCCTACGTATTTTTTGAAAGGTTGTGCCTAGTCATCCGCAAACCGTACGAATAAGGTTATGTTATTCATTAGGAAGTATGTTATGGAAATGTCATATTATTTCCAAGCACTATTATCAAAACAGCACTATACTGCTACAAATCCGAACGAATAACATACATTTATCCTTCCAGATAAAATCAATGCGAAGGCCAAAAATAAAGTGACCAGACTGATAAAATGAATATAGTCGTTCAGAATCCCTTTTCATAAAGTAAGGTTGTGACGCGTGAATTAGCTGTTCATTATCCTCGCTTTTCCGCGATTCCGATGAGTTCTCGTAAAGATCTATTTTCAGGTTCATAAGAATGTAAATATTCATATAAATTATCTTTGCTAATCTTGTTCTTTTGATGCCTGCCCCCCCCCCCCCCCCCCCCCCCCGACCAGCAGCACTTGCTTCGCTCGTGCAGCAAATGTCGGGGCAGGCATCAAAACATCTTCTATCGATAGATGCATATTTCGGAAGAAACGTACTTTCGACCGGCTGTGAAGAAAAATAGTATACACCACACGCGCAGTCCAGGAATATCAAACTTTCTGCCCTTGTAGTGTAATATACTATTTTACAATATCGGAGGTCCAAAAGGTACGATCGAGTTGAGTCACATAAAACACACAAAAATTAACATTTATATTGTCTAATTACGTTTTTTTTTATTGCCATTCACCCTCCTCGTTTCCCTCTCGGTCTATTTGTCAATCAACAAACTTAACTTTTCCATATTGAAAAGTTGATGAATACGAAGAACCTCGATTCATACTTTTCGTGATTTGTTGTTTACGCGTAGGTACATTTATTTATAGTGTATATTTCGTTGAGTTTTACTTTAAGGAGAGATTTTACTTGACAATTATAGTTGATTTATTATTTTCATGATGGTGCCATAACAGTAAAACTAAAATAACGAACTGCGTTCTTAACTCAGTCGAACGATCTCACTTTCGTGGTAGCATTTTTACTTTTCGCTGCTACCATTTCGCGTCAGCACCTGCGCCCATAGAATATTCATCGATCATCAATAATATATCATTTATATAACTTGAAACAATCCTGAATATATACATATATCTATATATATTTAAAATTGTCATTATCTCGTATGCATGTCCACCTGGCAAATGTACAATCTTTGTAATAAACGTGGAGGGCGCCAATTGAAGACAATTCCACATTCGGCATTTCAGTGTTCGTTTGTTCGTTTCATTTTCGAACAATAAAGGAAGGGAACGAACGAAAAAATATAACCATTTACGTTTCGTTTCGACGTTTCATTCAACTTTTTCTTCTCTTTAGCGAATCGAAAATAGAATAGAATAAAGGAAGTACAGTAACAGTTTGAAAATTTGAAATTTCTCAGTGGTCGTTCTGCTCTCTTATCTCGAAAAATCCGCCATTACTATCATTTCCACGTTCACTATGAATCACGAAAAAAAGCGTTCCGTTCAAAACACAACAAACCCTTGATCGAATAATATTTCTACTGTACAATCACTCCTACAATTAAATAATGCGATAAACTAGAATATTCGTCATGAAATATTTTTTTCGCAAATATTATCATTAATGACTTTGTGTTTGAAACTTTTGGCAAAAACGTATTTCTAATCGAACAATAGATCAAGGACGAAATAAATTCTTCCACGAGCATCACGTCTCTTAATATATTTTTTGGGATCTTCGAACTCTAAAGTTTTATCATCGCAAGCTTCGTGAACTCTGAGTAAAGAGTACAAATGAAATAAAAATCAACTCATTCGGTGGGCTTCGCTTTCGTGTTCCTTTCAAATCGTCAACGACCACTGAAGGCGAGAGAGGAACATGAAAAGTGCATATCTGTGTGCTAAATATGTATAATGACCCTGTAATGATTTGGAAAGGAGAAAATTTCAGTAAAATGAATACTTTGCTAATATTGAAAAATAAATGAATTCGATTACGTGAGCGTCCACCCGTAAAGGCACGTCTGGCATAACGCGAAGAAAAAAGAAAATAAATAATCGAAAAAACAATAAGTTTTGAAAGAAGAAAATGTTTCGCCTATAGCTAATTATCGTGTATAGTGCTGATCAGCGTTGTTGTTGTTGTTGTTATTATTTTATCTTCGTTATCCGTTAACTTCTCGGAGTGAAAGAATAAAGAAAAATAGTTTGAATAGTAGAAAAACTAACGTTCTTGTGAAAAAAAAAATTGATGCTACAATTGAAAAATTTCGTCTTGTTGTTGCTGCAGTTTCTGCAGAGACGTTTTGACTCGTCGACCTTGAGTCATCACGACCGCCGATGGTAAGCTGTGCACGTCGTTGCTCGACAGGGGCCTCAACTGTTCTGTATTTTCTGACATCGTGCTCGAGGTTACCGGATGGGAATTTCGCAAACGCGCGGTTGCTTTGCGACGTTGTACATGCGTCGTTTCTCCGTCATAGCAAAATCTATAGCAATTCATGAAAACTTTTTTTTTCATCGATTTTTGGTCCATGCTGTTCTGAGATATTTTCATTTTTTCAATACCAATGAGAATGGTTGAAAAAAAAACTAAAAACGAATTTTAAGCAAAATTTTATCAAATTGCTATTCATCAAATCGATCTTGGTTGTAAGATTGTTAAAAAAACGTGGGTCATGAGTTCGAAAATGCAAATTTTCCGAAATTCAACATGTGTTGGAAAAATTAGTTCTCTAATGAATAAAATTGGTATGCTAGAATCAATTGTGTTCTTTTCGGTAATTGAGTAATTAATCAAATGAATTCATAGCTATAGAATATACTCACTCGCTACTGCCTTGTACTCGCCGCACTTCATTCTTAACTGAAGCAATAGAACAATCCATTTTTGCTAAAAAATCTGTAATGGATGCGCCGTCCTCATTGGGCGATGTTACTGGTGTCGAATTAAAGCTCTGAAAGAATACGGTTGATATTTAAATAGAGTTGAATTGAAAATTTGTATGAATTCCAGTACTGAGAAAAGAATTCATCGAGTTTTGCACGCACATTTGACAGAGCAGCATTTGTATCTGTACTTGAAGCTGGAGACTCCGCTCCGCTCATAGGTGAAACACAGTCCGCAGGAACGGGAACCAATAAATATTCCCGCAGGAACAAACTGTCTGATGCCCATAATCGATTTATTCTTCTAATTTGTTCAGTCTATGATAGATAAATATAAAATATTACTTTTTATTAATATTTTTACTGTTCTCAAAATATTCTTATGTGCAAAGAATGGAAAGATTAAAATTTTTTTTTAAACAGTTTGTGTGAAACTAATTGCTCAATGTTTCATAGTTTGCTGTTAATGACTTGGAATCCTATAACAAAAACATTTACAAGATGTTTGCGTGATAAACTTGACAACAAATGAGCCATATAGAAAAAAATTATCAAACTTATTTTTTGTAACACAATAAGACAAAATTTTTGGGAGAAAAACATGTAAGAAATTCATCTTCAAATGATATTCCTCAATAACTTTATCATTTATCATTCAATATTCCTCGATTTTCGAAACAATTACATAAGGATCGATAAAAAATGAAATATTATTATCAGTATCACGACCATAATAAAACGTCCTCTGTTCAAACTGATAAACGGGTTTCGTATTCAATTAAAAAAATCTAACCTCGAAAAACAAATATCCGGTAAACATATAGCCCAAATAAGTTTTCGGTTGAACGATCTGTCGTCACTTTTTAAATAAATCTCTAACAAGTCCTCAAAATTGATTGTTTCGACTCACATGAGCAATTATTGTATTATTTGAGAATGAGATCAATTCAACGATTTTTCTTTATGTGCCTTTGATATTTGATAATTTTTTGTTCCCAAGCCATTTTTTCATCTTTCAATATTCTAAACGCGCTAAAATAATGAGCGGGCGATTGGTTCAATAGAAATGATTAGCCAAAAGTTGACAATGGTCAAAGCAGTTGTCATTGTTGACAGTGTATGATGAAAAAAAAAATATAATCACAAAGTCACGAGTTCGAGAGGAAAAAATAATGATAACCACGATGTAATACGCACCGTAACTCCGTATTTGAGGGCTATACCTTGGAGGGTATCGCACTTTGAGACAATGTGTTTAACCAAATTTTCATTTCGTGTCATGTGTTTGGAGGTGCTCCCGTATTTTTTAGGTTTTCTACTTGGATCGCGAATGGACCTACGTTCTTCCATCTCGCCATCGTCATTGTGATCCATATTAAAGTCAAAATTGTTTGGAGAACATTATTGAGAGCCTCGAGTCTTGTATTTTAGGATACACACGAAACTGGCTATGGAACAGTGGTTCTCTCGGGTTGAGATATCGAATGGCGATTAATCGATGAATTATATATACATATATACAATTGACTTTGTGCCGCGGAAGCGAACGGCGGTGGGGGAGGGGGGCGGTCTTCCGAAAAAGGACATATTGTATGCTGAATTTTTGAGATATTTTATTAAAGAAACAATTATTCTTATTGAGGAATGAAAAAATTGCAAATATTTGTAGTAGTAAATTGACAAAAACTGAGGAATTTAATTACTGCGAGGGGCGTGGCTCCAACCGATAAACGTAAATATAATAAGCTTATATCTGCTTATATCTATTAGAATCAGTGGTTCTTATTATTCGAGAAATAGTAAATCGAATAATCGATGTGAAAAATGGGGATTTTGACTATATAAATATATATTCTTTTTTGTCAAGATCCAATAGAAATTGACTCCCAAGCACACTCCCAAGGATCCCAAGAAGGGTGGGGATTCTTTACCAATAGGAATGGCTAGAATTGGAATCACATATGGCTATATTCGCGTTGAACAGGAGGAAAAAAAATCGTGAAAAAAAAAATTTTGCAGTACAAACTTCAACCTGGAATTCTAGTGACTGGATGTGTGTTACGCTATTACAGTAAGTCTTGAGTCTTTGTTCTTTCAATGAGTCCAAAAATCCGTAATTACTAGTTGAAAAGAAAATGATGAGCTCAGCGAGTGTTGTACAATTGAAATCTTCGTCAATTCGAAGTCATTTTTGTTTTCTGCCCTCGTTATAAATCTACTGGCGCACGAAAACTCGAGTTTGCTATTTTCGCTGTCAGTGGTGTCTACGGCGAAAGTTAAAAAAAATGTGATGAATGAGTATACTTTTTAAAGCGTCGCAATCGTGGCTTTTACATTGAAAACAAATGGGCAGAATGGGCTGCATCATTGAGTCACACACAATCATTGTATCTCATACGTTACTTGTACTGTATTTAATTTTTTGTTTCTATCTCGTGTCCGAGCCATGTTCTTTTTCATTGCCTCGATGACATATTTTTTCGCGTGCCAAATGTGACAATTAGAAGCAGCAGTGTCAGAGTTGGTAATGGCGATGACCATATTTTGAGATAATCTTTTTTCTCTCCCCTACAACACTGTACGTCGATGTACGTAAACAGAGGAGGTTATGATCAGTTGACAAAATTCCACAGTGCAGGGGCTCTCATTACAGGAAATACGACAATAACAAAAGGCGATTTCAGTCCGATAAACCAGCAAAGAAATAAGTTCATAAACCACTAAGAGAAAGAACAACTTAACGAAAAACCTCATAAATCCAGAAATGGCTTCACAGTTTTACAAAATGAGAGTAAAATGAGAAAAGTGAAAAAAAAACGAGTCGTAACGCGAACAAATCGAGTACGAGTAAAAAAATCAGTGAATAATTCAAAACCTGACAAAGAAATACAGCGATAACTGTTTGTAAGTTGATAGATATGTCAACCAAAGTATATATGAGTTTACGAATCAGTGTTGATCGAAAAAGAATGGAATATGTTAACTATACTATATATGAAACCAAACAATTTTAAACAATCCTGATGTAAATTAGGGCATGACAAATGGAAAAATTGGAAAAGAATTAATCTTGCGAAGTATTGAACTCACAATTGTAGAGCAGTAAGATAAAATTTGAGCCATTTTCTTCAATGTAGTTTGAATTCAACTTTTTAAATATAGTTTCAACATAGGACAAACTTGTCAAACTTAGATTAATGTTGAAGAAAACAAATATTGATTGGTTAGTTTGTAACCATTAAAATATAATAATCACAACGAGAGAATAAGCATTCAATAAATATAAGTTCATTATCTTGATAACTTTTGATTATTAAGCCTAACCAAATTGATAACTTTGGAATGAACCGTTAGATTATACAAGCTTAGTTTCCTTATGTAGACCGAATTAAAGATAAGTTAAACATGTTCCCAAGTCAACGGAGCTATTATTTAAGTTGATTGAGTCAGAAGAAATGTGATTTACATGGTGATTCAATTAATTTACAGATAGTGAAAAATGTCTCTGCATGATTTGGTTGACGGAGAGTGTGCTGGGCCAAGTTCACTTATTCGTTTGACTTCGCATCTCATCCAGGATCATGGATTCCAGGAAGAAGGTTTGCAACGAGCTCACACATTTCCACAGCCACATGTTCCGCCTAACGCAGAACAATTTGTTGAACAATTTCTGGAAGAGACCAATAACGCGTCGCCACAGACCTTCAAAATGGACAATATTCTTAGGGAAATGCAAAAAATAGAGTATGATCCACGAGTGGTTGGAGCAAACCTCCAGAGACACTCAGAAATGGCTGGATGCGATGCTGCCTGGGCCAGCCAGTACCTTGCGTCTGGTCGTCATTTTGCTGTAAGTTTTTCCATCAATTTTTAAATATTTTCTCTTCTTCATCACCATTTTTAGTAGAACCGCATAGAGAAATGAATTTTTTTCCCTCTCATCCAGTTGCTCAAAAATTTATCCAGATATTCTTTTTGCTCATTTTTTTTTCACTTCTCTGTTGATACATTACCTTATTTACTAGTGAGGTTTTTTCTTTTCTGTTGACTCATTTCTTTTATAAACGAACATTATCTAGTACATCAATATTTAATTATTTAATTAAAAATGGATAGGAATATCAATGATTGTAAATTTGGCAAATACAGGAAAATCATACAGATGCCATTTGGAATTCGTCGTATAGTGAAGTTGTCAATAATGGAGCTGAAAAATTGGCTTTTGAGGGCAATACCACGAACGAGTTGGGTTTGGGTCCATTGTGGGCTGACGAGTATCTCGAGCACAGTGTAAATTTAGATAATAATATCATAACGAAAAACGACCCGGTCACTTATGATACTGAAGTTCCAAAAAATACAACTGACCACTCGAAATTAATGAAATATATGAGCAGCAAAGAAAGTGAAATGGAAGCCGAAAAATTGGACGGGAAATTAGATGGCAATAGCGATTCTTACGAAAAATGGATTGAGGAAGCGACTAACGGCAATAGCGTTCTTGATGGAAATGGTGCCACCGAAATTGGCAGTGCGGAGGCTTGGGCTGATGAACTCAAACAGGAAAACGCAATGACTATGGGTAATTCTTTGATTCATCAAAGGCTCAGTGTTAAAGTCGACTAACAATTTTTTTTATTTCTCTCTTTATTTAGTATTATACTAAATATATAGTACATAAAATAGAAACGTTTTTAAAAAATGATTCTATACAAATGAAAGTTCATTTCGAAAAAAATAACATGCATTTTTCAAGGTAAAACATAAGAGTTAAGAAGATTTAACAATTTTACTGGAAATCCGTAACACGGAAGTGGCCTTTGCTGTGACCACTGTTCAAATTGGATTATGCAATGCCAAAATACGAAGAAGCATCTGATAGATCGATATTTAGGATTTTCAATAGAAATATGGAATTCGAATTCGTTTCATCAAATCTGATTTAACGTAACAACTTGGTGTGCAAAAATGTAGCTATCTCCAACTAAAAACTATTAAACTCTTTAACAGTAGTCAAGCATAATAATCGACAAATGTTATGAAAAAAATCAATGAATAATTGATGCACAGATCCTGATAAATACGAGTCAATATTTTGGGCCCGTTTGCAAGGTGAATGGAACAAAATATCGTCGTTGAATAATTTGGTCGACGCTCATCCATGGCTGCCCGAATACGAGAAATATTACGATCCATTTAACGAGTACAAATTTAATGTGAACAATCCAATGAGGAGTATCAACAACGCGCTAGAGGAAGGCAAAAGAAGGCTAGAGGCAGGGGATTTGCCAAGTGCAGTTTTGTGCTTCGAAGCTGCTGTCCAAGAGGATCCGAAGAATGCTGAGGCTTGGCTCATTCTAGGAAAAACGCAGGCCGAAAATGAACAGGATCCAATGGCAATTTGCGCGTTAAAAAATTGTTTGCAGATCGATTCAACCAATTCGGTGGCTCTTATGGCTCTTGCAATCTCCTACACCAACGAATCTTATCAAAATCAGGCTTGTCTCACCTTGAAAGAGTGGCTCTCGAAACACGAAAAATATAAACATCTCGTCGACAGTTCCAGTGATTCACATCGCCGTTCCAAATCTGATGTTTCAACCATTTTGTTCAAGTTTGTACTTTATTCATTACTAAAAGTTTCGACATTAACCCTCAGCCCGTGAACGGGGGTCGTTTTCGTTCAGCGAGTGTGGCACTTTGCTCAATATTTGATGAAAAAAAAGCATATTAAAAATATTTACTGAAATAAGAAAAAATAAAAAATTATATTCTCGCTTCAAAAGTACAGTCAGAAAATTTTCATATTTTTTCATTGATAATTGCGGATGTGACAGCTCGAAGACACCCTGTTCACGAAAATAGGGTGCCTAAAAAACATTCACGGATTGAGGGTTGAGATCGAATATGCCAAGAACAGTCTGAGAGGAATTTTCACGATTGTACGAGGTTGATTTTACTCTTAAGGATCCTTAAGACATTAACGACTTTTTACTTCGTCGTAATCATTTCTTATCCCTTTTGTCTCTCGTATGCATTATTTTCGAGATCTTGCATAATTATCTTTACTTCTCATTAGCGACGTGCACAACGAGGTTAAAGATTTGTTCATCAAAGCAGCCAGAATAAATCCGCGAGACGGCATAGATCCAGATGTTCAAAGCGGTTTAGGTGTCTTATTTAATTTGTCGTGCGAATACGACAAAGCAGCAGATTGTTTTCAAGCAGCTTTGAACGCTCAACCAAATGTGAGTACATCGATATAACCGATTTTGTTGTTTTTCTTCTTACCACCATATATATGGGTTCTTCACCGTTTTACGCGACGAGATTCGATCCTTAGTTTCCTTCATGCTTCAAATAATAATTTCTAAAATTTTAATATTTCTCGATAAGCTTTGAAGATCGTAAAGCCTTCCGTTTATGATGCTTATTCGGAGTTTCTGATGTGTGAAAATTTTGAGCGGAACCACTCTGCATATTTTTTTTCAGGATTGCAGATTGTGGAATCGTTATGGCGCGACCTTGGCAAACGGTCAAAGGTCAGAGGAAGCGGTTACAGCTTATCACCGTGCCTTAGAACTATCTCCAGGTTTTATACGGGCTCGTTACAATCTTGGAATATCTTGCATTAATCTTGGGGTTTACAAGTATGATTGAAAAATAAATTCATTATCCTATGTCTGAAATTTGAACAATACTAGAAAGGTCTGTGATTTCATTGAATAATATCGTGTCTAGAGAGGCTGCGGAACATCTTCTCACTGCTCTGAATCAACAAGCCGCTGGGCGTGGAGTCGAAGGTGAACGAGGTCATCCCGGAGCAATGTCGGACACGATATGGTCGACCTTGCGGCTCGTTTTATCCTTGATGCATAAGTACAACCTGAACGATGCAGTAGAAGCGAAGTAATTATTTACCCCAATAACTAATTCATTATGAATTTTTAAACGAAAGAATGATTTGTGAGTTAATATTTTTTGTTTAATTCGCAGGGATCTAGCGACCCTAATCAGGGAGTTCGAAATCGAATGAAAGATCGAAGAAAAGTTCGCGATATGTCTACCCCGAAAAAAGCATTATTGCGGAAATATAAGTGGAAAAAAAGAAACAAAATGAGAAATATACGAGAGTATATACGCCAATAACGAAACGTTAGAAACGGCAATATGAACTCGAGGAATAAAAAAAAATCAAAACAAAAACAAACAATATTTCCTGTCGAAATAAAGATAGCGGTCATTAACATCATTAGAAAGAAAAAAAAACAACTGAAAATAAGTTCTAATTGATACTGTAAATTGATTATCCTTACTATCGGAGCTTTCCTTGATTTTTAAAAAATAATAAGAACTAAGATCAGCGTTATGAAAATGAAAGGTTATTCATCTGTGAATGATGAATTTTTGCGAATAGCCCTTTAATATCACCGACAAATTCGAGAATCATGTTTTCGATATTTTCAGTACATGTAAAATAACCTCGTCGACAGTTTGAGTGGTCAGTAACGATTTGACGGTGTCGTCATCGATGACGACCGTGAATAAAAGTTTAACATTCTCGCGTAAACGTTCTTCAAAGACCAAATCGCTCTCTTCGACCGTGATTGGTTGATGACCGCAACGTCTGATAACAGCGTCCAAAACGTCTTGGATCGGTGCTTCGGGCCACCCAAATATCTGGTGGAGTATTAGAAAAATACAAATGAAAATGAGATTGGAAAATTACATTTTAACGAACGTAAAAATGCAACTGTATTTGGTAATAATTCAAAATTCTAAAATAAATGTTTTGTTTTTTTTTTCCGGCCATGGAGCAAGAACTTGACACAAATTTTTATTTACGTATATTGGTACAAGGTTCCGATAAAAATTCAAAATTACCTGTAAAGTTTCTTCTTCGATGAGAATCTTGAGAAGATCAGCAATAGCTTTGAGTAGTTGCGACGAGGAGAGGGCACTGGATTCGCCACTTTGTATTTTGAGAGCGGCAGACGAAGCGATGTCGAGGAGTTGCGTCTGGAGTTGTCGTTTTTCAGCTTCGGCCATAACATCCTCGAGGACGTGACGATGTTTGGCTCTGATGTGTCGCATGAGACAGTCATGACGTATAAAGGCGCGTCCGCATTCGGTGCAGGATTGGGGTGGCTCGCGTCTGTGTGTATTTAAATGAGCCTGGAGCGAGGACTTAGTCGCGAAGGCTTTTTCGCACTTGTCGCATTTGTGCGCTGTGGAAAGGGATAAATTTGAGTTTTTCATCCAATTATATCTTTAAAGTCGATCAACTTTAACATTTACGTTTGACTCCTGTGTGAATAAGGGTGTGTTTGGTCAAGTCTTCCTTGCGCGTGAAAGATTTCGAGCAAATGTCGCATTGGAATCCGGGCGCTCCTTCGTGCGCGAATTTGATGTGCAGATTAAGACGGGCCTTGCGATTGAATGCTTTACCACAAGTTTCGCAAGTGAAACCATTCTCGCCGGTATGATGAAATAAATGTGCTTTCAGCTGAGCAGCTTGAATAAAAGATTTAGCGCAATACTGGCAGACGTGAGGCTTTTCGCCAGTGTGTGTTCTCTGATGACGGTTGAGAGTCTCGCGAGCCGCGAATTTGCGTTGACACTAAAAGAATGTTCTCATTTATAAACTGTCTGAGTAGTTAAATAGAGGTGCACGCGTCCTTGAGCAGAATTTTTGTCTAGATTATGTTCATACTTACGGTAACGCAAAATTGAATCCTTGCATGTAATAAAATGGAGGAAGTTAATGAAGTTACCAGCTTAGCTAATTGTCAATTTGACCTTGAGCTCCTTGAGGTCGATTCAAAGGAATAAAATTTCCTCATACTTACGTGTTTACACTGGAATGGCTTTTCTCCAGTGTGAACTCGCCGGTGTTTCTTAACAGCTAGTGCAGACAAAAAAGTTTTTGGACACAAGTCGCACTTGACGGGCCGTTCACCGGTATGGACTCTACTGTGGATCAAAAGCTGTTGCGGGGTGCTGAACTTTTTGTCACATTGATCGCATGATTTTTGCTGGCGCTGTGGAACTCCAGCATGGGTTCTCAAATGTTCACGCAGATTATCTTTCCGTGTGAATGATTTGTTGCAAACCTAGGAAAATGGTTATTAACAAATTGAAATTTTCATCATGAACGAATGGAGAAACACCTGGAAACGAGACTTACTTGACACTCATAAAAATTACGGAGAGTTCCGTGGCATCCAGACTGCAATTTGTGTCGATTCAAGTGGTAACGACGAGTGAAATACCGGTCACAAGGCTCACACCTATGATTCAAAGAGTTTTATCCAATTTCGAACGCATTGATAAATTTTAGAGTGAAGGTGGATGATAGAAGTTATACAGGTTGGAATAATATGAACTCACTTGTAAATCTTAGCATTGGAATGAGTTGTATAACGATGTTTATCTAACGATTTTTTGTCACGGAAGGTTGAACCACATTCTGTGCAGCTGCATGATTCGATCACCCAGTGAATTACGATTGTATGTCTCTCGAGAGAAGAACGCTTTTTGAAAGAAAGCTCGCAATTCGAACACTTGAATTGACCACCTGAATGTGCAGATTTCAAATCTTCGCCACAACAGTGACACTCGTTTTCTGCAACCGGCTGTATTTTCCCACCACTTGCTTCTTCAGTATCTTCCACATTTTGGTTTGCTGAGAATTCCATTATCGAATTATGGTTTATTCAATTGACAATAATTGTTAAGTCATCGACTCGTAATCAATGTTTACCAAAACTTTATTCATTTTGAAGACTCTTGGCACGAAAGTCAAAAAGCAAAAAGGCAATAAGGCTCAATGCAGCATGATTTTCATATAAACATTTTTTTCCAACAATCCAACACAGTCAAGGAAAAAAACATTTGCAATTCCTCAATTATTTATTCCACGAATCATTTATATTTGTTGTAAAACTGCAAATGATCGTCTAGGGACGGGAAAAAATTGGAGAATTACAAAATGTTCTTTTCATTCATTTCATTGAACACTAACGTTGCAAACTGCAGCGTCATATTTAACAAGCTGTAATTTTATTGTTTAGTAATTAAGAGGATGGATCAGTCGGTATATCGCAACCGTGAGTGCGAGAGAGATAGCTGCAAATTTCGAAATCGAAATTCTTTGACACAGTTTAACCGATTAAAAAAAGGCTCTGTCAGTCGATTTTTGCCATCGTTCTGCGTAGGCTGACAGAGCCTTTTTTTAATCGGTCAAACTGTGTCAGAGAATTTCAATTTCGAAAATTCCTTGTGAGGTTAGTCGACTGATCCCTACTCTTAACAGAAGTGCATCAAAATATCATTTTGCAAGAATAAACTGAGCAAAGTGTTTGATTCAAAACAAATCTCAAGTACAGAAAACATCAACAGAAACAACTACAACAAACCTGCATCAGAATCATCATATTCTTCCGAACTATCTGAATCATAATCATTGAAAGTTTTCAATTCCAAAATATCTGTACTATCATCTTCTTCCCTGCATACATTCAAATGATCACTCAGCATCTGTAATCAATCCTTTCTTTAAGATAACTAATTCGCTTGAAGAAAAATTTTGACATTTTTCAAATGCATTTTCATAATTGAGCAACTTTACTTACATCCTCATTTTGGAAAATACGCTGGCATGTTACGCACTGATAATTTCTGGTGACCATTATACTATCAGTGGTATCTGTAGAAAAATTACAACTTGAATCTGACTGTAAAATATTCTTGTTATCCGATGAGGCTTTTGTCTCCCAAGATAATAAATATTCGTTTGAGGATAATACCTCAATTATCATCGCATTGCAGTTAATTATTTGACTAATCAATACCAATGGCATGTAAGAGTCTGTCACTACTATTTTCTTCTGCCATTTGAGATTTTTTTCGGCCATTCGACAACTAAAGTTCATTTCAATACTCGTTCACCGTGTAATCAAGTTTTTTCAATTCTTGTTTTTATTCGTCAAATTTTAATGCAAATTGTCATTTAGTGAAGGTAGAGTTCTTACCCATTGTGCTGGTCATTCTTAGACTTAACGTAATTAACCTGAATTTTTTTCAATAATTTCACTAGTTACTCAAGTTTCTCCAATATTTTGCTGAAAGTAATGAAACTCTAGCTAGAAGCTGCAAAATAATGGAATTCCGGGCTAACCGAAAAATGATAAAAATGCACGAATGGTTGTAATCACTTCCAGATTGAGATTTGACCTAGGTTAAATTATTTCATGAACACGCGCGATCTTTCGTAATAAATAGCTAACGATAGATAAACATTTAAAAAGTGCGGTTTCTGGAATGTTTAATATGTATCCACTAAATCGTTGCATATTATTTTTTTTATTTCAACGAATTCATAATCCATGTCACTAAAGCGGCCATATCATTTTTATTCTGATTCAGAACTGTGTACTGTGTTCTTCGTAGTTCGTACGTAGTGGTTCGTAGTTTGTAACAATTTGCGATTCACACTAAGCATGCGACGCCTCGCGGATTTTTCTTGAACTGCTGTTGGAGTGCAAAGCAGACGACCTGTCATGTAATATTAATGTCGTTAAGTGGCTTTTGGAGCAGTTATCAGCAAAAATGTATGTATTCATAAATTTGTCGGAGTTTTAAATACGACTGGTCCATGTTTCCAATGCTAAATCATGCACAACTGTCAAAATTGCACTCCAATAGTGCCATTTTTCCGAGGGACACGAGCGCCGTCATCGCGGTAGTGTAGATCGTCAATATTAATCAAGAACTCCTCGGATCTTGGATATTGGACCTTCGTGAACTTAGCTGCGATGTAAATCGTTAGTTAAGCTTTTGTTGGAAATTAGTTAATAGGATCACGCACAGTATCAAAATTTGGAAGAAAATTTTTTTACACAGCATAGAAAAATATTAAAAAATTACTGTACAACAAAAAATAGGTCGCTTACAGACGTGTTTCTTCCTGTCCTCCTTCTACATGGACGTGTGCTTGCCGCTTGAAAACTTTCGTTAAAAATTGACACCACGCGGCGCTGGGATCACGTGCGGAAACGACTGCTGTATAGCGTTGCATAGGTAACACAGGACCTCCGTTGTCCCCATATTTGATTATTTCAAACGACTAGTCACACAGGCCTCAAAGCCAAAGGCGGTTTTTTCGATAAGAAACAGGTGTAAATAAAGTAAGAAACTAAGAGAATAATGTTTTCTATCGAAATGATATGGGGATTGCAATGAAATCTAAAAAAAAGTACCTCGCTTGTTTTAAAAAAATTGACAAAAAAGTTTGAAAAATTTTTAGTGAGTTCAAAATTACAAATTGAAACTTTCTTCCCTCTTAAAATTTTATCCCAAACCCCGTATTTCTCGAGTTACTCTCAGTCGAGACCTGATCAAAAAGATAAAAAAAAAATGTTCAAGAAGAAAATCTAAAATAATTAAAACAAGTTCATTATAAACCGACACAACTTTTTACCCTCTTGACATTTCCTCGAAACCCCCAAAGTTTTCGAAATACGCCAAAATTTCTGAAACTCCTCATTTTTTGCTGAAATTAAGATAACCGTGCGAAAAAAAATCCTACGATTTTTTTTTTTAAACAACAATGCAGCTTTTTCTATCCCCTTCAAAACTGTCATGGAGAAAAGTAGCGAAAAAAATGTCTACTACATTGGCAGCCGGATTACGAAGGCCAAAAATTTGTCGAAAAACGGCGCTGTTCTAAAGCGCCTGCCAGCTAAAGAAAAAATCGTAAACAAATTTAAGAAGCGGCAAATTGAAGCTCAATTTATCCCCTTCAAAATGATGTTTATCAAATTTGATTCTGTTGATTTTTGACCGAGTTATCGAACTTTTAGTGTGGGTAAAAATTTCGACCAGTGAACCCAAACTTTTGAACGGAAGTGTACATTTCCATTATCAGATGTATTGCTATGACAACGTCGGCCTTTTTTTTGACACAGCAGAAATGGCCTCTCACGCAATTGCTACACTTTTGACCGCTACTACCCGTCTAGTCGGGTTCAGAATAATATAATCTAACGATTCAATACAGTTTTAGCCGTATTGTTGTCGCACATGGTTTAGGTCGTAGGCTCTCTAACTATAGCTGCACCAGCACGGATTCTGGATAACATATCGCTATTATATGCAATAACGATATAATGCATTATATCGTTTTTTGGCGTATGTAAATTCTTAGTTCTTCGTAACAAAATATTTTATACTATAAATAAAAAGATCTTGACGCTCCAATGTATTTTTTTAATTAACACAAGTTGGATTTCATGTGCAGGTAGAAACCGCAACAAATCTCCAAACTGAAGCCACCTCCTTGCAGAATTTAGGGTATAAAATATGTCTGCTAATCGTAAATGAGTGTAAACAAGAGTAACGTTGAAAATCATAGATACGACGTCAATTATTACCAACGATATATATAATATTCTTCAGTTAAGCCATTGATATTAAATACCCGTGGAAGCGGTAGCTGATTAGTAAACAAGAACAGTAAGTAAATCTTTTCGTAGGAACAATCAAGAGACTCGGTAGAGTCTCAGGACAAGTACATTGACAGCTCTGTCGTCTCCTGGCCTGATTTCATTATCCGAAGACACGTCATTGGGAGCTTTTCAGCAAGTGACAACGAGTGACGAAGTGGGTGCTTTCCAATTAGAGTGCATACTTCAGCTTTATGGAAAAGAAACTTTTGTTGGGCGACGAAACTTACACAGCCACACAAAAATCGATTTTCAGGTTCGAGAATGAAACTGTCTGTTTAAACCCAGCAGGTCAGGTTCAAGGTTATTACAAGGTCAAATTGAGAAAAACCGTTGAATTTTGAAACTACTGGAGATATAGGTTTTTGGGGTCGCTTAATCCGAATCTAGAAAGAATATTGAATGAAAAAAGTTAAACATTCTAACAGAAAAGTCAGATCTGATTCGAAAAAGCGGTGATCATTCAAAATCATCTTGAAAAAGTTTTTATTTGATGGGTATTCTCAATAATACGAGTGCTGTTATTTTTACAAGTTTTTGTTATTTGTAAAATTGCGTTATACATTCGATCCAGACCTTTCAGCGGCACTATAGTTTTTTATAACCACAGGAATGAAAAATATTCGAGCGGGAATAAAAAATAGATAACCGCGCACGAACCACGATGTGTAAATGTTTATTTATGGGAGAGAAAAAAACACGCAGTGGCGATTTAATCATCCTCCGCGGGGCCGTCGTCATCTGCTTTTAAATCATCGTCTCCCTCACCCCCACTAAAATCGCCCATTCCTTCGACTTCTTCTTCATCGTCATCTCCAGCGACTTCGGCGTTTTCGAGCTCAGCGCGTTCCATTTGTCGAGCAAGTTCAGCTTCGTCAGTAGCCGTCACTACTTTAGGCTAATTAAATTTATCGAATTTTTAACACCGATTAAAATAATTTAATACTTTTCAATGCAATGAATCATTTGAATTTGTTGTTTGAAATAGTTCCTCATAATCAATGATTTAGAGAGATTAAGAGAGAGATCAAAGGTTTATGAGGTCACATTTATGAGTAATTAATTACGAATTGGACTGAAAATCCTATGAGTTAGGAAAAGTGCGTTCAGTATTGTTACGAAAAAATGGAAAAGTAACTTGATTCAAGAGAAACTCATGAATTGATCATAAACTAGGAAGATGGCTAGAATTCAGATGGCAAAGTATTTTTTTATTAAAAAACAAAGCTATATCGCTTACCGCCATTTGAACGTTAAATACACCACCCAGCGATGTAATCTTCATTTGTACGACCTCAATCGCGTTATTGAGGGCCTTCAAACCATCAGCTTTCTCAGGAGTCGATGTTGTCATGACTGTTCAACAATTAATTTTTTATAATTGTAATTTTGCAGATCAGTCGTAGGATTAATATTGATAGGAGTAAGTGTTCACCGTAAAGGGGAGGAGCGATCAAATTGATCTTGATAGGAATTTCTTCCGTGGAGAGTGCCAAACCGGCTTTGAGGGCAGTTTTGACAGCATCTATTCCCTCATAACCATAACAAGCTACTTCAACATCTGCTCTGATTTTCACTGCCTGCGAGGTGAGCTTGCGCTTGATGTTGTTCAAAAGTACGTCTTTGGTGAGATCGTCGAGACCACACTCTGCTAAAATAGATGGATCCCTGAAATGACAATTTTTGTGAGCTTCGATTGTATTCAAGGGGTAATAGGAATTCAAAAAATTGATCATATTTTGTATGTTTTTGAAAAATTAGTTTGAGGATACTTTGATTTTTAGTTACTTGACTATTAAACCAGTATTTAAAAAAATATTTACTCCAGAAGTAATTATCCTTGTTGCTTCTTAAGGGAGTTCATCTGGTAATAAAATTAACAGATATTGATAAAAAAAATTTTAATAGTTATCAATATCAACAATGTCTCCTGGCAAAATTCCCAAGCACCACTGACGAATGGTAACAAAAGAAACTTTTATAGTTGTTATAAAAATATTCAAAGAATGTTTGCTCGATTACATAAGATCTATTTAATAGTTTCTTACGAAGCTCCAAAAGAATCAATTTGTCTTGAAGGAGATTGAGCTTAAGAGGTTGAACGCTCTGAATATATTGACCCAAGTATGCCAGTCACATCAACTATTTATTATGACTTATCCGGTACCAGACAAACTACTATGATTAATTTATTCATTGTTTCTCAACTCACAATACTTTTACTAATTATACTCACAATACTGATTGTTTGAAGAAGTCATATGCCGAAGCTTTTTGCTTCTTGTATTTCTCCTCAAAGTGCCATGCTGTCTTTTGATATAACTCTTCTAATTGATCATCATTGTCATAATGCAACAATTCAGCAACGTGTCTGAGTATAGAATTGACTGCCTTTGCTTTGGCATATCGTTCTGTGCACTTTTCTATATCCTCGGCTGATACACGACGTTTACTTAGATCAATGTAACCTGCATATTAAAATACTAATGAATAATCATTTTTCAGAGTTTAAGGCTTCACATTATATATATTGTAACGGTACTATTGTTGAGACAAACGATACCGCTCGACATCAATATATATATATATATATATATAAATATATATGTTGGAGAAATTATAATTCTAGTGGTCCACACTGGCTTCTTTTGTTTTCAAAGATTGATTTATAAAATAGACTAAGAACAAGGAAGCAGTCAACGAGAGAATTGAGAGAAGAATTGATGTATCTTCAAAATTGACTTAACATTTTGCGGTGTGTGTTACCCAAAGTTCAGTTTATATTAGTCACCATTAAATAATAAAGGTTAGATAATCTGTCCGACATGCAAAATACAAAATTATCGTGTGAATTTATGTTCTTCGACATTAGCAGTGGGATATATCTTTCAAGTCTGGAGCAAGAAAACTTTGAAATTAAAAATGAATTTTAAGAACTGAGCTTTAATGAAATCCAATCTCTGCTAAATATATTTATTGGTCAATTTTTGTGGATATTTACCTTTTTCCTTGTCAACTCGAATGACAACGACCGGTTCAGTTTTACCAACTCTAATGAGCTTGTTAATGGAACGTATGCGTCTCCTGGATAATTCAGAGAGCAAAATCATGCCTTCGATGTTGTTGTATTCGAGTAAATGCACATAAGCTCCCATTTCGGCGATGCTCCGTACGTTCACCATTACAACATCCTCAACTTCCGGATATTTTTCTTTATAAAATCGACACGAGAGAACCATTTTGGCTGAAATGACCGATAAATATGATCAAAAAAAATTTGATAAATAATCATAAGTTACGATATGGCGATTTTTTCTGGTTTTGCATGCAAACTCACTCGACTCCTGATTTCTTTGAGGTTAAACAAGAGGTTAGAAGACACGAAGACCAGGTAATCAGCATTTATAACAAAATTTCAACATACCTGATTTTGAGGTTAATTTTCGTGATTATTGTAATGATTATTTACACTATTTGGAATCACTTGTTACAGGACAAATGTAATTAAATATGTCAACAATCCATGTGGAATCTTGGCGTTGATTCTGATCTGGCTGACGAAAGACCGAAACAGTGACTCTCAACTTCCGGTTTTATCAAAACGTTCAACGTATTTTTGGCCGGCCGGTAATATATTGCAAAGGGATAACATTGAAATCTCGACGAGTTTTGGCCAACTTTTTTCGTTAGCAAGGGATTATCGTTTCTTATCCCTCGCTAGAATGGACACGGACGGTGCAAGCATTTTCTCATTTTTCTATTTAAACGTGTAACAAATAGGGCTGCAAGTTAGCAAGCTGCAAGCATTTCGAGAAAAGCACTGTATATAAGGGCGTTGATTGGACGCGAGAAATTGTCAGTTTCTCTAATTGATAGTACAACGTGATTAGATAGTATTTACTTAAAAAGAGATATAGGGTGAAAAAAAAAAATTTTACAATTTTATCAAAAAAATCAGGATAAAGAGACTCGGTTCTAATTTCATAGCAGAAAAATTACAACATATGAGTTATATATGCGTATATGAGCAGTAAAAGCCAATCGGATCTCAGCATCGAAGAATGTCCAATAGAAATAGATTGCTTACCCCAGCTGCCCCAACAACTTACCCTTACGCTCTTACCAAAAAGGCACTCAACAAATCAAAAATTTAAAGAGACATACTTGTGGCGGGACAATGTCAGAATCAGAAATCAGAACCGGTCAGCCCGTCAGCCGTTATCTAATTGGAAACAAAACAGTGTAAAGTGTAAAGTCAATTCGTAAAACAATAAAAATCCATAGAATAATAAATTGCGCTAATGAAAGTGTAAAATTACAGTTCGAAATTAGATCTCTTCGCGAGTCATGTTAGTGAATCGTAATACAAGCGTACTTCGAACCGAATTTTTTTCTAACCTACGAGACATTCATTTAAGCCTCGTAAATGGAAAATTTAGGTGATAAATCATCCAATTCGCATAAGGACGAAGTAGCAGTTCTGTGCTCGAACAATAATAACAACAATGCTAATAACGAATCGCAAATACCTTACGGTGAATGCACGCCTCAAAATGCATCGGAAAATAGACCCATCGACAATTCCATATTCAACACTATTTCGAAAATTGTTAATCCTGCTACTAAGGTATGTCAATTTTATTTAATTTCTATTACGATTAAGGAGGTATATCTAGTAATCGAATTAACAGATTTTTACAAATAATATTGAATATAGTCATTAATATCAACAAGATCTTCTGTTGAAAAGTTTTGTTCTTGAGATATTATGAGAGCAAATTTCCGAATATAATATAATCACTCATGCTGTTAGTTTTGATTTGTTCAGTACCGGATCAACTTCTTTTATTTTACCATAATTGAAATGACACAAAATTTTCAATCTTTCAACATAAGACTATCAATTTAATTTTAATCAAAAAAGCTACTATGACTGTGCAAATCTTTTTCATTCCAGATAAACCTCGAATTAAATACCATTTTTTATAAACATTTCAAATATAATTAGAGCGCTAACCAAATTATCATAAACGTTGAAGCTAATCTTTTCTCTGATAATAAAATGCTTTCAGAAACGCTAATCAATTGATCCGAATGATTTTTTTTCTAATTCTGTTATCGTTAAATTCATAAAAATTTTAATACAAATATTTCTTTTCATTCTACTCAAAAAGAAAGAAAAAAATGAAATATCATGGGTAACTCGTAATTATTTGTTGCAGGTACCAGAGATTCATGATTTTAAGATCGTTAAGCCGATAAGCAGAGGAGCATTTGGCAAGGTGTTTCTTGGTCATAAAAAAACAAATCCGGACCAAGTATACGCCATAAAAGTGATGAAAAAGAATGAGATGATACACAAAAACATGGCTTCGCAGGTGGTGATAGAACGCAATGCGCTGGCATTGACACGAAGTCCGTACTGCGTACAATTGTTTTATTCGCTGCAATCGGTTAGTTGCATATATTTGGTAATGGAATATATGGTTGGGGGGGATTTAAAAAGTTTGTTGGGATATTACGGTTACATGGAGGAGAAAATGGCAGCTTTTTACACGGCAGAAGTGTGTCTGGCCTTAGAATATCTTCACAAGCACGGGATTGTCCATCGGGATCTGAAGCCCGATAATATGTTGTTGTCACACGAAGGTCATGTCAAATTGACGGATTTTGGTCTGAGTAAAATATCAACGATGCATAGGGATTTGGAGATTTCGGATTTGGTTAATTGCACGCCGAGTCTGTTGGCACGAACACCTGGACAATTGCTCTCGTTAACGTCTCACTTGTCTTTTGGTTCCGGCCAAAAGTCGACGAGCAACTCGAACCTCTTGGAGGACTCGAGTGAGCGCAGTAACCCAGCAATTAATTTATTGCCAGCATTGCAATTTAATTCCAATCATAATTCCCATTTGTCTTTAAATTCATTAGCATCAACGGATGCAGCATCGCCCAATTATTCTCGTGTTTCTGGTGTGACGCCTTTCCATTCGGCGGAAGATATTTGCCACGCGATTTCGTCCGACGAGGAAACTCAAAACATCGTCGTTCCCGAAGAGAGCGATGTTTGCGACACGACCGATAGTTTTCATACCTGCGAGGCCTCATCTCTGAAACAATCGACGACAAGCGTATCGGTCGGAAAAACTTCTGAAGAAGAGTCAACCCTCGAAGCGGACAACACGCAGCCTCATATCTGCCACACCAGCCCTCTCAGCACATGTGCAACTTCCTTCGTTCGGGGTACGAAGAGAAAACGCGCGGCGATGTCCGGGGCGACGGGTTTGACCCAGGAAATATCGATCATGGAGCTCGAAAGCAGCTGGACCCCGAAGCGTAAGAATTGCGGCAACATATTTACGAATCGAAGCCCAGGACTCACTTCTCAGAATCTGAGCAATAAAAAAATCGACAAATCGGCTACAGAATTAGCCGATGGGAAGCAAGAGTCCGGCTCGGGTGGACGCGTCGCTTTCAGCACTCCTGTTTCTTCCATCAAGCAACGTAACCGCGATGATATTAAAAAGCTTATCAAAGCTGACAAGCCCCTGCTCATTAAATCCACGAGATTCGATCTGCCACCACCTCCCAATACTTCACATTCGGCGCCGGATGTTCATGCAGAAGTTACGACTGGCAAACATCGATCACCACAAGGTATTTCGCCTATCAAAACCCCAGCTCCGTCCTCGAGTAGTTACACTCCGTACAGGACACAGAAATCCGTGAGGAGACGACCGCCGCAAAGTGGAATGAACCGTTCGGACGATCGGATTCTCGGGACTCCCGATTATCTCGCCCCAGAATTGTTACTTCGCCAAGGTCACGGACCAGCGGTAGATTGGTGGGCTCTCGGTGTATGTCTCTATGAATTTTGCACGGGTGTTCCACCCTTCAATGATGACACACCGCAGGCGGTGTTCGCCAATATACTAGCCCGCGATTTACCTTGGCCCGAAGGAGAAGAGATGCTCTCTGAAGCTGCCGTCAACGCAATCGACGCGCTTTTAACTTTAGACCAAACCCTACGACCCTCGGCGAATGAAGTTCGGAACATGAGCTTTTTCCACGACTTCCCGTGGAACGAACCGCAGAAAGCGACTCCACCGTTCATTCCACAGCCTGATGATAATTATGATACTTGTTATTTTCAAGGTTAGTTTTTATGGCACACTCTCTTGTTTTCCCAGTTCTAAACCACCGTCGATGCATCTTTCTCCAATCAATTGTGCCTTTTTTCAGCGAGGAACATTCTGCAACACCTTAACGTCAGCAATTGTGAAACCTAGTCCTCGGGAGGTTGTTCGTCAATAAATCAAGATGTCAAACGTCCACCGAACCTGCGGGAGCCTTTTACTACGATACGGAATCCACGAAAGTTTCTCAATCTCGAATTATCCACGATGTATCAAATCTTTTTTATACACGTTCGTATGTATAGTGATATAAAATATTTTCTTACGTTTTGTAACGGGAGTCTAATGTTTCTCTGACACCTACACAAAGGGCTTAAAGACGATCCCAATACTTTTTAGTTTATATCGTTTTTTCGCATTTTCACAAAACACTTTTTTCTTCTTTCATTATACTCTCCGTTATTTATCAATAATGAAAAACGTTCTACGTTTAAGGTATTCTTT
Organism: Venturia canescens; assembly: GCF_019457755.1. Taxonomy (NCBI): domain Eukaryota; kingdom Metazoa; phylum Arthropoda; class Insecta; order Hymenoptera; family Ichneumonidae; genus Venturia; species Venturia canescens. Next base: position 14,800,583 of record NC_057426.1, read on the forward strand.
TTACGAACCTGAATATTCTACAAATAACTGATTTTAAATTACTGTAAAATAAAAGTATATGTGAATAGATTGGCGAAATTTCAGGTCAGGTTATCGAACATTTAATGAAGAATTTTAAAACTTTAAAAGTCGTAAAATTTATACGGAAACTTATGGAGATTCCATCATCACCACATTTCTATTCAATAATTTATATACTAAATAATTCTAAATTCCTGATACAAACTGTCTCACAGATAGAAAAATATGTAAGAAATCCATAGCGATGATAAAGATAAAGGGTTACCGAATGTTTAAAAGAGATATTAACAATAGAAGTTGGAAAAAAATCGCAGCAGGAGAAGCTTTTCCTATATAACCGCGACTTCTCAGAGGAGGTTAGGAATCAGTCCAAATTTTGAGTGTCTATTCGAGTGCGAATGGAATACCTTAAGAGAATCACTACGACAATAAGTCGTTTTCGAGTCAAAGTAACATCAACAAGGGAAATAGATATAATCACATGCAAAGATAAAAAAGCACGACAATAATACGCGATAAAATCACATCCAAGTGGTACGTCATATACGAGTCGTATATTTTATTGACACTTTTTAATGAAATTTCATATGAATTTCGTACTAATTCTATACTTATTTCGACGCACATTTCGTTTTCCATCATGCGGTGATGATGTTGACGCTTCAAACTTATGGGGTTGCTCATTTTTTTTACTAATAAAAAAAGTCATTGGATTCGAATCTTCGAATCGATCATGTATCGCTTTCCTTTCGATCGACCATTTCGATCTCTTTGCTCGCTTCAAAGCTGTCTTCCTGCAAAGAATTTACATAAGCAGGTTCGAAAGCATCGAGAGTCGAGCAAAAGAAAATAAAGTTGAAGATGCAGTTGATCGCACTATAATTATCCGAGATTGGATCATCCTTTTCGTCTCTGAGCATCTACCTCAGATTTTTATTTATCCACGGCAGAAAGTGCGTGACTCTTGTGTAGACGCCTGGGTACTGTCCCTTGCCGCAACCAATGCCCCAGCTTACGATTCCAACCTGAGTCCAACGACCGTCGTTCACCATCAGCGGTCCACCACTGTCACCCTGAAAATTATTGTTCCTTTCCAATGACAAAATTCAATTGTCAACGTTTCACAAAGTTATACGTTTCGTTGCGCCAACACTCGGAGATATTGTTAAGATTATTCTCACCGAGCACGAGTCTTTTGCAGCGAGTCCTGCGCAAAGAAAACTGTCGACAATGCCACCCGGAGCTGCGGATCCGTATTTATATTTGCATTCTGCATTTGACCAGATTGGAATAGAGACTTCTTGGAGAATCGCTGGTTGGGGACCACCTAGAAAAATTGACGACCATTGGCGGTGTAACATTCATTGTTTTTGAAACCTTTTGAAACCTAATATGTTCGCTCATTCGAATTTGCATACTTTCTCTCAAGGATCCCCAGCCGATGACTGTCGCCGTTTTTCCAGAATAAAGTTGCGATCCGGTAGGCAAGCAGATCGGTCTTATAGCTTCGGTGAATTCGACCGGCTCGCTCATGGTAAGTATAGCAACATCGTTGTACAGAGTTCTTGGATCGAAGCCTCGATGTCGCACAACCCGTTTGACTCGCCTTTCAACGTGACGGACCTCTGTGCTCGTTTTGATATTATAGTCGCCCAACCGTACGGTAAGGCGCGCCACATCCCACGAGTTCATGCTAAAATAAATTTCAAAATAATTCAAATTATTCGAATATTATTTTAATTTTCGTACATAATGGGCCTAGGATTTTACTGCGGGGTCTTACGATACGAAATTCACATTAATTACTTTCCGGCTCTTAAAAAGTTTTAGAAACCTACTCCTTTACGTGTAATAATTTATGGGTTTCTTACTTATAATTAGGCGCTTTACTCGCTGAGCTCAATGAGAAATACTGAAATCAGTAGTTGCCAGCAATATTTTTTATCATATGACACAAATGGAGAGATGATCAAAATAGTGGGGTGAATTCTGAAAACTCTTTGAATAAGTTCAGTCGAGTTTAGTACTACAACTACTAATGCGCGTCTACGGAAAGATCATTTGAGGTATTTCAGTCCAAGTGTGTAAACCCGTAACCCTAACCCTCTCGGATTTCTTTGATTTTTTTTATATGCTCACATTGAATCTAAAAAACTATTTAAAAGCTATTTTTTAAAGTTTTAAAAGCTATTAACGTTCTCAAAATTCCAAAAAATTCTCAAGCAATTCACCTTCAGCCAGTACTGAATTATTTTAGTACTCAAATTAATTTCGTTGGTGATTTTCGAATAATTGAATACGGATTATAAACTTTTAAATGAGAACAATGCCTACGTGATGCCTGAATAATGCTCTACAACATGATATAGCGTCTGGGGTTCTTAATGTTTTTTTAGAATAGGTATAAAAAATTTGACTTTTAATACGATTAACGATAACACTATGATTATTAAGTGAGATTAATTGATGAGAAATAGGTTTCATCGTAGTTTGCGTGCGCGTGAAGGAAGGCATGTTACTTGAAGTATATTTTGAACCTGACATACAGCATGAATGCTGTAACAAAACTAGAGACGTGTATTTATGTTTTTTGGGCAATCACATTTAAGGAGGTTGGGTACAAAAGTCTAAATAATTAGAAATTGATCAAATTTGGTGATAATGTTCTTCAACATCAAGTGCGAAAACACAATTTTTTTCAAAATTTTCTTCTGCTTAGTTATTGAGTAATTACGCATTAAAGCAGATTTCTTATGCCCGGAATGTATACCTATTAGGGTGGTCCTTAAAAAGGGTGTTTTCGAATTTCTTTGCTCCCAGGGGCTCAGATGCTTCCAAATTAATAAAAAATAATTCCCTGAAAATTTGAGCTCTTAATATTAACTCTAAGATAGTCCGCATTCCAACTTAAGATTCTTATGTTAATAACATTAGAAAAATTCCTTTCGTTCTTTAGTATTTCATAATTCTGGGACAAATGAATTCAAAATTTCGAGACATGTTCATAGAGAATTTGACGTTCTACAAAAAAGGTCTCTTATGATTTCTATCTAATTCTATTTGTTTAAGAGTTATTTGAGCTCAAAGTTTAATTTTCTTTCTCATTATCAATATTATCAAGGATATTCATCAAAACCTTAGGGAAAAAAGGTTGGGATATTCAGAGAAAGTATAGTCTCGGTGAGAGCCTCGGGCCAGCAGACGTCAGGGCTGTCAATGTACTTGTCCCGAGACTCTACCGAGTCTCTTGATAAGTACATCAATGCTTCCGTGTTTCCTGATTATATCACGAAAAATGTAATAAAAATTCATTAAAAAAAATTTTGTAGCTAAATGTAAATAATTTTAACAGAACAATTGGAAAAAAATTTGAAAAATTTTGAGAAAAACAGTACATTAAAAAAAACAATTCTGCAATTCGTTTGTAAAGTCAAAAAAATTAAAATAAAACATGAGAAATAAAAAACCGAAATATCGCGCTTGGAAACATTTTGAAAAACGATGCCCCATTTTTCTTATCTCATTCCAACAACTAAATCAATTAAAAAAAAATCCACCTAAGTTACTTACAGCATTAAAATTAATAATATCAATTCGAGGCCAAGTATTTTCTAATAAATTGAAACAAGTTGCCATTTGAGTTACGTGCAGCACTAACATCTATGATATCAATCGAAGGACAAGCAATTTATGCGTAACTCCAAATTTCAACATTATGGAATTGTTCTACGTAACAAGCTTTTAAATCCAAAAAAATCACATACAAGCTAGTCATTTCTTACTCTATGGTGGCAGAGACTTATAAGAAACCGATTCTTTTCAGACTTTCAAGAGCTTCTGATATTATTCACAATATTCGACGTCGATTGGATCCATACAAATTATGTTTAAATATGAGTTAAAAGTATTTGTCCGGCCCATTACTATTCATTCAAATAAAAATTAATGATAAAAAAACGAAATTGTACGGCAGAATCCGGTTAAAAATTTATTGAAATGCGATTTATTATTAGTTTAATGTTCTTAATAATAGTATAGGTTAGTTATACCGAATGGAATTCGTTCGCTGGAAGAAGTGAGAAGTAAAAATTGCCGTCATTGTAATACAAACTGGAGAGTTATTTTGGAAGCTTGAACATATTTAATATGCAAAATATTTTTTATTTGTCGATGCACAATAACATCCCTTGTATATTACAGGATAATTCGTTTCCATTCTTATAAAATTAGGGCAATTAAGGGTAAATTACTTGAAGATAACTCTAAATTTCCTCTACATGAATATTTGCGCTTCATCAGTTCTAGAAAAGCCCTGATTTTTATTCGAATAAACAATTTTAATGGAAAGTGATGGGCCGGACAAGTACTTTTAACTCATATTTAAACATAATTTGTATCGATCCAATCGACGTCGAATATTGTGAATAATACCAGAAGATCCTGAAAGTCTGAAAAGCATCGATTTTCTTATAAGTCTCTGCCACCATAGAGTAAGAAATGACTAGCTTGCATATGATTTTTTTAGATTTAAAAGCTTCTTAGAACAATTCCATAATGTTGAAATTTGGAGTTACTTATAAATTACTTGTCCTTCGATTGATATCATAGATTTTAGTGCTGCACGTAACTCAAATGGCAACTTTTTTCAATTTATTAGAAAATACTTGGCCTCGAATTGATATTATTAATTTTAATGCTGTACGTAACTTGGATGGATTTTTTTTTTTAAATTGATTTAGTTGTTGGAATGAGATAAGAAAAATGGGCGTCGTTTTTCAAAATGTTATCAAGCGCGATATTTCGGTTTTTTATTTCTCATGTTTTATTTGAATTTTTTTCACTTTACAAACGAATTACAGATTTGTATTTTTTTTTAATGTAATGTTTTTTTCAAAATTTGTGAAATATTTTTCCAATTTTTCTGTTGAAATTATTTACAGTTGGCTACATAATTTTTTTAAGGAATTTTTATTAGATTTTTAGTGATATGATCCGGAAACACGGAAGCATCAATGTGCTTGTCCCAACCTTTTTTCCTTTAAGGGTTTGATGAATATCCTTGATAATATTGATAATGAGAAAGAAAATTAAACTTTGAGCTCAAATAACTCTTAAACAAATAGAATTAGATAGAAATCATAAGAGACCTTTTTTGTAGAACGTCAAATTCTCTATGAACATATGTATGTCTCGAAATTTTGAATTCATTTGTCCCAGAATTATGAAATACTAAAGAACGAAAGGAATTTTTCTAATGTTATTAACATAAGAATCTTAAGTTGGAATGCGGACTATCTTAGAGTTAATATTAAGAGCTCAAATTTTCAGGGAATTATTTTTTCATTAATTTGGAAGCATCTGAGCCCCTGGGAGAAAAGAAATTCGAAAACACCCCTTTTAAGGACCACCCTAATACCTATATATATGGAAACGCTATGCTTGTACACGTGAACTTTAGTACTCGATAACTGTACCAAAGAAAAATCTTAAAAAATTTGTAATGTCAAATTTGGCACTAAAGAATATGTTCACCAAATTTTATTAAATTCTTATCATTTTGAAATTTTCAATGTACACTACTGGAAACAATTGAAGGAACGACAAATTTCCGTTGATTTTTTCCCAATTTTTGAAAACCTGTATCACAGTCAAAAATAGTATTATGACGATAAATAAAAAAGCATTTTGAAGCTTCTCAGAAATGAGGGATGTTCGAAACACTCTAAAAATATGATGAGGGTGTTTTTTAGACTCAATGTGATCATATAAAAAAATTAAAGAAATCCGAGAGGGTCAGGGTCACGGGCTTACATACTTAGGCTGGAATACCTCATTCATTTCTTAATCTTCCAAAATCAGTCTTTTTTTTACAGAGATCTATTGAAATCAATTTTCCTTTACTATCTTGTTTTTCTATATCCGCGACATACCAAAAACGTATCACAGAGCTGTTATAGAAATGTTAAACGAGGTGAAGACCACATGCAACGTCATTGGCGATGCACACTAAGCATTCGACACCTCGCAGATTTTTCTTAAACTGCTGTTGGAGTGCAAAGCAGGCGATCTGTCATGTAATATTAATATCGTTAAGCGGTTTTTGGAGCAGTTTTCAGCAAAAATGTACGTATTCATAAATTTGTCGAAGTTTCAAGTTTATGTTTCCAATGCTAAATTCTGCACAACTGACAAAATTGCACTCAAATTGCCTCATTTTTCCGCGGGACACGAGCGCCACCATCAGTAGTGTAGATCGCCAATAACGAATCGATCAGAATCGTAGAAAAACGATGACGGTGAACAGGGTCACGACTAAATTTTATAAAAAGGGAGACCTTACTGAATGAATAAAAGACAAACTTTTATCGTCATCATCAAATTGAACTCTGAGTTCAAATAAAAATTTTCCAAAATAAGCAATTTTTCAAATGATATCCGTTTAAATAATAATGCTCAGCCATACGTGAATAACATGAATTTAAAAACCCAGTCAACGCAAGTTTTTGTCTCCAGAAAAAATGAAGTAGAGAAGGCTGGGGCTAGTTGGCTAACGGGGTAAGTTGACTAATGAACAATAATATCCAAACTACGGAATGTAAACATAGTTAGCTAGTTGGTTCAACGCGTTGAAGCGACACGTCGTTTAGAAACAGTGAAGAATTTTCAGTAATCCAGGTACAAAACCAAATTTTGGCGTCAATCTTATTTAGCTCTTACTGCCTCAAAATTTTTTTCCAATTATTACAATAATCTTCTACATGAAATTTCATATAATGAACTATAATTGCGCCTAGTATTTTTTCTCAATTATAACTATAATTTGCTGGTAGAAAGTTTTGTTGCTAAAATAACAGTGTGGGGTAAGTAAGCCAACAGTGGTATGGAGTTGGTTGACGTACATGCATGCTCCAAGTGAACCCACTCAATGTGTGCCAGTAAAACCATAATATTCGATGAGTTTAGAAACTGTAATTCCGATTGTGATGCCGAAAATGAGGATTAAATATTCCTTTTTATCACTTTAAAAAATTATCTTTACATTCACTTATCTCGACATTTTGTGTTCATTTTTCGAATCATCAAATAAATAATATTAATAACGATTGTTTTTATTAATTCTATATATAAATAAAATTAATAAATATGTATGTTTTTATTCATTTAACTAATAAGTAGTTGATTGTTAGGTAAAAATACTACCCGAGTCAATTTGCCTCAATGCTTGTGTCAACTTGCCCCGACCGTGGGGTCGGTTGACACGAAAACGGTTCATCAAAAAAGCGATTCAATAACCCATTTCATTTAACACATTTAAAAATTTTAATTCTTATCCGAGATAGAGGAAGGTTGCTTCTATTCGAAACAATCATTTGGTTTTTGTAATCGTCTTTAGTTCCTTATTTACAAGCAATAGTTTGAAAAGTTGACCATCTATTACAGAATCATTTGAAAAATTTATGGAAATTTGGCCAATCTCTGAAATATATACGCTATATGTGATGGCTGCTTTGTTGTTTGAAAATTATCTTTAATACTTGGCTTTATCACGTCTCGAGGTGAATGTTTGGCAACTTGCAAAAACTCATGGCTTACGAATAAATGGGCTGAGTGAATGACGATGATGGAGTTGATTTAACAGTAAAAATGAGATAGTTCGATTCTTTCCCAGTAAAAAAGATGGTATAACGGAATTGTATAAGGAAAAAGGTGGACTAACTTGGCGACACAGTGAGCTGCGCTGAGTATGTGGGTGTCATCAATGAGTGATCCTCCGCAGACTTGCCGTCCGGAATTGAAAAGAGCCGCGATCCAAGGCCACTCGCCAAGATCAGCACTCTGACCCCCGACGATGCGTTCTTGATCCTGGTTGCCATTTTTGGCTCCGCACTCTGCGTTGTTAATTGGTGGTGCAGTGGCGGTCGTTTGGGAAGGTTTTTGAGTTGTCGCGCCTGGCCACCATGCGGGCTTCTTCGTTGGCCAAGTCGTTGCGCTTGGTCTTTTAGAAGTCGCCTGGGAAGTTGCCAGAGGCTTACCGTTGGTCGGCTTGGAGAGAGGTGGGTGAGTTGGGAGCGGAGGTATCGTGTTGTCAGGGGAGTGAGTGGGTAATGGTGGTGGCCAGCTGCCAGGCTTCTGTGGTTTCATGCCAACAACTTGAGTCGAATCATCGTCGCAGTCGTCCCCATTGACCTGATATAATCGGATAAAATTTTTCACTTTCTCCACATGCATCACGATTCTTTTATACTTTTTTCTTCAAGATTTCATTTACCTGGGTATCCTCGATCACTGGACCACTGCCTGGGAAAGAGGGTGGACTTGTCAGCGGATTCGAAGAGCAGCATACCCCAAAACCCATCCGACCATCTTCTCGTATGAAACTGCAAGTGTCGTACACCCCGAGGACCCAACCATCAAGAGCCCCCAGATCGGGGATCTTGAAATAGGGATAACACTCTTTGAAAGTCGTGCAGTAGCCGACTTCCCCCTTGGACGTTAAGCAGGCACCATTTCCGGCTTTCTCGTTCCACAAGACTCCTCGACCTTCCCTTGTCAATGAATTCGGAACTATGCTCTCCGCGGCTTCGAATCAAATGTATTCATGTTTTTTTTTCCAATATTGTACGCATATACTATTGTGTAAAATCGAGAGTCACCCTCCCTCTTGTTTCGTCGAATATGACAATTATAATTATAGAGGAGTTTCCGTTTTCTCGAAACGCCGCCTCCGTGGGAATGTCTTGTTTATTCGTTCAACTTTGCAGTAATATTGAAGATACTACAAAATATATATAAGATTATTTCTCGAATCTTTTAAAATTATTATTTTTTTGTTTTCAGTTTGTTTTTATTTTCAAATCACTATTTGATTCGATATAAAAATGGGTGCTTGATCGATGCGGTACATCTTTGAAAATTAGTTTACTCGGTGAAAGTGGCGAGAGATATGATGTTGCTTTTGTGTCGATCGCTGTCGAATCAGGACGCGTCAGCAAATCGTGCTGCGAATACGTGAGACTATTCGCATCATTTAGCGGATTGATCGGGGGACTGGCTCGTGGATTAGTAATAATTTTTTGACAATGGGCTCTCTTTTCATCCGGTATAAAAATACGCATTGAATCGACCTCGAAATTTTTTTTAAAGTCATTATTTATTTAGAATAATTAAAACTGAATACTTGAAGCTTAAATTGATGATGGAGGATTATTTGAGAATTTCGAAGAATCATTTTTTTACCTTCGACGACAACGCTGTCATGCTCGTTCTCTTTTCTGGCCGCGGCTTGCTGGGTAACGCAGCCAATGACTAAGAAAATAGTCACAAAAATCTGGAACTTATTATTAAGCCGCACGGCCATGACCGTGCTCCGTTTTGTTCACCAAGCACGCGGTAAATAACGCCACGAAACTCCACACGAAACTTTACCGAGGTAAACGTATACTCGTCAAGGTCTTCCCAAGGTGGTCTCCGAAAGACTTGAACTAAGTCGTCGAACTGCCAGAGCTCGATCTTATAACGGGCTCGCCCTTCTCCCGACTCACTCGCCCCCCAGTAGGTCCGTCCGCGACGTTCTTGCCTTTTCTTCTTCTTCTCTTCGCCGTTTTCCTTTACGTATTCCATTCTCGCGGGATACTTTGTATGCCGGTCTCTTTGCGTTGCTGAGATTGTGGGTTTGATGGGGGGAAAAAATTCGCACTCAAGGATATTTTTCAAGAATTCAATTGGTTTTGTTAGGGTTTTTGGGGTTTTTAATTCCTAGCCAAAAGGCTTCAGGCTGAGCTAATTAATAACGAAATGTGAGCGACGATTTTAGATGACGGGAAAACGGAAGTTTTCGAAATTACGGAACAATTTTTTTTGATAACCCTAGTAAAGCCGATGCTTGTTGATAAAATTTGGTAAGATTGTATTGCTCATTGTAATATTGTTCTCGACGTTGAGCGAGGCAGAGCGAAGAAAGTACAAAGACCCCATAAAATATGATCCTATCTATTACGCCAGTCCCAATATATTCACACAAAAGTTTATCGGTGATCACTAATTTTCATGTTTATGAACGTTCGGAAACGTTTACATCACTCGATTGTGAGATCCGATCTCGAATCGCACTTTGACTGCTGTAAAATGCAAATGCTGAAAAATTAACCGGCAGCGTTGAAGCAGTCGAGGTCAGTTGATCATTGTAGGTTCAATGGACTGATGTTAACGGATTCGATTTGGAGGAATTAACGTAGACAGGTACCAGGAGTACAGCAATATTCTGCGAAAAACCAAAGCGTAGTTGATCAAGACGAGTCAAAGTGTCCGTCGGTTCGACGGTTAATATACTCTCAACTACTGATCATCGTTGTTGGCCTTGGCAAAAGGCCCGAGGATATTGTAGGTAAGGACGGCCATGAACTTGCTCTGCATGGCGTTCAAAGCCCCGGTGAAGCCGGTTACACTCAATGCGATCATTCTTGTTTATATACGATCTGCTTACACGGGAACATTGCAAAATCTCATGTCACGATATTCCGTAATTCCGATAAGTTTCCTGAACTCTATATAAGACTCTGATTCATACGAAGATTAGTTGTATTTCTCGTTTGAGAGGACGAAATTTTGCTTTGAAGTTTGCTCGCCTTCTAATGATCTAAATGTGAGCAAACAAGATCGTTGGCTCATTCTCAAAGTTCTCCATGTGTCAAGAGTTTTAGAGTTTTTAGTATCGAGAGGGTTTCGACGTAGGAATGCACTCGTTACATCTACTGCAAAAGAGCGCCACCAGAAGGGAAGCCTGAGTGGCTGATGTTAGTGGAAATATTAAGAGGGCAAGCAGAGCAGAAAGGGTGGACCGGTGAGATAGCATGTTGGTTAATGTGTTTAGTGCCCCGGAGAACACACGCAGTACCATATAAACGCCATATAATGGAAAAAGGGAAGACAAGCAACCCGTCAAACCGGATTACCGACCAGAGGGTCCCCAAATACCCAAAAAAGTTGCTGGATAATGTTTTTTTTTTTTTTTTTTTTCATCGAACATCGCCTCGGGTTCGCCGATAATACCTGTATAGGGGGGATGATCTTCGTTCTCGCTTTATTCTGGTAGTGAAACAAAAATCTGGGTGGGTTCTCTGCCCCGTTGGCAAAAACAAAGCATCGAGCAGGATCGTGAGGATCAATGACGTCAACGAGCGGCTTTTGGATCACGCGATCAAACTCTTCCTTGCGTATCCGGTGATTAATCTTGATAGTGGCCTTCTCGAGGATAATTAACAAGCGATCGTCTTTAATCGTTTGCAAGAAGGAAGCTACCTTCTGGTACCAACGTGTCTTCCATTTTCATTATTTTTTGCAATCGATCGAAGGCGTCTCTCGTTCAGAAATGCAACGGGATATTCCACGCATCCATGAGCTACCAGCATGTCATATCTATTACATACCTAGGTGCGCGTTAGAGTTAGGTGTGTTGATGAGCACGACGTCAAAGTTCTTTGGTTCTTACGCGTGAGATTGTTGACCTGACGTGAGCGAACCTGGCTATCAAAAGGAATGTTCATTTGTGTTCCTTGCTGTACGCAGTTTCGGCTCTCGTAATATTCTTCACTCAATTGGATTTGACGCCTTTGGCACAATCCCAATTTAACTTCAGGTGTTGAGACGTCGCTCTGTATACGATCCAGCCTTCAATTTTTATAGAATACATGAATACATGAACGATAGACATCAAATGAGTGGAGTCATTTCTCGTAGATAGAAGGTCACTCGACATATATGGACTACACTATAATCGATCGTACATGATTTGAGACGCACGAATAACCGCGTGGCATATGATTTTGCTGACCGCGTTCGCAAACAGTTTGGTAGGAGGATATTATGGCTTTAAATGATCACATTGAACCCAAACAGTTCATTGAACTGGGCGAAGTGTGAAGAGATGAAAAATTTCTTTTAATAGCTTCAGTTTTTTTGCAATGATGAAAAAAAAAACATATACGTGCGTTGTGCGTAAAAAAAAAGATAATTCGACGAATTTGCGTTCCTATAACGAACACACTACCATCTATGGTTTATCTCACGATATAAGGAGATCTAGTGTGATATTCTGTGAAATTCTAATTAAATAAATAAATCGCGTGTATTAACACAATATGGTATTGACACAGTGGGGAAGCTTTCTATACGAAAAATACTTTTGTTTACTCTCTTTTAAATGGTTTTTGTATTATAGAGTAATATGGGGCAAAACGGACTTTCCCGATACTGAAATTTCATAAAATACATAAATTTTTTTTTTTGTTTCCAACTCATGTCCTGATCATAAATCATGGTAAATTGTTGAATTCCACGGTGACATCCCCAAAAAATTCAAGTTTCAGAGAAAAATAGATCCCAAACTACTTTCTCACTATCCATTCGCTTTTTTGAATTACTTTTAAAAACCACAATAGTAATCAAAGTACGAATAAGGAAAAAAGGTTTTTTATTCATTTTTTACAAAAATCGCACTCATAGCTGACATCTTCGTCTTCAACACCTGTACACAAGATGTTGAAGACATTTTTTGCATGTTACACAGTAAATCCAATCTTCAGAGGACGACGAATATAACCCTTCGCAAAAAATGCAAGTAACGTCTGCAGAACACGAGGGTTTGCTTGTCTTGATGACTTTTTTTCTGTCTGCTAGCTATACTGCTACATTTCGAAAAATATCGGTATTTCAATTTTTTTGCCTCTTGGAGGCTGTCCGTTTTGCCCCGGAAAATTTTTTTGAAGAAATTCGGGAAACTAGGACCATGAATCAAAGGACTCCGATATAGTGCGAACACCAAATATACCCCAAAACGATGGACCCAAAGTTGATTTTTTGCATTCCTCAAAAACATGACAGAAATGGGATATAAGATGTGACTCATTTTTTTTCATTTACATCCAAGGAATGGAGCCTGAGTGGTCCCATTTCTTTTCCCATATTACCGAGTTGACATTCTATTCGGGAACAGTCGCTTAGAACGACTGTATTTCGAAAAATGTCGGTTTTTCGATTTTTATGCCTCTAAGGGGCGGTGTCCGTTTTGCCCCGATTTTTTTTTTTTTTTTTTTTTTTTTTTACGAAATTCGGGAAACAAGAACTGGGCATCAATTTTGGGACTCAAAAATAGTTGAAAGACCATATGCTCACCAATGAAACTTGCTTAAATTCTTAAGTGTCCATTTTGCCCCATAATACCCTATTTGAAAGGTGGTAACGTCTATATAACATTTTAGAATCACTCCGTTATATATGAACGACATTTTTTACAGAATTTTGTTTGCATTCTAATTGAACTTGGTGAAATTCGTTGCAATGATACCTTCGTCAACGTTCCTAATTATCCTTTTTTTCGATTTCGAAACGAATATGCCGCACATGCGCAGTCCATTGTTCATTTACTGCTCTCAGCTGTTAGTATTCGAATCGATTCGTTCTGGATTCTGGATCTTCCGCATTATGGTCATGCATTTTACTGTTTACTGTCTGTTGTATGGAATTTAAGGATGTTTCGTTGGGATCGACACTCCTAAAAGTTAAAGTTTAATACAGACGGGAGTACCATCTGATTCTGCATGATTTTAATGTCTGCCTTTTGTCAATCTTTTTCGACGTATAGTTTATTCACTCACGATCATCTACGCAGTACGTATGGATTAAGCTTCTCCGCCACGCGATTTATAAACGTATCATTAAGTTTTCTCGACACCAAATGAACATTTTTCATTCTTTGTGGGATATTTTTTTCCTATCATTCTACTTCCTAAATCTTGTAAATTTACTCCATACCTTGGTCAATACTTCAAGAAGAAGTTCTAAAATTTTATTTGATTGTCTCTGTTACTTTCATACGAAATTTATTCATTGCGGAGCCACGGTTTCGTGATATTTTAAATAATTCCATCAAAGACCAGGCTCATTAGCCCGGTCTTTTCATATCCTGTTAATCGTAACCCGATAAATAATCGATAGTTTGTAATCAACCCGCTGAATGTAAAATTTCGCAACAATTTCTCCCTCTCTCTCTTTCTGTAGTATCAGGTTACTTGCAAAGTTTCATTGAAATCTCTATTTGACATCCTTACCGTACATATTTCTAAGTTTCTCAGATATTTTCCTAGCTAAATTTTAAAATTGATAATTTTATGGACCGAAAGCGCTCAGATAACTTTCCTATCCGTCGTTGAGTTAGTTTAACTATTTTTTTCTCCGCGACGATCTTCTTCGAGCTGTGCACTTCCGCGAGCCGAGAGTCAATCCGAGTATTCGCAGTTTTAGCGCGTACCAGCGCACGTGAGACAGTGGACATGCATAAAATCGACACGAACTGTGTTTTACAACTTCGATAATTTATTCACCGATTCCTCTTGCCTAGGAATGTGTTGGGCTCAGCTCGCGTGGCTTCTGGTCGCATTATCTAATTCGTGAAACATAATTTATCGATAAAAATGTTCAAACACCTGGAAGAATCCAACAATCATTTTTCGCAGAGGCAATAAACCCTTGTTGAAATAAACGAAACTGGCGTTATTTTTCAACGGAGCGATAAAAAAAGCTGGGGAATAAACGTTGATCAAACGTGAAGATAAAAGAAGTTGAAACTACAAACTAATTAACAATAATAATCATGATAATTTATAAAACGTACTAATATAATATTTATTGTAGTAATAAACATCGTAATCATATAATATCACCTCTGGTACAATCTCACGATGGCAAGACGTCGCGACAAAAAGAAACAGAAAAACATCATTCGAAACACTTATTTTTTTTTTGGGTTTTCCCCCCTCATCAACTCATATCATACTGAATAAAAAAAAACGCAAACGCTCGCCGTCCAATATAGTTCGCGATGGTAATTAGATAAAACAAATATATAAATGTCTCTGCAACAGGAGGAGGTCATGGTTAAAAAAAAACGACCTAAATATCGTCTAAGTCTACGCCGGGAATTTCGCGTTTTATTTGTTTCAATATCCATCGCGTTTCCATCTTAGATCGTACCACGCGTTGGATCAACGGTTGAGAGGAAATCAAAGGCTCGCCGATTTGCCACGTTACAGTGCCAAAAAGCGATGAAGTTTTTGGTCCAAAGTTCACGTGACAGTTGTTTCGAATTAAAAATTAAAAATTGTTTTAGGTCAGAAAATATGAAATTTTCATCTCCAGAATCTTTATTCTTCACAGACATAATCTCATTGGCCGGATTTATGACCAGTGAGCGTGTACTGCTGCAGTCTTTTTCCTAAATTTGAACTCCGTCACCGGCTGTTTCAACGTTTGGCAAATTAGCAAGCGTATTCTTTTGTTTTTGATAAGTACACATAGAAATGATTTGTTTTTTTTTTTTTTTTTTTTTCAATTATTTGGATAATTGGGACAGATTCAATTGACGAATGACATGTTTCAAGCCTGCGAACAAAACAACAAGGCTCCAAATATGAATTTCACTCTCTCTTTCTCGCTTTCACTCGTTCACATCATATTTTTTATACTTTCGCACTGTCTTTCGTGTGTTTTGTTAATCTTTCAATCCTCTCTTTCGTCCGCATGTGTATAAAAATAACAATAGACGTATTACGTAGGCTCTAATCAATAGAATCAAATAATATTATAATATCTATATGCTGTTTGCAATAAATGTAACAAAATATAGTATAATCAATAATAATATGCATTTTACAAGCGTATTTTGATCGTTGCTTTGATATCGGTACGACATTTTTTCTTTTATTTCTTAAAAATCTAATTGACCCAGTGATTTCACTGCTGGGTTCTTCCTTTTTTTCTTTCATTCTTTACTAATACAATTCTATGAACAGTTGCATTTATAGTATTGTCCTCGATGAACCGACATCACTACACAATCATCTCGGACATATATTCCGCAAAGATTTTTCTTTTCAAACAAACCGCAGAGACAGAACCGTTGATGACTAACGATTCCAATCTTCCCGTTACAAATTCTCCCATTCTTTTGTATTATTCCATTTCAATGGATTAAAGCACATTTTAAAAATGAGGAAAAACTTCGTAGTTTTATGTCTCCGTGAAATATTTTCAATTATGGCAATCTCTTCCAAAAAACAAATAAGCGAATAAAATAGTAAATGCTCGTTTTCAACGGGATGCCTAACTCGGGCTATTTTTGAACTTTCCTCGATTCGTTGTCACCTACTGTGCTTTTTTTCGTTTCAAAGGCAAGATTTTAAATGAACGATTGGAATTTTTTTTAGAATTCACATATATAATATATAATATCAATTACGCACACCTTTTCCGCTACTCTTTTAAAATGTTTCACTCACTCATGCTCTCTCTCTCTCTCTCTCTCTCTTTTTTATTTCCTCTCGTACATGTGCTCGAACACAGATTAATTCCTTAAAAAATTAGGGGACGGGGAAAGTTTTTTTGTAATACCTATATGCATTCATAGTAATGATTATAATTTGATATATATCTATTTATATTTATGTATATATGTATATATATATTTATATGTTCTATATGTTTGTATAACGATGAGCTTAAATCAATTTTAATTGATTTATCTAAGTGATGTTGATGGAGTATCGTTCTAAACGATTTCCATTTCAATGAGCTTCGCTCCCAGGGAAATAATTAAACAATACCTCTTTCTTTTCTCGTCTCGACTTTTGTTTTCGGTTCGATAGCTTAATTTTCCTGTTTTTACAACATCACCTTGGCGAATGTGAATTCGGCAATAGTTATTTTGATTTTTGACCGATTTATTTATTTTTACTCACGGTAATACGAGTATCACCCTACAACCGGGATTTCCTGGGAGTCGCGCGTTCGCAGAAGGCGAAAAAGGACCTTTATGTTTGCTAAAAGTAAAGTACGTCTAAGTGTAACGAGAATTCAACGATCCAACTTTTTTTTTATCGTGCATTATATAAAAATTTTGAAAACTCCGCGATGAGTCTCAAGATTTCCCTTCATTTCTCGTCAATATTCCGCTTGAAATGGGAATTTTTGATAAGTGCTCGTCGAACGCGGTTCAATTTCCGATGTTGTGCTTCTATGCAGACACCATTTTGAATGGTACAAACTTTAGCCGCTAGAAGCGCCACGTCGTGCTTACAGAATTTATACGCTCGAGACTTTCGGCAAGATTTCTTTCACGCGCAACCTGCTCGAGTCTTCTGATTGTGAGAGAAATTAGAATGCTTGTATAAATCTCGAGCTCTCATTCTTTCTCATATTTTCAACTTGATTAAGTACTATTTACACAAATAAAAATAATAAATGATATGAAAATCGCAGTGAGCTCGATGCTCGCTCGAGGAATCGTCGAGATGTTCACGTGTTGGCGACTTCGTGAACGTGTTGCGAATGCCCGTGAACGTGCGAATGGCTGTGGGAATGTGAATGCGTTACTGCGATCGGCGATGGTGGCAATTGCGGCTGCGCGGACGGCAGTTCGATCAAGGTAACATCAAAGCCAATAGTCATGTTTTCGTTCGGATCATCCGGGTCGCCCGGTGAACCGGGATTGCTTGTATTTCGATCAACGTTCTGTTCAGGACTCGTTCTCGAGTGACTCACCTCGAGGAGAAACAGATCCTCGTCGACGTAGTAACGAATCATGTCGTCGTCAATTTTCGCTGTAATTCTGAAACACAAGATCAGCAAAAAGCGTCAGGATTTAAGTCGCGGTAAAATTTCATATTCATCAAATAAACTTTTTCATAATTCAGAAAAAGTTGCATTCGTGCTCAAAATGACTGACTAACAATTCGAAAATCGTTCCATACGAGCAAAATAGTTTTGCAAATGAAACATGGCAACATGGATGAAATTGTTGGAAACAAAGACAAAAGAAAATGTGAAAACGAGAGAAGAAGATTAATAGACGAGAAAACAAGTCGAGACAGACACCGGAAGCATGCGGAGAACGTGAATGAAGAAAAAGCTGTGGAAACACGTTAGGAAAGAAAGAATATTTTGTTTTTTCGGCACCTTTCCATAAGTTACACTCTTCACAGTTGACCCCTTGTGAGGCAAACATGTGCGAGTAGTGGGAATAACAAGATGTTACGGCGAAGATATGTTACAGAGTGGGATTAGTTTGTGACTCATGAAGGGTCAAGTGATTGATCTTAAGCGTCAGTTGTAGGTCGTATCCCTAACTACAAAATATTTTCAAGCATTATCAAATAAATTCCGTAGTTTTTACGAATCCAATAAAATAACCTGAATTAAAAGAAAACGATCAATAAAAGTAAAGAAACAATATATCGCTTCGCGTCCAAGAGGCAAATGTAGTAAATGTACCATCAAGAATAAAAAATAGAGTACGGCCAAATTTTCCGTTGGAATAATCTCCTTTGGTTTTTTCTTCATTGATTATTTATTTATTTTTTTTTTTTTTCATGCACTACCGTAGCCGTGCATACGAGTAAAGATGACACTCTACTAAACTTACCCCTTTGTGTTTTTGCGATAGAGGTTATTAATACTCGAGGATGCAATTTTGTACTTTGACTCAATCTGTAAAATAAGAAAAAAAATTGAACATTAGAATTTTGACATTGGCTTCCCGCTTTTCTTGCTCTTTTACTCTTATTTTCATGAAATTTATTATTCTTTTGTTCTCATGTCACGATCCTCTGGGTAAACCTCGTGTATAGATAATGTCACTAATATTTCAAGTTAAAAAAAAAAACTCGACAATTATTTGTTTTGAATCGTCTCTAAAATCAGAGTATACGTCGATGCAAAATAGAAAAGTATTTCCCCCGCTGTTTTTTTCCATTATATTTGCCTCAATCTCTTTTCCGGAGTTTCCATTCATCGAAACTTTTCAATATTAATATTATTTTTATTAATCGTCCGTTCGTGTAACTTATTTGTGTTCATTTTTAATGATTGAATGGCAATGGGGGTGGATTATGAGACGGACATCATGCGCATTAATATTAATTAGCCAATGAAGTAGTGCACGGATATTAATCAATGTTTACATCAATGCTGATTCATGCATGGCCACATTTAGGTATACACACACCCACATATGTATTTAGGGTGATTGCTTCTAAATGCTTCTAAAAATTGCTTCCAAACGATTGAATTTCTCCTTTTGATTAACGTGGGAGTTTCGACGAACTATGAAATATGTTTTTTGCTCGATTTAGTACTGCGCTACGGAAAATTTGGAACTTGATCGGTGTTTGTCTTTGATGGCTATTGGTTATTCGGGAAAAAAAATGGATTTTCACTGAGACAAATTTTGGATACGACATACGGCTAACATTCATTTCTTATTATCAGACATGCGCCAAGTTAAAAAATTTTACGAGCTAACGAATGTCGAACGAGAAAAAAGATACTCCAATTCGTGTACAACCTCTCGCGATGATTGAATAGTAATAATTATTTCTTGGAAGCAATATTGTTTTTTTCTTTGGCACACTGTTTTGGGTCGGTGAGAGCATAGAAATTGGAAAACGTCCAAGATGAGGATGAGCCAAGGACCAGTGAAAAGGGAAAAATCGAAAAAAAATTCGTCACCAATATTCAGATTTTTAAATAAAATGGTTTGTCCGTGAGGGCCGTTTAAAACTCTGTGCGACGTTATAAAATCGGCACATTCGAGTCTATAAGAATGCAGCAGAGCTCGCGCTGACTTTTCTTTTACACGCTAGTTTTTTCTTTTAATATACTGCTTGACATCGAGCCGCTACCGCGTCTCTTTCGATATATGTACATTAGAAAAATCTATCATTTCCTAAATTGACTGTTTAACCTGGATATGGAAATTTTTTATAGCTTATTGGAAACAATCCTGAAAAAAAAAGAAATTACAAATGCCTTTAGCCTCGCCTAAATGACAATACTGCCAAATATCTTAACGTGAGATCGTGTGTAATCTGCATTTTTACAGGACACTATCGATGGTAAAAATGATAAAGAAAATTGTCACGTATCTCATCCACCATTCTCGAAGTCGCTCTTTCCGTTGGTAAATTTGAATTCCGTAAATATTCCTTTTTCCATTATATTTGTGTAAAATAAAATAAAAAGTACCGATTTCCAATTCTGAAGGCTAATCTTACACTTACTTCGGTGCAATAACGGCAAACGTCGCGTTCAAACAAAAATTCGCTCAACCTTTAAAGCATACGGATCTTGTACTGGGTAGTGTGAGTTTATTCCAGTCAATATTTTTTACGAATTTTTATATGTAGATTACAGTTGTGGGAAGGGCCTTGGTAAATTTCGATTTATTGTCATAATTTTTTGAAACCCATTAGTTTTGCAGAAATAAAATTTGATTTTTGTTCACCAAGCCAAAAAACTTTGTAATGTGTAATGTATTGAAGTTTAGAGACTCGAAACCCCAATACTTCAAAATTAAGATAATTGAAAAATTTTTTATAGTAAATTTCCCACTATATAAATGTTCTCACTTTGAAAGTGGATCCGCTAAATTTCGTCGTTGGAAAGTGGTACAATGCGACTTTCAAAATATACGACAAAAAATAAAAACTTTTTTACTTCATAGTGCCAGAAGATCATGAAAAATGAATTTCTGCGAAATTCAAGTGGCACCGTTAGGATGGGTAACCCCGAAAATGAGACTATAAAATTTCACAATTTTTTCCCATAATTTTCACCGCGAATGATTCTGTAAAAAATTGTTTGTTCTGTAAATTCTGTAATTCGGTAAAAATTGTGTAAAAAAAAGATATCTACTGAACGAGCCTTTGGGAAATTAAGGGGCTGATGTATTCTTTTATTTTAAAGTTTATGTCCAACACTAATAGAAGCGTTAAAGAACACATTCGTAACATTTAAGTGAATAAAAGCGATTAAAAAAAAATGAGAATGAGAATAAGATTTTTAAAACAATGCTTAACCCTTGACCACGGGGGTTGAAGTTTTCCGTTTAAAATACATGTAATTTTTCTGCGTTCGTGGTCACGATTTTACTGTGGGCCTCAATACGTTTGGAAAATCTTGAAATTTTCAGAAATTACTCTACAAGCACGGAAAAAATTTTCAAAACTCCTACCCTCAAAATGTTGTATAGCATCACCTTATGAATTAATGCGCAAAACGACAATTAAGGACACTCAATTTCAAGTACCCAGTTTTAACTGAGGAACAAAAGAAAAATTTTTCGAAATCTGGTGTAGGAGGTTTTGGAGGGTGATCTTTCAGAATCTGGCATTTATTTTGTAAAATTAACTCGAAATCTTTATTATTTTTGCATTTTGAATTGAAAAATCAAGAATTTTTGACGTTTTCTTTCCCTTCAAATCGATTTTTGTTATTGTTGCTGCACTTATATAACCATGTTATTGCTAGTAAAGGTGTTCTCAATGTCTGTACTTTCCAAAACACTGGCTACGAACTCTTCTTTCTCACTCAGTTTTTCCGGGTGGGGCTCAAAAGTTCGAAGGCCTAAAATAGCGAACAGGCATTCTGTATATCTACATGTATACATGCATATATAGATATACAGAATGCCTGTTCGCTATTTTAGGCCTTCTAACCTTTGAGCCCCACCCCATTTGAAACTTTTTGAAAAAAAAAATTATTTTTCACCACACATGCGCCGAAAGTTCAACTTTCCGAAATCGGAAGGTTGAATTTTCGGTGCGTGTGTGGTGAAAAATAGTTTATACTCCACGGGAGTGAAATTAGACCACCTCAAACCGCGTGCTTATCACCATACTTTCCCTCCCCAGGTGTGTAATATACTATTCCATCACATAAAAAATAGGTTCATAATTTTCTTTTCAAAAAGTTTTAACTTTAAAAAAAAATTGTTTAGAATCATCTAAAAAATGCGTGTGATTTTTTTCAGAATTTAAAAAATTTTTCAAAATTTGTCAAAATCGAAAAATACAAAAGTACCTAGAAAATTTTTGGATAAACTCACAAGTATTCTTTAGATGATTCTTTGTTCTGTAACCTTTCTTTGTTAAGTTGAGACTTTCGAGAAAAAAATCATGCAAATTTACATCATGCTGTTTTGCAAAAACCGCCATTTTGCAAAAACTAAGTTAGAAGGAAGTGTTTATAACCAGTGTTCTGGAAAGGTCAGACATTTAGACCACCTTTGCCAATCATAACATGGTTATTTGAGTGCAGCAATAATAACGAAAATCCATTGGAAGGAAAAAAAAACGTTAAAAATTCTTGACAAAAACTTAGTTTTTAAAGCAATAAATTATCGAGCCTGGCTATTCTCGTATATATTTCTATGACATAGTTTTGATGGGAATGATCTCTAAAAAAAGATTCTGCCGGGTTGTTTGTTGAATCTAATAAAGTTTCTTTGGAAAACGGAACAAAAAATGTTAAATTTACAGTTAAATTTACAGTTAAATTGAACTTTGACTATGGGCAACCGTTGAAAGTGTATATTTTTGACTTAACGACAGTACATATGTTTTTGTGGAGCGTACGATTTTCTACGAAAACCCATCTTGGAGAACGACACCGAAGTTTCCAACGTTGGAGTCCAACGAAATGAACGAAAAAAACGTTTGTAATTCACCAATTTTTTATTTCACGAATCGTTGGTGTAGCTTGAAAAACTACGAATCGCAAATTTGGCAGGGAACAAGATAGGAGAATTACTGGAATTATTGGAGAGTTTTTTTCGATCATTTCGTTGGACTCCAACGTTGGAAACTTCAGCGTCATTCTTGGAGATTATTATACGGTGACCCATTCGCAAATTGCAAATTTCTAGAGTCGCATGAGATGAGTTTTTCGTGGTATTTCAATGGAAAGCAGAAAATTATTGATGACCGACCGAATTTAGACTCCGGATGAATAAACAAAAAGCTGGAGTTTGTGACTTTACAGGAAAAGCTACCGGCGAGGTCGTGCGCATATCTTTTCAATTAAAATAAAATTCATTAGTGTTGTATATTCTCACAGTTTTCGACAATTTTTCGGCTACCAGAGATTAAATTGATGTTTGAAACAAAAAACAATTCAACAAAATTCTTATTAATCCTGTTCGAACCAATGCAACTTTTTTTTTAATGACGATTCTACCAAATCCCAGCACTACTTTTTCAAATACTAGTTTAATAATCTTTTTTTTTTTTGTATAAATGAACATTGAATATTTTTTTCCAAATAGAATGACACGAAACAATGGAAAAGAAAAAAAAATGTAAAATGAGCAATAAAAAGAAAGCGATAATGGATAATTAATTTGAATTGAAGAGATATCCGGCTTCGTTGACACCTATTTCCGTCAACTTACAGACCCCTCATTTTTCAGCACTTTTTTAATATTCATTCTGAGCCCAACTCAAGGATGGATGTGAAAACAAATAAATTGCACATATTCATGAACAATGGTGCCTCGACGAACTCGACGACTTACCGTGTCGCTCAAAGAGGAAAGTAGATTTTTTCTAACCGCAGTTGCAAGTAGACACCTAAATTGGAAATCCTAAGCCGGAAGTAGTTGCTTCCGATGAGCACACAGAAAAATCCAACCCACATAACAATCAAATTCGGAGCTCCAAGTAACCATTTATCAAAATTCTAATTATTTATCACTTTCATTGACTTTGTTTTTAATCTAAAGTATATTTCCGACTGGATTCCGCTTATTTTCTCTAGTGGTACCGTTTTTTTTGTGAATATTGTCAGCCGGTAATGAAATTCGAAGCTCCTGATTAGTTTTTGAATCATAAGACGAAATGCAGCCGCCCGAGAAAACTTTTGTTCCGTTATCGATTGAGTGTCTAAACGCGATTGAAAGATACCGTCGAAGTTCAAATGGAGCTCGAATGACAAAAAAATTCACTCCGCTCAGTAACGCATTCCCAAAAAACAAATTTCCAACACGAATAAAGTTCAACCCGTCAGACAATCATCGAATAATTGCGAGGAAGAATAACGTAAAAGCTACTTCGCTCAATGGAGGAACGAGCATTTCTGCAAGTCGAGGTGAAATGGTGAAATGTTTTGGCTCCTATGAAATTGAGATGAAGGCAGGACAAAAGATACTCACAGCGTTGAGCAATCCTTGGACGGTTGGTGGGGTTACGTGAAGAGGCGTATAAACGTCTTCGGACTCCTGCCTGACGTAGAGCATCACACGATCTTCGGGGTCGTTGCCACGTAAATGTTGGGATTGAATATGAAGCCGGTTGCCGACTCCGGTGACGATCGCGCCGGTTGTGCTGAGGCTGCCTTGTTGCATGCCCTGGAGAACGGAGCCCTGAAGCTCCTGGACTTGCATCAGTAAAGAGTCCTTTTTGTCGTGCAGCGAAGTCATATTATCGGGCGGAAAGTGGTTGTGAAACTTGAGCGCAGGCAAACTCGGTCTTCCGCACGCCGGATAAGGGCTACTCGCACCAGTTTTTATTCCTCCTCCTTCGCCGTTACTCAGCGACGATGTGTCCGTGTCCCCTCCCCCACCGCCGCCCCCGCTGCCATAGAAACCCGAAAGCTCCATAGTCGAGAACTGAAATTCGATAATTTTTATCATTTTCAGTCGATATTTCATATGCAACCGAATTATTTTACAATCGCGCATTTCTTCGTTGCTCTTTGGATAACATTTATTACTCGGGTCAATAGTTCAAACACTTTAAATGTCGATTGTTACTCATGAGATTTCACTCTCGGTCAGAGATTTAATTATTTTCTCACTTTTATATTTGTAAGTTAGATAAATATGAAGCTTGTCTCACTTTGTCGATGGAGTGTTCGGCAGGTGGTGAAAAAAGTACGGGCGGTTTGTGTAAATCCGCCATCGAGTAGAATTCACTTCTCTCGGTGACCGAGTGGTAAAGCTCGTCGAGCTTCTTCCTTCCGGTTGCAGTCATTTTTCTCTTCGCAGCTCGTCTTTCCTCGTCCCGAGTTTTTCTTTCAGCACCCTGTCAAATATTAATTGAAGACGTAACGTTCTATAGCGTGTTGCAAATTCGGTCCTCAAATTGAGCGAATCTTTCATCAGTCGATAAAAGTTTTACCTTATCGCAAAAAACTTTGATTTGGCAATAACCGCGATGTGAAGGCGGTGTGTAAGAATGAGTATGCGGTGGCGGCTCCTCGTATGTGTCGACTTGAATATGCAGCGGCAAGCCTTTTACGCCCTTTTGACTCGAAAAGTCTGTACTTAGACATTGCACTGCGACATTTATCTGTTATCCGAAATATTAAAAGTTACAGAACGATGGTAGGATTGGAATGAAAGAAAAAAAAAACGAACGCTATAAAAATCAAATTAATATTAAAAAATATGTAAAATGGAGTGAAAAATCATTGGAAGTGTTTCGAACGATTCCGATACCTTTGCCGACGACTCAAGAGGGTTCCAATATACCGCGATCGCGTTATGTGCAACTTCCTCGATGCAGCCGACCAGACCAACGCTGTTCTTCGTATCTGCAATAAGCGTATGACATTTTTTGTTCTTAATATCTCTTCACTGATGTTAGAAAACAAAAATAAACGTTTCAATTATTTTTTGTCTCAATAAATTAACCAACATCGTTTACGTCTTACCGAAATCCCATATCTGCTATACCGTGAAACAAATTTTCTGACAGCATGAACAAAAAAGTATATTCATGAAGAACTGAATTCGGAAAAAGTGTGCACGAGTAAAACCAAAGCTTCACGAAATTTGGATTTTTTTCTGATTTCATTTTCTCATCACATTTAGGGAACATAATATTTTTACTCACCAGCATCGAGAATGCGTTGCTTGACGGAATGTTGCCTGCCGTGCCAAAATTGCCACGCTTTTATTTCATCCTCGGGACTCTTTTCCTCTCGGAACATCAGCATTACAACACTCTATTAACAATGAAAAATAAAAAGAAAAAATAAAATAAATATTAAAAATGATAATGATAATAATAATAAATATCAGATCGGTTGAGAAGCAGGATTATTCATAATGAAAAGCCCATGCTCGTTCCATCATTCCAATTAATAAAGCGATCGAAGTCGAGCAGCCGAAAAACTTTCACCTCGAGTACTTCGTGCGAGTTCGAAGGCGCAAATTCATCGGTCCAACACTTTACGGGCGGAGATCAATTTATTTGATATAAAATAAAGTCTGGCATGTCCCAAGAGACTTTCGAAAGTATGTCGATTTAAAAATTCGTAATTCTGGAGATCTTGGAGCGATTGGGTCAGTGAGATGATTCGACGGTACTTTGGTGCTTGAAAAGTGAGACCACGAATTTCGAGTATTTCCGAACAACCATAGCAGCAATCTCGTTCAACCGATTTCGAGACATGCTGTTGTAGAGTTTGGGAAAGTAAATAAGTTAACTCGCCGATTGCAGTTTCATAATATCACACAAGTTTATCACTTTTTCTGGACTCGATACACTTTCGAAGTCGTCGTGACAATTTTTAAAATTCGTTGAGAGGAGAAAACGAATTGCTCTCTTCTCAAGTTTACCCAGAAAGAAACAACGCTCCTTGCTTGAGAGGAAAGAAAAATTTTTCAACTGAAAATGGCAAAATACCAAAGTGCACGTTCGATTGGATCTTTGGATGATTTCTTGGCTTTCCAATAAATCGATTATTCTCCCTGACTCCCTCATAGCGATCCTTAACTCGGACACGTGACAAATAGTTTTGCCTTCAGCATAATTTATGCTCGAGTTTGACGCCGGTCTCCGTCGTATAGCAAATGCTCTTGAAGCACCTTATTGCTGTGCTTATTTACTGGTCTATAGTGCACTAATATAATTCTTGTCTGAGGATATATGGCTTTGCTGTGTACTCGCCAGAAGCGGGCGATAGAGAAATGAATTTTTCGTGTTTCGGGTGAATGGTCGTAGATTTGTACAGCGCGTTCAACGCACGTGGTACGATTTTCAAGCATTCATAGAATTCGCAGTAATTACCAATAAGGAAAAGTATTGAAAACGTTGAAAAGATGAACACGAAGAAAGGCAACGCGATAAAATCAATCATTTGAAATCGACGTTGAACAGTATTTTTCGTCAATTTTCATGAAGATGTAAATAACGGAACTCGGCCTGAAAAGCTCCGGGAAATAAACTGTTAAAATTGATGATTTATTGAAAAAAGTGCTTGAAATAATTCCAAGTACGACACGACATCTGAAAACTCCACACCTTCGTTTATCGGCTATTTACGTACTCGGGCGTTAAATGAAAGAGTCTAAAAGTCAACTTGAGCAAACGTGTTCGATTAGCAATTAACGAGGAAGTCGTAACTCGTTATCGCGCTTAGTAGCAACACGAAGATAAAAAAAAGGACGTGCACACACTGGTGGAAGGATAAAATGAAAGAAAGAAAGAAAGACATGGCGCTAAGAATAAAAATGATATAATAAGGCTGGCGGCGGGAGGTTTTATCAGAATGGAAGCAACAAATGCAACGGCGCCGGTAAATGATACCGATTCAACATAACGGTCAACTCAAACGTTAAACGTATAAGACTTGCCGAGCGATAAATGACTCGACTCGTTTTTCTCTTGTTTACTTTCGCGAGATGTGCTTTGATTTTGTCCGTTTATACATCGGAATAATATCTTTCTTATTCTCATCATTAATTTATCTCCAAACCGCACATGAAGAAACTATTGAGAATTATTATCGCTCTCGTTATTTCCAAATAATTAATATAACAAATGTTTACCTTGACAGTTTGACCGGCCTTGAGGAGTGGCTTGTCCGGGTCAGGCACGTAGTCGAGTGTGATACCATAAAATTGTCCTTTGTTAATATACGTTATTCTGTCGTCCTCGCGTCTCTGTGACGTACTGATCGGCGATTCAAGATGGTATTTAAAGCCGTACGCCGAATAGCTGCAATAGCGGGAATTAATAAAAATATTATAATAAAATAAGAAGATAATTTTTTGTTATTATTAAAATAATGAAGTGAACAAAATTGAGTATATAATTAAATTTTTTAGGAATTTTGTCTTAAGATGTATAGCCGCGAGGGCCAGCCATTGCAAAAGATTATTGCGTGTAGTCGATAGATCGAGAGTAGCTTCGTTACCATATTTTTTTTATAAAAGAGTAACACGAAGCAACAACCAGTAAAAAGGTGCGTGACAAATAACGTTTGCCAACACGACCAAGACCATCACACGCCATCCAAAGGAACTTGGTTATCTCAATACATGATAATGCCATATAGCTAGAAACACCGAGGCACACTTTCCTGTTTATTTATTCTGCTCAATCGTTCTCTGACAAAAAGAATTTGTTAACTCAGCAAATGTTTATTCAACGAGAATTTTATTCAAATAAAATATTTAATTTGGGTTGCTACTCCAAAATAAATTTATTTTAATCGATGAATTTACGTTCCCAATGTTTGCATTCAGTTGATGATTTTATACGAATTATTCATCTTCTAAGGTATTCAATGAAATTGAAAAACTCAGAATGTTTTTCCCTTATTGGGAAATTGCAAAATTTCATCATTCGACTGATGTGAGTACATGCGCGTTAAAAACTTAATGCATTCAAGAAAACAAAAAATTCTTTTTTTCTTTATCAATGAAATTGCTTGGCCTAATGAAATGAGGCTAAATGGTAAAATTGTTACTATCATTGAAAACATGTACGTACATATATGACACATACGCAATATATAGTTCTACAATTTAATCTCATTCAAGATAACTTCACAGTGCTCTCATGTTTTTAAGCATACACATACCTAAAAACGAGGAAAATCAACATTTTTTTTATTACTTTTGAGAACCCCGCGGTAATTAATTAATGAATTTCAATTTCCGCGAAAAAATTCGATATATTTTTGAGTATAAAATGTTGAACGTAACGATTGAATACGTAAATACTTTTTGTCGTTCGATCCATTTCGATCTCTATCATGTTGTTTACTTATAACAATTGTTTCGAGGAGTTTGTATGCACACAAATATAAACGCGTGTGCATATAAATAACGAGGGCGTGCGAGCATTTCGTATTTTAAAATTTTAATGGGGTCAACTCGGAAACTCGACGTTGATAACGGCTCCGAGAGATCGCGAGCCTCGGTTAGGGCATAAAATAAACAAAAAATGAAAATATAAGAAATAAAAAGAAACGGAACACATTTCAGCTTTGCCAGGACATTGCAACGGGTTAACGCCCAGCTATTGCTCGACGCCTACCACAGCTTTTTATTGTAATAACTTGTACCACACATACGAATATGTCTGTGCACATTTATAAATCGAATGCTTGACCGAGTATATATATATATATTTATATCCAGCACATTTCGATTTCACAGACTCTTAATCCCAATCTCTCTTAAGTCAACTCACTCTCGATCGATTTATAGGGCATCGAAAATTGGAATAATAATGAATTTCCATTGAAATTTATTGTATCGTTGGGTTTTAATGAGTTTCCTCATATATTTTTATTTCTAGTTCTGATTAACCATTGGTTATTTTTGTCTTCGGTTACTATTTCATTTAATTTTTAGTACAATATCGATGAAAAATTAGTAAATGGAATAAACGAGTACTCACATTTTCGGTATCTGTATCTTATCGGCGTCGTTCTGTCGTCCAAAATCGTGCCACGGTCTCGATCTCGGCGGATTAGGACTCGCGTTGCTCGTCGTTGAACCACCGGACACGAGACCACCGCGTTGTACCTGAGCCTGTGCGTGTCCCTGCTGCAATTGAAGCTGCAACGGCTGATGATGAATAACGGCACCATTGTCGAGTACAACTGCCGTGCCCGTGCTCGTACCACCAGGACAGAGCTCCGTGTAGTCGAAAGACGACTAAATTCAAATAATTTCAACGAATTATTTCGAGGTTATTACTTTATGAATGGACATTCTTCGAAAAACCAACGTATGGTGAAAACGCGTTTTTATCGAAGCTGCAAAAACGTTCCCTGCGTTACGATATTTCGCTACCTTGAATTTCATTATCGAGAATTGAGAAACTGGCATTTGCCGCGAAGTCGCTGAAGTTTTAAGGGGCTCGAAGTTTCATTATAACTTATTCAAGTAACGAAGTATACGTCGAGGAAAAGTAAAAGGGTAACGAGGTTTGCGGTGTCGTAAAAGAAACCACGCATTCAACGTTCGGCTATGCTCGGTCGCGCACCGCAATGCCGAAGCCACCATTGTTGTTAACCGAGCTTAACTGGCGATGAAGCGTGTCCAATGGGAAGGGTACTTCACTGATTTTTACAACGCCTTTATGTGGCTTATGTCAAAATCGTTACTTTCTTAAACAAATATACGAGAAGAGTGAAAACGCGGTAGCTGTTTTAACCCTCTCAGAGCGAGGCCTATTTCACCACGTTGAACAAAAATTATACCCTTCATAATTTTATCTCAAAATACTTTCTTGTTTACGAATTTTGAATTTTGGGTGTGCACAGCACCAGGTACTTATCTAGCACCTAACACCTTAAATACGTCATATTAGCTTCCCTTTGAAAGGATATAAAGTTTGGAGTATGAAAACCAAATGTGTACCCACTTTTATTTTGCGATAACTAAAGCGCGTTTTCGCCCAACACGAAACGCCGGCTTTTCATTTTAGGAGTATTTACCGTGCAATCTAACCTTACTTGATGGAACTAGCCAGTCAGAATCCCGACCTTACTGAGCGATGCAGTTTTTCAGGGCCTGGAAGCGCGGTGTTGCGCAGAAG
Organism: Venturia canescens; assembly: GCF_019457755.1. Taxonomy (NCBI): domain Eukaryota; kingdom Metazoa; phylum Arthropoda; class Insecta; order Hymenoptera; family Ichneumonidae; genus Venturia; species Venturia canescens. The sequence continues at coordinate 14,831,272 of NC_057426.1, forward strand.
CAAAATACGGTCCGAGAAGGTTAAGCAATATTTCGAAGTCTTATCATGAGTTCAACGTTATTTGTGCAGAACTTTATGAGGGCAACGATAAACTAAAAAAAAATTGAGATAAGGCAGAATTTCAATGTGGATTTTCTATTACGGATTCTCGCAATACGTCAGCTGGACTAATCCCTGGTCAGGATCTAACGAGGCGGCTACGTTCGTTTATGTAAGACCATAGTATGGAAAATTGAAGCTGGATCAAGACGGAAATATTATCAGAGCAGCGGTACAGTCAAAATATATTATAATTCGATAGGCATGCAGTTACGCTTTCGATCTTTCTATTTGTGTCATTTACATATAATAGTAATTGATAGCTATAGATTCGATGGAATCTCGGTATCAGGAGTAATCCAAATACAAAAATAATATGAACTACGAAAAAATGAGTAATTTCAATCATGAGAATAGTAATTTCTTTTTTTGCAATGTTCTTCGATGAGGCTTCGTTAAGGTCGATCCCCTGCGACAGCCCCAACCAAAAGTTATGTACCGTTTGCGTATTAAAAGGGTTGATAATTCGTTCGGATCGTAATCAATAACTTTGTAAAGAGCCTATATACGTACTCGGTGCCAGCAGATATAGTAAAAATATCATTTGCTTTCGTAAAATTTATTCTAAAAGTATTTTTGATCTGACATCGCGAGTAAATTTTTTGACGGAACTATCCGGGCTACGCTTCAACGTACAGAAAAGGTTTCCTATACAGACGACATTCGCTTGTTCGCTTGCAAAATATATCGTATGCAGCTTAAACCTTCGTACTTCTCGAGACTATATCTGTCAAACTAGATGGTCAATCACCTTGATTTTTTTTCACAATATCTGTGATATCCTGCTCTAGCTCCTCCTCGTTTTTTATAAACTTCCTAATTTTAGTACTAGCGGTAGAATTAATAATGTACTGTTTGCCTATGCATGGTCCACATGTTACGTGTTAATTGAGTCAACTTCAATTACATATATCTCGGGTTCGGGATGGTGAAGCTTGTTAAAATTTTATAGAGGTGTTGTTCATATGTTAAACAATACGTATGCCAAATTTAAATAATTTCCTAATTTAACTGTCTCGTGGAGGAACCACCTTAAAGGCTTCGAATTTTTTACCAGGCATAGTCCTCGCTAGCAAAGTGTGACCGGCACGTAAGGGGCCTGCCACGCTTCCTCCTTATTGGGCTTATAATCGAGTGAGAGAAAACTAATCGGAGTCTAGCCGAGCAACTGAATTCTCCCATAAGAAAAAGCTTTCATCCTTTAGTTCGATATCGAAAGCGATCACAGGTCGGCTCTGGAACTTCGGTGGGAAGGGATATCTTTTAGAAGTTCGGCCTCTGGAATTTTTGTCGATTTGTCCAATGAATGATGAACGCACAAGTCAACTCCGAACCCCCAAACTCATTTATTTAAATGTAAACCCATCAAGTGAGATAAAAACGACTCGGACTTTTCATCGGCATAAAATGTTCCTCGTTCATTATAGTAAATTTTCTTCGATTATGGATAAGGAAGAGAGAGAGAGAGAGAGAGATAGAGAGGAAGATGGTAAGTTGCAGAATCATTTAGACCAAATCTTATCGTAAAATTTCTCATCAACCCAAAGATCTTTAAGGAGTTTCGGTACAGGCGATACAATGTTGCCATGCTAAACCATGCTAAAAACATAAAAAATTTCAAAAAGTTTAGAATTTTATAAAATTTGGTGAACATATTCTTTAGTGTCAAATTTGCCAATACAAATTTTTTAAGATTTTTCTTCTACACAGTTATCGAGTAATTGATCACTAAAGTTGACGTGTATAAGCATAGCGTTTCCATATATATAGGTATACATTCCGGGTATAAAAAATCTGCTTTAATACGTAATTACTCGATAACTAAGTAGAAGAAAATTTTGAAAAAATTTGTGTTTTCGCACTTGATGTTGAAGAACATTATCACCAAATTTGATCAATTTCTTAATATTTTGACTTCTGTACCGAAACTCCTTAATAGAGGGGCAAAAAACAAACGTTTTTTTCCAAGTAAAAAACATTGGAATTTCTTTACTATGTCGTTGCAATGGGTCAGGTTCGAGAAAAGGGACTCCCGTGAAATGCCCACTGAATTTTTTCTCACGACGATTCTCAACCTTTTTGATAAATCAAGCTAAAATCATGGTCAAAACAATTTGTCTTGTCGTCGGACACCTAGAAAATTGAGAGCTATCCCAAATTTTCATATTTCTAAGGGTCTTATAGTGCTAGAGAAAGCCAGTCTCCTGTCCAGTCGAATGACCCGTGGATCGATACGGAAGACAGGTTAGTTTTTCCGTATCAGGCATTCGAGAAAAAAAGTCCCATTCGGTCTTGGTCTGCCGCCTGCTCGAAACGAAAAAAACAATGGAACTAACCTGATGAAGTGCAGCGGGTGGATGGTGATCTTGTCTGGGTGTGACAGCATCAGCTCCAATGCCGGAGTCGGGACTTGGCAAATCGACGGTAAGTACTTTGCTGCTGCTCGACGAGGAGCGTATGGCGTGTGTCGTTGTGTATGAACTGGGGACGACTTCGTACCTCGTGTAGGAGGCTGTTGTGGTTGGCAATGAGGAGCCGCTCGAAGAGGCCAATGGCGGTAATGTATCACCGGTGACGTAGACAGCGGTTGTTTCCTGATGGAGAGCTGCCTGATTGGATGGGTTTGAAGCGGCGTTCCCTGAATTAGATGTGTACGCTGCAGACTGTAACCTCGGACTACATGACGAGTAAGGGTCATAAGGGCTGCCGTATTGCTGGACCTGAAGGCAAAAATATCATGGGGTTGGCCTCAATTGTTTTTTTTTTTCGGTCTCGTCTCGGCTCAAAATGATTCTCCATCGATTTTTCTAATTCGTTCAAGTCAAATTGGACGTTTTTTCGGACTCGTATGATAATAGACAAATTATAATATTCATGCGGTGTAGAAAAAAGATGAAGCGCGCTGCATGCAACGAATTAACGTATTGGCAAACAAGGAAACGAAGAAACGTAACAAATGTGAATTTCCATTATATACTCGTTGGAGCTGGTCCGTTACCTGTAACTGATGTTGATGCTGATGATGATACATTCCCGGCGGCGTTGGGCTATCCGGTTGTGCCTGTTTGTGCCGTTTGCTGGACTGCTGACCTCCGCGGGACGAGCTCAAGTCCTCGGGTTCTCTCTTGACCCCGGTTATGCCAGTGGCACCACCGGTGTTGCCGGTGTTACCAGCGCCCCCATTATTTCCTCCCGATGAAGTATCGTGACGCAACGACTGCGGGCTCAACGGCATAGAAATGGCACTTTGAAGACTTTGTCCCGGGCTGTGAGATTGTTGATTGTACTGGTGAAGAAAATGATGCAATTCACCGTTTCCTGTTGCCTCGTTGTTCTCCATGCGATTCGAACCGCCTGAGGCTTGACTCGCTTCCTGCACCAGTAGCTTTTGGCCCATCACACCCCTTCAACATTTGCCAAGAAATATTCAAATTACTTGGCATTTCGAGGTGTCCTCTCGAGAAGCAGATGAAATGCGGAGGGGAAAGATCGATCGATCTCTCATTCGTGAAGAGGGCTTAAAGAGGCGCGACGAATTAACGGCGTCAACGCGCAAGGGTGTCGCGTTACCCCCTTCGGGAGCGGCGATTGTCCCAGCGAAAAAATTTTCCCTCATTATTTAGATCGCGCTTCCATGTGAATTTTTCAATCTCCTCGTGTGCGCGTTAACCCGATGAATAAAAATGTAGCGCAAACAGTTGTGAATTAGCATAGAGAGTGAAAAAAATAAGAATCGTTCGTTCCGGCGCGACCGCGTCGCCGACATCTTTTAACCGACGGCTCCTCCAAAAGTGGCCGTTTAGAAAAAGAAACCAAAGTTATCGGCAAAACGAAAAAAAGCACGAGGTTATCGCGACGAAAATTCAACATCTGCGAATGAATAAAATTGACAAACTAACTATAAACATAACTTCTGAAATTCCTCATACCCTTACATTAGGCTTGATCTCAAGAACAAACCACGGTCGAGACAATATCGCGGACAGTGGCAATAAAAATTTTTCAAACGTTTTTACTGCACCTCGCGAGGCTCTGAGCAGGAAGACGATGGAGAGAGAGAGAGAGAGAGAGAGAGTAAGTAAAGATTCGAGAGAAAAAATATAAAACGAATGCAGTGGAGCTCATCTCGTGCTAGATACGTTATTCGTATAAGTACCTTACACGAGGATCAAAAGAGACGCGTCTCTCGGCATTATGTGAAGTAGTTAACATGTTATATTTAGCATGATAATGCGTATCCACAAAGACGTCTACCCTTATAAACTGCCAACGCTTTCGGTATATGTGATCTTTTTACATTCTTATTCCCTTTTTTACTCATATACACAGGTATATACATAAAAGGCCTTAGGTGAAATTTAGCCCTTCTGGCTCGATCTCTTGTCTCTCTTTTTCTCCGAGCTATGTACGCCCTTAGTTGTTGAGCACTCGGTGAACCTGACCTTCTTCTTACCTACGGTCAGATGCATCGAGACAATAACATTTTTTCTCTCTCCCTCCCTTTTCCTATCTTCCTCTCGATACCTGATCCTTCCTTTCCTCATCCAATCTTATCCCCTCCCTTTTTGGTATGTTAAATAAGTGTGCGTTAAAAGTAAAAGGAGTAGAGGAAAAAATGATATTCCAAACGTTTCGAGAGATCGTCATAACCCCAGGCTATGAGGGTCTCTCGCCCTATGAATTCGGCTTAAATGAAATGGATCCACAGCTTCGAACAGATTGCTCGAGAGAGAGAGAGAGAGAGAAACTTTATCGTGCTGAGCCTTTGCATGCTCGATCGGGTAATGTGATGCTAATCCTTCGTGATTTCGTTTCTTTCCCTCTCGTTTTTTTCGAGAGAGACCTGTCGCTAAAAATCTCGAGAAGCAACGATCAGAAAAATGTTGGGTCCTCGATCCGAGAGAATTAATAAAATCGAGCGATGCATCCTCAGTGAAGTATTTCACTCCGGTTGAATCGTCGGATATCAACAATTATTCAGCGACTTCTATCAGGGTGGATTTCTTTCGCCGGTATTCGGGCCTTTTCTCATGCAACTGCGCATGTGCGTGAGAAAACTTGCAATGGATTCTGACGAACTGTGTAGCGGGAGGAGCGTCTTTTAAGAGTATGGATCAGTCGACTAACCTCACTTGGAATTTTCGAAATTGAAATTCTCTGACATGGTTTGACCGATTAAAAAAATGCTCTGTCAGCCTACGCAGAACGATGGCAAAAATCGACTGACAGAGCCTTTTTTTAAACGGTCAAACTGTGTCAAAGAATTTTGATTTCGAAATTTGCAGCTATTTCTCTCGCACTCACGGTTGCGATATACCGACTGATCCATCCTCTTAAGTCTATCCGTCTTCGTTTTCAAATCGACCCAATGGTTGAGTCTATTCTCGTAATTTTTATCAAACAGTCCGATAAATAATCTACGTGCTCCGTTGTTATAGGGGAGACCGGGGCAAAACGGGATACCCGAAATATGAGAGAAATTTTTTTCTTTTTTTTCTTCAATTTTTATCCTAGTCCAAAAAGAACATGAAACATATTTTTTTCCAAAATATCTTGTTTTTTTTTTATTTTGATTTTTTTTTCAAATTCTCTTTTTTTTTATATCACTTTTAAAATGAAAACGTTTTTGCACAGATATACAAAAAGTATTTGTAAATCTGCGATTACTGCCTCCCAGATAACTGTCTACGACAGTAATCGCAGATATATATATATGTTTACGGACCATATCATGTGTGTTTACACCTGCACATGAGTCATGTGCCCGCTCTGCACAATTTTGGCACTGAATCCATGATTCAGTGGACAAAGAATACAAATTTTTATAAAATAAACATTGGCAATCTTCGTTATTATTCATATCATTAATTTTGAATTGAATTACAGAGGGTGCGTTCGACGTACGTTAGAGCGTTGTAAGCGCTGAGAGCGCTCACAGCGTGCGCTCGACTTACGTTTGAGCGCTGTAAGCGCTGAGATCGCTTTCAACGCTTACAGGGGTAAGTCGGAAGCACTCGGTTACGGGTGCAAGATACACCCAAGGTGCATTGAATTAAAATCATAGTAAAAAAATTTCATGAGTTTTTGAGGGGTACCCCGTTTTGTCTCGGATTTTTTTAATGAAAATTGAACAAAATTCCCGTACATTTATTAGTTTTTGGAAGTAAAAAATAGACAGAGCTTCCCAAACTTCTGAAAAGTTCAATATTTCCTTAGGTATCCCGTTTTGTCCCGGTCTTCCCTACACCGTTCGTACGTATACACGTATCGGGTGAAATGTCGTAAAAACGTAGTGACAAGCCTAACTGCTAAAAAGTATAAGAAAAAGAGGATGTGGATTGTAGATTGTGCGCGGCGTGCGCAACGAGGCAACGTGACCCTTGAGGCGAGCACGCTTCGTTTGTGACCTCCCCCAGGATGCTCCGGTTCCATGATGCCCCTGCTCTTTTTACACGAGTGTAACAAACAATGATTCCCGGGACTCGTACAGTTTACTCGAGAAACGAGACCTGACATTCGTATACACGCTCCGTGTGATCTTTGCCTCGTCTCTATACTTCTGGACGGAGTGGACGGGCTTCCATCTTCATCACCATTATGGTACTTGCTGAGAAAATATATCTCTTTATCTTGATTTTTCACTACTCAACGTACCCATGGGGGTAGGCAAGTACTTGGTAGCTGGCAAACTTTTCGAGACCATCTAAAAGTCCTGCAAGTTCACGGTTAGGAGTATAACGATGCGGTCGTTTTGCCTTTTTTAGGGCCATCACGCACTTCGCATCCCGAACCCCTTGTGGATCGTTTGCCCGTGTGGTTCGTGTGAAACGAAACACGTATCTTATCTTGCTCGACTCTCACCGATAAGCGGAGATCGCGGATAAATCTAATTAAATATTTCCAGCGACATATTTTACCCCCGACCTTCGAAATGTATAACGACTACGTCATTTTTTCTCTCGGATCGAGATATCGAGATCGATCTGTTCCCGCACCATTTTCTTAGCATCTTTCCCGAGACTCAAATTAGTTCCTCGCGATATGCTCGATGAGTCTTTCTCCTTCTCCAAATCTAATCCTCCGTTTTTCGCTCTCTTTGAACTTTTTCATTTTAGTCTATCATCGGACAAGCATTGATACGCGACGAACGGTGGATCGGAGACGAATATGTCAAGAAATAACTTTGTCGCAATAATTTTCGATCGATTTCGTTGCACGAGTCTTTGGCCAAAAATCGACGAAATCGCGGTGAAAAGGAAAAGACGAAACTCATGAAAGGGGGGCTCACCGACGTACCAGAGGTTCGTAATGATTGTTTGGAGGATAAAAATGCGCACGGAAGAAGCGCGTATAACGAGTTGAATTCCAGGGACGAGGCAGGACGGAGGCTGTTGAGTCATTGCCGGGTGTGACCCGACTTCTTCGTACTCTGTGCTTCACGAGTGGTAAGATGTACAGCACGTTACAAACGGAGTCAGTGTCCACCAGCTTATTATTTATAAAGAGTCCGGATTGTCAACGTGTCTCGCGAGCGAGTAATAAAATTATCATCGTAAATTTGAATAAACGAGAACGTGATGCTGTTGCTCTTGATGCTCTTTACGTGTCAGGCATAAGTCGGCGACAAAACGAGCAAAGAAAACATCATAATATATATATTTACAAGAGAAAGATTAGGAGCAGCCACGTGAGTGGTTCAACAGAGCAGGGCCACGAACATTTTTATTTTTTTCCAACGGAATCGCCTTTCCCGCGTCTTGATTTTCCGGTAAATTATCATGCAACGGGAATCAGAAGCGAGAGAGCTGTGGAAGGTCGAGGCTCCTTCATATGACGTGACACTGCTCGCGGTTCTCAGGTCAAATGTTATAATAGCGGTCAAACAAGATTTTTGTCTATTGATTAAATGAACGCAATGACTCTGTTTAACTCGTTTAACACGCGGCGATTCAAATCGAAACGTTTTCCAGAAAAATTATTATCCTTCACTTCCCATATCTTCCTTCATTATCCTTGGAGAGACGTACAAATGTGAGATTGCGTAGTGCGTCGAGAGATTCGGAGTGTGTTGAAGAAATTCGAGCCAAGACAGAAACCAGGAGTGGGTAGTCTCGTGTCGGAGCATGGATTATAACCCACACGTATTTTTCGATAAAAATAAACATGTACGAGGCGTTGCGCGCGTTCGAAAAAGGTCTGCCATCGAAATGGATCAAAATGTTGGAGCACATTGAACAGAATAAGATGAAAGAGTTGAAAATTCAACTTGAAGTAGGAATTTTGTTAAGGAGTTGAGGATGGAAAATTACATCGATCAGAGATCAAATTTATCAAGGTCGACCACCTGAATCACGTGAGAAACGTAGAAATATATGCGATTTGAATAGAATATATATATATGCCCATGGGATGAATAAATACGAATAAAAAGTTTATCCCATTACGAGGACAAACCCACGAATCGCATATAACAATGAAAATTGGATTAAAATCGTAGTTTTTCGCTCGAGTGATCGCCACAGAAAAAATCTTCACGCTTTTAAACGGATGAAAAGAGTTGAGAATTTTTAACGATCCGGTCTCTCGTACAAATTGTCAAGATCTTATCGTCGTCTTTTTTTCTCTTCGTCTCTCTCCCTCATTTTCTCTTCGGCTTGGGCTCAAGATTGGAGGGAAGATTACAGAGGAGCGTCCTTTTCTATACACCCTTCAGTTCTTGGCTGAGATCTTTTCGAGATAAAGAGAGAAAAAAAATAAATAATAAAATATACAGAACCCATTGCAGATAAATTTGCTCGAATTCGCGCACGCGTGTGCACCTTCAGCAAAAATGGCACCCTGACGATATTTTGTCCGTTTTTACTGTGGCGCAAACAAAATGCTTGCCTCTGAATTTACTTTCGTCATTTTTATCGATTATCTTCAAAAGAAAGACACTTTTTTGTTTTTTCAAAACAATTGGAAATGCGATGACTCCTGTGAAAAGTCTCTGGGTGCTTAAACATAAATTTACTTGTCTAAATTTCTCATTAAAATATTCACAATTGACCTACAATTTGAACAACTTTGACGGTCGAAAGTATTGCCAATAAATTCGAGACGTGTCTTGAAATACATATTGCGATAGTCTTTGGTAAAAGACAAAAAAGAGAGAGAAAGAGATACAAATTGCAAGAACCGAAATAAAATGTCCTTTTGAAATGCGTGTACGTTGCGGGCTTCTTTTCTCAACAGTAAATTACAAAATATGCTAAGCGTCCGATATAAATCAAAAGTGGGACTGCGAGGAGCCCTTACCCGCGCGAGCGAAGGGTTCGAAACGGCCACCCCTGTCGCTCGTACAAAAAAAATATAATAAAAATAAAAATAAAAGGGAAATGTGTCGCACAGGGCAGCAAGAAGGTTGAGCGAGAAAGAAACGAGCCCCAAAAAATCACGGAAGAAAATAACCCTTTCGAATTGGGGTGAGACCGTTTTCCAGGCAAAAATACATTGCTTTCTCTCATACAATTGGGCCCAAGTCCCAAAACATTCCGTCCAAACTTATCTGCCTCACAACCTTTTTTTCCCAACCATTGAAATATATATAAATATAGATATAGATTTTTCTGTGATTTGAAGAACTTGGAAAGAATTATGGCCACCCATGAGGTTTAGTTTGCAAACCGAGCAAATGGCCCGGAATAAAATGATTTCTTGCAGCCGTAACATGAACTGCAAGCACCTGCGCTGAAGCTTTGAGATTTGTATAATTCCTGCTCTGAAAACTTTCGATTCGTCGACAAAATATTTTAACGATCATAATTATGAGCCGCGGTTGTTGAAAATTATCGTGCAATTCCCCATTTGAATTAAATTCCCGCACATAACAATTTAAATTGATGAAAATACATTATTATTTAAAAAATTGCCGACCGATTCAACAAGCAAAGGCATTGGGCAAAAATATGTTTGGAATTTGGTGAATGTACGAAATTCGGATGGAAAATATATAACGAGAAATAAATTGTGAGTTTCTTAATATACTTACGCGGACCAGAGCTCATGGGGTGGTGGTAATTTGACATCGGCAGCTTTGTCCGGTAATTTGTAATACTCGTATACGTAGGAGGCAGCAGGATCGTCGGCGTGCGAGGCCACGGCCGAGACCTGATGTTGCTGTTGTAGATTGAGCATCGCAGCGGTCGCTACCGACAATGGATGCTCGCAGTACGCACGCCAATCACCCTCCATGCCCTGTACCTGAACCTGCACGGCGGCAACCCTCTTGTTTACGTCGACGTGATCCTCGCCACCGCCGTTCGTCGTAACGTCGTTTCCGCTTTGGGGATTTTGCAATGATTGCTGCTGCTGCTGCTGCTGCTGCTGTCCTTCCTCGTTACCGATCTCCTCCTCCTCGTCCACGGGTTCCCGTCCACCGTAAGCCTGCTGTTGGCCCTCCTCGGCCACGCCAGCGGCCTCTTCCTCGCCTCGACTTCGTCTTCTAAATAAAAAATTCAATTTTTTCAATTACAAACAATGTTCGGTAAAAACCTTTGAATTCTTTCAATTATCTCATTGGTCATTGATTGATAACACTTTTTTTTACGGTTATTTACACACGTGGAAATTGACTAATGAGAGTAATTCTCACATTGTTCAGATATTTCAAAGAGTATGAGCTCAAAGCTTAACCGTGGGAGCTACAAAATTTGATATGTTTTAGTAGGGTTCAATATGTCAAATAACCAAATCGTAGAACGGTCGATATTTCGAAATTTTTTAAATTGTAATATGAGATTGAAGAAAAATAAGTTATTCGAAATTTTTATTTCCGACTATTTAACAGATTACGTGTTTCATCGACTTTCTAGCGTTACGCGTTAATTTTCGGGAAATCGACATTTTAGTCGTCATTCTACGGACGATTCTTATAAACACGTGCTTCGAACCTTGCAGTTTCTACTTTATTTATTTTCAACATTCAAAGCTCTAGTCGAATTCATTTGTCTCCGTATTATCATTCCAAGTTTATAAACTCGAGATTTCAGCTGTTCGAAATTTTAGTCATTCCAACATTTTATCCCCGCCCATATTTTTTAGTAATTGAAAACACTGAAGTTCCGATATGCTGTTGAATTTTGGACGATGGCTACATTTTTCTGTAAATATGCGACGGTGTGTTATACTCTAGAACGAATATTGAAAGTGGATCGAAGAAATCCACCAATGAATATATACGTTGAATGAAAAAATTTTGAAATTACGAGTATGTGCATACGGTGTTTTGTATTAATTGTTGAAAAGAGCCTGAAAACTGTTATAGACGCGCCACAAGAGACGTTGAGATTTCCATTAAAAATTGTTCCACTAATCATTAATGATTCGAAGCTCGACTCCTGCGTGTGCCTTAGGAACTTGGTTCGTCCAAGTAATTTCCATATCCAACGTAGAAACAAAAAAAGATTCGACGTTGGTGGCTTCATGCCGGATTGCACGGGGAAAAAAATGATAGAAGCAGATGTGGGGAGGGATCCGAGAGAGCAAGAGAGATTGGTAGTGCGTCGAGGGGGATCAGGTACGTAATATCTGATGCATGTGTCCCGATGTTTGGTGGCTATGTAGCGAAAGGTACGAGCGTATCTATATACACGAGCGGAAATTAATTATTATAGACCCCTTTGCCTTTTCCCTACAGTCATCAATTTATATATGCCCTCGCTGTGTCGAGTATAATTCCTTCATCTTTTTTCCATCTACTGTCTCCTTCGTGATCTTGACTACCCTCCGTGCACGTCTCTTCCTTCTTTACTTTGTATTTCTTTCTATAGCCCATCGCGTGGCCTCTTTTCTTCCTCGTCTCTTCTTCTTTCTTCGAATCTCTTCCGGACTCGGTTTCCTCTCGTGATCTCTCGCGCGACCCTTATTACTGTCCTCCTTTCGTCTATTTTTCTGTCTTTTCAATTAATTCTGCTACGCCTTCGTCATACCTGTCTCTCGTGGTCATAACCGATAATCTCGAATTTATCCACTCTGCTACAGCCCTGCTACATGTATCCACATATGGACGCATTCCAATCAAAATTCCCGCCCCGCCTCGCACGTGAAACGAAGGCTCATCCCCGCACTCTAATTTATGCATGTCGAATCAATCTCCCTTCCAACAGCTCCACATTTCCCCTCACCTCGCTCTCTCCCTGCTCAATACAAATATATTTTCTTCGGCGCAGCCTCAGTCTGGCAAACTACTGCTGGCTACGGATAATATACATATCTGCACCTGGATGCACATAACCGTTGGTCTGAGACTCCGAGCGAGCACTGCATCGCTCAGACCCGATAATGAGGCCACCGGTTATCCTGTGCAAATATTTTTCTCGCATGCTTGTTATTTGCATAGGCTTTGCACGCAGCCTGTGACGAAAACGAAATTCAACAAAACGCACAGGCCGGCGGATGAGCCGCTCGCTTACTTTTGATTTCGAATTATCTCGATCCGCCGAATGAGCTTGAGCAAGAAATAACTCTGGAGAAGGTTAGCAAGCAATTTACGTAGGGGTTGAATGTAGGAATACGTTCTTTTCGAAATCGTTCACTCGGAAATACCGGGCTTCTGTTGATCTTTGGGGAACGCTCGTTCCCGCGATTATTCAAACTCGTACATAATAAAGATAGACATTTTTGTTAATTACCCAAACCGGTTTTTCAACCCCTAAAATATCAATACCCGGGTGATGAGAAATGTCGAAGGAAGGAGAAGATAATTTTGGCGGGGAAATATTTCTAGAAAAGTCAATGAAAAACAGTGAACGCGTAGAAATAAAAGGAAAAAGGATAAAAAATGCCGGAGGCTGAAAAAGCGTGCTCGCTCCGTACACGAGTCACGTAATCGTATCCCGGCCTCACGTAAAGCATACGTGCTCGCATTATTCCAAAATTCATAGGCACTGAGTGCTCCGGAGCTCGCGAGTCGGCTCGTTTATAAATTTATGTCCTTATATCGGGAGATGAGAATAAAAAAGGCGTATGAGGGGGTATTTGTCGATCGTCGAGTCATTCTCGGAGGTTCTTCGAGTGCCTGCGAGAGCAGGAAATGTGCTGGGAATCGAGGTGCGCAAGGTCAACAGGGGTTGACGTTCCGTACGCGTTATTTTTGAAACACACGGCGCGATTCTTCGATACTGAATGATCGAAACTTAAAAACTCCAAAGGTCAATGATAAAAGGATTGTTTTTTTTTTTTTTTTTTGCAGTGAAATTACACCGGATAAGCCCTATCGACTTGGAGCCAATAATTTATAAATATATAAATGGGTTCGCGTAATCGCGAATCGTTTGTTGGCTCTGCGACGATCGTCCAAGGGCTCGGCGATTTTTTGCACATCCGCTGAGAACGGGGGAGCGAGAAAGAGCCGCGAGAGCAGATATCGAACGTCCCCCATATGGGATGAATTTTTTTAATCGGTGACTCGCGGCGAGATGACGAGGAGCAAAAGGGCCGAAGCAAAGGACCAAAGAAATGATCGTTTCTGCAGGCTCCTCGCGATCCCCGCAAAAAACCACGCGCTCAATTCTCTTGCTCGCGTGTGTTACGTTGGCTTCGTAAATCGAGCGTCTGTCGATCGAGACGAAGAGAGAGAGAGAGAGAGAGAGAGAAAAGAGACAAGAAAAAAGGTCTCTCAGTGTGTAGGGGGTACTCGAGTTTTATTCGATAGCATAAATATAAACGCGACACTGTACCGAGCCTGCACGAACCTCCGGTACAAAAAATCGATAAAAACGAAATGCATTCGATAAACGAGTGGACAGGGCGTGGCAAGAATATGCCCGCGAGTGGGTTTGACGAATCGGAAACATCATTTTTTACTCCAATCGTTTCAATCATCATTTCTTTAATGTATTTCTCGACGAGCATTATTTTTCGACGATTCTATTTAAAAAGTATGTCCATCGCATCTCTTAACAGTTATAACGAATAGTTTTCCCATTTCGAATCGTGCTTTCTGTTGAGATTTTTTTTCAACATTTTCCAACAAATTTCAATCATTCTGAAAATATTCGTAAAACACTAACGATGGAAAGTAATTCAGCATTTTGCAACAACGACGAGAGAGAGAGAGAGAGAGAGAGAGAGAGAATCTGAATATTTTATTCAAATTAAAGCGCCATTTATCGAGCTGTTTCGAAGTCTCTTATATTTTTTGCTCGATATTCGGAAAAACTTTCGAAACGAAAAATGTGATAGAGTATTTGAAGAGCGCCGGGGAAATAGTTGTCAACGATTATTTCACATTTCTTTCTCTATTGATCCGACTGTACAGCTGAGAAGAATCTTGTCAATGCCGGAGGGGCTCTATATGTGCACACGACGGACTCAGAATTCTCTTCGCAACAGACGTATATTTTTCTCTCATTTTCCCGCTACACAAATACACTCGTGCACGTACAAAAAGTCCCACACAAATGAGCGAGTGTATCTAAGTGCGTGCAGAAAAGAGGAACACGCGAGAAATCCCGGCTTCGCAAACGCGAGAGACGGATACATATGTAAATTCGAGACGCGCGGTATTCTTACAAACCCAACACCCGAGAGATTCTTTGCCACGGATGCTGCTGTTGCTGCTTCTGCTCCTGATGACGCGAGAGGAAAGAAACAAGAGTGCAAGCAAGATCTCTATAGACGGTAGTTCACCTGCGCATCCGGTTTTCTTCTGCTCTCATTTATTCTTTATTTTTTCTCTCTCTCTCTCTCTCTCTCTCTCTCGCAGGGTTTTCACGTTCTCAGAGGTGATGAGCATTCAGTCTATAAAGCATATGAACTTATCAATGAAGTGAATTCTCCCCTTTGAGGCCCGTCGCATGAAATAAGATTCTTTTTCATTTTTTCTTCGCGCTCTATTATACATCCTGCAAGATACATGATATTTTTCGTAAATAAAACGACGCGTAGGATCTTCGATTAAAAATGTGGATTGTTAAATTTTGAACGTCGTTGATATGAAAAACAAAGACTTTTCAGTTCGCCGTATTCCCAACACAACTTGACTCTAGAAACAAGTTTCGTCGAATTTTCAAAATTCATTTATCCTGATCTGCTCTTCGTTCTTTTATCAACCGCATTCCTAAAAGCTCGCGGAACTGAGGGTATTGAAAAGAGGGAAAAAATGTTCTACCGTGCGAATTAGTATGGCAACGTTATAGCAAGAGTGAGCTGATTGTGTGTACGTGCCTGCGTGTGAGAGAGAGGGAGCGAGAAATTCTTCCTTTGGAACTTGAGCGAAGCATTTGTCGAGACTGAGTGTGTAAAATCCTCGAGGATGATGGAATTTTAGGATTATAAGGACGTGCGTAATTAATGAATGTCCGATGGATATAACTGTATAGAAAATATGAGATGGTGCGAAGTAAAAAGAGATGAAAAAAAAAAACAAGGAAAAAGAAATTTCGATGCTTGAGGAGAAGAGAATGTTCCTCGCGGCTGTTTGGACGACAAAATTTATTCGAGCCATTCTCACTACCTAACGGACTTTGGCTGCGAGACGCTCGAATCTTTTTCGACAAAATCTTTTTATTTTATTTTTTCAATTTTTATCGTCATTATTTTTATTATGGTGTTTTTTAATCGTAAATAAATTCCCCACCGTAATCCGATAATCGTATGCAGGATCGTCTCGCCTATTTTTATATATGAAACATATATCTATACGTATATCATGGTTTTTTTATGTCCGTCGATCTATCATTCGTCTCGACGCTCCCAGGTGAACCTCTCAGCCATTTATATACATGTATATACCGTATCAACGATCTTTCAAACTCCGAAATCTCACCCCTCGCGAGAAATATTTTATTCATCCATTCTTTTTATTCTATTCATTATTATTTCACATTTTGTATGTGCGTGTCTTTTTTTTTTCATTTAGAAAGCTTTGCCATCATCAGACTCGAATAACAAGCGAATGCGAATTTATCAAAAAAGTTATTCGTAATCATTGATATCGTCCATCAAAGGATTATATAATTTTTGTTTTTTTTTTTTTTTTTCTAGCGCACAAAAATGAATTGATGAATTTATTTACTTTTTACGTAAACGTATTTATCCACGTTTGAATTCTTCCTAAATGACTATATTTTTGTTTTGTTTTCAATTGCCGCGTATATGTCCAGACGCAAAGAACTCTTTCCGTCTTTGAAGAACGAAAAAATTCAGTACTGCTTTCGTGTATAATTGTGTATAAGTACACGAGTCAAGGAAAAGTATGCACCGTACGTTTAATATTCCATGGAAGTGTCGTCCACGCGACCGTATAGCTTGCATATATACATACAGGCTGTATACTCATCGCGATTTACCCCTCTCCCCCACCCGTTCGCTCTAGTCCCTTGAGTTAACTGGCCATTTGAATAAAGCCGCCTCTTCGTGTCCTCGCGCTTCTCGCCTCCTCGTTTTCCCTTTTTCTTCTTTTTCACTCCGCTATTTTTTTTTTTTTTCCCCTCGTACAGAATCTCGGGAGATTATAGACCGCGGAAATGCCTGGACCAGTTTGAAAAATTGCTATTTTTATCGAGGAGAAAAGCGATAAAGAAAGATTTTTTTCCTACATTAAGGAGTTTCGGTACAAAAGTCTAAATATTAAGAAATTGATCAAATTTGGTGATAATGTTCTTCAACATCAAGTGCGAAAACGCAAATTTTTTCAAAATTTTCTTCTACTTAGTTATCGAGTAATTACGCATTAAAGCAGATTTCTTATGCCCGGAATGTATACCTATATATATGGAAACGCTATGCTTATACACGTGAACTTTAGTGATCAATAACTCGATAACTGTACAGAAGAAAAATCTTAAAAAATTTGTATTGTCAAATTTGGCACTAAAGAATATGTTCACCAAATTTTATAAAATTCTGAACTTTTTGAAATGTTTTATGCTTTTAGCATGGTTTTTAGCATGGCAACATTGTATCGCCTGTACCGAAACTCCTTAATTCACGCAACTTTTCGTTATTCGAATAGTTATTTTTCGATAGCATCCAAATTGTGAACGATTGAAACTTTTGGTGAATAAATTTAGGCGCAATAGTCACATGTTTTTTTTTTTTTTCAATCCCAGTCGGAACAGTATCTTTCAGTGGTTCAATCTCATCGCTATTTCAAGCGGTGCCTAGATATTCTAATAATGTTTGTAATACACGCTCAATATTTTTTCGAAACAATCGTGAAGCAAGAAAATTAATGGCGGTGTGATGAGAAGTGTCAGTTGCTTCTTCGCAAGACTCATTTCGATAAGAAGCGAAACAAATTAATTGGCACAATTATTATTATTAGCCCTTGTGGAGATTCAAAATGCGATTCATTAGTCAGATCGTTATCTCTGCGGTAACACGAGAATTTACAAAACCGCACGATTTACTCAATCGTCAAAAGGAACAAGTGAAGAGCGAAGGAAAAACATAAATAAAGAAGTATATTGAAATACGTATCCAAAAAGAAAATGGAAAAAATACGAATATCGAACGTCCGAGGAGACTCGCACGACTTCCTCGCTCGTAAATAACGTTTGTACGTCGTGCTGGATAATTATCATTAATTTGTCCCACGATAAATACATGTCTGATTATTATCTGGTATGAGAATTCACTCGGACGCCTACTGCGGTTAGAATAAAGCATTTTTAATTAACAATTTTGTTCTCTTTTTCTCTCCTCCCTCGTCTTTTGGACCTCGTTACGATTACGTTGTTTCTCAATTCATTGATTTATTATCGCGTAGAGTATGCGTAACAACATTTTTTCCAATTCATATACCGATACCAATATCAAGAGTGGGTTTGACAAAATATTCTCACGAGAGACGTTAATAAGGACGATAAATAAAAGAGAGGAGGGTAAAAAAGTGACAAACGCCTACTTCATCCGGTGGCCGATTCGAGGGGCCCGGGACATCTTTGAGATATCGGTCCACAAAAATATATATCTCTCGGTGAATACCTCTGATTCATTACGATTATCGTAATTATTCAATATTTTCAATCACTATTTTCTTTTTATCATATAATTATCATTGATATTTAGATCAATTCTGTATAACGAATGCACATTATAGTTATGTATATTCAAGTATATATTATTATATATATACTCTCAAATGAGATAATATATCGTTGAGGAGAAAAATGATGGAAATAGCGGAGAAGCTACTTGGGTATCACGTGATATAACGCTAGTGGATCTATATCTGCTCCTCTTCGACTTATAATCCCTTAACTCCATCGGAGTTTGTAATAACGCGGGCTAATTAATCTTCGAGTTATATAGCGCACTGGAGACATTACAACCGAGATCTCGTCGTGATCGTGGTCGTCGTGTTCGTTGCCGTATATTCCGAGTGCTCTCCTCCTCGTCTCGAGCGAGTCGTGTGCATAAATAATCCTTCACTTCCGGCGACAGGCATTGCGAGCTGCTAGGGAAAAAATAAGGGAGAAAGAAGAAAAAAGAGAGAAAACTAGAGACGAAGTAGTAACGGACGAGGTAGCCGGTCTCGCAAGGGCGTGGGCCTCTTTCTCTCTTTTCTCAAGTCCCGCGAGACGGCGGAATATTCAGCCTACGTACCCTCCAACTTGCCGTCCTTATCTCTTCGTCCTACCATACCTTTTTTCTTTTCTTTTCTGTTCTCCGCTTCGCGCGGTTACTATGAATTTCTACGACGTCCCTGAACGCGGAAACCTTTTAACCACGTCGCGACCGAGAGATGATAAGCCCGTTTTCACGTCTTCACTGCGGCTGCTGATGCTGCTGCTTCTGTAAGGGCGATTCCGGCTGGGACGCTTGCAGAATTCTACCGACGAGGGGTACCGTATGGCTTTCATCAAACTCTTTTCGATATTCAGCGGTTTCGACAAATTTTCCTCAAGTGTGTCCTAATAATATCAATGCTGAACACACGTTTTTTTAAAATACTATTTCTGTATTGCTTGGTTCGTCATTTTTATGAGACACTCATGCAGATGTTTTGGAGATTTTTTTCAGAAAAGTCTTTTGCGACGAAACGCCGAGAAATAACTCGATCTCGTCTCTCCTCGGAAATACTTTTTTCGAATTTTTTTATCGCTATTTCCGAGATGGAAAGAGAGAGAGAGAGATTTGGAAAGAAAACTTAATAATGGAGTTTTCGCGAATTCTCTCGATTCGAATGAGGTTGCGCGTCCTCTCATCGATAATACAATGATAAATTTATTGCTTCGAGCGTGCTCCTTCTCTCCTTATTATTCTTATATGTACGGGAGAATCTCGAGATTTCACCGTTGGCAGGCCTAATATATTCTTCGAGGACATTGGACACGCTTGTAAAAATATAATCGGCCCAGTGGCAGAAAGGGATCGAGCGAGAAAGAGAGGGGCGAAGAAAAAAATAGAAGGGCTGCAGCAATAAGGAGAGGGAAGAAAAGACGACCCAGTGACTTTGATGGATCGAAGAGCCCGTCAACCCGCCATACCTTTTTTCCATGGGGGCCCCGTCACTTCACCTCACTCTCGATCCCTTTCATATGCACACAAACACACATAGACTCGTGTGTATGTGTATTTGTTTTATTTTTTTTAAGATAATTCCGTATCTGACAGGTTACTCTCTCACGCTTGGCTTTATTCCAAACTAAAATCAACAACACACGACCCTTTCGGAGCGTGCATTATCAAACAGATCGAAATAATAATAATAATAATAATAATAATAATTAAGTTTTTCGTCGAGCTCGATCAATTTTCCGTCCCATCAATTAACATAGTTTGAAAATCATATTACTGGAAGGACAACGCGAGAATTTGAATTCTTTTCATAATGAATTTTAGAGCACATGGGTAACTGAAGCATTCGTATTTGAAACTATGATTCGTTGTGAGATAAATAATGTTATTTTGTTCCGCTAAATTAGAATCGTAATTTCGTTGTAAAATCGAATCTTAACTGAATGGTTCAAATGAAATCTTGATTTTCGTGATAGGGAAAATTGCGTAAATAAAAACGTTAAGCAGACCGTTTGAGCAGGATTTAGAAAGGTCTTTGCTGCGCCCAGTCTCTCCATTATCGCGAAAAATTAAACAATTTATTAATTTCGCGGGACAACCGGTTAACGCCGAATACAGTTTACATAATTCTCTCAACTATCGCGTCTCGTATTTCCCGTCTTATCTGTCAACCTGTCCGATAGCAAACATCGAAATTTCCAGCTTCACGCTTGGGAAGTTGTCACTCCGAGTATCGCTTATCCGTTATTTTTAATCGAATTATTCTTTATTTTCACCACTCATTTCCGTCATAATTGATTTTTCATATAAATTTTGCCGTTTTTATCTCCACCGAAGTGGTTTGGATTGGGTAATCCATGCAATTACAAATAGCTTGTACGTGTTCATTTTATTCTGACGATAGTTCATGGTATTATTTCCTTATTCACAACAAAACGTTTTTCGTCGCGGACCCCAAAAAACTGCCATTCATAAGTCTAAAGTTATTCCGAAATTGTAATTGATGTTTGCGCGCTTCAAATTTTTTCTCAAATAATTCCCAAACCGTCGAAAAGATTTTGCTCATATACTCGCTCAAATACGAATCGAGACAGGTTATTTGTCGATTGGATAAGTGAATCTCGGGCCCAACGACTTATTGTTAAGCTTTCCAAATCGATATTCATTTAAACAAGTCCGAAATCACATAAACCCGTAAATATTCGATCGTACCACAACGAAATTTTGTAACTGGCAATGAAAATGTGTCATCGAACCAACGGAATAATTGATTCGACGTCTGCAATGAGAAATGCTCGCATGTTCTGACAAACGAAGTTGAAAGGTGGAAAGGAGAGGAGATTTTGGCCGAGTAGATTGTCGAAAGCGTAAACGGCATTCGAGAGAGAGAGAGAGAGAGAGAGAGAGAGAGAGAGAGAGAGAGAGAGAGAGAGAGAGAGAGAGAGAGAGAGAGAATTCTCGGGAACGAACGATAAACCGTGCGAGCCGGCGAAGCATGGCGTTAACATCGAGCTGTAGCTTATCTGTCAAGCTTCCGACGTAAGTCTCACGAGGATATGCATAAACGCTTATAGTTTCGTCATTGTCGTTAATGTGGAAGATTGCAATGCGCGCGCGCGCGCGCGCGCGCGTGTGTGTCCATGTGTAACACGCGAGTTCGGGTCTTTTTGTTGTAGTACGCTCGCTTGGGCAAAGAGGGAACTCACGTGAACGTGAAATAAGCTCGAACGACGTGGACTACCGACCATGACAGCGATAGGATAAGACAAAAATACTGCCTCAGCCTATAAGGAAGTTGCTACATCGCGTTTTAAAAGCAGATACAGCACACATATGTGGGTCTTTCATGCATATAACTATGAGACCGTTTAAATATGAAAATTGGCGTGTATATCGACGATCGCATACAGAAACATTCGAGTTTACGAAGCACAGCGGCGTGGAGCATCGACATACGCGCGTTCAAGTTTCGAGTGTATCGGTGTGGGGAGAAAAAAAAACATTCCGCTAGGTTGAAAAGGTTGTTAACGCGATTAAGCGGCTAGGAAAACCGTTAATGGAACACCCTCGCGCGAACGTGCACGCTCGATTTTGCGAGACAAGAGCCGATAAAAGCGACCAACAACGAGCCAACACAGGCGTGGGAGTCGTTTGCACGCACTTCCTAATCACGAATCTTAACTCCGAATCGAAAACATTCGGGAACTCTTTTTTTCTTCTGGGGGTTGATTAAAATTTCTCCCGGACACTGGTAGCCGATTAGAAAGTCGAACTACCGGTCACTCCTTCTTTCAACTGTCAAATCTCATAAATCGGCTGGGCGGCGTCATTTCGCGAAACGAAAAAGAATCGTTCGAGCTTGCTCGTTCATTCGGTTTCACACAAAACTAGCTGTACGAATATTTTAATTGATTGCAAATGTTGCTGAATATTGAGCGATCACTTGCCGCTCGATCGAGATTATTCCATCACTGCTGACATGAAACCAATGTGTATACATTTTTTCATTACCCATTATTAGCACTTTTTAGCGGATTTATTCATCGTACTCTTGTTCATGACTTGAAAAAAAAAAAATCGAATTATATCCTCGGCCAGGTAGAAACGAACACAAACCAATAAAATCTCGCGTTACGTCGATGAAAACTTATTCCATGGTTGAAACCTTCTTCCGGGTCTACAAGAATGACTACATGCGCTAAATGACTTTTCACACATTTAACACGAGGGCGCCACGCGGTGAGCAATAATAATGAGTTGATTTTCTCTGTGTCGACATTCACCATAAGACCTGACCAATCGAATATGTATGCGTATATACCATCATCAAATGAATATTTAGTCAGAGGAGAAAGAAGAACCCCTGTGGCGCGAGATGAGCTTGAGTGCAGAATCAGACACTCTGGCAAAGTATATGCATACACGTGTATGGGGTTTATCATTCAAAGCGACCATTCGAGTAATTGTATCGATGAAAATAAATATTCATCACAATTGATTATTTCAGTCGAAGTAAAGTTGAAAATTTCCAAACAAATGTTATTCAAATCCTTTTTGTTTTTATCCCCTTCTAAAAGTTGGTGACTAATGTCCGAAGTTAATCATCAACGGGGGTCATCGTTGTCGTTTCATTCGTACTGTGTTTGGTCGCTGGAGCTTTCAAATTCGGAGTCCTGTTGTCAGTTGTGTACTGTCAATTTGACAGTTGTGAATAGGCGAGTATCCTTCGTTGGCATGGTTTCGTTTGTTCGTTGCGATTTACCATCGATCATTGAGATGTCACAATTCAGGATGTGTAAGCACTAGGCTCCATTTCAGATGGCACTCTAATTTTTTTGTATATTATAGCCCAAGCTTGAAACTTAATTTCTGTGAAATTTCAAGCTCCTTTAACGACTGTTTAATCAAAATACTTTTAGTCAAAAGAACACAATTTTACTTGTCAGCCACAATGACTTCGAAGCCTGTATAACTCAAAATTTGATGTATTTTTATATCAGATATCAGTCATAAAAAACGTCTATTATATGCATTAAACCCTGAGGATTTTAACGGTTCGTTAAAAAAAGGAGGTCAACGGACATCTGAATTAGAAATATAAAGTTAAAGACGACAAATGCTCACGAAACCTCAGGATTTCGTAACCCCCTGAATTTGTGGCAACGTCGCACAACCAATAAATGTAAACATTTGTACAATACTCTATGGAACTTTTTGTCGTTATGGTAAAAGCTTTAACCTCAGCTGTCAACTGACTACGTCCGATGTTGTCAGACGTAAACTTTTCACACTGCACTACCGAGTGGTGTTAACAACTCTGTATAAAATCCTTTTCGTAATGAAATTAACTTAAATATTATTTACCATTAAAAAATGATTACAAGATTTGTTAATAACGTTATTGTGCTGTATATGATTGCCCGTGATAATTTTTTTGAAAAAATATGGTCAAAGACTAGTACGAATTGCTTTTACATCTTTAAAGCGGGGGCGTACCACCAGCGTTGTTGCTAGTTAATATAACATTTGTTTTCCATTTTATTTTTCAAAATTTGAATAGGAATAGTTTGTTCAAATGAAATATATTGATGAATATTGTTTCAATTACGAATATAGTATGAATTTTTTGAGTTCGTTCTTAGTTTATAATTATTTATGCAGTGCTGGATAAGAACATATATTTTTTATACATTTTAAATTAAATGCCCCGTATGTGGCTTGCTTGTACGAGTGTTTGTGCTTGTATGCGTGCGGGCATACGCGCATCAAAGGGAATAAAGCGGGCGGTGGACCGTGCGATGATTCTGTAAGGAGGAATAGGTCGAGGCAGGAAATAAGAGAAGATGAAGTTTGGTGGAATGGAGAACAAGAGGATATAGAAAAGAGGCGAGGAGAAGGTTACCTCGTACCTTTTCTCCAACAATGTCACGCTCGCACTACAGCGCAATGGTGACGTAACATTTTTTTCATATAGGGCGTTTAAAAATTTCAAGCTGTTCCGCCTTTAAGATAGCGATACCACAGGCCCGGAGTCAATTTTGAAAATCTTTACACAAAATTATAAGAATTATCATTATCGTAAATAATTCATCCGATTTCAAGAAAGTTAGGTTTATGTTCTTCAATAATGGATTTTGTTAGGGCTTTCTGAAACGGCATGCGCGGAAATACCGCAATGGAGAAAATCTAAAAATACAAAATTCGACTCTCGTGTGTACTCGCTCAAAACGAAAAATAAACCCAATTCTTTGGGACTGCTCAAAAAAAGTGGAAAAAAGGGAGGAACAAAACATTTTTTTTTTGTAATTAACATTTTTGTTGACGGCGCACGAATGAAAAAGTAAAATCAAGAGGATTTTTCGTGTGGTGTTGATTCGAATAAAAAAAATTGAGATTTGAATTGCAATGCAGCGACACTGAGGTGTAAGCAGGTTTGTGACGAAACGGCCCATATATCGGTGTACAGGCTAAATCAGCGCGTGTCTGGTACAGAGCCGAGTAAGTAACACTATATTATTATCCTTTTTCACACCTCTGTGCACCTCTATGAACGATCCATTTCGCGTCTCTCTTTTATTTTGCTCTCTGGGACGCGAAAAGATCACACAATTGGTACAGCAGCGACACGAAAACACTATTGTTTGAGATTCTTAAGCCACGGGAGGCTTTTGTGACCTCGGGGGGCATTATTATTTTTGATATTATAATCAGCTCTTTTTATTAATAATTCTTTTTTTTCCACTCGAAGAATGAAAAGAAAAAGACAATAATTAGGGTGCGCTAGTCGATTGTGGCAAACCACGTGTTCGTAGAACCTCCAGTTTATCAATTTTCCTGTTTTCATCACTTGATCTTGCTAATTGTTTTCAGATGGCTTCAAAAGAAAAAAAATGAAAAATCAATACTTCTACTTTTGAGATTTTACGGATATACTTTTCCCTATGAATTTGTTCACATTTGTTTGTTTTTTTTTTTGCAGCAGCAGCAGCAGCAGCAAGATGATAAAATTGTCAGAAAGTCTGTAAAAATATTATATTTCGAAAAAATGAATAACGGTGCGTTCGTAGTACGAAATAAGGAAGAATATTAAGTGCGAATATACGTGGAGTCTATTAAAGAGTATCAAGTTCTTGGATGAAGAAGACGGAAGAAGAAGAGAAAAAGAAATCTTAATCGCAACGAAATACGATTGGCTCCTTGCCGAAAAGTAACGGAGCAATGTATCGGTAGAAACCGGTGAGGATTTTATGGGAATCGTGGGAAAGAGAGAGAGAGAGGACAAGAGAAGAACGATAAGGAGATTTAATGCATACACGAGCGGACGAACGAACTGGTCGCGTTAAGATTGCAATATTGCACACGAAACTGCAAATTTCTTGCAAATATATATGCATACGTATCGAAAGAGTAAGTAAGAAAGAAATTCAAGAATAAATGTATATGCATCCGAAGAAACATTTAGAAAATTGTGGAAGAGCTATGAGCCTCGTTGAGATTTCGAACGACGAGTTTCCTCGCTCGTACGACTCACAGATAAGAAATTCAAGTAGAAAGGGCAGCTATGATCGGACTAAAAAAATGGAAATTTCATTTTTTTATTCGCTAAGCGAATAAAAACAAATATAAATTACGTACATGAGCACAGTTCAGAGTTTTACCGTGGGCTTTGGATGCGAAAATTGAGACGTTAGTCCGGATCGATCTAATGGCTCGTGGTTAACGTGTAAATGTAGCTGGTCGTTGAACGTTATCGCAACGACCAGACTGAGTGTTCTCTTACTCCCATCCTGGTCCACAGAATCCCACGAGTCTGTAAAGAAATATGGAGCGAGAGAGGGGAAGAGAAAGAGACAGGAGGAGAGTACTTGTTGAGAGTCTTTCGCCCCCTCGCGTGATCCTTGAATTATTCTGTTAACCGCTGGATATAAACTGTGTCCGGTACATCCACATCCTACCTAATAGTATCGAATTACGTGAACCTTCTTTTTTTTCTTTCAAAAAATTTTATTTATGCTGATTTTTTTCGACATTATATTTCTCCGTTCAAAATATTCTATCAATATCTGACTTCTAAGCAAACATTTCAACTACTTTTTCTCGTATTACCAATATAAAAAAATATAAGATCAACAATACTCGTTATGATAATAAGAACAACAAAGATTTTATTATTAAATGAGAAATTTAATCGTTCGATATAATGCAGTCTCGCGCGTATCGGTATCTCGCGTATATATCTGGCTGCAAATATAATGCATAAATTGGCCGTATAATATGTACTGTATATGGCGTGTGTCGTGGTAGTTGAGATATGGGGAGAAAATTGATGAGGACGACGAGGCCAGGAAAGTTTACAATGTATTTGCCTCACAGGATCGTAACGAAGATTCTGGATAAAAGCGAGAGGACTTGGAAGGAAGAAAAGAAAGAGAAAAAAAAAAAACCAACTATCGGTGAAAAGATCTAACGAAAATAATAATAATAAAAACTAATGTCTTTGGGTATCGGGTGATATTCCTAATAAGGAAAACGAGGGTGGTTTCGATTTCACGCATTTACGTGCATATATTTACGCTTTTTAATAAAACCGAATGACTCTGATAATGAGCTAGCGGCTCAAGATTAGTGTTTGTAATAAAACTTTTTGTTTTTATACTTTTGCCACATAGTACTCTTCAATAATACGAGAGCGTTGTGTGTTCTTCATTGAAGAATTAAAAAAAAATTGATACATTAATCATCAACTGATTTTCATTGATGTTTTCGTGCGTTTTCTTTCATTCGCTACCACCCACAATTGATATTGAAACGAAAAACAGGAATAAAGAGACGAGACAAAAGGAAACGCGGACGCATATGTATATATGTGTATATAAGTTTGCTTACACGCGTATAACCGTTGAAACTACTCTGTACATGAATGAACGAAACCTGCTTCGCAACTTGCATACCCATTAGAGAAACCCGTGGAGTATAACAGTTGATCGCCTCTTTCGTATAGAATTTACATCGGCAAATGTATGTACACGAAACGTATTTGAGGATTTAGATATATTCGTTCGTGTGTTTTCAGTTCGATTCGATCGACGACGAGAAGCGTGCGGTTGAAATGAACGACATTGATGTACATTTGGAATTATAATTTGGAATTAATGAAAACAAGAGTGAACGCGCGAATCAATGAATTCGGCTTAACTTTCTTGCCCCTTTGGAAGTTCCGGTATTTTATAGGATGCTCGTTGAATAGCTGAGAATCATGTTTTTTGTATTGAATGGATCCGAAGAACAAGATGGAGGGGACTCGAAGATAAGTGCACTGATCGTGAGAACATTTCCCGGTGGACATAATACGAGTTTTGGTCAATGAAGAAAGACACATATGCATATATGCGGATACGTGTGTATGCACATATACGCGCGCATGTGTATGTAGAGCAAGCGTGCAGCCCGCGTGCCGCCCTCGACTCGAATCACTTGGCATTTTAATCAGGTGCACACGCGGGGCCACTTTAGCTGCACTCGAAACGGCGACGAGTGCAACGCTTTACCAACTATGGGATAAAGTCATATTCACGTGGCTCGAGGTCGGCCACCATGACACAGGTGTTTACCCGGCTCGTTGACTTTTCACTCGAATCTCCCCCTTCAGATCTACAATGTTTCGCTATTACCCAACCACAGATAAAGATATGAGCGGAAATCACATTTTTCACGGTTCGTATCGACGCTACTTCATTTTTTCCGAGAGCTCATCTGGACGCCGCAAAAACGAAAATTTTCCGAAACTCTTTAAATACGAATGTATACTCGTTGCGGTTCTGGAAGCCTGCGAATGTGTTCGACTCTGTCATCGCAGCTCGAAGTTAAGATCGTTTTTAAATCCAGGTCGTTGTTTTTTCATTCGTATTACTGAATTAAATGAAAATCATGTGGTCGTCGTCATTTCAAAAACGTATATATCCGCAAATATTGCGTTCGAATATTTACGAAAAAACGTTTATTTCATTAAAACCAAAAGAAAAAAAAAAAAAAAAAAAACACTTGTGATTCTTGAATATTTCGAGAGGACTATAATTTTTGTTGGACATCGGGAGACACAGGCTTGCAGTGACGAAATATAACGACCGTTTAGTATAGCCCAAGATTCCCAGGAATATCCTTGAGAATAATTTCAATTTTATTTTTATTTTATGCGTTATTTCATCGGCCAAAAAAATGAAGAAACGAGGAGGAGAAGAGAGAAAAAAAAGGAGCGAACGAGGCATTTTTTTCTGTCTGCTGAGGAGTCTGAGCTACACGAATTAAATTACGATCATAGATAACGCCAGTTTAGTCGATAAATTAAGCTTCACTCCCGACCTGGAACAATTCCAATTATAATACCAATTAGGAATTATTGATAAGCTCGAAGGATCGGGATCTCGTTTAGCAAAACATTTCCCACAGGATATCTCGAATAAATCCAAGCTTGTTCGAGGCTCTGAGCAATCAATAAAAATTGCGATATTTTACTTAACGAGAAACAAACATATAGCCGAATACTGTTTAGTCGTTTATTCTTGTCAACCAGCGAGATTCCTCAATTTCTACTGTTCATTAATTCGCATCGAGATTCACTGTTTACCAGATCAAATATTTAAAAAATTGTTTATTTATCAAGAAAAAAAAATGAAAAAAAATCCCTACCAAGAATTGTGATATCTTTTTTTCTCGAAATCTGCTCTTCGTGAGTTATGCGCTACAGATTACGAGAATAATGGAAAATTATCGATATCTTCATGCAGTATATTTCAGTATATTACTAAAGAAAGGTGTTTCCGTGGGTCCAGGCGCCAAAACCAGTTTGATCTCGACGAGCCATTATGAGCCCGATCCGAATCGCTTCTTAACTAATCTGGTGTATGGCGACCTTCCATTAGCCCGATTCCACGCATAATTCATCGTCTCTCGGATCGTCTACCCGTCTCTCGACTTACCGAAACGTCGTGAGACTTTGATCTTCGAACGTTAAGCCTTTTTTTAAATTTATTTTCATTTATTTTGTATCATCATCGACGTCATATCCATTTTTTTTTTTTTAATTTTTCATCAGTTGGATTTCGAATGTTCGAGCGATTGTTGTAATCGAATCGGACTTGAGATTTTTTAATTTTTCTTATTCACAATAAAAACTTTTACTTTAATGAACAAATATGAAGTACATCACTTTTTTGAATGTCAAAATAGAGTCAAAATATTTGGTATTTGTTTTTTTTTTTCAAGTGGTCAAACGGGTGATACATTAAAGGATTCGAAACAGCCTAAAAGTCCTCGTGTAGGGATCTATTATATACGGAGAGCTATCTATTCTTATTTCTTTTCGTTTAGGATGAAAAATGCGAGTACAAAACTAAAAATAAAAATAACTCTGAGCCACAGGAACTGGACGTTTTTCTTAATCCCTCTCTATCAATTTCTCTGGACAACGTAAATATTTTACGTGAGTTTCGAAGAGAGTCGTTTACTGAGATTGTTTCGTCTGTATCTTGGCGGCAGCAACAGCCGTGCCGCCCCCCCGTTGCTTTAAGGCCTTCTTATCCCACATACTCGTAGGAAGAATTTTATCCCAAAGAATCATCAAAAAGAGAATCCCTTCGGTGTCATAGAAACATACTATCATAACCGGGCATCTAAGTGTAAATATATTACACCGATTTTTCTTTCTGATGTATATTTTTCGAGCGATTTCAGTTTTTATTTTCAATATCTAAGTACCCAGTGATATAATTTAGTACAGTTTGTTTCGTGTTTAATACATTTTTTCTCATTTCCTCAAATTCGATGATTCATTTCTTCACATTTTCGTGTACTTTTTTTCAAGTATTATATAGAAGTAACCATTGGGAAATATAAATTTCACGATCGTTTGTAACGATAATAACTTGTTGAAGAACGAAAAAAGTTGGAAAAAAGTAAGAAAAATGTTGAAAGGACTGAAGGAGAATATTTTCGATGCAGACTCGGTGGATTAAGCGAATATTCTTGTCCTGGACACTAATGCGGTTATTTTTCTTGGCGCGTACCTTCTTCTTCTTCTTCTTCTTCTCGAGAGAGAGAAGGGCGAGAAGGATAACCAGGAACCGGCAAATAAATTGATATTTCATACGATTGGCAAAAGTCCGAGACGTCACAGGAAAATTGTACGTGGGGAAAAAAAAACTAAAAGAAATTGCAGGAAAAGAAGAAAACAGAAATGAAAACCTCTTGCAGGGGATTTAACGAGGAATGATTTGTTGCGAGAGAGGTTAGATATCCAAGGAGAGGAAAAATTCCCCTGCGCATCTCCGCGTGACGTACGAGACATCCAAAAGGTGGTGAGGAAAATTATGCTTTTGCTGAATATTTCATTTCATTTATTTGCATGTATAGGAATTATCTGTTTTTTTTTTATTATTATTATTTTCACGTTTATTTGCACACTGTAAATATGAATGTTCCGATATTCATTTCCAGAGCTGGTGACAACGCGGTTACGTATTGTGGCGATCAAGGCGAACGAAATATTGAAAAATCAATAAAACTCCAAATTTATGAGAGAATTCGACGATCATTTGCTTCTTACTAATGATGCGCAATTGTACATAACTGCAAAAACAAAAAAAAAAAAATACGAATCGTCCCAAAATCTTTTGAGTTATTTAATTTTTGTGTTTTAACATCAAACGGGACTCAATAATTTTTTTAAATCACGAATTTTAATGCCACGGAAATTTTGCAAATGATCAGTAATCGTTTTTCTCTCTCTTTCTTTTTCCATCTCTTTTCCTCTCCCGTGTCAAATGACATGGAAGAAGAAAGAAATTTATCCGGAATTGTCAGACGCTGAGTATTTCTCGTAGTTCGCGGTGAAGTGCTCATTTATCGTACACAAATACATATATTTATCCATATATGTAAAAGAAATTGTTATTCGAATAAGCCCTTGGCGAAATGTCTCGTAGGAAGCTTAACAAGGAATGATTTGTCGAGTATTCTACACACACACTCACACACACACACACACACGCGCGCGCGCGCCTATATGCGATGATATTGAAAAAAAAGTGGTGACGGAGGTTTTACCTTTATTTACTTCCGCATTAGTCGTAAATACCTGAACCTTTATATGTATTTTCATATACACGTATATTCATTTTATATTTATTTCTCCTCGATATGGAAATATTGCACCAAACATTCAATTCATTGGTTGTTCAATCATTTTTAATATTATCAAAAACGATTTTTTCAACAGCGGTTGTAAAATTTAGAAAATTTCCGAAAAAAATGTCTTACATGGATATTTTCCACTTGAAAATTTTAACACTATTGATTCCCTAGACGGAAAAGAAAAAATAAACGAAACTCTGGGCTCGATGCAGTAATAAAAGATTGAGCTACGTATAAAACACTGTCATCATGAGGCTCAATCCGGTTTTTAATAAATTTTTATTTAATCCAGTGTCGCGAAGATCTCGAATTATAAATTAAAAAAAGAAAAGACACAGCTTACTATTTATAACCGAACGTGAAGTAACCTACTCCGTATGACTGCGATTTACACTATCGGACGAGTAAAAGATGAGATCCGAAGAAATGTCATGAATGTAAATTCGTATACGATATTTTTATGTCCAATTAACGGTAATATATTTCTATTCCGTTTGATGAAGTTACGCGCGACTTTGTTGACGCGCGAATATTCATACAGCAATCTCATGAGATCTTTGTAAATCATACATTTCATTGCTCTTACCTTTCTCATTTTTTTCACGCGTTCAAATGTCTCTTGACACTAAATAAATACTCGATAATAAACAATCCAATAATGTCGCATTTCGTAATTAGTTTGTGACGAGTTTAGAATATTTTCAATGTTGCAGCATTTTCGCCCTCCTGCCAGTGCCAATGCTCGTCCCAACTTCTTTTTTTTTTTCATATATCATTTTTCGACTCGAAAGTTGTACCATTATAATTAGAGCGGTATGTCTACTCTGTCATTTTCACTATAGTTCGAATATATAGACGTGTGCAATGAGCACAATACCACGGCGGGAAAGAAGCCTTTATTTCACTCTTGAGCAAACCGTCTTCCTCGCAGCCCTTTTTTCGAGCATAAAAGCGTCCTGGCTTACGGGCATTCAATGTGAAATAGCCTCGGAGCATTATATCGCCATTGTACGATAACGAGACTCCGAGGAACAATATTCTAGAGGTCTCGGGAAAAAAAAAAAAAAAAAAAAATATGGAACAATCACGTGAAAATTTCAAAACGAGACTCAACGCTGCTCCCCCCACCTCACTCTTCTCTTTAGGCTCGTCCCTCTTTATCTCTTTTTTTCTAAAAAAAATAAATGATTGAAATTCATGAATCAGTGCACTTTTTTCTTTCCAATTTATACCTTTAAAATAATTTTGAGTATTATCAATCTTTTCTACAACTTATCAACAGATTCCTCCATCAATATTCTCATTGCATTATTTACAAATTGTGAATAGCTCTATGAACAAATGTTGTTGGATCTCGAGACAAATTGGAAATTTTATCTCACGCATGATTGGCCCCATGTAGAGAATGAGCCTAAGTGGAAATGGCTTGCCGACAAAAATTGAGTGGCAATTATCATATTGTAACTCTCTTTCATCCCGCTGTGACGTGTGCACCGTAAAATTCAAGGGGGTTGAATGTCAACACGTACGAATTCGTACTGTTATTATTTTCATTCAATACTACTTTCTACGCCAATAACGATCCCGCTCATTTTCAATTACAATTGGATTCCAGTGGCTCTCACCGTTTTGACAGATTTGACGCCTATTTTCCCACAAAATTTAGGGGTAGCTTTAACATTTTATTGAGACTTCAATTAAGCGACGCGTATTATTCATTCGCGCGTATGCACCGAATTCAAAAAGATTTTTTTATTTCACTCACTTTAGCCCAGTATAATAATAACAACAATGATAAATATAATTCTTTCCGTATAATCAATCTAATTTTGATCGATTTTCATCGTGCCGGAAACGTGATTTTTTTGCCTTTTCCCTTCCGGAATTTCTGAGAATTTTTTCTCTGTCTTTGTTACTGTTCAAAGGAATGTTGACGGATTCCGTGTAGCGCAAAACTGCTACACAGGGTGACCAAAAAATAATAAATATTCTTCGGATGTTCAAGACTCATTTGCGGAATACAAAAAAATGTGACTGTCCATTTGTTGTTTTTTTTTTTTTTTATCGTTTCTACCACGTTGTTCACGTGATTGCGGGTCAATCTGTATGAGGGCATAAGAGTAGAAATTGGTTTAAAACACGATCGAGAAGAAATTTCGGAGAGACACCCCTTGCATCGTGGTTGTAAAAATGTTTTCGGAGCGGGGTAACCCCGATGAGGTTGAATCGCATGGAAATATTGCGGAGGGTCACGTGACGATGTCCGGCCATTTTTTTCTACCTTCAGTGCTCTGCTCCTCGAAGGGTCATTTACGTTTTTCTTACTGTCCTTTTTTTCTCTCTTTCTCTCACTTAGCATAAAAGAGGGTTAACTTAGCTAATGTCCAATGGAAAAATGTCCATTATGTGCACGAGTTTTGTGTCCCATGGTCATAATTAGCTGTCTCTCGGACTATCGGGTCATGGGAATATTTCGGACCCTCAAAAATATTCAATGAGGCTTCACGTAAGCCGGACCTATGACCGCCGGACCTACTCGATCCTTAGACTATACGAGAAGCCAACAAACGTTTCTGTCTCCTTCGGTGAGAACGATTTTTCGAATATAGTCTGTCATTCGAAAAAGTTGTTACCTTATATTTTGCAATAAGTATTTTTTTGAAACTATGAATTTTATGAACTCGGTTAATTCAGAATTTCAAATCGAGTTTCCATAAAATTCCCATGATCAATAAGGGGAATGCACTCACTTTCAAATTGAACTGAACAGAACGTTTGCAAAATCGGTGTCATTCAAATGTCACATGACAAATGTCGTTTTATGATAATATCTTCGAATCACGAATCATGACCCTGCGTGAATGTCTGCGACGAATACGGGATAATTGAAAAAAAAAAAAAAAAAAAAACATATATTTTTAGAATGATCGTTCTTATAAAGTACGAGGTAATGCGTGAAAAATTTTTCCATCAATAAAAAGTTCGTCCGTTTCGGTGATCAATTTTTCCATTAATAAATACTACATTTCTGAATGGTATTATTGCGTGAAAAAAAAAGAAAAAGTAGAATGAAACTCACGAATTTCACAGATTTTCAGTTGTTCGTTTAGTTTACTGTAAGGGTCCAAGCTTTTTTGAGTTTCCAGGAGGGCTGCTCGTCGGCAACAAGTTAATGATATCTTCAGGACGGATCATGCTCGAGGCCTTAATAGTTATTCCGGTGGCGGACAAATTACTGACGTAAAGTTCCCCAGCACGAGAGCATGATTTTTCTAGAGGTGTGTTTTTTTCTCGATACTTTTGCTTTTTTATTGTTACAATGTTTTTTTTTTCGGTCTCTCAAGGTTTTATGTTGATTGATACGTGATCAAGTCTGGCGTCCTTGCCGCTGGAGCACTTTGGGTAATTATTACACTGGGGATTATCAATTATTATTTCTTCTCCCTGATTCTCTCCCCTCGTTGATTCAACCAGTTAGGAAATATTTTTTCTTTCGTCTCTTTCGCTTCTCAAGGCAGCTTCGTATCATCGGAATTTTTTTTTCATTCGGAGAAAAAGATTTGAGGCCGTGGAATGAAAGGGGAAGAAGTAATAAAACGGAGAAACTGAGCACGCCCGGTAGATTTTCATGCGGCCACCGTCAGGGACACTTCAAAGTTAAAAATCACGTCTAAAATTATGTCGCACTATAAAACACACTTGACCGCTCGCGAGAAAGATGTTTTTTTTCGGATTAACGTCTGCGTACCCGTAGCGATAATGAATTTCATCACTCTACGATGTTCTGTTCGAGTTTCCCGCACTTTTTTCAAATATCCAGTTCCTTCTTGCACTTTCAACGGTCCAAACGATTTTCCATGATTTCAATGTCACTGAAAGTTACCCAATAAGATCAGACGTGTCCGAAGAAAGTGGTTTTCAAGTAACGAGGGTCGGTGGTTCTTCCAGCGTGAGTTGTCGTCAAGAAACGTGCGAAGAAATAGCGGTGACAGTCACCGTGCGAATTCTACCGCCGGTATGTGCGTTGCCCACTTCTTTTTCCGCTTATTTCCTTTTCGTTCCCTCCACCACGACAATCGACAGTCACCTCCTTCTCTACCTTCCCTTCTATTTCTCGTTTCGTGCGTCCCACTGTTTTGTTTACTCTTCCGATAGTTCGGAGCTTTTATCACTTATCACCGCGACCACTCTGTTGCGGTACTTAATTAGGCGTCGATAATTAGGGCTCGTTTGACCTCCGCTCCTCCGAGTGACCTCCATGAGGAGCTTAACATCATCGACGCTCTTACATTTGGTTCGTGGTCGAATGAAATCCTCGGAACGCGTTCCAGGAGGAGAGCGCTGCTATTGGAACTTGAGCGAGTGCCGATAGCACCGGAACTTATTGATACCGATGATCGAGGAGTCTCAAAATAATAGTGGCAAGCAGATAATGCGGCTTTTTGGTATTCCCGGGTTAAGATAGAACAACCGAACGTAATAAAGGTTAACAATGTATTATTTCGAACGAACTTTCCGGTTCGGTGTCTTGTATTGGACTGTGCAGAAGTGGCACCTTCCACTTTCCGAGCTTACATCTTGTCAGGTAAGTGTGAGCTTCGTAGAGTTGCCAGCGCCGCCACCGTTCCCGCCACGCGTATTGCCACCCGTCGTTGTCGTTGTCCTCCTCATCGTAGTCTTTCGTAGTCACTTCGTTCATCGTTTTGCCGGGCTCTGGAATGGTGTGCGTGATGTCGCACGCGCCCCTCCCCCTCTTCCCTCCCGTTTCTCCTATGTGTGTAGAAAAAAGGGATAGCGAGGGAGGGAGGGAGAGAGAGAAAAAAGTAAAACACAGGATATATAGTTGTGCGTGCCACCACTCGTTTTCTCCCGTTGAGTTGGTGCGTGAGGGGGCCCCCTTCTTTCCTGCGTACGTGCGTGCGTGCGTTCCCCGTTCCTTGAGGTTCTTCGGGGGCAAACGCGAACGTTGTCCCGCCCATTACTGTGCCCCCTTCTACCTTAACTTGCCGCGCGCTGCTGGCCCCTACTCTTGCGCTTCGGAGCTCGCATTCTCAAAGCCGACGGCAGCCATACGCGGTAGCGATAAGCTCTCGCGCCTCACAATCCTCGTGGACTCGCCCGTCCGTCAAAGCTTTCGGGCAAGCATATTCGCATAGCCGTTTTATCCCCGCGAGGGCTAGATATTTCACTCCGGTGTATAAACACAACATATACGTCTTCTGGCTTCTCCAAATCAGATTCACGATATCTGAATTTCTGATGACACCGGTGGGTGGCTTGTCTCGCAGGTTGGAGGTCGCGCGAACAAGAGGCGAACATTATAATAATGCAATTCCGATCTCCAGCATACGCGAAACGCCACGATACCAGAAAGCGATTCCAGTTATCGGGTTCGACTGAATTCGCTCGGCGGGGGGATGGATCATTTCGCGATATACGCAGGCCCGATGGTTTTTCGAATTATTTTCGTGAGACTACTCCGTTGCAGTTGGTAAACGCAGGAATAAGAGCCCAGCAGCAGTACACGGTACGCTTCATTCAATTGGATTTCCAGTTCACGTTGAATCTCTTTAAAGGTGCGCAGTGACTGGAATGTCGGAGTATAATTTAATGATTGAGCAGGACCTGCAGTTGTTTTCGGTATGTACAGCCTGCCCCGTTCCGGACGCCCAGAAGGGTGCGGTGGGTTTCCTATACATTTCGGGACTTGCCACAATGGAAAGTGAACCGGCCCCGCGAAACTTGTTAGGATGCGATTGTTGGTGGGCTCAAGTTATTGACACGAAGGCGAGATGCGGGGGTGTCTTGAACCTTTTGGAGTATCATCGCAAGTATTTGGAATAAAAAAGCTTCAGAATCAATCGCTGCGTGTTTTGATCTAAATCGTGGAAACTGCTGCACCGATTGGTTTATAGTTGAAATTTATGGATTGCCAGAAGCATACCGGAGGCGAACGATAACCAACTCACTACTAATGACGAATCTGCCGAGTTTATAATAATCAATTATTAAATATGGCTTGTCAATGCGAGTTTAGAAAAGCGGAGAAGAAAATAACAGCGCGGCACCGAGTGGTGGAGCTCGAAAGAGCTTCATCATTAGTTATTGCTTCGGTAGCGGTGAAACTTGGAAGTCATAAAAAAATAATGCAAAAGCGTCGTCGCACGATCCCGTAAACCAGACCAAATGATCTGTGCGTGATTCTATGCGATAGGACGTCAAGAAAGTCTCATCGACGAATTCATCTAAATGCGAAGGGAGAGTTGGACGGATGGGTATATCGAACCCGGAGCTCCGACTCGTAACGTACACACGCGCGCGCGCGCGCTCACCTACGTATCATTCTACAGGTGTCCATATCGAACGTATCGAATTCGAGTACGACGATCGTCCCTCGTATATGACGAGAGAGATCCTCGGGCGTGGAAAACGGGCGAGGCTCGTCTCCCGATCTCTGTTGCTCTGGGCGTCTCACATCCCCGGCGTCTCTGTGAGTGATCTCGTTTTCCCATGAAACCTGTCCACCCATGATCTTGCGAGGCCGGAGTTTCACTTTGTGTATATCGGATAAGATGTGTGGTATGAATGTCTCCTCGTCGCGTATTAACGAAGTCGTCCGATTGCGGACAGACTGGCTTTTCAATTTCGCGAACGACCTTTACTGCGCATGCTTCTCGCCAAATTCTAGAAGAAACTGTCTGGCTCGTGGTATAAGTAGACAAGGACTTTTAGAAAGGTTTACGTTATTGTTCTGTCTCTCACAATTAATCACCTTAAGGTTGAACGAGGTATCTGTGGACTCGAATCTTCAACTTCAATCGGAATTCGATTCTGCTCCCGCAGAGTTCGGATTTGCTGCTTGCGGGGCCTCGATATGCTGGCAAGTCGAATGATGATCCGAATTTTAGACACAAATTTAGCACGTTCCTGGAATGCCAGGCGAGCTTCAACGATTGCTTTCGGAAAAGCGTCTTCCACTCGAAGATTAATGATCCGCGGAAGTCTCGGTCCGATGAGTGTCTCTTCGCGAATATAGTCAAAGTAAAACGACAGAAAGCGCAGTAGAATATCGAGATCATTTTCCCATTTAGTTAATCCGGGCACGTATACGCGCATGCCAATGGGACAAGGCGGAGCAGGAGCGTTTTCTAAAAGTGTCGATGGTACGCGCGACTTCTCGCGGAAAAGTCGAGAGAGTCGAGAGCAAATACCGACTCTGGTGAACGAGACTCTTTTACACGTTACGAAGTTGAGACGTAAGTGAAAAAAACGCGAATAAAAAAAGCACAAATACGAGAGAAGTTTAACGAGCTCAACGATGGAAGCAAAACGCGCGAGCAGAGAGTCAACCGGCATCCACTTAATTATCCCTCGACGTGTGTCCCCATAATGTTTCCTTATGCACACGCTGGGGCTTCATTATTTTTATGTCATTAATTATCATTTCGATCATTCGTGAGTGACCGTTATCATAGGGAAGCTTACAATTTCTCCTCAATTTACGCCTTCTAATATCTTTTGTCAATGCGGAGTTTGCTAAATTATTGTTTATCAAAAAGAAAATTTTGAAGTACTCGCGCAAATATCATTATGATAAAACCAGCATGGTGAATATTGAAAAATTACTATCCCGCCAGCCAGTCTTCCCGTGAATTTCGAAACCAATTCTTATTCTTCTCAAAATGTATTCTAATGAAATTCAGAGGTGGCTGAATCGAGTGATTGGCTAATTAGTGATTATACAATCACTCTTGTGCCCGAGAGTCCTGGCACGATATTTCTGTCGTTGCTTATCGATGAGCAGAGGGAATGGTGTATGTATACGAGTGGAAAAAGGATGGCGGTAATACAAGACAGAAATAAACACATTTATATACATTCATTTATAACACCTATATATATTTATATAAATTTGAATATGCGCGCGCGCGCTTGTGTGCGTGTGTAGAAAATTTATTTAAATACCTCACGTAACCTTCGGACAGAGATACACACCGAGGCTAATGAGACTCCCATGAGCGATGCAGTAAGCACACGTAATAAATGATCGTGCATCTTATATATGATACAAAATGAAATGAATGAAAAAAAGAACCGAATGAAAAATAAAAATAAAAAATATTGCGCGAGTTGTTAGCTCGATGGGGCATGCTGGGTTGCAGAAAGGGAAGGAAGAATGTTTGGTAATACGATAATATTTTTCATGCCACGAGTCTCATACGGGGATTCGCTCACTCGTTCCTTTTTTTTCACAACATTGTAAACTTTTTTTCAGTTATTTAACATCACGAGTGCTAATCAATGACCTTGTTAAAATCCTCTATTACCTACAACTTGTAGCTACCGTCGTAATTATCGGGGGAGAGTATCGATGCTTCAACTCCGTAAGAAATAAATTTAAAAGGCGCAACACTTTTTTCGAGAGTGCGTAGTTAAAAAAAAGCACGACTTTTCTTTGATATGAGTATTTATAAAAAATAATTTATTCGAATGCATCAATCAAGCATTCCGCTTGTAGGCGTATCAAAGATAGGCGGAAATGATCGTCTTTTGATTTTTCTGTGAAACGTCGTTCTCGGAGGTCTAACCAAACCGGAAGCTAAACATTTGCTCGTATGCGAGCCACGTAAACGTTCCTTTTTTCGCTCTCTGAGAAAAATGAGCGTTTCGGAATAAGCGAAATGAATTTTTTCAATGTTCTCAAATAAAAGTGATATTCCGAGCAATGAAGAGTGCAAAGCACGCTAGCTGCCGGAACTTTACGTCGCTCCATCAGACAAAATACTTCGAAAGAGCCGGTAAAAAAAACGCATTCTGACGTGACTCGTGTCCGAAACTCACGAAAAGAGTCATGAAGAAATGAACGATTGCCGTGGACAACGTCATTGGAGTATCAGGGAGTGCCAGCTGTAGTGAACGATTTTACGTACCCCATTTTGTGCAAGGGGTGAATTTCTATCGTATAATCATATGGGCACGGGTACAAATCCAACACACACATACATATTTACGAACCCATACGATTCTATATACCTGCATGCATATAAGTATAAGTGTATATGACGTCACATAAAAATCCAGCACATTGGCGTGTATACGAGTGGAGCAGGGCTCGCGCGATGGCTTTTTCTTCTAATATTCGGCGTCGAGCCGCTACCGCGTCTCTCGATGGGGTTCGTCTCGCTTTCTCGCCCATTCGATTACGAGGGTAACCGAGACGAGGGAAGAAGAGCGGAGGCCTAAAAAAATCGAAGGGCTCTGAGAAGAGGAGCGAGACTGAGAGAGAACGTAAATTTGGAGATAAAAAAAGGGACGAAAGTTGCTGGGATCGATGCTCGTTTGGGCTTGGATGGTCAGGCCAGTGTTGAGAGGCGATGACCCTTTGAAAGGGCCATCCCTCGGTCGTTTCCGCGTCTCTATGTATGCTCAAATTTTCTATTCTTCGATCTGCTCTTCGCTGCATCTTCCCTCTGTATTCTTATTGTTATTTCACCCATACGCGAACGTGACTCCGCGATTTCCGAAAGGATTTTTGAATTTTTGTTACCCATTAAGCGAGGCATGGCTTTTTTTTTAAATTCATACTTCTTATCGTTGACCCATGCAATTCCATCGGAAACATCATTTTTGTATCAGTAATGGTGATAAAAATTCAAGGTCATGATAAACTATAAAATTTTGTTGCATCGAATATAAACAATTATGCAAATATTTTTGTTCACTTTTTCAAATTACTTTTCATTTCTCATAATTCCATTGCGAATACATATTTCAAGCTTACTTGCGGTCGAAATGCGGGACTTCGTTTGAATTGGTTATTTGAGTTTTCGTTTACACTTTACTGACGTCTGTATGGGCAGTTTTGTGGCTGGGACAAACCGAGAGTTCGTAATGAGTGTTTTAACATAATTCCTAGTTGATAATAAATTTTATATTGATTTGATCTTCGAGACTCGACGACAAGTTAGTCATTCCCCGAACGGGCCATTTACAACTTTTTACGATTATATTATTAAACTCCTGATTGTTTTGTGGTAATACATTTTATAGAAAATGGAAATAATATTCAATATCATGGAATTTTTAACGAAAACTGCATTCTTCAAACGATTTTCAGTACTGTTAGAATTGACAACAACAATAATAATAATAATAATAATAATTGTTATTATTATCCGAATGATTAGAAAATGTGTGTATTATGTTCATGCTACGTGAATAATGTGGTAGTCGATTCGTGTATAGCGTATATACGTTCATACATACATTGAGTAAGCGCGAATAAGTATAATTATAAGTAAGAGCGAGACTGGACCACGCCCTGTCTCCGCTCTATCCTCTTTCTCTCTCTTTATAAATACATATACATACGATCTATAGGCTGTTGCAAAAAATCTTCGAGACAATTATTTAAAATGGATCGATTTTTTTTCGTTATTATATTTACTAGACAAAAAGTAAACATGACGTTGAATGTGAATCTTTTTTTATTGGAAACTGGATAAATTTTTAAATAATTTTTTTTTGTCTTGAATTTTCCTTGAGAATTTTAATACATTTGAAAAATATTTCCCCATAGTTTCCCCATAACATATGTTCTTCGCTATAATCAAACTGTTGAGTGGTTTCGGTGAGGACGAATTCAAAAAAAAGTCGCAAATTATTTCGATGAGGGGGGAGCGATACTTGAAAAGGAGTATGTTATTGTTTTGAATTCGAATGGGATCACATTTGAAGCTTTCTGTAGTCTGCTTGTCGTACAGATATGGTTACGACAAGCAACGCTCTTATGGCTGTGAGCCGTTCATGGACCTCTCGAGAGCTCGAGTTTTCTCTCTCGTGCTCTTCCAGTTCACAAGGCGAAGAGATGGATGGTCTGGGTTGGGTTATAAGGCATACTTCCTCTTCACCTAGACGAGATCATAAATAAATATGGAAGAAAAAGAAGAAAAAGTATCTCGGTTCCACCTTGGAGTGCGTGAACTCCATCGTTCTCTCTTATATTTTATTTAAATAATATTTCAACTTGGAGAAGAATCGTTTCCACATAATCAGTGATAATTTATGTCGCAATGCAATAAACGAATTACGCGATACTTGCAATCCTGAAAAATATTTTTTTCATATATGAAAATGACTTGAATGTGCGAGTTAAAATATCGTTTTACGGGGCATAAGGCCGGCCATGATGGCTCTCAATTTGCTTAATACGAAAGGCTTCGTACAAGAATCGATCGATATGTTACGGCGGAAATGGCTCGAATGCGATGGCGTGGCAATGACCTTGTACGTCCATTTTTTCTATCGATAACGGATATCTTTAAAAAAAAAAAAAAAAAAATTATAAATAATAAACGAAGTTTAAGAATTATAAATATTATTAATAAATAAAAATGAATGGAGAGCATGTGAATTTGTTATGCATGTAAACGAAGTGAAAAAAAAATGGAGACGAGATCGTGCCCGGAAGATTACGTCCTCAATAACTCACGAGATGAGGCAAAAGCTCAAGAGCTGTAATAATCGAGCGACTATAATCCGTTACATTCTCTGTATATTTAGCGTGAAAGATGGAGGATGAACGTTAGTCGATAGATCTCGCGAGGGCGGTTATGATCGAGGCTCAATTTTTTTTTGTCAACTGTGAAAATTAATATAAAACACGAAGATGATATGGTCGCGTTATTTGACAGGCTTCGAAGTCTTCAATTTTCTATAA
The DNA here is from genome assembly GCF_019457755.1 of Venturia canescens. NCBI lineage: Eukaryota > Metazoa > Arthropoda > Insecta > Hymenoptera > Ichneumonidae > Venturia > Venturia canescens. The sequence continues at coordinate 14,874,284 of NC_057426.1, forward strand.
AAACACTTCTCCATGCTTGTATACAGTTAAATATCTACTAGGAAGTGCATCATAAGTGACGATAATTTCAGTTATATTTATCACAAAACGTTGCACGCTAACTTTTTTGTGAAAAATAATTTCGATTCAATAATTTTCTTATAGATGCTTATTTAAATACAACAAAATGGAACGAGGCTCATCGAGATGTACGAGTTTTTTGGGAAAAAAAAATTGTAACGCCTTTACGAATTCTCGTTTATTATGTATTTCAACAAAATACTCCCCTGGAAACCTTCCGTTACGTAAGCATATGAATACGTTCGTATATTTCAAATTGGAATATTCCTGGCTGCATTTTCACGTAACCCACGTGTGCTCATATGGGAAAGGGAGAAACGAAGGGGAAGGAGAGAAAAATGAGAAAGAAAGAGAGAGGAAAGAAGAGAGTTACGCACATAAACGCAGGTTACATAAGCTGTCGCGAGAGGGCGCTCGCTGGCGAGCAAGAGCAGAGCATGAGAGATAAGTTGCAAAGGTGCAATTGGCTCGAGTAGCGTTTACGCGCCGTAAATCAAGCCAGTTCCACCCACTGACGTAAGAAAGACAGTTGCCTCCTGGTTGTTCGCCACAGAGACTTCAGAGAAGCTTCATATACATAAATCTCCTCTCTTTTCATTTATAAACACACGTACGCATTTTTATACGATCCAACACACGTGTATGCACTTTTATTTATTAAGGAGAATCGATCGTGTAGGGCCAGGTTACGAGGGCGCACAAGCGAGTTGCCCCCTCGTTTTTTTTTTTTTTTTTATACACTAATTTACAACAATATAATTGATTGTTGCTGAACATTCGATTTCTGCGATGCTGCAGAATCGTATGGTAGCCATAAAACGTCTGAAACGTCGAGTAGTGTTCAGACACCAATAATTAACATTTTTTTTAGATTGGTCGATAACTCAAAACTTTATTGACAGATTCTAAATTCCCACAATCCGAGGAACTTCACTCCGGTTATCGATGCAGTGTATTCGCTGCACGATTGTATGAAGATATCACTTATGGGACATGCGTTTTGAAAGTAACTCCTTCGTAAGAGCTGTGTTTAACATTTCATCTCCAATCATTTTTTTTTGCTTTATTGCATGTGATTGAAGACCGCATTCGAAATTTTGCATGCGCAGATATAATGGTTCGTGACCGAACCTCCTTTTCGAATCGAGTCGATTTTGTCGTATTTTTTTTTTCGATTCCAAGGTATACTCGGTACTTGTTTTTACAAAGTTTGGAGCTGCTGAAAATAAGATCCCAAAAAGAGAAAGATTTTTATCGGTATCCGAAGCATCGATACTTCTAAAATACTTTCTCGACATTTTGGTTCCTACGTATTATAATTAATGCAGAATTGTTTTTTTTTTTTTCTATTCGGAGTCACTTATTTATTTAAGTTTTTTTCTGATTCATTGTTCAGCGAAACTCGTCGGTCGCGTATGTATAAAAATAATATATATACAGATTTATATGTAATGTTTCAGTCGAGTTAACCACGTGTGGCCGCCATTGGAAGACGTGAAGTAGCGAACAATGTAACGATGCCACGAGACCCCACTAATTCAGACGATTGTGCTCCCATACAGATTTCTTTTCTTCTCTTCAATTCTCCCTGTTGCTTTCCTCTCCAAGGAAAAAACGACTCTTTGGTTGCCGGGTAACGATATATTTATAAAATTTGTGACGGTTTTGTCACAAAATAAAAAACGAACGGAGGCGCGGAAGGAAAGAAAATGAATAAAATGAAAGGACACTGTGCAACTCGACGAGATACTGACGAGTTATTCGTAGAAAAAAATGCCGACCGTTTTTGAGGCTTGATTGGAGTATTTATTCTGAGAAATTTACGTTTATTTTGATACCCGTCGGAGACAAGAGCGATCAGAAATAGTATAGTTACCATCGTAGAAAATCATCAAACGGATTATCCGAAATGTCACTTGGAGCGAGAAGAATAAGCTTTCTCCAGTGGGCAGAGAGCTCAGGTTCGTTTTTCAGCATACCTTAAAGGCTGAAGACCCGAGTGGAGTCCAAGTAGAAAACTTGGCGTCCGGTGTCTCTCCTTAAACCCTCCACGAGCTCCTCAGTTCCATTGTAAACAGCCACCACACCCAGATATATCTTTAGAGAGCACGTAAAATGCATCGACGTCTTCGAAGACTCTCTCTTTCGCTCTCTGGGTAATCCATTAGTAAAAGAAACCTGGGTCGATACAGGTTTATCTCGATGGAAGGCAAAAAGGAGCTAGCAAAAGCAATGGATAATTGCCGAGGGCTAAACTGTCCTGATTCTGAGGAAAATCGTCTTTACGATTGCGGTTTCACTCGAACCAGACTCAGTGACCTACCAACAAATGCTGCAAATCTGGGTTGGGTTAATAGGAGGCTCGTTATCGTTGTAGCGTCTCCTCGGAAAGGTTTTCTAATGCCCAAACTGTGGAATGTTGATTGCAGTATCTTACGAAGGGGCTGTACCATTAGAAATTACTTCAATTCGAAAATCAACAACAGAGGGCACAAGTCTTATTACAAATAAGAATTAATCGAGCGAGGAATTATCGAAATTTAAGGAATAGCCGGTAAACGTGACAAGCGAGCGACGAAAGAACTCTCGGCAGATCTACCTCAAGTAGATTTCAATCGCGGGGCATCTCGCGCGATGACACGAAATCGCAGTTTGGGTTCGAGCTATCGTAATGATCTGCCAATCCTTTAACCCTACACCTCATGTGCCTTTTTTCATACCCTCAACCTCATGACCGGGGTTTGAACGCACCCCACTCTTTTTCTGCTTATAAATCCGGTCCTACGATGCTAAACTGACTTTATCCTACACCATTTTCTTCGTTTTTTTATAACGAAAAGAATGATGTACGATAAAACTAATTTCAATTGAATTTATATATTAAAAAATCCGTCGATAATCAGTCGATAATGTCGCTTGTTAGGACGGGAGCGTAGTTTGAAGTTCGCGTGGGGTGTGCTCACACCCCAGTCATGCGTTCTAGGGTTAATTTGAAACTCGCTTCTGATACGTCCGTGGAGGACTGGGCACAGGAAGACCACCTCAAAGATCGTTACATTGTTGGTGGAATTACCGAGGACGTTAAAGTACCGGCTCTACTGGACCCGTCTACAGAAGTTATCCGGGGAAAGTACTGCAACAAGAGCTAGGAAGTGCGAAGGAGCGAGAAAGAAGGTGAGTGAGAGACTAGATTGGTTCGCTCGAACTAGCGAGAGAGGAGGTGGATATTGAACAAGGAGATCACGAACATCAAGAAAGGATAGAGAATTGAAACAAGATGCGGAATGAGGAGAGCGATAGAGATGGAAAGAAGGCTGAAGGAGAGATAAGAAAAAAGAGAACAAGTAATGCTGCCGGTTTGCTAAGCTCTGGCTCTTCGGCTGCTGGTCTCGCCAGCAACCAGCAATACACAAACATACATATACATACGAACAAACCGTGGCAGACAGGTTGTCCAGATTCCACGGAAGGTCGTTTGCTTTGCTTACCGCGGGTCCTGCCTCGTGCGCGCGCTTAGACTCGACTAACATAGCTCCGGGGACCACTTCTCCAACGCCAGTGCTGTCCCAACTCCGCGAGAGTTACCTCCAACTGTACATATGTCTATGTACTCCATATACATACACAGGTAATCCTACCGAACACTCACCACTCCACTAATATACTCCGCATCTCGCTTACTTATGCACACGAGATCAACCAAACTCGTCGTCGTCGTCGTCGTCTTTCCGTTGCTTCACGATTATATACGAGGCTCGCTTACACGCCAGTTCCACCGGAGAGAGAAAGAGAGAGAAAGAGACTCATTAGTTCACGTCTCTCGCAGACTGCCTGGGAAATCATCGCACTCGCGGAAGGCACGTGGCCCCCTGAGCTATCCTGGCAGTCTGGTTCCGGATATGAAAAGGAATTATTCTCATATGAGCGTGTCGTTGTGACTACGAGTGTCATCGATACTGTCCCATGAAAAATTTGAGTATCCTCATCGGTCGGACATTCATCAGCCACTCTTCCAAAGCCGCGCTCCGGACGACGTAGTACTAAGCGATGGGCTGCCTGATAACTCCACTACTACTTGACAGTGGATCAGCAATTTTGGACGTCCTACCGAACTCTTTGGATCCTTATGACTATAATTGATATCGAAATTTGGGCAGTTCTAGCGTAAAGTTTCACCACTCAATATCCTCAAAGTCGCTTAGATGGGCAATTAGATGACGGCGATGATATCCAAAGCAGAGAATAAAGTTAATCATCAACGTTGGCTCAATGCACTAAGCTCTAAAGAAATGAAATGAAGTAAATAGCACTTAGTAGCAGGATATCGGGAGAGTATTTTCATGATAGTAAAGTTGATTCGACTTGATTACCCAGAGCTGGCTGAATTACTTAAGGTATACCGAAGCTGAGAGTTATCGTTAATAGATCACGTGCTGACCAGGCTAGCAAAAGAGCTCGGACGGTATGGGATCCGTTCTAAGGTGACCCACGCCGGTCTCCATCGGAGTTGATCATTCGAGATTACCGACTCCTCGGTAGTCTCGAGGTCAAGAAAGCCCTTATCTCGAGACTTATTGCACATGGCAAATGTGCAATTGAACGCTCAATAAATAAATCAAAGGTGTAGTCAAGTGGCTGTTTTCACGGCACGGCCGAGAGCTCGATGAGCGAACTAATTGATTAGTTGGTAAATAAGGAGGCGTTACCCGGGGATCGTGAATGTTCCAGAGGCTATTCAGACGAGGCGACGGGATGTTAAATAGTTGCGGCTAAATTACATTCAGCCAGTTGATATTTTTAACTCCCGACTGTCCGTAGGGCCAAAATAAGGAACTTGTGCGTTTCACTGCGATCAATGAGTGGGGGAGGATATTCCTTCATCGACAGTTTTTTACATAACTTTCTATATATTCCGAACAATGTTCTTATCTATGTAGGGTATGTCAAGATTCATCGCGAATTCTTTTGTTTATTTAACTTTACACATCGTTTGAGCATATCGCAACATGACCATATATCTCGATCATCGACTACTTCACACCGTTGTATGTTGCTAGTTTCATTCCGAGCTTTTGTTTTCAAGGTAGGGTCCCAAGCGGCCAAGTGTGTCAACTTTACAATATATATAGTGATATACGTCGAGTTGACACCCTGCCGGATTTTTTTCATAAAAAAAATGACGAGCTTTAAAAAGTGTGAAATAAAAAAATGTTGAAACATAAAGGCTCCCGACTGAAAAACTTCTTCATTCAAGAAAAGAGTAATAAACTTTAAAAAGTCTGAAATAAAATAGATGTCGGGATTTTCATCGAGAGATGTCATTACTTCTTATTCAATGATTCGATTAGAGACATCGCTCGATGAAAATCCCGACATCTATTTCATTTCCCACTTTTTAAAGTTTATTACTCTTCTCTTAAGTGCACGAGTGTTTCAGTCGGGAGTTTTTATGTTTTTCTTGAACATTTTTTAATTCATTGTTCCACGTAAAGTGTTCAAAGCTGAATAGAGTCTTACGGGGGACTCGTAGAAAGCGCCGCAGCTCTTAAATCATCTAAAGGTTCCAGAGACCATCTGACCGTGAAATAACCTTTTTAGGATCACTTTCCACCCCGACAGTTTGCTGCTGACAAGCCTTCGGCTCATTGCTTCTGACGATCCGTTTTTTGCGGTGCTCAACGTCCCCAACATTTCCAGAATCAATATTCACCAGTGTGGAACGTTGGATTATTCAAGGTTAGTCGCCAAATCCCGCATCATTTCTATTTTAGGGGGTACGATGAGTCACCAAGCTCTTTCTCCCTCGCTTTTACACTCCACACTGTCTCATGACATGATCCTGCCACTAAGTTTTTATACATTTATTTTTATTTTTATTTTTATTTTTTTTTTGCGAATATTTACAACAACGCTGCTCGCGAAAGCATGGAAGTTTATCGCTCGGACTTCTTCGCGAATTCGATAAGCGTATTTTTCTTTTTAGCTCTTATACACTCTTTTGCATCTTCCCCGGAGTGTCGAATATTCTTTTTTATTCTTTTCTACACTCTCTTGGTTTTTCAAAATATCTTGGAACATGAAGATCCGATTGCCCCTCGACATATACATATATATGAGTGATCAGAGAACTATCCTTACATTTACTATATGACTCTCGTCTCTTGGGTGATATAAACTCGCGTGTTAGTGTCTCACGATTAATTTATTGCTTCTGTAAGATATAAAATTCCAAATGGCGTTAACTTTTTATTTTTTTCCCATTTTCTTTTTTTTTTCTTATTCGTTTATCATGCCAATACGTATAATTTATAAACAATTCGTAATAACCTTCGGGCGTCTCCTTCGCTAATATTCTCTTACACGCGCACGCACACACACACACACACACACACGCGCGCGGACGCACGTAAGCAAATAGAGTCGGTATCGAACTATCGTGTCCAATTCGTACACGGTATGACAAAGTGCTTCTGCAACAAATTATATTTTTCCACTTCCCCCTTCTGCCTGCTCCCCCCGACCTCTTATCGCGCTTGACTAATCGCGGTGGACATTCGATTCAATATTCCCCTCGCTTAATGTATATTTATGTTTTTACCCGGAGATATGAAAACTTGCATGCGGATACGTTTATTAAATATCTATACGTATATCCATGATATATTAACATATAACATTATACGCGATTCTCCACGATACGGAGACCAAGATTTCACGCACGATTATGGACTTTTGCCATAATTATTCAATCTACCACGCTTCGAACTATATTTTCTATAAATCAATATTTTTATGTATTTCATTAGTGAAAATATATTTTTTTCCCCTTATTACCATTGCCATTGTTTTTGTACTCGACATTTTGTTACTATGTTTGGTGTTGTTGTTGTTGTTGTTATTATCAATAATAGTGATATTCATCACTATGTGAACTGTCAATTATATAAAGTTCGTATATCGATTAGAACGATTAGTCAACCGAATCGAAATCCTTTATCAGCGGAGTGAGGTATGAACTCGGTTCGCGAAGCGTATTTAGTGCGCCTGTATACCCGCGGCGAGTCATACCCGACGGTGTATACGATTCGGGCGCCAAAGGTGCGCGAAGTGCACACTGACGCCACGCTGCGAGTGAGCGCGCACGCACACACACACGCATGCACGATCTTTTGCAATAACGTCGTAAAACGACGCTCGAATACGTTTTTCGCATTAAAAGGTGTTATTACGTGCGTGAACACACGCGAGAAAGAGGGAGAAAGGCAAAAGATAGAAGCGGTAGCTTTCGCGATCGCAATAACGTCCCGCGCGCCACACTCAAGAAAGAATGATAAAAAAAGAGAAAGAGAGAAGCCAGACTCCTTATAGGAAAGGTAGGAGCTCGCGACGTGTACCAGTGTCGATCGAGTCTCCAGATAAACGCCGCGGCAGTCGACTATATAATTATACATATCCCTTAAGGTCGCGCGAATCGATACAAATTAATGCGCGCCATTATCCCCTGATGCTCGTTTTATCAATGAAAAAAAGGTTTTCCTTCGGTTGGAATATTTGTTGCAACCGCTGCAACGAGCGCGAACAGTAGCGACTAACCGGAAGACAATACAAAATATGGTGAAATTTTGTCAACTTTTTTCTTCACGGAGCTAACAATATTTTGGGGGGGAATTGTTTCAGAAATGAATAAACAAGAATAGTATGAAAAAAATCAGACATTTAATTGAACGATCGAATCGACTTTTTATTGTTGAAAAAGTAAAGAAGAGAATTGATGAATCAAGTGAAACGGCATTGCGCCATTTGAGTTATAAACACTTCTTTCCTCACCGCCTCGTTTACATTCTCCCTTTCTTCTCCCTTTCGCCCATCTTTCTTGCTTTATTTTTTTCATTTTTTTTTCTCGCTGCCTCCTTACCTTGTATTCATGTTCCAGCACGAGAGACGAGAGGAGTACATATACACATTCGCCACAAGTTTCTCGGTTAAAAGTCTCGGGTTCTCGATTGCGAGCCTTGTAATTTTCTTACATGCGCACGCGGTGAGAGAGGCTGCGGAGGGCGAAACGTAGAACGCAGCACGGGGAAAAAAGTGTGCGGCATTTGGCTCCGCGATCTCTTACCCCTACCACCTTTGATGCGTCATTTTTTTTCTCTCCCAACTTTTTTTATTTTCTTATTTTCCATTTGAGTCTGAGCGCCTCAGATACGAGCACGCCCCTCGGCCATTACGTGTACGCATCGATGATTTTTTTTTTCTTTTATCAGCTTCGGGACTGTGGTTTCTCATGTAAAGGAGAAAGATAGAGACAGGGAGAAGTCCTCAGAGGCCACTGCTTAATTCGATAAAAATTTACGAATCTTTGATTCCGCGACGTCACTGACGTCCAGCCGTTATTCGCACTTCTATTCATTTTTCATGCGGACATTCTCCGCGCGCGCGCGGGGGCTCATTTCATAAAACGGTTGAAAACTCTCGTCCGGTACTGCGATCGGTCTTCAGCTTGTAAAATTCTAAATACAAAAGTCCTTGACCATATCCTTTTCCTCTACGATACTAATATAGTCCCAAGATACGAATCGATTCGCGACGACTAATCCAGCGCGCTCCTCTCACTCCACGCGATCGGTAAACCTGCTCGCGATTTATTCGCTACCGAAATTCCCCATTGATATCTCGTGAACGATGAGGCGTTAAAAAAAAAAAAAAAAAAAAACAGCAACGCATTTTTCTTCAAAATTTCACGATCTATCCGCGCTTGAGTAGTGCGCAATGCGATGGAAAATGTCGATCGTGCGTGCAACAGCGAAGCATATATGCGTTAGCCACCGTTCACCAAAGACTTTTGAGAAAAAAAACTCAAATATATCGCGAATTATTTGGATCGATATCGTAGGCGTGTGTTCACCGTGATACCGTCGCATATACGCATGGGCTGAAAACCCCCGGTGATGCGCGAGTTCCATTTCGACACCGAGAAACAGTGTGTGTGGTGTTTGTTGGTCAATAAAATGAGAAGCTTCATGGTGAGAAATAAAAGAGGATGCTGGGGCTTCACTGCGGAAGAAGTGCCGAAGTGGGGAGCAGATTCTGAAAGAGACGAGGTTGAAAAAGACGTAGGAGAGAAGTCGGAGGGGGGACGAAGGAGATTGCGGAGAATGGAAAAAAAAAGAAAGAAACGAGAGACGAAAGTACAGTGTGGGAATTAAAAGGAGATGGCGGTTGTGTGAGAGGGAAAGGAGCGAGAGATAGAATGGAAATAACAAAAAAATAAAAATAACAACAACGGAGAAAAAGGAAAGAAGCAACACGAACGAACAGATAAAGAATGAGAGTGCCTTAGCGAGGGTCTCCGTGGGCATTTTCCACATGTAGGACCGATCGCGTTCGAGAGTTCTCGAGAGAAGCATCGCGCCGCGGCCATCTTGTCTTAATGCTGATTCCTCAACAGAGACGACCAACGGATCGCCCGAGAACCACCGCAAGAGAGCAAGAGCCCAATCCGTCCAGTCCGTGGACTATAATGTGTAGGTGTACACGCCGGTATCGTCTTTCCTTTCGAAAACTGCCAGCAGCTGCCTATACATATATATTATTATATATTTGTATGGATCATGGTCTTCACCTACGCGTGTTTTTGTCCTCGAGCTCTCGAGTTTCCTCGCAAAAGAAGAGCAAGCCTCGAGGTATCATGCACGCTCAAGATTTTCTCTTCTTCGCCCCAAGATTTTCGATTCCAAGCAATTCTAACATTTCTCTGACTGAAACTTGAAACTCAACTTCAAATAAAAAAGCATTCTTTGGTGCAGCGGCTGAAGGCTTGAAAAGAAAAAATACATGTATTTCCGTTGCTCGACTTTAGAGGTCACGCGCATTCGAATGACATAAAAAGTCGAAAAAATTGGGATCGAATGAACCGAGTGAGAAAGAGTGACGAATTTCATGACTCAATTCCAGGCCTGCTTTTTATCTCATGCGGCTAATACAACCGTGGATGCTTTTTCGGCCTTTAAATCTCGAAAAAATCGTGTTAATTATTTCCTACGATAAATATAACCTCAAATAAGCAGTTTTCATCGTCTTTGGGAATTCCCGATTATCTTGCTCCTGAATCCGAATGTTTATATCAACAGTCTTCGCACATAGTCTGCTCACATGCATATACATAATCCACGCGTTCTCGACGCGGCGACTTAAAATTCTCGTGTAAATAACTCGAGGTTCAACACGCGTGCACATAGAGGGCGCTTCGCTCTCGCGTATTACGCATTTTTTTTCTTCTCTTTTAAACATGTCTTTGATAAGTACTTCGCGAACGTAATGTACACAAGTGGCCTGTGCGTCTGTGTATCCTTATATATATATGTATCTATTTTACGATTCAACGGTACGACGGGATGCTAATATCGTTTCGCTCGCTACGCTAGCTTAAGTTCAGCTAATCGCAATACATTGCATTCTCACATGTATCCTATCAACCATTTTTTCTTATGGAACGAATATTTTTTACTGATTTTTAAATCCTAGAATAATTAACGATTGTTCAACTCAATTGAAGCTCTAAATAAGTTATGTATTCATGATTATTATTGCTGAGACATCATTTTAACTGTACAGATCGAAGTATCAGATTTCACAATTCAACTTTTTTAAAGCTTCGCTATACATTATTTCGTGTAAATCTATTTTCCTTTTCATCTGATAAACGTTCGGTCTGGCGCATTCTATGCGTGCTGTCTATCGGGTCGTGCATTCAAATAAGCTACTTATTTCACCTCGAAAGACACGCCAGAGAGATTTACGATTCACGCGTGTCGATCAAAACTACATAAATCCTCCTTGCGCCTCTTTCTTTTCTACGTCCTTCTCTTCCTTCGTCTCTCGTTATTTTTTTTTGTCACCTGACGTTTTGGTTAACGCCTCGAAAATAGGGGTTCATAAAAAAAATCATGTAATTAATGTTTTCAAAATTTATCTATTTCTGAAAAGTTCACGAGCTTTTTCTCTCTTATATAATGAAAAAAATGTGATTTATCACTATAAAGATTGAGAAGATAAATTCTAGACACAAAATTTCGATAAATTTTATTCCGCCTCAAATGTGTAATTAAAGAGAAAAAATCTCCTGATCGAATCCCATCGAATTGGGCCGTCTCTGACCGCACTTGTAGTCCCTATACTCTCCTTCGACGTTGATTCTTCACGTTCTCCGTTCTTCAGATCCGTTGAGAAAGCCTCTGAATTAAGACTGTGTGATATAAATATGACTATGTATGCACATATTTTTTCTCCCCTCGTTAGCTGTCTCTTTTCCGAGGGCTATTACAGAGCACATAAATTAAAAAAAAAAAAAAAAAAACCACTGAATTTCGACCTTCCACTGTTTTGAAGCGCAACCTTTTTATTATCTACGGTTCTTATTTAGCTTCCCCTTTCGATTTTCTTATTTTGTGCTTTCACAAGCATATTATTCATAACAAGTAATTAAATGAATGTACCGGAGTCTAATTGTCGAGCGTTTTTCGCTTATTATTGCCCCATAAAGTCAACAGTACGAATAGAAAAGTTTCTTGAACATTTTTTTCTATTTTATCTCATGATTTATTAATTAAAGTCACGTGATTCCGTAATTCTCAATAGCCGACAGTTCACGTAAGCAAAATGAAAGCAATAAATCGATCATTAGTTTTATGATTATTATTCCCCGAGAATGCACGGGCACGCGTTGATTATTATTGAAGGCAATGGCAAATAATCTCATGCGTGCACAAGTATCACAAACATTCAATGAAACAAGTAACCTCATCGTTCCACTCGTTGAAACAAAATGGGAAAATACTGTCGACGCAAAAAAGAATGAGAAATAACCAAATAATAAGTTTTGGATTGATAATAATAATGGAATAATTCTAAGATAATAAAACTCCAATTACAGCTCACGAGGACTTTCAACGATGATTCGAAAAGCGATTTTTCAATGATTTTTCACGCACCCCTCTTCGATGAGCCTTGTCTTCTTTTCTATCAAGATCGAATGCCAATGGCTTTAAGACTTTTTTGTATTTTAGATTTTCTGTACGATCGAAGTTGTAAGACGCTAATTGATCCATAGATCAGCCTGATGAATTGATAACTGTTCCTATTTCCCGAGGGGGGCAAGTGGACTTATACACGCCTTTATATAGCTGTATATACGTTTATATAAAACACGAGAGATTGCCCGGTTTTCTGCGAACTCTGCCAGCGGGCTCTTCCAGACTGCAAGAGAAAGAGCGAGAAAGATGGACCGTTAAAGTCTGGAGCATCTCGTCTCCCCTCGATACCGTTAGTAACGAGGGCGAGGTGTACGCGAGTCTGCGCTTCATCCACCTTCTGTTTGTTCTCGTTGCTCCGAGACTGATCTTCTGATTTCACGTCCTGCTCCCGCCACCCATTCCCATCCACGATTCCGTTGGACACGAGTATTGTTACTGCAGAAAATCCAACGATTCACTAGAACTTAATCGTTTTCTATAAATACTTTGGTCCACGTGGCTGATCATTGATCCATCTTTTTTTTGCAATGGTTATTTAACTTCAATTGTTTTACGTCAGAATAAAGTGAAGGAAGCCTCAAATGAATACTGATTGATTTCTTATTTTTTGATGAAAAATAAACCACTTTTTAGTGACGAAAAAATGGCAAAGTTGATGTCGAGAAGCAAAAGTGTACTACTTATATATTTAACGAATGTTCGTACCGCGAATGTAAGCTCGATTGCATTTTTCGGTATTTGGTATTTTTATTTCATTACCGTAAGTATGCCCTTCGATAGTCTAGAGCACGACGCATGTGCAGCGAATCAGCCTTTGCGCAAAGAATAAATCTTCATTCATGTGAGTCGCTGCCATTGAGCCTGACATTTCACTCATTCGTTTAGCTCTTGGGAACGACCTTAGACCGAGCACACCCTTGACTTATTCAGCGTGGGCGCTTTCCCCGGGTATTACAAGCACGTTTACACTCTTCAGTTGAATGTAGGAGCATGACGTATAGATAGACATATATAATGTTCGAGATGTCATTATTTCACCGCGTGCGGAATCTTCTTGAATAAACTGTCTGATTCATTCTCCAATAAACACGTTGGACGCTATAATTAAATCTGCAAATACGAGACTGGGAAACTCATTGACGGATATTTTGGTCATCTGGGAGACGAAGTTTGGCTCATTCGAGTCCATAATAAAGCTTTTGAGAGAAGAAGCAAAGTTTGTGAAAAGTGGCAACGCTAATTGAGCCTTCCGCTTTCGTCAACAGACATTCGCAAGAACAGGTTTTCGACGGAATTCTCGATAATTAGGAACTAATGGCTCTCGCAGTTTTGGCGGAGCCATCCGAACCTTCGGTTAGAACCATCCGATGAAGGTCGCCCGGAAAATTTCATTTGTACCTGTAGAATAATCTTAAAAAGTTTCAGGAAGCTATGAGAAGCTCGCAAGTGCCTTACGATCCGCTTACGGATATCGTAGATGGAACGCATGTGGATATCGGAAATATAACATTGATGTCACAGGCACCGTAAGTGAAGCAGGATTTGTTCTGGAACTTGTCATTTTATTCTTTGTTAACACTGCTATGGAAGAGCTACGAGGACTGATCATATATAAAATACTCAGCCTGAAGAAATATCAATAAACGATCAAACCATTCCACATGTTTAGACTTTTTTTCGTCCCTTATTTATTATTGACTAAAAAGTAATTTCTTATTTTTTGTATAAATCCTTCATAACGAATGATTGGAAAATGGAAGGACTAATGATACATTATGATAAATATGAAACGTACACACCAAAAACATTGGTCCAGAAAACGATGTAGCATTCACAGTTTCTGATTACAGAGATTATCACATCGATGGTTTTCGTTGTTGCTGGGACATTAATTTTTGAGGGAAAAAACCCATTGACAAAGTGGAGTTTTGATCGGACCTATCACTATCCCTTAATTGTTCTTAACCTGACGGACATCTTTTAATCCTATGCATGGTATAACGGATGTTAAGGAAGCTCGGTCGCGTAGGGCCGGGTTCTGTGGGTGCATGAACGGGGCACCCCGTTTTTTTTTAAATGCGCATATTTGCATTACCAGAATGCATTATAAAACGATTATTAATCATTTAAAACAAAAATAATCAGTCACACATCAATAAAAAAAGATCAGAAAAAAAGGTACAGTTTGACGTTACGATCCTGCTCACAAAAAAGTGGCAACATCGAAATATATAGAAAATAATTCAACAGCTAAAAATGACTTGATTTCATACAGAAATACTCAACGATCTATTATGATTTTTTTTCGGTCTCATTACCTGTGATATATAACATTATCTATTATTGTTGGAAAATAAGTATATAAATTGTGTTAATCGTTAAAACTTGTCGTTTTTATACAATTAATTCGTTTTTTTAACCTCTATGTACGCGTATACACACGCCCGGACGTGCGTGTATTTTTTTACAAATTCCAGGTTAGACAGTCGATACTTCAAATATCGCGCATGCGCTTCAGCGCTGTGCTGAACATTTGATTTCTGCGACGTTGCGGAATCGTCTCACCGTCACGAAACGTCTCAGAACATCGAGTTTGTAGACATTTTAACAGTCAATATCTTTTTAGTTAGGCCGATAACTCCAAACTTTTTTGATATATTCTGAATCCTTACGATTTGGAGAACAATACTCTATTTTTTTGTTTATTTCTGTTGCGTAAGTGCATATATATCCCTTAGAACACGCGTTTTGAGAGTGACTCTTCCATAAAGACCCGTGTTAAAAATCCTAACTTTCACTATTTTTTTCGTTCTTAAACGGTCGATGACCCCATCTGAAATTTCGCACATGTCATTATTGATAATCTAACTATGAGATATTAAAAAATTATTTTTTTCTGTTGCGCAGACATTCGCGACCGAGCCTCCTTTTAAGTGTTTGTTACAATTCTTACTTCACAAATTTACCGCTCACTCTTGCCGAACTTCGGGAGCACTGAAGTGATCTCACAATTTAACGGTGAAATCCTCAAATAAGACACCGGGAGCTTCAACCAAGTATTCGAAAAAATGTTCTGCGATATTTTTCAGAATAAGAAAAATGAAAGGTCTCCGTGACATTTCGAATATTTGGTAGTGGTATATATAGTAAAAGCAGGTAAGTTAATAAAAAGTGAGTACTCACCCGGCACGTAGGGAGGCAGCGGTCAGGCTGAGCTGTTCTGCAGTGACGGCACTGGCATCAGGATCGACGGGCACTAATTCCGAAAGGACAATAATAGGACCCGTGGCGTTGCTTGCTACTGGATTACCGGCTGTCGTGACAACGCCACGTGGCAGCTCATCCTCGTGTTGCAGATGAAGTTGTTGATAATGATGAAGATGAAGAACCGAGGCGTTCGTCCGGCCGGAGACGCAATTGCCCGCAAGTAATTCAGATCTGGATGAGGAATTTTGTGGCGGTGGTGGTGAAGGTGATGGCGGGGGTGGAGGATACTCTACAACTTGAACTCGATCAGCCTCGCTCTCGTAAATGATTTCCTTGTCGTGGGTATACATGACGGTCTTTTGGCCATCGTTGTATATGAGATCAATCATCTTGTGTCCTGCGACGGCCAGGTTGGGGTTCCCGTTCGCCGATTCCGGTGAGACTCGACCGTTTTGTTCCTCCTGAACTCTCTGTTCATCCTGATCAGATTGTTGGATGTGCTGTTGCTGCTGATGATGGTGATGACTGTTTTGATGATTATTGTGATGATGGTGATGATGATGATGATGACGATGGTGATGGTGGTGGTGGTACTTGTGATGGAGACTCGGTGCCGCCCCGGGTTCGTGAAGGTCAAGCACGTTTACCGGCTGCATTGTTGCCAGCAACACTTGCTCGTTGTCGTTTTGATTCTGATTGCTCAGTGACGAAGACGCGGGTGAGATCGGATCCTCCTGCACCTACGAAACAACGAGTGCGTTCTTTTTGTAAAAACAGCATTGAAGAAATCATTCGTCGGGATTTTCATTCTAAGGATTCTTTCTTATTTCTTATTGTTCTTTGACGTATTTTCTTAGTATGTGATATAAAAGAATGATTCAAAAAGTATTTCTCTCGTCTCGACCGATGTTGAGATTCAACAACTCGCGTTGATGATCCGCGCCGCTGATTCATTGGGCAATTAACATTTTTTTTCGAAAGAAGTTTTATAGGAGTAAACTGCTTGCGCATCACACGTCGACGTAACTTTATTGTTCGTGGGCCTAGAGTGAAAGAGGTGTAAATTTTTCTGGAAAATTCCACCAGCAAAATTAATACGGATCCTCGTATTGATCCTCCGTGTCTTTGGGAGAATTAATACAAGACTCGTATTACGAGTATATCTTCGCTCGTGCCGGTTGATCAACCGTTATAAACCGTATTATCGATGGCCGTTGCGCTTGCATTAATTGATGCATATATAATTAATAAAATATGAGAATAAAATAAAAATTTCAATTCTTTTCCGCCTTTCGATGTTCATTTCGTCGATGCTTGCCTCTTTGCGAATAGTCCGAGGAATCTCAATCATCGAGTGCATTAATTACGCATCGCTAGCCCCCTAAACACCTGATGGCTTTAACTTAGCGTAGACACACGTATGAGACTCGATCTCGGAAGATGCATTGAAAATATACATCGTGCTCAAGCGCTTTATCGTTGATTAATCAACGAAAAGCCAAGAAGAAGAAGGAGAGAGGGAAACATGTATATGGCAGGAAAGAAAAAAAACCAACGATTTGCGAGGTATAATCGAGCGTATAACAGCGAGTGCCCGATAGTTGTACATACGTGTGAGGCGTTTAGCTTTTGCCGGGAAAAGACCCTGAGGGCCTATAATTATGCGTCGCATGGTAATTATGCTGTTAGGAACCGCGCATTAATCGCGAGCCCGCTTGCTCTTATATTGTGCCGAGTGTGTGCAATATCGCGAAGATTCCCTGATCAACCTGTTAAACGCGGGGTCGTGACGACAAAAATTTTTTACCATTCAGTCTCCTTTCTGTTCTTTAATCCTTCGAAATCATGTTAAAGTTATTCAAGTTACATTGAGAATGACTCACTGACCCATGAGCGATCCAAGCAGATTTCTATATAGATGTACATGTGCTGTTTATCTGATTTTGCTTGTGTTGAAATTCGACACTCGTGAGGATTCGGGAATAAGCATTTACCCAATTAGCTTCGTTTTCGAAATTTTTCGGATTTTGGATTTTATAACTGAACGTTTTTGAAATTCGAACTGCGAAAGCGCAGCATCTTGGATGCCATCCTTTTCCCATGTTTTCGCATATCCATTATTTTCGCATATTTAGTAGATTTACAGATTCCACACAGACGAAAATCTTAATGGTCGCTACAAAGCTCAGAAAAATTGTATCATAATGAACAATCGACCAGGAGGTTAATAGAGCTGCTAAAGCTTTGTTCTCCGCACGCTATAGGATGCTGTGAAACCCTCACAGTGAGGTTGTACGCGTAAGAGACACTGTGTCGGGCACTTCTTCGTAATAATTAATCGACAGTTTTGAGGAACACTTCGAGCAATTCCTCCAATAGGTAAAGATCAAACGCATCGATAAGAGTCTTAAGCACCTTACTTCATTTGACTTTCTAGCTGCCAGGCAAGGAGGGAAATCTTCATGGTGAGTGTGTGTGTGTGTGTGTGTGTGTGTGTGTGTGTGTGTGTGTGTGTGTGTGTGTGTGTGTGTGTGTATGCCAAAGAAATCGTAGCTTGTCGCCACAGTGACGTATATATAGCCCATAAAAAAAATTACTCACAGATATACACATTTTTGTGTATCATGTAATATTTTTTTTTTTTAATTCTACTCTCTGAGGTTACGTGCAATGATGCCGGAGGTTCGAGATATAAATGACTTTTGCAACATGGTCGTAAATTCGAGCGATGCGTGAACTTTGGAATTGATGCCTCGCGGAATATTGCTTTCTATCTTCATCTCCTTGCTGTTTATTTATTTATCTATGGATACGCCTTATTGACTATTGATCGAAAAATTGACTAGAAATTTAAGGCCAGCTTCCTCTTTTGAAATTCGTTTATTTCACAAATAAACTCAAACTGTCTTTTCATTTTGTAATTACTTGTATTCGATTATTAATATCAGTGTGAATTTCATTTGAATTATTATTATTATTATTATTACTATTATTAGTATCAGTGCAGGCTTATCGATGAGCTACTGAATGCTGGTCGACCTTATCGGGATAACGGAATGCTAGACTTATAATATATGTTGACGGTGAAAAAAAAACGATCTGCTGCAAACTCACCTACGCCTACGCATCATATAAACGCATTTAATCGTTGAATTGATCAAGGCAAAGGGACCATTACGATAAATATCGTGTATTCCCGTTTAAATAATTGCAGCATTTAAATGTATTTATCTATTTGAGAATACGTCGCAAAATAATCGTGAGATAGATCGTCGCTTGCATATTTAAGACTTTTCTTTTAAATTCCAACATGTGGTAAGATATTAATTTTGAGATTGAAACGATAATGAGCACATGCCACAAGGACGTTACTTTTATGATTTTTTGTCATTGCTATTGCAGCCTTGATAGCTTGAGCCGAAAAAGATGGCGCATAAGAATGATATGAAAAATATTTAATTTGATATTTTCTATTCACCGTTCAATTTGATCGCTTCCAAGGAATTTTAAAAAATTATCAAAAAATCGATCTTCTATCGCGGCCTCGCTCAAAGCTCACAACGATTGTACGGAAAACTTGACACTCAAGCGATTATCGCTGCGGGAAAAAAATCTTCATTAGCATTGAGTTTATTGCTGAGCTCTGAATTAATTATTCACACAGATACTCATACACGTGCTCATGTGTGTTCAAATAAAATTACAGGAAAAATGTGAGCGTACGTATGAGAAATGTCATCTATAATTTCAAGATTTCTCATTGAACATTTTTCAAAAACAATTTGTACAATGGGCTCAAGATTTTCGATCCTTCTTGTTATTATAATACTCATTTCATTCAAAGATTCAATTTGAATTTTTGTCAGTCGTGAAAATCCGAAATTTTTTAAAAACACGAATGAATGGCGCGCGTTCATTTCGTAATTAGAAATTTAATTGCTAATTTAATTGATTAACAAAAAACGCCGAAAAGCTCGAGGGTGAATTTAGTTGAAAAATATTGTAAGTTTGTGTGAAGAGATATTTGTTCTGTCAATTGATCGGAATATTCGAGGTGTGTTACGATATGCGTATCATAGTAAAACGCTGTTCGCTTACGTTCAACTTCTTGAGTGAGAGGCACGATAGTTGGGTTATATTCTCGATCATTACTCAAGATAAGGCGTTAAGCAAAAATCTGATTCATCTAATATGAGCTTCGTGAGGAGCTCGCACCGGAGTAACACGACGATAATAATAAATATTGATGACAGTTTCGTAATTGCGAGCCTTGTGATATTCTGTTGCGAAGCATCGAAGATCCTGCAAGTCCTTTTTATTACCAACGCGTGCGCTTCTATTTTCGACTGTTGCTTTCAAAAGTTGAGTAAAAATTTTTTTTCTAATAAAATAAGGAAATTTACACAATTGGATAAAATGAATAGTTTTTGGTTATCCATTAAAAAGTTGAGTGGATTGATTGAAATTTCAGGAGTTCGGAAAAGATTCATCGATGAATAACTTAAAAGCCTTTTTTTAAAAACTAACAAACTCAATAAAAAGGCTATAACCAGTAATAAATTACGATAAAAAAAAATCCTTCTCACTTCTAGGTAAAACTGAAATATTCCACCGAAAAATGAAAACTATGCTGGGTACTGCAAACAGGGTGCAAAATCTATTTACCGAAAAAGTTATTAAGCGAAATTGGAGACATTGATATAAACGTTATACAAAATTTGCATTGTAGATATTTAAAAAAAACGGGATACCTAAGGAAATATTGAACGTTTCAGAAGTTTGGGAAGCTCTGTTTATTTTTTACTTCCAAAAACTAAGAAATGTACTGGAATTCTTTTCAATTTTCAAAAAAAAAAAAAAAAAAAAAATCCGAGGGAAAACGGGGTACTCCTCAAAAACTCATGAATTTTTTTTTACTATGATTTTAATTCAATGCATCTTGGGTGTATTTTACACCCGTAACCGAGTGCTTCCGATTTACCGCTGTAAGCGTTGAAAGCGATCTCAGCGCTTACAGCACTCTAACGTACGTCGAACGCACCCTCTGTCATTCAATGTTTATGCCAATATTTATTTTGTAAAAATTTGTATTCTTTATCCACTGAATCATGGATTCAGTGCCAAAATTGTGCAGAGTGGGCACATATATCTGTGATTACTGTCGTAGACAGTAATTTGCGAGGCAGTAATCGCAGATTTACAAATACTTTTTGTATATCTGTGCAAGAACGTTTTCACTTTAAAAGTGATGTAAAAAAAAGAGAATTTGAAAAAAACTAATTGTTCGAAAAAAAAATGAAAATCCAAAAAAAAACAAGATATTTTTCTGTCCTCCGGGCCGAAAGTGGCAACTTTCGGCCCGCTGCGCGGGCCGAAGTTGCCGCATTCCGCCTACGTCGGACAGAAAAATCGTATACACACCTCGGGCAGGAAAAAGTAAAGCCTCAGACCACATGTTTGTCAGCCTCGGCTTCGCCTCGGCCGACAATTACATGTGATCTGAGACTTTCCTTATTTTCGGGCGGGATTGAAATTCCGAATTGTGAGAAATCAGAAGGCTCTAAATTCCGAAAATCTAGCTGGGACTCGAAATATATAGATATATCGCACTAGCGAGATTTTCGGACTTTTGTGCCTTCTGATTTCTCACATTTCCGAATTTCAACCCGGCCCCCTTATTTTCCTGCCCTAGGTGTGTAATATACTATTGGAAAAAATATGTTTTATGTTCTTTTCGGACTAGAATAAAAATTAAAAAAAAAGACAAAAACAATTTCTCTCATTTTTCGGATATCTCGATTTGCCCCGGTCTCCCCTATATCTTTCGCCTGCTACAAAATTTTTGCAGTGTTTTTTTTTTTAATTCTCGTCATCATTTGATGTCGGTTATGTTTTGTGTTATTGCTGAAAATTGTAAAGAATAATTTACAGACGAAAAACCGATTGGAACATGAACCATGCTATCTTTTTGATTGTAAAATAATGGTGAGATATGGATTACGGATTTTTCCTGGTCCATCAAAACTAAAGCATCGTTTTTTTTTATTGTCACAATATCGATGCGCATTCCAAATCGGTGCACCCATCATTGAAGAATTTGGCAATTTTTACCAGAATTTTCCAACATTTTTTCAAAAAATGTCTCCCCGTAAAAAACGATTAATCAGAAAAAACGTATTTCCAATTTTTATGAACTTGAAAGATCCCGTCGGCTTTCCTTTAATTACTCGTTCCACCGGGACTTCGGAAAGTCACTGAAGAGAGACTCGTTTTACGATCCGTCGGGTGTCATCACAGAACGGAAATCTCGATCAAAGCGATTATCTCATTCATTATTTTTTACTCAGAAATGCGAATATTTTTATCTGCTTCCGCTTAATTTTTTAGTCATTTTATCTTTTCGTAAACGTATTAAATTCTGTAAGAATTTAATGAGGCTTTCATTAACTTCTGTAATTGAAAACGTCACGGGGAAAATAGTCGCGATGTCGCTTCTGCGCTTTTTACTTCTAATACACCTGGACACGTTATTCCACTCTTTATGCATCCCCCATTATTTGTGTACAACATAAATATATGAACGGGCCTACAGATTTTTTTTCGTTCACCGAGTAATGATAAATGTTCACAATGAAAAAAAAATGACGAGACAACGGTCAGCAGTCGTTGAGCAGACGGTCAGTTTATACGGCAAGAAATCTCTCGTAATAACAGTTAATTGTTCATTCTCGAAGAGCAGATAGTTGCCCTGCGGCCGTGAGAGTTCCATAGGTCTTGGCACGTTGCACTTTGTGATCGCAAAACTGTCTTGGATATTTTATATTTGCCGATTTACCCAAGTCTCGCGTGAATCGTCCGTTCAGATATTTTTCAATAATTTGCTCAACCAGGAAAAAAAAACATATTCAAAATTGGCGTAATATTAGATAGATCAATATCTAAAATTTTGTACACGTGTGAATGATTTGACCTTGCCATACTAGAGATTGTGGTAAACTAAAAAAATCAATTCTCACTTTTAATCACTTATACGATAGATTAATTTGAAAATTATTCGTTATTCAATGAAATGCACTGCAACGATTTGTTTCTCGGGAGATTACGAAACCACGATAATAAACGTTGTCACGTTGTACAATGACATATGATTCGTTAAGAGTCATTGAAAATGATTGATAAACCCATGATGCGAGGATTGGTCAAGTCTGATTATGTTGCCGCACAATTTTATTGCTAATTATTTATACTACGAACATCGTTTAGAGTTGTAATTCATGCATGTTTATGTATTTGTTCATCCTCAAAAAATGTTATCCAAATTTTTTCCTATGCCGATAGATCGCTGGATTTTATTATCATTTTTTGATAAACCTTATTGAAAAAAAAAAAAAAAACATAATGCAATTTTCAATATTTTATGACGACGAATAACCGCAATGATAGTAAATAAACAAATGAATAAAGGCATACTTAAAAAATATATAAGAATAATAACGTAAATATATATAAATGTATTCATCCGATGAAATCGTGAGAATCAAGGAGGATGAATTGCTTTTAACGAATTGCAATCTTGTTGGCTCGATTGATGGATGAACCGAGAGGGCAGAGGGGAAATGATGGGGGAAAGGTAAAGAAAAAAACAGGAAAAAAAGCAAATGAGATGTTGGACTGACCGGTGAGAGAGCCTCCTGCATGTGCATTGCAGCGTTGTCAGCTTCGTCCGTGCAAGTCGACATTTTTCCGACGTTCTCGTCACAAGTCTTCTTTATTTGGTCCTTCTTGGAAATGTCCCAATATCATGTAACGTTCTGATTACTCGTCTTGCTTTCTTTCGTTTCAGACAATTCTTTTGATTTATTCTTCAATTTTCTGCATTAAAAGTTCGCTTTCTTTTTACTAGCAAAAAATTTACTGCTCGTGTACACCACGTGATTAGGTATGAGCGTGGATGAGGGACGATTTATCACAGAGAGCTCGAAGTATGGCACGTCGTATCTGTAAATTGAGGAAAAAATATTCTTATAGATTATAGTGAGGGAACAAAATTCTTTTTTCGCACGCTTTTTTGAAATTGCAATCAGAATTGCAAATCTGATATTAACGGTATTTATAATTAAAATAATGATATTATTCGAATGTATGAACTTGGTACTAACACTTTGTTTCATAAGAGTATAGATAAACAACACGAAACAACCAAAAGTTTATCATTATTTATATAAACTTTGCATAAATTAATTATTTCTCGGTTACAGGCAAAAGAAAGACCTCTATAAGACTTTATAATCAATGTCGCGAAGCTGCCTTTTAGTAGTTTTCATTCGTTACAACGGAGCTTTTATGAATGTTGAAGAAAAAATAAAGTGGTAGGACACTTGATTCGATCCTCAGTGAAATTTGTAGCTGCCAAGAAGTGGCTCGACCTGTTTTACAGCAAAAAATAATCTGAATTCTAACTTGAAGGGACGATCTAGTGGGACAATTGAATTGTATTCAATGACCATGACCTGGAGTATGGGATAATCGAGAAATCATAAATCAGATGATGACGGGAGCAAAAGCAAAGGAAAATGAAAGTGCTGAGACGTCGAGAGCAGCTCAACGACCGGATAAAGATGGATACGAGTCGATGATGATCAGATCTAGTAAATCCTGTCTCGGGTGAAGAGGAAACGAGGCTTTTGGATGGTGAAGGTCGCGGCACAGTGTTTGGTAATAACCAGTCTGTATTGCGGGAGGAGCAACAGAGGTGAAGACGGGGGGAGGCCAGGGTTAAAAATTCCGGAACCAGAGTCCATGGGAGCCCGTATAACAGGCTGTTATGGGAGTGAGAGAGTGATTCCGGAATGGCGGTGGTGTAACTGGAATTGAGGAGTCCAGAATACCAGTTGCTGAGTTGGCTGTGGCCAAGGCGCCACAACAGAAGAGCAACACGGCATATTGCCAGGAACGAACAGACAGGTGTAATAATAGACGTGTAACGAGGAAGCCGGGAGTGATCGAGAGTGGAGTCTGCTCCGGCTTGGCTCGTGAGTCCGGCTGGTCCTGACCAGGTATTATACCATCTCTCCCTTTCCCATTCTTTCTATACATCCTTCTCTTTCCTCCTCCACAAGCTTCTCCTCCACTTCTTTCTCATTCACCGACTCTCCGTCTCGCTCTCTCATTGTACTGGTTGGACATTCATCCATCTTGAGGGTACTTTGACTCTGGCTTGTCTGGGGGATCGGTGAACGGGACGAAGATCCGCGGAACCAGCAGCAGCCGCAGGAAAAGAGAACGAGTCCGGAGAACCTGAAACCGAGACTGGGAAATCAGCTTCCGAGGCAGCATGGCCTGGAATCAAGAATCCGAGCTTCAAGGAAGACTCGGGTGATGATGGACCTGTAGGTGACTGAGAAAAATGCTGGATAGTGTTGATGATTACTTTGCGAGGACAATGTGCGAGCCGGACGGTCAAAAACCGTCAATGTGGTTTCCATCGCCTTGAACTGACAGGGACACTTGTCATGTAATGGCGTTGATGATTAGCCGGTTGATGGAAAGGGGGGATGCAACAGACCCTGGACCGAATCTGATCAACCTCTGCGTGCATTGGAGATATTCAAGAATGCAAGTTCGTGAGCAAACTCTGAGGTTGCAGGAGTATTAGGTACGTCGCACGAGGAGAGCGAATCCGCCCACAAGCGGAAGCGTGAGGAGACGAGAGAAGGTTAAAGGCGAGCGTAAGTTCGTGTTGGTCCGTATAAGAAAGGAAGAACAGGGTGTGTTTTGTTGGTGGTTGTAAGACGTTGACAAGGTGAGTCGGCTGAACGGGCAACTACCGGACGAGTCTGCCGGGGAGTCCCAAGACTTCTCCTCGTGTCTGGTCTGGGTCTGTGTACACACGCGGAGAGCCGGAGGAGGACATAGCTGAGAAGCAGGTTCGGCCGGTCTAACCTGATTCTCAAAGGAACCCACAGCATCAGATTGGACCCACCTCCGTTTGTATTTCAAGTACCCGGTTGATCCGAGTGGTGCCCCGAGAGAGTCGGCTTTAGCTTGGCTGAACGCCCTCGCTGGTTGCTGGGCTTCGGAGCTCTCGTGTGCTCGACGAGAATGAGTTCAAGTTCCGCGGATGTCCGTGTAACATTACAAAACGGTTGTTTTGGGCGATTGATCTGCGGGTAAGTGAGGTTCATCCGATCCGAGGCTTCAACCAGAACCTTCAAAAATCAACTCTCGATGACGTCCAAGCTGATCGCAACGTCTTGATCTATAACCTATCAAATAAGAACAAGGGCAGAGGAACTCTGGGAACTCACGCCACGTCCCAAGGTCAGACAAAACAACGTGGAGATATCTGATTAAGAAAACGAGAAGGGTGCTAATACATTTTGGTCGTAGGAGCAAGCAACGACGAGGACAAGAAACTACGACACGTGGAGAGCATCGAATGAAGAGAGTATGTGAACTTGACACGCGGCATATCCAATCGTAGGGATATGATTCTCTAGAAACGAGTGTGGCGCTCTGTGAGTGTATGTGAATGTTCTCTTGTGAACGAGAGAAAAGAACATTTGTGAGAGTGAGAGTGAGAGTGAGGAGTGAGTATAGTGCATCGCGAAGAGTCTGAAGCTGATACAAACAAAAAGATCGAAGGAGGCTGCGAGAAATACGTATTTCATTGGACATATAAGTATACAGAGTCGTCGAGAAACACAGAGGCGAGAGATATGGCTGAGGAGAAGGTGAGGTCAGAAGAGGGCTCACTATCAGCGGAAGCCAATTAGCGCCGCGTTTCGTTTGTATGTACCAGCAAGAAAGTAACGACCACACGAAATCGGTTAGAAGTGAGACCTGAACTAGTACGCAGAGAGGAAGAGAGAAAGAGAGAGAGAGAGAGAGAGAGAGAGAGAGTCAGAACGCTGAGGTGGACGGCGAAAAAGGACAAGGTGGAGACTATTAGTGATGAGGAGCGGGTGAAGAGATCAATCTCGATAGGAAAAATATCCGTCTCCACACATCTCTCAGTACCGTAGAATCTAAGTGGTATTCGTGAATGAGTGGTTAATCCATCATCGTGCACTCCGGAGAGACGTAAGAACGATGAATATTCATTGGGACCGCAAGTTCAAACATTTTCCATCGCTGACGAATTTTTTTTGCGACAGCCTGAAGTCTCGATCCGTAGCCTTCATGACGAAACGCGCGGTGAAAGTGCCAAGTCAAAATGTTTTCCAAGTTGAGGACACGCACGCTCTGAAACTGAGTCTCAAAAGTAGAGACCTTGAGGTCTCGATTGATGCCGGCACTAACGTACTGCCGAAGAGAGAGAGAGAGAGAGAGAGAGAGCACTGATCTTCGTGGCAAGTTAAAGAAGAATCGAACTGTCGTTCAGAAATATCAGGATTACTGAAATTTAATCTCGCAAAGGATTCTGCCTCTAAATATATTTCTCGAACCAGAATTACAATCTGCAAATTTATTCTCGAGGTTAGTGAAAGTCTACGTGTGTGAGATAAGTCCTGCGGTCAAGTTGGGAAGATTGAAGGCACCCTATTGCGATTTCGAGAGATTCTCAACGATGTTAAACGGTCGACAGGGATGGGAATAAGGACCAGGAGAAAAATATTCATACACACGCACACATGCGCACAGACGACCCGCGCGCACAAGCGTGCATGTATATAACACATGTATACACGCATGCACACATCAACGGACAGGATCTCAAAAAGGAGGAACGTCCTCGCAACGAGGCTTCAAGAGACACGGCCCGTCTACCTGCCGCCACCTGCCGCGAGCTCGTAGTCTCCAGCAGGTATCCCGGAATATACTATAGAATGAAAGAAGGAGAAAACTAACTCACTACGTTACAGGTCGAGCAGCGTATGCGTGTGAAATTGGAAAAAAAATACACATACAATATGCTTATATTGTATTGATCGTTGAAAACAATTCCGTAACATAAAGCATCAGAAAGCGACCAAATTTAGTCTGACCTCATCGCATTATGATGAACAGATTAGGGAATGAGAATTCGTTCCAAATGGTATGTTCATCAATTGTTTGTCGACGCAGAAAACAAAAAGAACGATACAAAAGTATGTAAAATAATTAACTGAATTGGCCTTATCTTTGATAACTACATTTGAAATAAACTAGAAAAGAAATAAAAAATATCACACTTACTTT
The DNA here is from genome assembly GCF_019457755.1 of Venturia canescens. NCBI lineage: Eukaryota > Metazoa > Arthropoda > Insecta > Hymenoptera > Ichneumonidae > Venturia > Venturia canescens. Next base: position 14,901,763 of record NC_057426.1, read on the forward strand.
GCGTGGTTGCATTAGGAGATTGGTGTTTCGAGATAATAGATATTTCATCACATTTATGAAAAATGGAAAGGATGTTGGATGAATATTATGTTCGAATTGAGCCCGGCGGGAAATACGGGAGAGTGGTGCGATATTGACAGGTTACAATCGCGATCGATATCGTCGAAGATGGTCGTTCTGGTTGGACGACACGCGTGGCAATTGCGAGTGAGCGCAAATGTTTTGGCAGTTGGTGTAACTTTACGGTTGCGATGGAAGAGGAAAGGGAGGGATGACTACAAACTACCCAGGGACCCTGAGTGTCCTTCCGAATCACATTTCCGCGGCTGGTGCCACCATCGGCCACCTCCGAGGCCTCCGCACTTATATCACTATTCCGAATACGTCCCACGCGGTAATTCACCACAATTAAGATCCTGTATGAAGGAATCTACGTTCCAGCTTTCAGGGAGTGATCATCGATGCCAGGAAATCGATTAAGGGCGCGTAAGTACTTTGAGTTGAGATAAAAACGCTGAATCAGAGGTCGTTAGATTCTCTTGTCATTCGTTGGACCGACGACTTCATCGATGCCGCGTAGACTACCGCTGAACTTGTCTTGGACTGAACTTATTTTTCTGGCAGGTTGAGGGAATGTGGCGAGGACTCCGGGCGATGTCGATAGACTGCAGAACAACTGGCCAGATACGGAATGCACTGCGTAGTCCGATCGCGAATGTATGGGCCCCAAATAAAACCAGCGTCTGTAATAAGGAGTTTCTGGATCTCGGGGAAGAAATTGAAGCTCCGAAAAACACTGTTTCTTATTTCACGGGGCGCGTCCGCACAAGATCCAACGAAAATGCGAAGCGTCGAACCCGGATTCGCGAAAGGTTCGATGGGGTTTGCGTCCGAACCCAAACTAAGCCACGTTTCTAGTGAAATAATGTAGTAAAGATCGGAATAACACAGGACTGCCAAATATTCTTGATACGAGGCCTCACTATTTTGTTTACAATGAAAAAATGACACTTTTTTCCGCTTTATTTTGATGTACCCCACCGGTTGTTTTTCCCTGTGTACTTGTTCCGCCGGTACACTTATGCGGTTCCCGGTTGGCGACCGGTTTTTCGCGAACGCTCTGTTTTCGCCGGAGCCCGCGCGCGCGCGCACTCTCACACACATACACGAACACACACATGCACACCTTGACCGGGTAACACTAGCGATGCTTCTTGTGCGCGGACCGAGTTAGCGAGCAGGCCGTTAAGCGTCCAAAAGTAGCTCAGCACTTCTATTGTTTATCTTTCGTCGTAGTTAATGTTCATCCACGGCTTTTAGTCCGAATTTACGGGGCACTGTTCACCCAAAAGTTTTCATGCGCTTTAAGGAGCGCGAGCAAGGGGACAAACGAAATCCTCTCGTCTCACGGACCACGAAGTTCTCTTCTCCTCGAGATAGAGGCAACATGGCCGCCTCCCAGCATCCAGCAGCAATCCGCCTCCCCCTTTCTCTCTTACTCCATCTCTTGCTCTTTCTCGCTCTCTCTCTCGGTTTTTTCTCTTTCTCCTCCACTCCGCCTCCTGCTCGGCCTTCGAAAGATCTTCTCCTTCTTCCTCTCTAAGAGCTTACCTGTCTCCTCGTTTATTCTCGATCTCTCTTCTTCCTTAGGAGTTTGTCGATGTTGGGGTCCTGCTTTAGCGCTATCTCGTGCTTCGCCGAGGTACAGCACTGCTTCGCTTCGCTGAGATCTCTCCTTCTCACCAACGCCGGGTACCTGATCTCCGTCTCACCTACAGCCTCCCTCGCGCCAGTCTCTTCTCCTTCTCACTGCCCCACTCAGATCTTCCTCCATCCTTCTCTACCACGCTCTCCCTTTCGCTTGGCTTACCCGTCATCTCTCTTACGCCCCCTTAAACCGCTCGTTTTCTTTCCCGCTTTCTCTTACTCTCCCACCACTCTTTTGTCCTTCTTCCTCCACACTGATCTCTGGCCAGAGTCTATCATGCCTCACAGTCCCACTCACGGTGTTCGATCACTACTCCCTCTTCACCTCCCTCAATTGTACATTCCTTCGTCTCACTCTTCTGCCACCAATCTTCCGTCCTGGACTCGCTTGTGGATAATTCCATCCGTCCATCCTTCTACGGCTTCTATCACTTTAGCGAACACTTCAACGTATTTTCCTTCCTACTCGCACCTGCGAACTCTTGGCTCAGGCCACGCGGATGTCATTTGATCTTGCTCTTTGTTCGTCGCACTCTCATCCACTACGCATCCTCTTGCTCGCTCTATCAACACAGTTGCCGTCTCATTTTGACCAACCACATATCGACACCGGCTATATTTTGCCTGCGAACACAGTCGTCTTTGTCCAACACAAGCGAATTTCCATCGCGCCATTCTTATCTTTGCTTTTCTATCTTTCTCTGTATAGCACACCCCCTCTGGTTCACTGGTCCGGCATGCGCGTCGGTCGAAGCCTGCGCAGACCGATGCTTCTTCGTTGAGAACCTCTGGATAAGCCTCTTCTTAGGCTGCGTTGATACGGCGAAGAAGCCGAAGATGAGGAGGAAGAAGAAGAAGAAGAAGAAGAAGAAGAAGAAGAAGAAGAAGGAGCTTCTTATACGCGCCAGTGCGACGACCAACGAAGCGCAGGTATAGCGGAGCAAAGAGGATGGAAAAGACGAAGGTGTACACAGGTATAGCCACAAGATTGGTAGAAATGAGAGCGTTCATTGGAAAACTGAGAGAAGAGACAGAAGCGATAAAGATAAAGAAGAATCGTTCGGCCGAGTGGGTTCGAGAAGGAGAAACCAACATCCGAGGCGAATGAGTGGATGTGAGAGCGAGATGGCTCAGTAGACACGGAAAAAGAACGGAGAATATTGAGTCCGGTGAGAGGGACCGATACAAACGTAGCTTCGAGAGTCCTGGACCCTGGCCACCCGGCATTATCGTTCCGTCATTGTGTATCCTTCTTTCTCCCGAAGCGGCCACGAGGTCTTCTTCATTTCTACCTGTTGTTGCTTCTGACTAAAGTCTCTTTTCTCTCAAGCGAAGAGTCTTTCGAGCGCGAAAGAGAGGGCAACCGAGCTAAGATAGACGGGAAACGTGGCGTCGGACCATCAAGACTCTGTGTGCTAGGTGAGCTGGAAGTTGGAGAAAGGGAATGATCTTGGAGAGGCTCGTGAAAGAGATGATGACGACGGAGAAGAAGATGATGACGGAGAAGGAGAGGGAGATGATGATGAAGAAGAAGACCAAGAGGAAGACTGAGGGCGACTGCCTTACTCGGACAGTGCGTGAAGCCACAGCTCGTGGAGATTAAAAAGAAGACGGGGAAAGAAGCACCGATGGAATCAAAAAAAGACGAAAAGAAAGGGGGAAAGGTGGAGTGGTAGCGGGAGTGAGATTGGACGAGAGCTGCAGGAGAATGAGAGTGAGAGGGAAAGAAGGAAGGGACTCGTGAAAAATGGGTATCCGTGTGTGTGCGTGTGAGAGAGGGAGAGAGAAAGAGAAAAAGAGAGCGGATAGCCTCGAGTTATGCCGCCCTAATGCGGACCCTCCTCAGAAAAGCATCCAAACGATATAACCCGACCACGCATGGTCTCAGCTTCTTTGGTACATGTCTCCACTGTACGTGGACCCTCTTACATCGAAACCCAACTGACGTAGAGCCTACATATGAAAACGCGGACATGAAGAGCGTGGAAAATTTTTAATTGGAAGGAAGGTGATAGCAACTGCCAAGTCTCCGTTCTGATTCTCGTTCCTTCAGATCTGATGAGTCCGATTCCAGTCGGTCGTAATTAAAGACAGTCAAAAAAATTTGAATTCCTATGGAATTAAACTAATTTTATATCCGCGTCCCCCAAAGATATTTCACGATAACCCCTCGCCACAAGAGACCATAAACTGTAGCAACTGAGCCAAAAGAAAATATTCTTTTCATGAACATGGCTCTGGTACTTTTCTCCCTCCTCATTCATGAAGATATCCAGTTACATCTCGATTGATGACCGCTGCAAATGAGTTTTCAAGGTCAAGGCATGGCGCGGTTTTGTCGCCTGCTTCTGTGGTTACACTCTCGGGGAAAATCGACGAGATGATCGTGGATCTCTCAAGGTTTCACTATTGCTTTTTTGAGTCTTGCGAGATGAGCTGTGTTAGGGTTCCACTATATGGGACTTTGGCCAACGCGAGGTCAGTACGAAAGAGATGATGGCGGTGATCTGAACGCGAAAGTAATTTATGTTTCGCGAACATTAATTTTTGAGACGAATATCCGATGCCGAGAAAAAGAGAGAGTCATATATGAGCTAATCAAGATGGATGGTGGCGTATGGAAAAGAGAGATCATTCACGCTGTTTTCTCGTCTAAAATGAGTGTTCCAAATGGTAGATACGCGGTATGCGAAATGTGTGTATATGTGACGCAACAAAAACCTAACGATTATCGACCATTCCCGTATCAATAAGTGTTTCGGCCTTAACGTCGTTCATACCGTAACTTCCATACCGTAATATAACCTTTGCAATTTATACCATCGCTTCGTACTTCGTGTCCATAATCCAGCAGACTTTTAATTTTTTTCTCCACATCCACGAGGACTGTCTCTCGCTGCGTCGTTACGGGCGCTGCCTAACTTCACTTTTTTCCTTCCTCTACGTCATCTAACGTCGATTTATTTCCTTCTGCATATTAAGTGGACCTCGATGCGTGGGTGAATCGAGTCCGCAGCAAGTGTTCAATTTATAAGCTATTTATGAGTGGATTTATATATTCTTGTGTTTCACCAATTTTTTTTTTCTCACTGACTATTCCTGGAGAAAGTTCGCGTTTGTTGAGTAACCCACACAGTCCGGCTGTCATCATCGTCCATTAGATTAGCGTTCCGCTCAATGATTGCGTCGCCTTATCGAAATCATTATAAAATACACTCCAATGAAACTTGTCTACGTACAGCCAATATCTTTTTTCTCTTTCAATTTTTCATTTATCATTAATTATTTAATCTCCGGACTCGAGTCGACCGATACGCTCGTTGAGTTTTTGAGACGTTACATTTTATGCTCTAATGTCCGGCGATGTTACAGGATCGACCTTTTCTTCCAAGCTGCAAATAAGGATAATACAAATTCAAGAACAATGCACTATCTTCGGTCACTTTCGAGTGTTTCTACTATAAAAACCCTTGAAGGGCAAATGAAGGGGAAGGTGTTTATCTCCCGTGAATTTCTTGAGCAACCAGACGCTGCTTTTCGACTAATTAGTCGCGGACGCCATACGAGAGTGTCTCTCCAACTTGATTCTCGATTTAACGAATCGCCAGGCAAGTCCTTAACTTTCATGGGCCCATCTCTCGCTTCCTGCTGTGGTGCTCAGCTCATATTCCTAGTCATCTTGAGGCGGCTCGTTCATGGCCCTGCTCATACGGACTTCAAATAATCACCCCTGCACTCGTGTACTGAGGTCAAATATACTATTTTTTTTTCAGCTCGTTATATAGCAGAAAACCTTAGTCGCTTCAGTGAGTGCCTCAATTTATAAATTAAAAAATTATAGAAATTAAAAATCATTATGTCGAAATATGTTTTTTACGAAAAATGAATTCTAGAAAATAAAAAAACAATAGATATATCCAGCGAACGTTTTCTCAGAACTCTGTTAATATTATACTTGTTTCTTTATAAATGGTAAACTTATTTCATGACACCACCCTTAGGAATAAAATTTTATTTCATTTGAGGACCGTCAGAATGACTACAGGAATCTTTAAATAAGATCTGATTGGCATTGAAGTTCGGAACAACACGGAGCATTGAAATCTCTCAGATTTATGCGCTAAGCTCGTAAAGTCTCCTTCTCTCTTTCTCGTCTCGCTCGCTCTTTCTCCCTCACTAGAAGATGGGTTGGCGATCGCGCTTGTGCTCATTCAGAGCATCGAGTTCTCCATACCTTCGGGAATATACGAAAGTATGTTGATGAAAAAATAATGCGAAAAAAATATGAATGTAAATTAGTGGAAAAATAGATAAATATGCGTGAATGAATTTGCGAAATATGTTTTTATAAATTATTTGAGAATCATCTCACTTTATTTTTTTACTTTCTTTGACTTTCACGAAATTTAAATACACACTCATGAGTATACAGCGAGCGCACAGCTTCCATCACCCCCGCCCGAACAGTTGAGAAACCGGAATACTACGTAACGTTGAGAAACGGGTGCAGATATTCCGGTGTCTCGCAGGACATTAAGCAAAGGAAAAAGAAAAAGAGAGAGAGAGAGAGAGAGAGAGAGAGAGAGAGAGAGAGAGAGAGAGAGAGAGAAAGAGAGAGAGAGAGCAATTCACGACTTGACCAAATGTAACGAGTTTTGACATTTTTTCGTGAGAAAAAATACTCTCAGATACAAAATTTGTTAACCCAACTCAGTCTCGTTTGAATCAGCAATTTTTTAAAATAATTTCCTTAGAGATCCGGCTATTGTGGTACGGGGCAAACCAGCAAAAAGACTGGGAAAAGAAGTGAGACAAGTATATTTATTCTCTCAAACAGTCGTGTCGAAAGTATTTCAAATACATTGAATTTCTTTATTGACAAAACTTTCAATCAATTCAGGGTATATTCATACGAATATTCAGGGTAAAATTTCATACGAAAAAAAGGTTTGGAGAAAAATCCGAATGAAGTACTTGGTTAGCTTTTTCTCATCGAATTTTTCCCTCGGACTGCTTCCATAGTTCATTTGAAAAATTTATATTATTATAAAATGGAATCTTTTGCGAGGACCTAGAGACCCCGCAGGGTATTGATCCCAACTGAAAAAAAAAATTTGGCAAGGCAAGTCAAGACGGGAAGCGCAGGTATCTATACTCGAGAACGAGCAATTTCCCCTGACATGTGAAGTTTTTAACTGAACTTTGGATTGTTTTTATAGGCTCGAATTAAGAGAGTGTTTTGGTTCTTGAGAAGGGTTAGTTTGTGGGGAGAATTTGTCAACTGCAAGTCGACTCTCAAGAGTAAAAAGGAAGAATGAAGGATTTTTATCGCAAGTCATAATGATGAAAGCATTCCACTTCGATTTTGCAGTGATTCCCAATCGCACAAATGTTCTAAATACTTCAACGTTAAAAAAAATTTTGACGGTAAAAATAATTACATCCAAAAGTCATGGGTATAAAATAAGCATGGATTCGATCAGTTTCATTTTTGTGATCAACCCCCGTAGTCGAGGGTTAAGCATTGTTTTAAAAATCGGAAAAATTACAGCATTACTTTTTATGTATTTCGAACCGATTTAGATGTAATTATGATTAAACCTTTCCGTCATGGTCGGTCACCGAAACAATTTTGCCATGATGGAACTAGTCTCAAAAATAGTTAAATTGGTCAAAGTTTGTTAGACGATTTTTTTAAACAAATTGAAAATCTCCCTCTCATTGAAATCGATATTTTTTTGCTTCACGCTGAAGAACAGTCAAGAAGATGGACATCATCTATTTTTTCATGCATTTTTTCGAAAAGTGCTATAAAAACCGAAGATTTAGAAAAAAAATTATTTTGATTCATTATTTCCAAAGTTACAAGGGTTAAAAAAAATCAAAAGCTTATTCCACAAAAACACACTGTACATACTGATTTGCGATCACGCTAGTTTTTTTGTGGTTTGTAAACAGGAAGAATGAAAACCTCTCAAATTTTCAGCTGTGAATGAAATTGGGTGATCCACTTGATACGGAATACCCCCATATACAGGTACAGAGTCTATTCGTCATTCCTGTGAATCACCCAAAATTAGGGGAGTATGGGGCAAAGTGGCCCACTTAAGGAATTTAACGAGTTTTGTCGGGTAGCACATGGTCATTTACTTATTTTTATGTCCCCAAACTGATTCCACCTCCTTATTGCTCGAATTTTGAAAAAAAAAATTTTTGGGGCAAAGTGGCCACCCCCTCGAATGCGGTGAAAATCGATAATTGTCACTTCTCGTTAAATAGACGTTGTAATAGACTGTTCCCGCATGGAACATTGAAGGCCGCGATAAACCGAAAAGAAACGAGGCATAGTAGGTACCCTCCTTCGATGGGATGAAAAAAGAATTAGTCGGAATACTTCGATAAATTTTGCCATTACCAGTGGCAAAAGCCCGTTCTTATCGGGGGCAAATCGTGGGAAAACCGCCATTATCACGAGTCTGTCGTATCGCGCAAATCTAGTGAGTAAAAAAAAAGAGATCATCAAAAAAGAAAAATTCTTGTCTGCGGCGGACGTTGCGTGTATTTTCTGCGATCAACTTTATTCGCATTCCTCCAAAGATTGAATTCGCTGCGAAACATGCCTAAAATGGGCGCACACCTTGTGTGCAGGTGTTGATGAAGATGAAGTCCATTATAAGTACGATTTTTGTCAATTAAAATAAAATAGACATTTATCAGTAATTCACAAAATGATTCTCACCCTCTGCCTCAAATAGCTATCAATTTCTCAAAAAACATAGAATTCTCACTGATTCTGTGCCCCGCCAGAAATCGGAATTGCGTGAGTAGCCACTTTGCCCCAGAATTCAAAAATGCCCCAAAAAAGTGGGTGGCCACTTTGCCCCATGTGGCCACTTTGCCCCATGTTCCCCTACTAGTGTCACTGAACTGAGAGTACAAAAATAAATAAATCAACATAAAAAATATATGGGAAAAATACATAATTTTTTTATGCAACGAAAATATAAATTATTAAAATCTTCAATGCGTTAGGCTATATAATTTCACGTTCGGACTGTAGCCAATAACATATACATATTTTAAGAATTTTTTTCGGTTTTACCCCTCGAATGTTTCATGTTAATCAACTGCTGTCACTGAGAATAAATTTCAGGGGCGTTATTTTAAACACACCATTGTGCAAAAATATATCATTAAAAATGTTTTTTTTTTTTTTATTTTTTCGAAACTTGTTACTATACAAAATTTGTGTACAAAGTTTTATATAAATTCATCCAACCGATTTTTTCATAAAATAAATGTATATATCCAATGTATTATTTATTCATTACCGCAGTTTATATCAGAAACACTAAAACAAATGAGTGCTTTCCGCGGTAAGTTACGAAGATCGGGGCAAAAGGAGGTGCTTGTGGAAAAAGTTCGCTTTTGAAGATTTAAGAATCTTTAGAGAAACGTAAGTTTTTGAAATTTTCGAAAAAAAAAATCATTTTTCTCGGGGCACAATAATGGGTCCTCAAAAATTGGTGAAACTTTTTTTTTCCTACAATTTTCAATCCAATGCACTTTGACCACTGTTTTTTTACAAAGTAGTCGAAAGGCAATCATAATTAATGCAAAATTAATCTTTTTTTTGCAATTTTTATTTTTTTTTCAAAATACCTTCTTTTTCTTCCGTTTTAATTTTTTTTTTAATTTTGCAACGATTCCTTTTATTCTTTTCTCGAAAAATGTACCAAATTGTAAGAAAAAAAATAATTATGTCCGCAATTTTTGAACTATCCCATTTAGCCTTGGCCCTTTTTACGTATTTATGCTAATTTATTTCATTTTTTTCTTTTCATTTTATTTCATTTTTTTCAGTGCTTATATTTTGTGTTTGATTCTGCAATATACATAAGTATTTTTTTTACCAACGTAGCATACGTAAAATGCAAATTGAGCAATGGATTGTAATTTATTTATATTCGAAAAAAATTATTTCAAGTTTTGTGAAACGAATTGTCGGAAGTTTGTAGGAAAAATTAATATTTTTTTTCCGACCGCTATATCTTGATCGTAATGTGAGGGCTCACCGATATGTTTTTTCGATTCCCATAGTGCATCTATTACTGTGTTACAGATGTTTTGAACACAGATTTCGAATTTTGTTTTTTAATCAGTGGAAAAAACGTATTTTGCTACCTTATAAAAGAAGCTTTGTGATGATGAAATTTTTTTTTTTCCAGTTTTCAATGTCAATGTGCTCAAAATGTCTGGATGTGTGTGTCCGTGTGTGCGCGTGCATGTGTGTATGTTATGGCACTGCAAAATTCAAACGCTTATAACTTGGAAACGGTTTGAGATACAGGGCTACCGTTTTGCACAGATGTTAATCTATATAAGCTTTTCATTCTCTGATAATTTTGTCAGAATTCGAAAAAAATACGAATATGACGACGTTTTGAAATTTTCATAAAAATGGTGTCGACGCTCTAACTTTCGAAAATTTAGAGATTTATTAATAATTTTTTTTTTATAAATAGACTATGATAATAGGAGGAATTTGGGGAATATCGGTTGAGCGGTTTACATTTTATGAGATTTTGAATTTTACGAAAATATGAGTGTTTCAAAAAATCGTCTAACCGTTTCAATTTTTGGAAATTTCGTAAGATATTGTGTATAAGTCTATACTTTCTCTATACTTTCCAGCAAAGTTGTCGGAATGATTTAATTTCAATGTAAATAGAAAAACGATTAAAATTGAAAGTTGCAAACTGTTTTTTCTGATGGCTCGTCATTCAGTTTTTTTTTATGGATTTAAGCAAAGAGATAAATTAAAGTTCGTAAAAGAAGGTAGAGAAAATACATTATTTCCTTGTATACAAAAAAAATGTTGCAAATTGAAATTTGCAAATTGCTTCCTCAAGATGGTCAAGATGCACGATGTTCAAAGCTTCCTCTATAAGGAAGCCAAAATGAAAAATATAGCACCTCATAGAGTAAGCTTTGAGCATCTTGCATCTTGAGCACCGTACATTTTGACCATCTTGAGGAAGCAATTTGGAAATTCCAATTTGCAGCATTTTTTTTTTTATTTAACGAAGAGAATGATAAGAAGTCACGGTATGTTATTTCAACTCAAATTTTCAATTTTTCTTTTTGATTAGTGGAAAAACGCATTATTTCCATTCAACGGAGAAAATGATCTAGAGCCATAGTAGCGATGAAGTTATGACTACAGATATCTCGATATGTTCATGGATTCCCGTTTCTTACAGTGTCAGTGGTGTATTGAATATAATTTGAACTTCATTCTTTAATGAAGGAAGTAAACGCATTTTTTCCGTTCCACGGAGGGGATCAGCGCGGAAACGTCCTGATCGCGCCGAGAGAAATTTCTGCGTCAGGACAGTGTACGCTACGCTACCGCAACAAATTTTTTTGTTAATATAGTGACGACAAATTTATTTGCTACTGTGACAAAAGTTCTATGTTGACGTGTGATTTGCTGCATGAGCAAAGAACTTTTGCCCTCGCAGCGTGCACACTAGGGTGTGTCGAAAAAAATCAATATTTTTTTTTTGGACTCCACAAGCATTTTTCTTCTTGTTATGCCAAACGATGAAGCTAGCCAAAAGGACATCTCAAAATAAAATTATTTCGGCCGGCCCACCGCATACTTTAATTTTCCATAAGAATAACACGTGAAAAAAAAACTTCGGGGAACATTGTTCCATATCATCTGTAAAAAAAATTGCAGAGATATTCTACTTACGTATTTTTGTAGAAAATTGAATTCCCTACAAAAAAAGTCCTTAGAGTCATTAGCCTAGAACCAATCGTTCAACGGTTACAGCAGTTTGAAGTTTCTAACGTCACCTAGCCAGATTTCGCATGTATCATTCCCTATTTTCGAGGTCGCTCCTTTTAATGGTACTGTGTAAATTGGACTGAAAACTATTTTTAAGTATAGTTTTTCAAAAATAGCTTCTAGGATCGTTATCTAGGCAAAAATATCGGGTACATACTGTTCTCATTTGTTTGAACGAACGACATAAATTGTTTGTCTTTCCACTATTTGTTTGAATAAATTATGAAATTCAATTAACCAAACCAAATGCACAGATACAAATATACATAGGAAAAGAGAGAGAGAGAGAGAGAGAGAAAACAGTTCAATTTATTTCCCGTGCTTACAATTGAATTGATTAACTTATTATAATTACATGTTGGCGTAATATCGAACCGTTTGAGCGCTGTAAGCGCACACGTTGGCGTAATGCCGAACTGCTTCAGCCTTAATTTTTTTTAAATATAAAAAAACATAGGTTTTAGCCCAATTTAAACAGCACCGTTAAAGGGAGCGACCTCGAAAATAAGAAATGATACATGCGAAATCTGGCTAGGTGACGTTAGAAACTTCAAATTGCTGTAGCCATTGAACGGTTGGTTCTAGGCCAATGACTCTAAAGACTTTTTTTGTAGGGAATTTAATTCTCTACAAAAATACGTAAGTAGAATATCTGTGCATTTTTTTTTAAACATGATATGGAACAATGTTCACCGAAGTTTTTTTTTCATGGGTTATTCTTATGGAAAATTGAAGTATGCGGTGGGCCGGCCGAAATAATTTTATTTCGGGCTGTCCTTTCGGCTAGCTTCATCGTCTGGCATAATAAGAAGAAAAATGCTTGTGGAGCCCGAAAAAAAAATATCGATTTTTTTCGACACACCCTAGTGCACACGTTTGTTCCCCGAACAACAATGATGCGTAATGACCGCACACGCATTTGTTGGGCGAGCATAGAATTTTTGCTGAATAAGCAAAGAAATTTTTCTACTCAGGATTTTTTTTTCTACGCTTGTCAGACAATAAATGTATAGAAAATATCTTCTTAATTGCAAAACAATGACAAAAAATTTATTTTCACCTGTATATCATACAATTGACTGTTTTTGATACTTGTTGAGTAACAGGTAGCCGATTTCGTCGATTAAAATTTTCTACCTACATCCAATGATATTCGTAGCGCGAACGAAAATGTAGCAGAAAATGTAACTGCAGCGAACAACATTTGTAGCTGTGCCAACAATTACTTTTGTAGCAACAGCATATCGACACTTATACTAAGTTTGTTAACTGCCTATCCGTAAGAGTGCTCGCGTAGCCAAATTTATATGTAACCGTAGCAAATATTTTGTTACGTCAGCACAGTATTTGCTACTTCGACAAATCTATCACCGATTTGCATTTTTCGTTTCCTGAGCAAGTGTCTTTATGCTGTTGTAAGGAAAATTATGCTACTGGTGCTAATGTTATTGCTGCTGTAACTAAAAAACCATTATCAAATGATGTTTTGCTGTTCTGACCCAACCATTTTTCTCCGTGCGATTGATTATCGATAGAAAAAAAACCGGAAAAACCGTGTTTATTCATGAATTCATACCGTCGTCATTTTTAGAATTATAACCGTAATTATTTGCAACATAGTAAGTATCAATAAATACTTCCTAGATGCCAAATCCAGACGCTGTCAGACAATTAGTGTTTCCCTAATTCCAATCAAAATTTTCAAGTGAAGTTATTTCGACGAACTAAGACGAGCAAACTATTCAGAGAATTTCATGAATGATTTCGATAATAAGTTGATTTTTGGTTTTGAACATTTTTCTGTTAAATTTGAGACTCCTTTCCATTTTGTATATTTTTCACTCGGATCGTTACATTGTCACACAAAAAAAGAGGTCCGTAAATTTGACTAGAGCCGATACTGTGTATACTGACGCGCTGAATTTAATTCCAGTATTAGATTGTTCATACACCTTTAAAAAGTTGAATAGATCTCAACAAATGGTGGAAATGGGTGAAAAATTCGGAGAATCGTGATTACGAGTGCGTTTTTTCATGGATTTAGTCGCATATGATTCGGATTCCGTTAGTCCTCGTCACTTATACGAGAGTGTGATGCAATAGTAGCGATAAAAATGAGGCGAGGAAAGAGCTTCATGAATCACACACCGTCCTTCACTTGTAACGCATTCTTTTTGCTTCGAATGACCTATGCAGCGGGTTTCTCTACCTCTTTCCATTTTCTCTCTATACTTATTTTTAGCATCCAGCAGAATCAGCTGTCATGCTGATATTCCACTTTCCCTGATGCTGACTCTCCATTTCACTCATGTCTTGATTGTTTGGGTAAATTGTTGAAGCAAAAGAGATATTAAAAGAGAGAAGAGAAAGAGATTGAGGAATCCTCTGCATAAGTCATTCGAAGATGAAAGAGTGCGTTACAAAAGAAGAGCGGTGTGAAAAAGAAAAGAAGATCAATGAAGTGCTTTTCTCACGATATTTCTATCGCTGCTGAATTTCACTCTCGTATACGTTATTGAGATGAGCCGACGCCCAATTCGGATTTCGTGAGGTACATGCAAAACATCCATGGACTAATCAAAAAAGATATTCTCATATCCACAACGGCGATTTTGCACAATTTGTACACATTTTAGTGGTTTTCTGCAACTTACCCAAAGTTTTGAGGGTTTTAGGGGGAACAAACGTTCTCTGGATTCGAACTTCGCGCCTCGAAAAATACAAAACGTGAAAGATGGGTGTACACGAATGTGTAGACTGCTTTATTTTGTGTGCCAGTGTTATCCTCAGATTTCCGTATATAAAAATGTATTGTATTTTCCCATAAAATTCCAGATTGAGAGTGCACAAAAAGTCGTCCAATAAACCTAAAATACAGCATGAATAGTGTAAGAAAACTATAGGCGAGTACATTTTTATACCCTTAGGGCAGACACATGTAAAATCATGGAAATCAGTGCGGTTGTAAGATTTTTAACTCGAGAAAAAAAACGTTAAATAAATAAAAAGTTGCCAAGCACATCGGATTACGAATTTAAAAAATCACGAAAGAAGAAAATTTCGATACCATTAATTACGAACGATTTCGATGTGTGTGCGGTATCGTTGGGTGGATTCGGAACATCTTCCTTAATTCGTATTTTGATTTTCCTACCTTCCCCTTTGTGATTTGTTTCAGATTCAGAAAGATATTTTTTAATAAAATGTTTACCTCCCCATCCGTAAAATTAATCGCGGTATCACTTTTTATCAGTGATAATACTTAATTAAAAAATAATTTGGCATGCTTTTTAGCAAAAGTATGTATTGTAAATAATTACCAACATTACAACCACAGACAATACAAACACAAAACATTACGAAAACAAATGGCGATCAAAAACATTAAGATCACAGAAATTTCGAAAAAACAATTGTAAAACAAAAAATTGAAACAAAAAAACATTGGCCGTTGCACTTGCCGATTTTTTTTTCTCAAATTATGATTTTTAATTTTGTTCGTGCATACAAAGATTTTCAAAATACGTTTATCCAATTAAGTATAATTGAAAAAATAAAATACTATTGCGTGACAACCGTGAAAGTTTAATCTCAATTGGAAAATCAATTTATCAAGCATGTTTCTCAAGTAATCACCCCAAGTTTTATAATTACTATTATATCATAAGATATTTGTTCTTATCAGTGTAAAAAGGTAGCCGTTTTATCGAGCCAGAGAAATGGTATACCGAATTAATAATTGGTCTTGTATCGCTCAACTGTAAGCCTGACATTTTGCAACCGGCAACTGTTCAAAATGATGAAATGAAGAACTTAAAAACACCGCGAATGTTTGAAGTCGAGTTCAGTTTCCATTTTTCAGTTTCCAATCTTCCTAAAAATGTTCACATGATGCTATTTCGAGCGTTCTCTTTTGAAAAATATGAAAAATGATCAAATCCGGTTACATTCGTGAGAAAAATCCATTGCTCGATCGCAGCTCACGTTTTAGCGTACGAGGCTTTCTCATGTTAGTGTTTTTCATTTATTTTTAAGGAGAGTGCATCACGAAATCAAATCAGAATTCGATCAAATTTGGTGATAACATTCTTTGACATCAAGTATACAATTTTACACATTTTATCAAGTATACACATCAAATACAATTTTTTTCAAATTTTTTTACCACATGATTATCGAGTAATTGAGCGTTAAATCCAAGGTCTTATGCACGAGATGTATAACTGTATATATGTAAACTCTATGCTGATACTCGTGAACTTTACTGTTCAATTATTCGAGAGCTATGTGGTAGAAAAATCTAAAAAAATGTATATTGTCTTATATATTTTTAAATAATACATTTACCAAATTTTATGAAATTCTTATCATTTTGAAATTGTTAATATTTTTAACATGGTTTAGCATGGCAACATTGTATCGTCGCGCTTTTCACTTGAGGAGACGAGCGTATCGAACTCCGATGAGGAAAAAGCTGCATTTCCATTGAGAATAAGTGAGAATCGATGTCGTGTATCGTCTGGGAGGGGCGAAGGAAAAAAACTTTTTCCCCTGGGAGAATAATGAGGCAGTCTCGGGGCACGCCTAGTTGAGTCTGTCCGTCTTTGGACAAAGAAGGTTTTCTGTTTCGACCATCTAAGGTCGTGCCCTCGGGTTTCTTTATACCCTTACACTCTCCACACGTATTTATATACATACATATTTGTATCGCAAAATCATTACAGCAGGGCCGTTAACTCAAAGCGAGAATGAAGGACAGTCACCGACTGTTTGCCAAAAGGTGTGGAATACACCCATTTTTTCATCCGTCGAACAATTTACTTACTATAATTATCATTTATTAAATATTATTTTAACTGTTACCATTATTTGATTATTATTATTATTCGAATGTAAAAAATATACCATGTTTTTTCAACATTATCGTTGCTTCTTCAGCTTATCTTTGTTTCCTTCAATAACCGATGATATTTTTATTTCTAGTGTCTTATAGAGGGGCAAGTGATTAAACAAAATTCTGACGTCGCGAGAGAATTGCAACCCAAGGGGAAAAAGTGAAATAAAAAAGGAAGACGGGAAAAAATAAATGTGATTGTGTGTTCATAAGTCGTACGAGTAAAGGGGGAGCGCGTGGTGGAGCAATGCAATGCATGCGAGTTTACAAGGACCCTTCGTGTGCACGCGAGGATTGATCACTTTACGTACGCTCCTCTCTCGTGCTACGCTCAATGAAAAAAGGCAAATGTAATACACACACGAGATTTGTGAGACTCTCTCTTGAGAGACGGTGCTGGTTTTTTTCCCCGTATTTTATGTCGATGCAAATTTGTTCTGATTTTTTTTTACGTACTTTATTTATCGATTCAAATTTGTTTCCAGTCTTTTATTATACTCTATTACGTGTTTCCATATCGGTTCGAATTCGTCCGTACTTTTCTATTGTCGAATACTATAAAATACGCTCATTTTTTAAATGCTATTATTTTTAGTCACAAGTCGCCAAGGAGACAAAGGAAAATATGTCTCTCCTTTTTCTTCAGTGGTCCTCCGACCTCGGGCGTAAGATCTAATAAAATATCACAACTCCCGCCGCTACCTGCTCTGAGACGAAAAAATATGGAGTCCGTTTTCCCAGCACATACACACATTAAAGTCCCTAAGGGCTCGTAGTTACAGAAGCATAAATAATTCGATCGTCAGAGGGACCGCGTTTTTAGGAATCTTACACAAAATGAAGTTTCTATGGCAATTATATTATTCTTGGGCCAAAGCCTGGGCTCAGGACGATTCCAATTAACTTTTTTACTGTATACTTTTCATGTTCCAAGAAATATTAATTTTTTCGAAAACACTATCCGAGCACACTATTTTTCAATCATAATTACGTTTCGCATAAAAGGTTCGTATTTTTAAAAATTCTATAAGCGGTCGGAAATAATTTGTGTCCAAGAATGTTATAAGAACATTGCTAGCTTATTTCTTTAAATTATCTCGATAGGGAAATGCGTTTTTTTTTCTAGTCAAACGACTGCATTTTCGAAAAGTCTTCGTGAGCGTCAGGACCTTCTAAAGCGGATTTGGTGGAATCACCTATTGAGAAAACACACCCTTTTTTTAGATTTCGTCTCTTTTTCTCGTGATCTGGGACTGGAGTTGAGCAATCCTCGAAAAAAATGTCGATTCTCGTTCCTTTTTTTTCAGAACGTTTAAAGGCCCTACCTGAAGGGAAATCCAAAAGAATCCGGCTTCAAAGGGATTTTCCTCGTGTCTCACTATTCAACCCCCATAAACTACCGCAACTGAGCTCTTCTCCCTTTTCATTTCTTTCTCTCTCTCTCTCTCACACACACACACGCTTCCTCTTTTACGATCCCTGCGGCAAGTGCATCAATGGTGCGGGCATTATAAATAACGGCACCGGCCAATTTCAGTCTTCTCCACGATTTCTTTTCCTTTGACTTTTCATTTTTACACCCCAGGGTTCTTAAAGCCTCTCTAAATCCTTCTATCTATACGTCACCTATGAAATTCGATCTCGAAAAGTAGATTTATAAGGTATTTTCAACATTTTTATAGGTTCAATTCTATGGGATCTGCTTGACAGTGATTTTCGTTAATGATGTGTCGGTTTTTAGCTTGGCTTATAACAAATATTGTTTCTTATTCTTTCGTACTACTATTGCTTAAATTTGTGTTAATTTTTCATTCGTCCAAAAAGTAGTTTCTACAATGCAAGTAATACTTGAAAAACTCGAAAGGAATTCAATACATTGATCGGAGAAAAAGATGAATGGTTGAGTGTCTTGTTTTCATTCATTTCTTTCGCTTATTCTCGAATACACTTAATGATAAGCGTGCATCTCAAGACCAGACAGACACGTTGGCAAAGTAGCCAAGCCGGTCTATGAATCAGTTCCGTCGATACTTGTATACATATATAAATAAGTGTGTTTTGAAACAAATCTATTTTTGCATTTTTCGTGAGCCGGACGGGGTTGTTCGCATGGGGGATTTAACCTGGGACTGACCCTTCACCTCTCTAATTACGCCCACAATTTTTTATGGGTATGTGCTACTTCTGGAAAGCACGCAGGGTTTTTTTTATAGATTTTTCTGGTGCAATCTCATTCACTGATAATTTCATTAAAAAATGTACTCTTAGCCCAAATTTAAAAATCTGAAAAAATCTCGTGTGAAAAATTTCAAGCGTTTAGTCAAAATGGATGCAGGTGTTTTTCTGTTGGAAAAGCTCTTTTCACAAAAAAAAAAAACAAATTCAAAACAACGGAGAAAAAATCTTCCGTTGTTTTTCATCCAACATTAATTTTTTAATATAATAAAATCGGACATGATTTTCCAATGCACATCATTGTCATTTGTCACGCGTTGTAAAAAGTGTTTGTACAAATCACAAAGAAAATATCTACTAATATTCGCTTCGAATCACTTTAAGGATTAAGGCCAAGTGAAAAATTGAAATGAAAATTAATTTTGAATGAAACAGTAATAAAAAATGATACAACTGAAATAATACTATAATCATATCTAAGTTGCAAAAAGTTTAATTTTTGAGAGATACTGGCTCGATGCTCTTTTCTTTCTTCAAATATGTTGCGAGTATCGCCAACAGTTTACAAGAGTATTATTGAACCCACAAATCCAGTTTATCATCGTAATGTTTTGATTATTGCTTCCTCATAGAGGAAGCTTTGTGACGATGAAAAATTTTTTTTCCGCAGTTTTCAATATCAATGTGCTCAAAATGTTCCAAAACATTGAAAAATCATATCTAGAAAAAATGTCCGGATGTGTGAGAATGTGTGTTTGTGTGTGCGTGTGTGTGTGTGTGTGTGTGTGTGTGTGTGTGTGTGCGTGCGTGCGTGCGTGCGTGTGTGTGTGTGTGTGTGTGTGTGTGTGTGTGTGTGTGTGTGTGTGTGTGTGTGTGTGTGTGTGTGTGTGTGTGTGTGTGTGTGTGTGTGTGTGTGTGTGTGTGTGTGTGTGTGTGTGTGTGTGTGTCATGGAACTGCAAAATTCAAACGTTTATAACTCGGAAACGGTTTGAGATACAGGGCTACCGGTTTGCACAGATGTTAATCTATACAAGTCATTCTCTGATAATTTTGTCAGAATTTGAAAAAAATATCAATATGACGACGTTTTGAAATTTTCATAAAAATGGTGTCGACGCTCTAACTTTCGAAAATTTAGAGATTTATTAATAATTTTTTTTTTTTATAAATAGGTTATCATGATAGGAAGGTTGCTATTGAATTTGGGGAATATCGGTTGAGCGGTTTAAATTTTATGACATTTTGAATTTTACGAAAATATGAGTTTTTATATTTCCCAGCAAAGTTGTCGGAATTATTTAATTTCAATGTAAAAATAGAAAAATGATGAAAATTGAAAGTTGCAAACTGTTTTTTTTCAGATGGCTCGTCATTCAGTTGTTTTTATGAATTTAAACAAAGAGATAAATTAAAGTTCGTAAAAGAAGGTAGAGAAAATACATTATTTCCTTGTATACAAAAAAAAATGTTGCAAATTGAAATTTGCAAATTGCTTCCTCAAGATGGTCAAGATGCACGATGTTCAAAGCTTCCTCTATGAGGAAGCCAAAATGAAAAATATAGCACCTCATAGAGTAAGATTTGAGCATCGTGCATCTTGACCATCTTGAGGAAGCAATTTGCAAATTTTAATTTGCAACATTTTCTTCGTAGACATCTGATGGAATGAATTTCCAACATCACAATTGACATCTATGCTTGAAATATTTATTTTTGAATTTCCATTTCCAGATAAGTTACTTGATTTACATATACCAATTTTATTCTTCAGCTTCCCATAAAATAAAAGCTGACCTAAAAATACTTGGTGGTATCACGAACATTCTCACAATTCACTAATGTGGAATTTACAAAGAGCACACGAAGAGCTTCAATTTCGATATCGAAAAACTTTTTTATAATTTTTTCTTCCCGAAGATTTCCTTCAACCTTGAATTCTCTAGCATGAAGAAAAATATCTAGACTCTTGAGTAGGTTTTCTTGAATCCCAATGGTCTTGACGGTTTTCCGTTCTCCTTGAAATACTACGTTGCTCTTTATTTCATTCATCTATTTTTTAAGGAAGTTGAGGCATTAGAATGAAAATGATGTCACTGCTTTTAAACCGATTGCATCTTATAAAGTGAAGTGTAAAAAAAAAATCAGTTAAATTTTCAGACAGTTTAGAAGCGTCGTTGCTGAGAAAAATCAATAACAATTTGGGCCAAATAATATTTAATCTTATGGAAGTCAAGACACATTCAGTGATATCTCCGTTAAAAATGATGCTAAAAATATGAAATTTTTTGGGCAACATGAGCAAGGCTTGCTGAATAATGTCAATTTTTTTTCAGATTTATTAGGAGATTTGCTGAGATTATATTAATAATAATCTGTTTCCCCGTGCAGTTTTTTGAGGCTAGGATCGTCACCGTTCGTGTTTTCGACTGAGCTTTCACCAGTTTTTCGTCTTTTTTTCCCCAACTTTTCTTTAAAGTGTATGCAACATTGCCAAACTGTAAATTGGCCTAACTTTTGAAAGGTACAGGTCATCACTTTTGAGTAAAAAAATGACTGTACAGCCTCAACTTCCTTAATATATCATCATTTCGCCTCAACTCCGATTAATCGCGGTGGCATTATCTTTTCAAATAAATTTTATTTGTACATTTATGGACGTTTGAATGTGAGGAGAGTGCGTTTGCACAATTGTTCATGGCTACTGAGCGCGTAATCGCTTCATGTGGTAGCGCAGTTGGTTTATCACTCGTTAAAACGAACACATAAGGAGCAAGTCTCCAGTTTACAAATGCCTGGTTACATTGCTTATTCGATATGAAAAATAAATGAAAAAATGAATAAATGAAGTAAAAGAGAGCAAGGAAAAGAGGAAATAGCAAAAATCGATCTCAGTCTGCAGCATCGGAAAGTGGTGATGATTCTCTTTGGGCTTCTCATGAAGGGCAAATTGCCACTGAGAAAAGAGACAAAACGAAAAGAGGAAGGGGGGAGCGCACGGGTGACAGCTTTGTGGGCGCCCTCGCAATATTAATTATGATCAAGCATGCGAGACGATTCAGTACAGCTCCCCTCTGCTTCGTTTTCTATTTACGTCTGTCTCTCTTTCCCCTCCCCGTTTTTCTGCTCTCTTCCTCTTTCTCTTCGAGTTCACGTTTCCGAGAAGCTTCGTCTTGGGCTACCGATCATAATTCCTGAACTTCGAGATATCGGCAGCGTGAGTCGAGAGCATACGAGCCAACAGGACTGTCAGAAAGGCCGGAGAAAGAGCAGAACGAGAGGAAAGTACAGGAAAGAAAGAGAAGCAAAATGAAATGGTGGCGTGTGTATGCACGAAAAATAATCCCACACGTGGTGAGACTCCTCCTGGGATTTATTGGTTGTTGAGCGGTGAGGCTTGTAAACAAGAGCAGCTATAGATTAATGAGCAGACCTGCTGGGATGAGCAAAAAATATGAATAAAAACATGGAAGCGAAAATCGTAATAGAAGAATGCAAACGTTCCCAAAAAATCTTGGGTAAACCAAAAGTTTTTCAACGGAACTCGAAAATCACCAATGGAACCTGGAAGATGCTAATAAAGCATGAAATATTCTAATGACACCCGAAAAGTGCTGGCAGAGTCGAAAATATCTTAATGGGCCCCAAACGATCGCGATAAGCCAATAACTTTCGTGCCTCTTAAAAAGTGACAGCTCAGCTCATTTGGAAGAAAACTGTGCACGCATGTCTCTGGCTTAGGAACGGTGTGTTTTTCCGATTCTTATCTCCGGAACGTCCGGTGGGATCGGGAACCCCGAGGCGTGTGTTTCTCGACGTTTCATATGTGGTGCCGAGGGAAATAAATTAGAAAATTCATTCGGAGCCCTAGGCCCAACGCTGACCTACGTATCGCCTATACAGCAGCTATATACGGACAGATTTGCATGAATTGCCGAAGAATCGACTTGGTTGAAACTGTAGGATAAAGTAGAGATGGGTGTAAGCATCGTCGAGTTGGATTAAGAATGGTAGTGAGATAGTGAGGGAATTTAATGGACCGAGACACCACCCTGCCATAAACTATTCAATAACTATTTTTTCCTCCTTTATACCACCACTTTTAGAGCACGAAACGTTGAAATTAAAAAAAGCACAGGCTGTCTGAAGGTCCAACTCAAAATTAGAGGTACACGCAGGTTTCAAAATTCTAACGTCTTTTACCAATATATGTTTTCCACGATTAATAATCGTTCACGAGATGTAAATCGATTATCGATAGCCAATCCGAAGCACCGACTATCGAGGAGATTATGTGAAGCGTTATTTTGCGCGCATATCGAAAAGCAAGGCGCCCCGTTTCCACTTCATTACCTTCCGCAGCACCGCACCATAGTGATCAATGCAAGCACTTTATTATTTTCTTATCAGTGTATCGCATAGAAAAATAATCCTGAGGACTTTTCTCCTCGAAATCGAATGATCCGAGTCTGGGAAGTTTAAATATGCCTTTTGAGACTGTTCGTATGTAAATACTTATATAGATTATATGGACACAACTCGAGCTGTGTACCATGATTGCAACTGTATTTTTCTTTCCCTGTGTCTCTCGCCCTTTTGCTATGCTCGTTCTGGTAGCGCAGTTCAGCGACAACTTACCGCAATCTCATGGACGTTACTGAAGTCCGAGAGCCCCATGGATACAGAAAATCGTGTCGGAGACCAATGAACATCACGATCCGAATCGATAAGTTACGACTATCGTTTGAACGTGATAATTTTCAAACGTACTTATCCAATCTTAAATATATTTCAACTTATCTTTAAAATATTGTGTATCAATTTCGCTCATTGGAATGTCAAAAAAGAAGAAGTAGTTTATACCTCAAAAGCTTTCACCAAATTTAAAAACTGATAATCATTTGAATCATTATTTTTTATCGTCGTTAATAGAGGTAGCTTTTTTTCAAATAAGTGTTTGAATCTTTCATGACATGTGCGGTAGATCTCCGCAACAGATTTTCGCAGTAGATTCCAAAGGATATAATATGCGCAGAAGAGGCACGAGGGAAACGAGGAATGGGCATGGGCTTCGTACACGTACACTATATATTATAATGTAGCTGTATTTTATTATTATCTATGTATGAATATGCGCTGCAAATTGCCATCGGTTGCGGACGACGATGCCGGTATTACCGGGCGCATGCGCAGGTGGGACGCGCCGTGTCCAATCCGCGAGAGAGCGTAAATCATAAAGCATAACCGTTCCGCGCTCCAATCTCTCTCTCTCTCTCTCTCTCTCTCCATCTCACTCCCCCTTTCTTTCTCTCGCTTTTCCTTTTTTCCTGTCCTCTCGTTCTTTCTCGACTCCACCTTTCCGATATATGTTGAGCGGCGAGCTTCTTGAGTCCTCCGTTACTATTATCACCTACACCTAAGAGGTGCAAGCGTTTTCCGCTCACGCACTCCACATCTTGGATATACCTATGGGACGTTTCATGAAAAATTCGATAAAATATTGAAATATTTTATGAGAATCCGTTAACATTTCACCATTATTTACGAAAGGTTTCTTCAGTTTTTCGAAATTTTACCGAAGTTGGGTTGTGCTGTACGCGAATAATTTATCTGTTGCATGGATCGATCTCTACGATGTTGAAAAAACGAAAATTAAATAACATAAAAAATGAGAATACTACGGAGTGTGACTGCGTAGTAAAAAAATTAGCAACCAACGCGGTGAACGGTTACATAGATGGCAGAGTGTCGTAAATAATTATTAGTCCAAGTGCTGTTGATTCATAAAAATAATGATCGTTTTGATCGAACAGTAACTTCGTGCGGTACGGAGCTCGACTTGTTTTTTCTCCTCCTTTTATCGACAAAATGGATGTGCATATTTATACGTTTTTATTAATGAGAAGTCCCATAGGTGTAAAATGCGATCGAGGCGACGTCCGGTCGCGCCTTTTGCACATATCTTCAACCCAAGCCTCCGTATAATCCCCGGACAACGAGAGCAATTCTGTAGAACTGAGATCGGTGGAAAGAGAGAAGAAGAAGGAGGGGGCAAGGGAGAGAAAAGTAAGAACGCGGATAAGCTATATATTCATATAGAAGAGAGCGCGTACTGCCGATTTACTCGAGTTCTCTTTTCACGCTTTCAACTCGCTCTCGCTCCCTCTCGCTCATTCTTTCTAGAGCAACTTCGAATCAATTATTTATCGGATTGGTCGTCCTATGCTCGTCGATTCGATGTAGCCGTCGACAACTTTACGAGTGCCTCGTATCAACCCCACTATTTCCATAAGTTATATTATTCTATGCAAATATCTCAATGCTCCTTTGTCGCTCTTCGATTTATGTTAAGAAATTAAAAAAAAAAATCAATCAATACAAATAATATATAGGAACGAAAAAATGAAGCGAGTTGATTGGGATTTTCGTTAATTCACGTAAAATTTCATCGAGGAATCGACAATTTTCGAAGTTATTATATTCCATACTATTTGAGATTGAAATAATCGCAATAATTCTACTAGCTCTGCTTCTTGAATTATGACAGAAAAATGTGTGCATAGAAATTTTCTCAATGAATTATGGTCGCGATAAGGTATATATAAATCCTGTAGATAATTAAAAAATAATCGTTTTAAAAACACCACAATAATAATAAATAAAATATTGGCGTAAACACAAAAAAAAACATCTCCGGGATAGATTTAAGAAACTGTCCCTCCCGGTGATAATTATAATCCGATGTCGCGAGCCCCGAGCTCGATCTTGAACGAGAGAAAAGTGTCTCGTGAGGAGATGTGTGTTGGCTTTTTTTCGTTCTGCCTCTTGTTTTTTTTTCTTAATTTAGCCTTGAGGCGAAAAGATTATCCACTGCGATGGAGAGAACGACCGAGCCAATATCGAGCTACATTATAATGAAGAGATTCGTGGATGTACGAAACCAAAAATTAACCAACGTCGCACAAATACGAGGCTTTCTAAGATCATCGTTTACGAGTTTTCTTCTTTATCAAGCCTTTCATATACACCATAGTTGTTTCAATGGAAATGTAAAAATTTAACAATTAAATGATATTCGGAAGTACGAAGATCGGAATTTCGTCATTTCCGTTGAGATTATTTTCGTACTTCGTTGTTGTTATACAGATATTCGAGGCTCCTTCAAATTCTTGGCTACTATCCCTTTCTCAACCCTATTTTCGAAAAAATCCACTTTTTTTTCGTATATTTTGTGATAATTTGGTAAAAATCAGATGAAATGTGGATGGGGTATATAGGCACGTGGATTCGAAATGGAATTCCCCATAAGTGATATTCCGGGTGTCGTTGGTTGGACTCGCGTTTATATTCTCCGGGACCTCGATTAAATTGGATTTTTTATATCACACGAAGAGAAGAAGACGGTGAGTCGTGCGTGGCAGAGGCGACTTTGGAATCTCTCGTGGTCGTCGTATTCGTCGAGTTGCGCTGTATTTTTAGGCATTAAAATCGTTCCATAAATTAAATCCTTCGTGTTGCTTCCCTTTCCACAAAAAAAATAAACTGAAAATATATACATACAAATATGTAGAAAGAAATGGGAAAGACTTCGGGAACAGAAGAGACAAAAAAGCAGAAAAAAAATTGAATGGGACAGCATCTTTTGAGATAAAAAAATCTGAAAAAAACTATTTTTTTCTCTTTCTTTCAACCTCTCAGGTAATCTTATTCTCATAGGACCGAAAGTGTTTTGTGCTCGGAGTATCTCTCGAAGATAAGCCCATAACATGACCTGACTTAACGCGATGGCTCCAAATCTCTCCCCCCTCACTCTTTAGTTTCGACGAAAACTTTTATATTATTTCATTGTTTTTCTCATGTTTTTTCAATTCACCCGTACTTTGCTTTTTTCATTTTCGCACATTGTCCTAAATTCTTAGTATTCTTTATCTTATTAATTATTCCTTTTTCCGTGTTGTTGAGTTAATTTTATCTTTCTTCTCGTAAATGCTACGTAAATACTGGTTATAATTTTATAATTTTTTTTTTTTTAATACGTGAATACATGTAGATATTTCGAAATTAGCTTGTAGTAAAAAGTTCGAGGATTCAGTCACAAGTGTCTGCTACAAAGCAATAAATTTTAAAAGACTATAACTTGCGCGATTTATACATCGTCAAGAGAATTATAATCGTTCACGTGTGTTACCCGAAACGCGTTTGGTTGTGGTTATGGTGCTATACGTACGAAAGAGGAGAAACGTTACAGAATAGAAAAACTGAACGAAATGCACGAGAAAACGATTTTAATAATAGTCAATCAATAATCTTTTATTAAACACATCATCCGTAATAATAATTATTCAATTTTTTTACATAAAAAAGACTTCAGGTTCCAGCGATGATTCATGTTGGAAAATTCATCGGGGACCATTTGACTCCGTCATTTTTACTATTTTATAGGAATAATCTCATATTGCTGGATCCAAGAACGCGACAGCGCACGATGAATAATTTTTTCTGCATATTCCCTTGAATTTTTTGTTTTTTTTTTTGGGACTCGGCATCGAATCGCTAGCGCGTCCGTTGATTCAACTGTCGAGATACATGATACTACCATCAAATTCAGTCTTGATACGTTACAAAACAAGTTGTGGATTGAAAAAACAACAATGAGATATTTTTTCGCGTCTCTCCTCCTTGGTCTCCTTATTGCAATATCATAAAGGTGCATGTCCGTCTTTACGGTCACCGCTATACTCTTCTCTTTCCTTCTCTCCTCTCCACTGGCGAGTCTTCTTTTTGCTCGAGCCCTCAATAGCAGTCTGAGAGTTCAGTCACTGTCCAGTTCTCACCAAGGGCTCGGGGGTTGACCAGTACGATCTCAGTTGGTCGGCTGTGCATGGGCTCCATACAGGAAGAAGACAACAACGATGGAGCTTTTAATTCGTCCTGAAAATTTGATGAAGC
The DNA here is from genome assembly GCF_019457755.1 of Venturia canescens. Classification (NCBI taxonomy): domain Eukaryota; kingdom Metazoa; phylum Arthropoda; class Insecta; order Hymenoptera; family Ichneumonidae; genus Venturia; species Venturia canescens. The sequence continues at coordinate 14,929,342 of NC_057426.1, forward strand.
CTCCGGGAAGCCTAGATATTGATCGCTAGCGGCAAAAGGGCTCGGGTCTCGTGTTTTTGGCTCTAGAATGAAGCAGTACAATCCGCTTCGGGTGGCAGTCATCGAGCAAGACGAATGCCACTGAACCGTCGGTCCAAAAGGTCCCAACGTAGCAATTCAAACGACTGACGAACCTGGAACGAAGCCCTTGTGATTGTCAACGTAGCGCAGTCACGCACACATGCACGCACAGGCGCACGCACGCACGAAGACGAGGTCCAAACCTCACGGGAATAAAGCGAAGGGTGTAAAACGGGACTGTCCGTTCTTAACCGCGTGAAACTGACCAATAGATCCGGTTTAGCAAGTTTCCGGATTCCGGGGGTCATCCAGCCTGCGGGCTAATTCCTACCTCCTGCTTCTTCCTTCTCATCCTACATATGCCCTTTGCTCCTTGCTTGGGTCTACCCGTAGTTTGTCTCTTTTTTCTCCACCCTTCGACGGGGGAATCTATCCTTTGCTCACGAGCTACGACCTATGTCCGTAGAAGAATGCAGAGGCCAGCGGCCTGTTTGCGTTGCGTTCGGGTCTTGATGACAGGACTCCCTACCAACTGGACTACTTAGCCTTTGCTCATGTTCGATCCTTCTCTTACACGTGAAACCGGCAAGTTGGGGTTCTTCGTCCCCTAGGCCCCTTGCTGCTCTATCTCCCCCGACTCTTCCGCGGATCACCATCCGCATAAATTACCTGCTGGCATCCTCCATGACGAGATCCTGAAATCCGGTTTCTCCAATAAAACGAACCGATGACCCAAGCGACGAGGAGCTTGGGAAAAGCGGAACGTGAAACACCATACATTTGTCAATGGATATATTCAGTGGGCTAGCAATTTGACTTCCGCGTACGGAACGCTAGTCCAATTCTATAGTGGTAGGGTCGCGGGTGTGTCCAAACTGAACGAGCCATTTCAATTTAGCCTCCTTTTCGGAGCACCTGCACCCCAAATGTTCTGGAGCAATGCCGAAGAACTTGTTGCTTCACGCAAGTGGTAATCGAAGTTGGTGAATCCTCTTCTACGAGTGGTGAAGGGTCGAGGGGTTGGCTATCTGAACTGGGGAGACGAGAACAGGTTTTTTGGGGTGACTCGCCTCATTCGGAGATTGTCCGAGTCTTGATTCACAAGAGTTTCGTCGTATTGTGTCATGTGTTCCGGGAAGAACGATGACCATCGGGATGACCACCAAAACAGGGGTTGCTAGTTGTTTTCCCGGCAAGAAGAGTGAAACTGTGGGAACGAAAACCTGATTGGGGGTGAATATAAAGTTCACGAAGCTGCATGGAGTGTCCGTCGCGTCTATTCGCACGTATTCGCACGGCTCCTTCGCGCACTTCGGGAGGGCACTTTCGTCCAACAACACTGGATCTGGTTAAAGTTCTTGGCGATTGGTCACTCTTTCAAACGTTTTTTCAGCTACTGCGTGCTGTTGATGGCTACATAAGATCAGCTGTCTATTTATTAACGACAATGCCTGCTGTCGTTACCATTATCTCTTTGCGACCAAACCGTCAAATTGTATTTCCAGTTTGGCTCCAAGATTATGCGTAGCAGAGAACAACGAGTCTTCGTTTCTCATCGGCCAACACGGACAATAAGACTATTTTCTGGACGCAACGATCGTGGGAAACCAGATTTACCGGACATACCGGTCAAACGGAACTTTGATGAAAGCTATAGCATGCGCTCCGAAAAACGGTTACTTCTTTTCCTTCCTAGTTATTAATTTATTCGCAAAATGCTGCGTAGCACAACGGACAACTTTAAGAATCCTTCTTTTTCTGTCTTGAAAACCAGCTTCGCTTCTTTCTATTTTTTTTTTTGCAGGATGCGAACGTTAAATAAACTTGCTCGCATTTACGTTCCGAGGAACGCATGTTTGTGTATATCGGCGGTTATGGCGTTACCTCATCGTTAGTTGACCTTATGGTACGCTCAAATTCGAAAACCGGCAAAACGAAAGAGATTCCACAAACGAAGTGTTCGCCCCTGGGTCTAGCCATTTAATTCAATATGGCGACGAAATCCTGTTTTTTCTTCAATGACAGTTACAATTATGCTTTGTTGCCTCGTAATTTATAGTCATGAAAGAGTTGGGCCCAAATAATTTGACCCTTGAAAAGACAACGGTTGAATGAGCTTGGAGGCGAGCTGATTATTAAACATCCAAATCGTTCACTTCTTAATGAGCCCAATTAAAAAGTCTCGGGTGGTTTCGTAGTGTTCATTAAGAGTCAGATTGGATAAAAATACCAAAAAGCAGTGTCAGATTTCTCTCGGAATACCGGTTCTCGTTCAGATCGCTTGATTTTTTGGGATTTGAACTTTTTGACCTCATACGTCGACTGAGAAACTGTCCCTACTAAACGCGAAAATAATTTATTTTTTGGTGTCAAGATTATTCGAGTTACCGTGATACATAATAAAAAAAAAAAAACTTCAATTTTTGAGACCATCGATGGACGACAAATCTTTCATTCTACAAAACTTTTCTTCATATTCCTTATCTTTCTTCGCCTACAGCTTCGATTGCTGATTGCTACTGGTTCCGAAAAAAACTGGAGAATCTTTGGTGTATGCAGCACACATTCTCGAGTCTCGGGTGGTCCACGGACCCAATGTACGCATCGTATAATGTTATTATACACATATATGTGTAGATGGAAGCTAAGTGTATGTGCATAATAGCTTTTGAGGCCCTGGAGAGTCTGTGGTTTCAGAGGAGGATGCGAAGGACGCGAGAGTCTTGAGATTCATCGACGGCGGCTTGGTTAGAGAGGACCCATTCTTGGTGAGGAACGAACCAAGCAATAGCGAGAAAGAAAGAGTGAGAGAGAGATAGGGTGGATTGGAAGTGGAGGAGGGCATAAGAGGTAGCCATCGGTAATTATTTATCGGTCGATCCCGAATGACCGTCACGTACGGCGAGAGGAAGGAGGCCTGGAAAGAGAAGCCGCGTCGATCGAGTCTGGGTGTATCGGGGGGTCGGAGTATCACAAGAGTATCAGGGCCCTCAAGCACTCTAGCAAAAATACACCCATACAGATATACATTTCTCAACGGGAGTACTTTCTACACGCGAGCAAAGCCGTGGTCTCGAACACGAGAGGTAAACTACCCACGTGCAGATGTCTTTGGTTGTCGATACACGAAGCTTCAAAAGTTGGCCTCTAGAAGCAGAACATATGTGTATTCAGAGTTTCCGAGGAGAACAATTCGTTACCACTTCGTTCTACGACCCATCTTAAAACAACTATCAACGGTCCGGTGTGGCCAAACAGCGAACGTTGTTTTCTCTACGTTTTGCTCCCTACAGCTTCACGTAGCGTTGGATGAGCTATCATTTGCGAATCGATATCTCGTTAACGGTCTATCCCCAAGGAAAATGCCTCGAAACGCCTCGAACGAATCTTTTGGGCGACTCTGTACAGTTGAGAATCATGCGTGTGGCTCTCAAAGAATTTAATCTTCTTATATCGTTCCCGCTACGAGTGAATATCACATGGGAGCACATAGTTACATGCATTTCTCCTTGATACATCGCGCGACGGGAGAGTTTAGCCATGAGATCGTTCGGCCAGTTGCTTACGTACCAAAAGGCATTACACGATTCGTGTATCTCCTCATATGCCCATACCCAGATCACGAGTGATCCCTTTCCTCTAGCCCATAATAATAAAGTGGACTTTGTCATTCCGTAGACATGACATTGAGGAAGCTCACTAACTCTCCGGGTGAACTGTGATCGCGAGAAAATCTCCTGAATCGTCTTAAGCTCGTATTATCGTGCACCATTTATTTGCCACACGTGGATCATCCTAGTGGTCACTATAGGAACTAGCTCTCATCCTTGGATGATCGAAACTACAGATAGGACGGGCAATAGAAACAATGATGGACCAAGATGGAGAGATCAAAAGGATCCAGATAAAGAGAAAAAAGAGACATACACGATGTCCTTGATTCTGAGTTAAGGTTGCGAGGCTCGGTGAAAATACTGGGGTTAAATAATACGGAAACGAATAATGGATACCAAAAATAAATACTCGCAGAGCCAAAGAAGCCTAAGAAGATTGAATGGAAAAAAAAAAAAAAAGTCATGAAATCTGAAGATTTCCAATGGCACGTCATTAACAAGAACTAATCAACAGAAGTCCAACCGGTAATCACTCATAAAAATGACCAAACAAATCTGTGGATTCCAGTTAAAATCCAAGAGCACACAAGATTGCGAATGGAGTCCTTTCGAGTTCATCGACGCATTCTATTTAGTGCTGGTCGATAACGTCTGGAAAATGCTTGACTACCGTACATCGAAGCAACAGAAACGCGAGTACCAAAGCACCAAAGAGGAGGCTGGAATCGTAGAAGAAGAGCAAGAAGAAAAAGAAGAAAACTCGACGGGGGAATAAATAAGAAGAGAGAAAGGAATACAACACGAGACTGGAATAGTCTATCGTTTGATATGCCAGAGGCTCTCGGCTGCAAGAGACGCACGTCCGATGCGTTCACCAAGTTCGCAGAGTACATGTACCCACTAATATACCCACTATATACCGATACATATGCGTATACATAGAGGTGGTTGACTATAATCAAAAGTCTTGAAGAGAAGCTATATATACGTTCGGGCGTCTGGCCCCTCAGGCTGGTGAGATCTCCAGGAGGCGGCACCGTCTCATACACCGTGCCTACCTACCGTCCCGCGGTTGTCGAAGAGCCGGGGACCCATTGGCCACCGCGATGACCAATCATCATTTAACATTCTTTCGCGGCGCGTGAGCTCTGACGCGACTTTTCTTTCATCCTCTCTCTCTCTCTCTCTCTCTCTCTCTCTATCTTTTACTCTTGTTGGATCTGTTGATACTGAAACGCGGTTCACCTACCAGTGGTATCAGCAGCAAACGAAAACGAGTGCATCGCGTGCCCCTTAACGAATTCACACAGACGCGATAACCAACATAACCAAGTCCTTAAGAGCCACCAACCAGTTGAGATGATAGTCCAACTCCAGAGCTCTAGCCTCGCCAGGTATTTCGTTCCCTTCAATATTACTTTGCTCCCAGCATGTACTCATCTCCACATTAGCCTGGCCTTTCTCCCTTCAGGACTACGCGGCTTACCTACCAGGTGGGGGAAACTTGCGCGTGGCAGTTAACTGATGCGAGACCGCGTGAAGAAGACGCTACAGCTACCGGGCACACTGCTCTCTCTTTTCCTCTCCTTCGATCTTCATACTCGCTAGTAGCTTCAAGCTTCAACGGATGAAGCGAATCCTATGTATTCGCCAACTTCTGCGCTGTCACTCGAACCCGAATGTTGCCTTTAAATAGCTAAGACTATTTTCTTTCAAAACGTCACAACGTCCAAGTCTCTTTTCGCAAACGCTTTCACCAACTATGTACGGTGGTGTACCAGCTTTACAGTTTCCGTACAGTACACTGTGTTGATCGCTGGTAAAAGATCATGCAACCTGATCCTTGATCCTTCGAAAACGCCGAATATCATAATTAGAAGAGTTCTTCTCTAATCCTCATTCATCTGCCGTTTTAACTGACACGATCCTCATTATAAAGGAATAATTAAGAAGTTGGCTTTGAAATTGGCCCTCATATGAATTAACAGAAACACAATTTTACATAGTCCCACCTTAATTCCTTCGTTAACGAGCTGTATTGCCGTTGAATCAGTTTGTTCCGTTGAATAAGCAAGTTTTTAGCAACAATTGTTTCCTCTTGAGCTATGAAAAAATATTTGTGTTACACTGAGTGAGTTCTGCAACTTTCTGGTTCACTTCAGCCTAATTGTCACTATACAATTCGAGTCTTTCAATCTTACAGTTCTTCAAGATTCCTCATTCCATCCTATCTGCGGTTTGCTTAACTTTTAACTAAACTGAAATGAATACTTTTGAACCCATGCCGGAAGTGTGAAATATATAGTATCGTAAGTCGCAGTTTTCATCGGTTAATGCTCGTGGCAGTCAGCAGGGGGGCACAGGGGAGTGATAATATACGTATATACTCGTCATTGTCTCGTTATCATTCCCCTGCAAGCCACCTCGTCATCTCGTTACGCAAGCAGGTACGTTTAAGAGTCGCGAACCGCGACGACGACGACAACGCCGACCGCACGACGAAGCTACTCGCTGCTCCAGAGATAATTGCTTCTCGCACACTCTCCAATCAAATAACGTGATATTATCATAGTTAAATGTATTCTCACCTATCTGTGCATAAGTGTCTATGTGTACGAGCAATGTGTATACGGCGTGCGTTTTATAGATGAAAAATACAAGTAGTTCCCGTGTATCGCAATGCGATCGAACCAACTAGACTCGCACTATCGCTTGAACATTTTCTATACCGCTACCCAGACATTTATATATCGTTCTGTTCCTTCTCTCTCCCTCCCTCTCTCACTCTCTCACTCGACTGTTAGACTTTTCGTTCGATCACCCCGTGACCAGGCTTCGATTGCAGCCATTTTATTTTTCTTACATCCAAACGCGTATCCATGTTGCCAAGAGCGTGACAGGCCAACGAATAATTATGCAACATGTGCATGACAGCGAGCACACTCGAGAACATTGATCTTGGACAATAGTCGCTTGAATGATAAGGAAATAAATTAGCCGTTGGACCGAGAATTCGATACGAATATTCGAAGCATTTTGTTCGTTCATTAAGCAGCTCGCTGTTTATTTATTCCAAGGCTTGTTGTTCTCGACTTTTTTACACCTCTCGTTATTAGGCATCGCGAGAATCTCGACTCGTCGTATCAGTGCATTGATTCTTCACTCAGGGCTGTCCGGAGGGGTTCTCCAGAGTTTAACAACCGATTAGAGACGTTGATGGTCTCGGGCGGGGTCTCTGGTCATGCGTGCGCGATGATACTCAGGACGATATGTACGTGCTCCTGCTGAGAGAGTCCGTGCAACCGTCTTCTTTCTATCGATCCGCACACACAAAGTTGTCTCTCGCGGAAGGGCGTAACGTCGTATCCCGCACTGCATAATTGTTAAGAACATGAGCCCATTTGTACGTGAGAATCGATCCATGTAATGAGCAGCAATGGTGGAATGAAAGGGGCGAGGGACCAGGGGGAGGGGTTGTTGACTCTGTCGCGCTGCTGGATGCTCTCCAGCGAGGAAAAACCACAAGCAACCTGGGGCATTCGAGAATCTCTTCTCCTCCCCGATCAAGAATCATCTTAGGTGCGTGGAGACTCGCGTCCGACCAGTTCAGCGAATTCTCCTCCCTCTTCCCATTTACGAACGCGGAATGAAAAAAAAAAAAAAATCAAATAAAATAAAACACTTAAAAACACACCAAATAATTATACAGTTAACTAATCGCATCCGAAGGGAATAGAATTCGTATTTGAATATTCGACACGAAACCCTGGTCTCATTTCGCTTAGAAGCAGTAGCCATTTCACGTCACGTTTGCACAGCAGAACGGGTCCTTTTACTTCAACGCAATGATTATTTATAAAATAATTTACTATACATTATGAATTCTAGAAAAAGAGAACCGAAAAAACGAAGCATTTTTATCAATTGCGACGGCACTACTTCCGTGAAGAGCGACAGCAGCACCGTCTGAAGGGACGCTGTGGAAGTTGACAAGCGTGGCGCGCGCATGCGCTTACACACGGGTCTTGTCGATCTCGAACGACAATTAAAAAGAAATTTGCACGATGGCGACCAGGAAAACACATATATATGTATATACTTTGTGTATTTCTCCATGTATGTATGTGTGTATGCATGGAGAAAAAAAAAGAAAAAAGACGACACGCGTACGGCAATTAGCTCTCGATGGTGCGCGAGCTCCGAGAGATACGCGATCGCCATTCTCGACGAGATTTCTCCATCTCTCTTTCTCTGCCTCTTTCTCCTTCTCTCGTTCTCCCTCTCCGTCTTATGCACTTGAAGAGGTCCCATCAAAAATAGAGGACGGAGATAAGTAAAACGAAAAACAGAGAGCATGGAAGGCTTCGGAAATCTATGCGAACTCGTCTTTTTCTCTTTCATTTTCAATAGACATGTATATGCAGTGTAAATCTGAAATTTAACCGTAATATCCGAGTAGAACGGACTTGCAAGATGGATCGACGTATTTAGAGAGTTCAGTAGTCATTTCTTTTCGTGACGATTTTGGAGAAAAAATCATATTCTAAAAAATAAAAAGTAAAAAAAACCTGGTAACATGATAAGATTTCCGGATTTTCGTCGATTTTTTTTTTTAACCAAAAATTATAACTATAAATATAAAACACTCGCCTCTGAACAACAAGCTGCTTGGACCTAAATTTTGATAGGAGAATAATAATTGAAGAAAAATATAAAACAATGTTGAATTATACGAAAGTGTAGATATCGCAGCAATTTTCTGTTATATCAGTGCTTTATATCTCTCGACACGACTCTCTAGGATTAGCTCTTAGTTAGCTATCATTTTTTCTCTCTTACTCTCCCTTTCTCGTCGTGGTAGCATATCCTTATACTTATGAGACTGCGATAATCGATTTTCCTTCAAGTCTCCATAACCATCATCACCGTTAATTACTTGTCCCTGGGATTCCTGTAATTAGCGATACTTCTGATTTATTACTTACTTCTGCTTTTGTTGGAATGCCTCCCAATGGCTTTTAATAGCTTTAGATAAGTTGCAACGTATTTAAATGGCAGATTATTTTTCAACTTGATTGATAGGATTCGGATTAATAGCAAAATAGCGTTCTATTTTGTAGAACTACCTGAAACTTTGAAAACTTTTTGGTCAACTCGAGCTGAAGTCGAGATCATATATGAGATGAAAAAAATGACCGCCTCATAAAAATGTTCGGGGCGATTTCCACCACCATTTCGATCTCTATCTTTCTCGATCACCGCCAGAGCTCGCCCGTGTCGACGAGAAATCGGTAGTCCAGTCACGCGCTACGGTTCTCTCGTCGCGATTCGAGGTAAGAACGGAAACTACGAAAAAAGAGGTCTCTCGTATTCGTTAAACTCGAAGAGAAAGAGAGAGATAATGATAAAAAACGGTACAATGAGAAAGAGAAAAATATCAAGCTCCTTTGTACTATTGCAACGATTCACGAACCTTAAAGATTCTCCCCTCCCTTTTACTCAGTGCCCTCGGGAACTGAGAAATACCGAAGATCCCCCTTCGGGCCATTCTGTATTTGCGAATCGATATTCTCTTATCTTCCCTATCCGTCATTATGGCCATCATCGTCATTCTACGAACATCTTTTATTATATATTTTTTTTATTATTTTTTATTCTCTCAAATACCCCGAATTTGATTTTTTATTACTTTGAGTTTATTGGAAGTAATTTTTTCCAAGTTTCTTATTAACATCCGCCATTGGAAAAAAATGTTCACGAGGTAATTCAAGAATATTCATTCCGATCCTGACTACATAAGTGCAGTCTCTTGATTGCAAAATGTTCACTCTTTTTTTTCATCTTCTCGAACGAATTAACGAATGCGTGCATGCGAGATACTCGTCTTCTCCCTTCGGCTTCAAAGAAAATTAGAGCGGCCTTGCCTGATTACGGTCTAATCGCGGGTGTGCACATACCCACACATGTACATAGATAAATATTGCCCAAGCCCTCAAACTGATTCCTTACCTTGTGACGTGGAAAAAACCAAACCATCAATTTCGTTGCCCTCTTACCCATTTTTCCCGCTGCTTCATTTCACAAAAAGTTCGAAAAATTTTACAAAAATAAAAATGTGTTTTTTCTTCTAGCTATATATGGAAAAATAAGAGTATAATTAATTAGGGAGTAGACTCTGATGTCGCCGGAATGATTCAATACAATCGTAAACATTAGAGCAGTTTAAATATGAAAATGTATTACACATGATCATTTAAGAATTTTTTTTTTAAACATCACACAAAAACATTCAAAAACTTTTAAAAACCTTATTTGAAAATATTTTGTATCGTTTAGAACTACCGCAAAAAAAAAAAGATTTGATATCAAGCTGCAAAATTCCTCTCTCGGAGAAAAAAAATTCGGTCAAATACATTGATGATTACCCGTTTTCGCATTAAACCTCGAAAAATTTAAAAAAATATTCTCACACCTCACAATCAAAATTTTCTCCATTTTTGAAAGGCGGTATATAAGTCAAAAATAGTCATATCACGATAAATAAAAAAGCATTTTAAAGCTTTGTTCTTTGATTTTAAAGATATCTAGTCATTTTTTACTCACAAATTACGAATACTGAGGAATTTCATAAAATACCTCGAGAGAAAAAATATGCAAGTTTTTTTCATGCTCACCCTGTTTACGAGGAAATTTCTCTTGTTCCATTCTCAATATTCATTTGAAAGAAAAGTGAAAAAATGGCTTTTTATAGCTGTTCCGAAAATCGACTGCAAATTTACGAATATCAATGAAATCACTCATATGAAGCATAACTTTTACAGCTCGATGTATCCACAATAACTCTACCAATTTGTAAGTTGATTGGGCAAACTGTTTTTCTGCCCCGAGAGATCAAAGTTGTGCAAAAAATTAAGGAGTTTCGGTACAGGCGATACAATGTTGCCATGCTAAACCATGCTAAAAACATAAAAAATTTCGAAAAGTTCAGAATTTTATAAAATTTGGTCAACATATTCTTTAGGGCCAAATTTGACAATACGAATTTTTTAAGATTTTTCTTCTACACAGTTATCGAGTTCACTAAAGTTCACGTGTATAAGCATAGCGTTTCCATATATATAGGTATACATTCCGGGCATAAGAAATCTACTTTAATGAGTAATTACTCGATAACTAGGTAGAAGAAAATTTTGAAAAAATTTGTGTTTTCGCACTTGATGTTGAAGAACATTATCACCAAATTTCATCAATTTTTTAATATTTAGACTTCTGTACCGAAACTCCTTAAAGGAACACGATTACTGAGCCTGAAAATGACACAAACATTATTAAAATGAAAAAGACGACTTTTCGTTGACTTTTCCTACAACTTCACATCAAATATCGCCCAAATTAAAAAAACAAAGAAAGAAAAAAAACCAAAATTTCCAAAAAATTTCGATTTTTTTTTCAAGATTCCGTACATTTGAAAATGCACGGTTGGCCCGTTCTTCATACGATATTCGGTCTTGTTGTCCCTACCGCCGGCTTTTGCGTTACCTGTACCACGAGGAGGTTGCACGGTCGGATTTACGCTTCGTGCGTGCGTGCGTGCATGCATGTGTGTGCATGTGTGAGAGATAAACATCCTTAAAAATCTCGTCAGGGTGATCGAGCAATTGTTTGACATGTTCTCTCACGGTACGCTTTGAGTAACGCAAATGCCAACGGTAGGAACAACAAGACCTAAGATCGTATGAAAAACGGGCCAAACGTGCATTTTCAAATGTACGGAATCTTGAAAAAAAAATCGAAATTTTTTTGGAAATTTTGGTTTTTTTTTGTTTCTTTGTTTTTTAAATTTGGGCGATATTTGATGTGAAGTTGTATGAAAAGTAAACGAAATGTCGTCTTTTTCATTTTAATGATGCTTGTGTCATTTTCACCCCCGGTAATCGTGTTCCTTTAATTTTTTGCAACACTTTGATCTCTCGGGGCAGCAAAACGGTTCGCCCAATCAACTTGCAAATTGGTAGAGTTATTGTGGATACATCGAGCTGTAAAAGTTATGTTTCATATGAGTGATTTCATTGATATTCGTAAATTTGCAGTCGATTTTCGGAACAACTGTAAAAAGCCATTTTGTCACTTTTTTTCAAATGAATATTGAGAATGGAACAAGAGAAATTTCCTCATAAACAGGATGAGCATTTTATAGTGCGTCCATTTACGTTTTCAAAACCGTCCGTGGAATGACTGTGCGATGATTTTTCGCTGAGATATCGATGATTGAATACGAAAACGTCTTTTTTTATTCGACCATCAATATCCCCGGAAAAAAAATCGTATGGAGAATTCTAAAAAACAAAATTGAAGATAAATGAATAAGCTACCCGTGCTTGTATTGATTTGGGTTGCAAAAATTTTCTCAAGATTGTGCACACTCGTGAAAAAAAAAACTTGCAAATTTTTTCTCTCGAGGTATTGTTTTATGAAATTCCTGAGTATTCATAATTTAAGTAAAAAATGGCGAGATATCTTTAAAATCAAAGAACAAAGCTTTAAAATGCTTTTTTACTTATCGTGATATGACTATTTTTGACTGAGATACAGCCTTTCAAAAATTGGGAAAAAATTGACGGAAATTTCTTGTTCCTTTAGTTGTTTCCAGTAGTGTATTACAATCCTACAACATTAGTGGATAATATTATCTTCTAATATACCGATCATGCCGTATTTTCAACGCTAATAAGAGTTTTAAATCAAATTTCAAACATTGGACACGCAAACAAACATTCATGGTTTAAATTATTGACTATAATTATTTGTCATTATACGGCTTTCGATTTTTTATTTGAAGAAAATGAGAACAACATTATTTACGAAAATTTCATTCCAGCATATGACAGAGTAATCCTCGATAGATCAACCAATCTTTCAATTTCGCATTCCACACTCTGTTGATTTTCGTTCTTGAGATCATCAATAGCAAGTTACATGAGGTAAAAAAGAATTTTTTACTATTACGACTTTATTGAAAATGTTGAAATTCTTGCCCACAAATAGCCAATTTTTGTTCTCAATTTTGCAAAACAAATAGGTAAGGAAGTACAAGTATATATCGATGTGACGAGTACTTTTGACTCGTATGTGAACAGTTCTTAAAAGATGGCTTCAATCGAATTTTTAATTTTCTAATCGTAGAGTATATAGTTTTTATTTTTATTTTCTGAACTCAGCGTGATTGTGGTTAGTTCAGCTCAATTTAACCCGCAAAACAGGATTGCAGAACTTTTGAGAAAAAACACATGATATAAAATCGCAAAAATTCCCCTAGAGAAAAAAGGTTGGGACAAGTACATTGATAGTCCTTTGTTTTCTGATTATATCGAGAAAAATTAAAAAAAAAAATTATTAATCCAACTGTAAATAATTTCAACACAACAATTCGAAAAAAAATCACAAATCATGAAAAAGCATTATATTTTTAAAAATACAAAGTTGTAATGTATTTTTTAGGATGTGTCATTTCTGGGCGACATTTGTTTAAATTTACGGTAACCCCCCAAAAATCACCAATTGGTACCCAAAAACAAAAACATTCGAAACGGGACCCCCGTTGAAAATCATTTAAAGATTGCGCTTTCCTAATGAAATTTTGTATTTGATTAACATTGGAAAATTGTTTTTTTTTTTCATCATTTCTATTACTTTCTTGCGATTTGCTATGCTGTAATATTTTTCAAGCGACTTCTCATAGCAGAGTTGATGCTTCACGACAAATTCCATTAAATCGAGTTTATAAATCAAATAATTTCGTAGATACCAATGATTAAAATCAATTTTACATGAATATTTGTATTCAAATTCGTCTACCGCCTAAAATATTGATTATTCAGAAAACATTGATACAATAACTTTGTCGAAAAACAAGTCCTTTGAACGGAACCCGTAAAATCACTTCCTTCAGAGATATATAGTATACGAGATTGCACTTGATTTTGTGAAGTTTTTTTTTTTAATTCAACAAATATTCCGTTTTTCACAGTCTGTAATGCGCTTGAAAAATAATTTAAAAAAATGCTGGAAACTGAAATTTGCAAATTGCTTCATCAAGATGGTCAATATGCACGGTGCTCAAGACGCACGATGCTCAAAGCTTACTCTATGAGGTGCTGTATTTTTCATTTTGGCCTCCTCATAGAGGAAGCTTTAAGCATTGTTCTAAAAGCTTGAGAAAGCAATTTGTTACTTTTAATTTTTTTTTAAATAAAATTTTAACTTATTTATCGACTTTTAACTTTTCCAAATTAATTTCCAAAAATTAAAGCGGATTTTTCGAAAAACTCAAATTTTCGTAAAATTCCATAATTCATAAAATTTAAACCACTCAACCGATACTTTCCAAATTCAATACCACCTTTGTTATTATGATAATCTATTTATAAAAAAAAAATTAATAATAAATCTTAAAATTTCCGGAAGTTAGATCGTCGACACCCTTTTTTAAAAAATTTCAAAACATCGTAGGATTCATATTTTTTTTTTAATTCTGCCAAAATTATCAGAGAATGTAGAGCTTGTTCAGATTAATATCTATGCAAAACGGTAGCCCTGTATCTCAAATCGTTTTCGAGTTATAAACGTTTGAATTTTGCAGTGCCATAAACACACACACACACACACGCACACACGCACGCACGCACACACGCGCGCGCGTTCACTGAGAAAAAACGCAGTGGTTACTGCTACTATACACGTATGGTTATCACCTCTATGGTAAAATGTACCAAAAAATATTGTTAGGACATTTTGAGCACAGTGACATTGAAAACTGGAAAAAAAATCTTCATCGTCATGTGATTATGAGTGAATGGAAATGGGGAAGCTTACCGCTTATTGCCCAGAAGTTTGAATGTTTCAGTACTTTTTCAAAAAATAAGCATTGATTAGATCACGCCGAACTGGACTTATGACTCTAAGATTGTATTGAAAGAGTGAGAGAAAGCATTTGATTTATTAAGGATCAAGTTATACGGAGGTTAAATTTATGAAAAATGAACTCATTGAGATACGAGGGCCGTTAACTTTTCGACCGGTAAAGTAGCCTTGCAGTTTTTTTTTCTTAGTTTTTCGATCATCATCGCCAGTGTCTGCGGATGATTTTTCGTATATGATCGTTAACGACCCTGGTCATTCTTGTTGTATCCGTCCACCGGCTGATTTTAATTGAAAAGAAGAAAGCGTCGAAGTCATCTATTGGCAAACGACCCCCAAGACACAGAGAGTTGTAATTACAGTGATTCTCTGTATATCGAACGTGAGTAACGAAAGAGCGGGAGAGTTAGCGAAGGGGAAAGACGACGAAGAGAGATAGAGATGCGGAGAAGGCGTTGTACGTGTTTTACATCGGGAGAAACGAGCGAGGCCATCGCTTATAACCCTCTCGCTAAAGCTTTCACGACATTTATCACGAATTCACGATGCTCCACAAACGCACGGGCACTCCATTCCAATCGATATGCATGTGGCTCCATAAGATAACCATATACGTTTGCTCAAGATA
This sequence comes from Venturia canescens, assembly GCF_019457755.1. Lineage (NCBI taxonomy): Eukaryota > Metazoa > Arthropoda > Insecta > Hymenoptera > Ichneumonidae > Venturia > Venturia canescens. The sequence goes on from NC_057426.1 coordinate 14,944,561, forward strand.
TGGATCGTATATCTCGTCTACGTTCACGCCGTAATTTCGCAACAGAATCTGAATGAATGTATGCATAAATCTTTGCTATCGTGTGGGAGACGTTAACCCAGACAATCCACAAAGTTCACGGATTTTCACCTCCCTCTTCGATGCCGGTTTAATTAAACGCTCCGAAATCACGAGAAGTTTTCGATACTTCATTGATTTTCGTTTAGTCCTATTTCCATTAAAGTCATCTATGGAGTTGTCCGCCAATTTCAGACTATTCTTTTTAACCAGGATTAACCGGAATCAACGAAACTTACGGAATTACTTGAGATCCATTCTGCAGTGTTGAAATCACCGAATGGCTACTATTATTGCAGCGTTTGTCCATTACTTTGAAAATCAAGGAACTTTCACACGATCCTCTGTTTCATCAATGAAAATAGGCTAAATTTACAATAGTCCCGTGGTCCAATGTCACGAAGATTGGCTTAGTTTTTTCTAAATCAATCAAACCTATTCTCAACTGCGATTCCAAATTCTATTATTAAAACATATCTATACCGCAAATCGTATCCGTTCGGTAGAAATTGTATACTACTGATAAGAATAACTAAAAGGAATTGTTTATCGAACGAGGATTGAAAAAAAAAAAAAAAATAAAAAATAAAAAATTATCAAGTCCTCGTGCTCTTATTACTCAGAGAGCACACGCATGATACTCGGAACTCTGTTATTGCACCGAGTGTACAAGTTGTATCTCTGCTTGAGATGTATACATATAATGTTTCAAGGCAAGGTCGTGTTTTCAGCGTGTACGTACTTTGTTCCCGGGTCGTGTGTTGAGTGAAAGAGATAAATAAATGAAAAAAAAAAAGACACGGAGAAAAGAGCGTAAGTTCATATTTCTCGAGTATTCACTTACAGCGATTCTTTCGTTGCCGACCAACGAAAGAAAATTTTTTCCCTCTTCGGTTGCTGTGGATTACCAAGAAATATATTAGCCCTTCGCAGTTACTCGTAAAACACAATCCTTACAACACGAAGCAAACTAAATGAAAAGAGCATTAGCGAAAATCAAAGCTATCAGGGAAGAAACTTATATCGAAAAAACCTTCAGAGGTCGCTTGGAGGACGAAGACATAATCGAGGCTGCCGATGGAAGAAAGTTCATGCCAAACATAAACACGAGAACGACGCGAGGAAAATGGGAGGGAGAAAATAGAGAATAAAAAAATTTCTTTCGCGGCTTCCCTCGGTATCTCGATATATATCGCATCGAATTTCACACCGGTGGTTCGAGCGTGCGGTTCGCCCTGGGAATGGATACATGGTTACGGCTTATCGGTTACGGTTACGAACGCGACAGAAGAGACTCTTTTCCATCTATGTATGGGTCATTCCGTCAAATATGGAATTAATTTGTGCCGGTGTGTCTGAATTATGGGCAATGGTCATTTCCTTTCAAAAGTACGAGTCAACGTGAGCTTTCATGATTTTTTTCAAATTTTTCTGTCGAGCCGTTTCGAAGATACAGAGGTTTGAAAATGAAAAAATTTGCGACTGTTGACTTTTTGTGTTTGAAATATCGAACCTTTGAATTATTTTTTGAAATATTGAACGTTGTGATTTTTATGTAAAAAAATCTCAGCTTTTCGATAAAAATATTTTCAATTTTCTCCGATATCAGGAAGATCCCGAAAAAAGCGATTATAACTTTAAAATTGCTTTTTCTAATAATGCATCACTTTTGAAACTTTTTTGAAATAGTTTTTTCAAAAAGTTCAGACTTTTTTTTACAAAGGAACAGGGTTATTTTTTTTTGGGATTCTTCAAAAATCAACCATAAAACAATTAAGTTGAAAGTTGTGTCATGAATCATATCGGTATGTGCCATACTGCCGCAACGGTCTTCGCGTCATTTATTCGTTGAAATTCAAAGATCTCGATATATATAACATCATATTCAGTGGCTATTTACTTGAATATGTAAATAAAAAACATTTCGGAAAAAATATTTTTAAAAATTTCAAAAATTCGGAATACCAGCGAATATTGAAAATATTTTCATCGAAAAGCTGAGATTTTTTACATGAAAATCACTACGTTTAATGTTTCAAAAAGTAATTCAAAGGTTCGACATTACCAACACAAAAAGTTAAGAATTAAAAATTTTCAAATTTCGAAACCTCTACAACTTCGAAACGGCTCGACAGAAAAATTTGAAAACAAATCATGAAAGCTCACGGTGACTCGTACTTTTGAAAAGCAATGACCATTACCCATAATTCAGAAACTCCGGTGCAAATTAATTCCATAATTGGTGGAACGACCCATATATATATCGCTTTGTATATAAATATATATTCACAAACACACATGCGTAAGAATAAAAGCCCTCTTCTTCTCACTACCTGCTCTCCTTTATATGTCACCAATACCTCGTGAGTATTGTTTCCCGCGGTGATGAGATGATGACCGAGAGCATTCCCCTCCACCTCGAGATATTCGATCGTTGAGGAACGCGAGATATACAATGTAAAGTTACAAATAACAGTGGAAATTAAATAATTTAATCGAAACGACAAATATACATTGCGCTCTTTTTCGTATTTGGAACTTTTATCTATGCAGTCCTGAATAAATAAAGATAATCTTTTTTATTTCGAATTAAATATATTAATAACCATTCTTGAGTTTTGCAATCACTTTCTATTCCTTGTTTTGAGGCTTTCATTTTTATTATTTATTTTACTCATTCATCTTATTTTCATATATTTATATTCATATATTACTCATTCATATATTTTTTTACTCATTCATCTTAGTTTTTGTTCCCTTATCGTCTTTGGCGCCGGGTCGAATGTTACACTTGAGGAATCCAACAGTTAGTAATTCGTTGATTACAATTCGGATCCGGGATGAATGGTTTTCTTACCATTTACCATCCACTGTTTGTGTGGAATCGAGAAAAATTCCGCAGCGCCATCTTCAAGTAGAATCTTCAATGTTTGGGCCTGTGTAGGATAGAACGACGATTGATCATTCGTCGATATAAGGGATTGCGATCTACCGACTCCTTTTCAATTACAGGGATGTGAGAAAAAGATGATTTTCTCTACAGGTGGATAGAATGATAACTGAAGAAAGGTCTGTGTAACGTTCAAGGCCGACAAAAAAGCAAGAACTGTGCTATCATTTGGATGGCTCAGAATCTGTCGATTTTGTCTTGAACGTCATTAACATTTTTTTTATGGTTTCATTCAACTTTACTCTATAATTATATAATTATTTCATCATTTTTTTGCATTCTTTATTTTTTTCAAATCATTTTTTTATAGAAGTGACACACCCGCAACTAATACGTATTGATTTGAATCCTTAAATTTACGATTTTCGCTTGCTTATCCGAGGGAGATACAATTCTTTTCGTGGTATTTTGTAGGTTTTTTAAAACACTCAATAACGTAGATTTTTCTCTCACAATTCGACAGTAATCAATCATCAGCCTGAATCGAATCATGGTGATCTTATCGTGCCAAAGATTGTGCGAATATTCGTGAAAAACTTTATTATAAATAAATATAAACGTCGATGGGACTTTTTTTCGCATACATATGGGGCATTCCAGGCCAAGTCGACCACTTTTGAACCCCCGACACCTTTCGATTTCGGAGAATCTTTTTTATCTTTTTCTACTCTACCAGAGAATTTTTTCAGATTTTTTTCAAATTTGTTTTCCTGACCCAAAAATATTTATGAATTTTTCAAAAAATTGCATTATTTTTGTTCAAAGTGGCTTTCGAAGATTGAATTATCGGGACGTTTTTTTTCAGATTTAAGATAAAAAACGGAAATTTTGGAATGATTGCCTTTTTTGGATTTTTTTTCTTTTCTCCATACGATACTTTGACATTTTCCACGAGTTCCTTGAAATTTTCAAAGTGGGATCTTTTCGCTTTTTATTCTTTCTAGGATGTACCGAGAACCTTAAAAGTTGAAAAATAATGATTGTTATAAAAATTGAAACCGGTAATCACTGGAAAAATTTCGGGATTGAATAATTTTAACTACAGGATCTATGATATAAAAGAAAAAAGCGTGGAGTGTAACAGGGAAAAATGTAAATGAATTTTATCACGATTAACCTACTCCTAAAATTTTGAAAGCTTATAGTTTGACCAGAAATTGGTCAAATCATAAATTTTATTTCTTTTTATTTTATTTTCAAATGTAATTTAGCAAAATACAAAAGATATTAAGAGCTGTCTTAAATTTTTTATGATTTTTCTTTTTAACTCGAAATTTTTCCAATGATTGCCGATTTTAATTTGTATAATTATCACTGTTTTTTAACTTTTAAGATCCTCGGTACATCGTAGAAGATTTTCAAAGTGGTGATTTTCAAAAGAATAAAAAGCGAAAAGATTCCACTTTGAACATTTCAGAGAATTCGTAGAAAATGTAAAAGTTTCTTATGGAGAAAAGAAAACAGGAAATCCCGAAATTCCGTTTTTTAGCTAAATTATCAAAAAAAAAACGTTGAACACGGATTTTTATGACTTTCTGATATTTTTTTCTGAAAAGTTGATTCAAAGCTAAAACTTAAAAAAAAAACGTCCCGATAAGTCAATTTTCGAAAGCGTTATGTCACTTTGAACAAAAACAATGCCATTTTTTTTTTAAATTCACAACTATTTTTGGGTCGGGAAAAAAAATTTGAATAAATTCTGAAAAATTTCTCTAGTAGAGTAGAAAAAGATCAAATGTTTCCGCGAAATCGAAAGGGGTCGGATTCAAAAGTGGTCGATTTGGCCTGAAATGCCCCATATATATCTATGTATAATTTGTTTATTCATTAAATGTCTACGTTCCTTTTGAAACGTCGCTTTTTTCGGTTGTGCTCTCTCGTAAATTCGATTTATTCTAATACCCCTTACATATATACTTACAAAAAGAAATTCATTAGTCGATCGATCATTTCGTACAATTATTCAAATTTAATTATATTTATCAACAACGAATAACCGATTTACGCTTCATTTCACCGTAGAACGTCATTCACCCCCTTTGCTAATGCTTACTAAAATTAGATTTAGGTGTTCCCGTTGTTTTTAATGTTTTTTTTTTCTATTTCGCATTTGTTCTGCTCCATTGTATCGAGACGAATACCGACCGTCGCATCGATCGTTTTTCATCTATCTTACGTCATCCCTGATGAGATGAATGCCAGCAAGAGTAGCGTTATGATTGAAAATCGAGTCATCTTATTGGTTTACTTAATTACACAATACTAATATTATTTATAATATTTATACTCATATGTATCGTATATTATTTATTCGTATATATAAATAATATGAATATTTCACATAATTTGGAGTTGGTAGAGAACAAAATTTATGATAATTGTATTGTTCAACGAAATGCTTGCCTGGTAGTATTTCAGGGGAAAAAATCGATTGGTATAGAAAAAATCAAAATTTTCTTAAAAAAACGATCTCGAAGGGTCAAATAATATAAGAAACCCCATGTTCTTATCATCCTCGAATATAGATATTTATATACACACATTTATATATGAATCTGTAATATCAGTAATTTTTCGAAGCAATTTCATTTTACATTCGAAAAATTATGAATATTTACAAATATTCGATTATTCTACTGTACACGTCATCCATTTAAATCGATTGTATCAATTCCTGCAGCGTACGCACCGTTTGCTTTTTTTCATTTTCTTTTCAATTCATTTATTACTTATACGATAATTTTTAATGCATGGGTCAATTAGCTGTAACATAAACGTAAGAAATAAAAATTGGGAAACGTATATCAGATTAATGAACTAGCGAAAGAAAAACGATTATTAACTAATTAAGAACAAATTTTTAACAATTTAACAATAATTTTTGCGTGTAAACGTCTTTCGCAATGGAACGTCGTTCGACATCCTATCATCATTTTGCCCCATATTTTCTCTCCTCTTTTTTCTTATTTGAATTTATTTAATTGTTCGTTATTTACGCTATTCTCACTGGAACAAAGTGTAGGCGCTTCTTCATGGCCCACTTACCCGTATACCACCTACATCAATGATATAGGATACGATTTTGAATTATACAATAATTCTATTATCAATATATATATATATATATATATATATGTATGTATACAAGAGCGTGCACGCAACAACAAATTCATATATGCATATACAACTTCCACATATACATATACAAATTCTGGCTGTCACATTATTTCAAATACTGTGTACAGCATATTTTGTTTTTTATTTTATTTTTTTCGACTATCCATATTCATAATACGATAAGTAGTGTTTATCGTTTATTTTTATTTAGTATTATTTGTTTTATCGATTACTATTAAAATTACTCATATATTAAATTCGAATGTCCGATCGAGCAATGTCCACTGATTATATAAAATTAATTGATGGCTTATCTTGTTTAACGGAATTTGTTTTTGTTCCGATTGATGATATTGCGTTACAATACGTGCGATACATTTTTTTTCTCTCTTGATGATTTTGTTTTTTAATGGAGTGAGGAAGTTTGGAACGAATGTTTCTATAGGCTTTACATTTTAGTCGGAGGCTATTTGTAGGAAATATTATCAGCCTTGTGGTTTTTCCCCTCGTTTTTGTCGTCTGCAATTGCATTTTTTGTTCGAGACACTCTGTTGAAAAGAGAAGCTTCTTTGAGCTTTGAGTCGAAAAGTCGAGTGCCCTTCGGAGACAAGGAGGTGGAAATTTGTGTTCAAATGTCAAGTGTGTGGCCAGGGTACAACGAATGTGACAAACAGAGGAACAATCAAAATGGATAGACACTTACCTTGCGACGGGAATGCCGATTCTTTTATTTTATTAGCATAGACTTAGATTTAGTGCCGACCGCCCATTTTCATGAGAACTTATGAACAAAAAATCTTCGAATTTGCCACTAATTTGCATGGTGAAAGCTTTTTGTCGGAAAGTGAATGATCAAAAAAATTGTTACTGTAGAATTGACTGCACTCCACAAAATGGGCACTTTCACGTGATGGAATGGACTTTTTAAAAATTGAAGGGTATGCGCATTCACTGCGAGGGTCACACTTTTGATAGATTTTTTTCAAAAATAAAGATTCTTGTAGAAAATCTTAGAATTGGACCTCTTCAACTGGTAGGAATAATCTTTTTTCTTTCCTCAAGGATCTTTCGCTTTAGGGTGTACGTAGAAACAATTGCGATTCATTTTGTTGCGAAAATTTGCAACGAAAAAGTTTCAAGTTTATAAACATACGTTTTAGATTTGTTTGTGTATTCGAAACCGCACGTATATGAGAATGCATGAGGTGAATAAATAATTAAAGAAGCGATAGGGTCGAAGGTTGAGAAAAATTGTGCGTTTATTCAACGAGGACGTAGGGTTAGTATTTTTGTTTTGTTTTTTCTCTTCTTATTCATCGGTTTTTGGTTTCTTTGGTTTATTCAAATGAACGAAAAATGCAATCGTGGCTATCGATCCGATATTCTCCCATTTGCGCTCGACTTTTCATTTCTCATCTCATTATTTCCTTTGCCCTTGATCATTCTTTTTTCCTTTCTAATTCTCATATCATTCGCTTTACGGAATTTTCAAGTCCGTATAAGTTTCGTTCAATTTCTGAATTCACTGTTCCTTTTCAAAAAGGTCGTAGCAGGAGCTGTTTCCGCAGTGTATCGATTCCCACATTTTCAAACAATTTTGCTCCTCATTTTCCATTCGCCTATTTTCCGACTCTCTCTCTCTCTCTCTCTCTCTGCTCTCTCTTTCTCTTGTCAACCATGAGAATCCGTTTGTCACTTTTGGCCGGTAAAGTATCGACGTGTAGGATTTTTCTCCCAACCGTGACTGACTTATCGAAAATAATTTCGTGACGCTTTTTTTTTTGCATTTTTGGATTCTTCCCCGTGACAAAAGAGCTCAAGGGTCGTAGTATCGTGGAACGCTCCAGCGATTCGTACCCTGCACGCCTATGTCGAATCTTTGTAAAATCCCAGGCAATTCTTATTAATATTATTCTGCCTCATTTTTGGATCGCTCACTTTATTCATCGTTTCTTTCTCCTCAATTTTGCTCGTTTCTAAGCACTCAACAGCCTCTCTCAATCCACCAATCGAATGCTCACAATCTCAAAATATTTCGACATAACATTCCACCTCGAAGGTTTTTTTTTAATCGTGAAGTAAATTTTTTTTAAATATATTGGGTCGATTGATTCCCGATTGGTAACTCGTATCACAGATGGGCATTTATTGGAACAACGAAGTTGCGATACGATTGAATTCATTACGGGGAAACATTAATCATCGAGCGACGAAAGAAAAGTCATTTCGAGACAATTCGTCCGTTACTTTTTTTCCAACTCTAAACAATGATAAATAATTAATCAAATTCATTCATTTCAACGCGTTTATATTTATCAACTAATAATAATTTGCCCATCTTTTTCCACATATTTATTCAAATAAATATATGAATCAATAATAATTATTTGCAATGCTTGACATTGAAAATGAAACAAACACTATTCGAATTTGACCGCGTAACCCTTTTGACCACGGGCTAAATAAAATGAGTACGCGAATTCGAGGATCCTCTCAAAATCATTTCGAGACTCTTAGGCCTTTTCAAAAATTTTTTAAGTTCAATTTGTTTGTTTGGTTTTTTTAAATTTTATTAATTTTTAATCGCTAAGAGAATTATTCAGTTCAGAAGGGTGGATCAGCCCTTGTTCCTTCTGCTGGATCTCACCCAGAGCATGATGCGTCGTCGCATTATATATAATATACTGTTATTTCATTAATTTATAATCTCAAAACGAGTAAAAAAGCGAAACCTGTAAGTGAGTTAATTTCTTTCCCTGAAGAATGAAATCGAGGGATTTCAGATATCAATAAAAAATTGGTCGAGAACGAGATCATTTCAGAGTTCGGTTTCAGTATCGGTTTTTGAAGGGTCAAAAAAAACCCAAAAAGTCTTACGGATCTAACTTAATCGAAAAACGTATCCGTTACACTTTTTCAGAATATTTCAGAAATTCGTACAAATGCAATATTTATTTATCAATATATGTAATATTTGACGCGATGTAAATTAATATATTATTCATTTGTATATTTCTTTCACTGGGATATAAACAAATATATATGTATTGTTGCATAGAAAGTTCTTTCGTTGGTGCTGGATACCGTGTGTGATGAATGAGGAGAGAATAGAAAAAAGTATATGAAAAATGAAAGAACAAAAACGGAATGAAAACTAAAATGCAGCGAGGTGAAAATTTGAAAAAAAAAACGTAGTCGCTTCCATCATCCGTCTTCCGGTTCCGTGAGCTCAATTCCTAGACACGGTTCGTTGGTCACGCTGATGCACCGATGAAGCGAACGAAAAGAAAACAAAAAAGTTTAAAAAAACAACCTCCCGTTCGATTCGAATAATAATAATGAGAATGAATATACATATGCATGCGAGAGTGATAAAAAAGAGCGATGGAACGTAATAATCGTTTGTTCTTGTTGAGAGCCTTGGAACATACTTTTGAGCTCGTTTTTTTCTCTTTCTCAGTCAAGGGGTCCATAAAAATTCAAGTACGATGGACGACCATCCCCCCGGTGGAGGAAAAAAATATTCTGTCTCGCACTATTACTACTCGCGAGATAATTGGATTACTACTTTATCGAGCGAGGTGTCGCACTAATTGTGCGAATAAATGGGCGAGTATTTGTAACTTTTTGAACGATCGATACGTCAAAGTCCTTCCTATTTTATTTTAAAAGAAGAAACTCGTGCGTGTTCCTTCATGCCATTGTTGGCTTTTTTATTAATTAAAATGGGATTCCCCTCGGACATTCACCGCTCTACTGTAGTTTCAACTGTGCCGCGTCGTAGAGCTTGCGTTTTATTATTTCTGCCTATTTTTATTGATTTTCTTGTCATCACGCTTCGTCGTGTCTCCTTTGATATTCACGCATTTTTTGCGACTGTGCGAAATAATTATAAATCCGATGACAATTATATTTCTAGCTCCTCGTTCGTGATTCTTTTTGTGCTCCTTTCGCAGCTTCTTGTACGTTTTTTTTTCAATATCTAGGTGTCATGTTTTCTTCTGGTTTCTGTTAAATCGCTTTTAACAAAGCGCGTTCTGGCCCCGTGCTGACTTTGATTGCGTCGTTGGAACGGAATGCGTACCATGGCGAGAAATGAACAATAGTTTCGCGGGTTTGGCGCGATCATGGCACACCATCTCATGTCTTTCGATTGAACCGCTCAATCCTTCGAGTCTCACATCAGCCGATAATGTAGAGAAGTTTGACGCTCGAGCATCGACTACGCCGCGTTTCTTCTTACACCACGCATGCGTTCAAGACGACATTAATTCGGTTTATTTTGTTATTTTTGTTGTGCTTTCGTCTGGTCTTTTCACCACCATTGCTTTCGTGAATCTGCATTGCATTTACTTCTTTTGCTCTATTCAACGGCTTCGTAGATTGTCTTTTTTAGTGTGTCTCGCATACTCCCGTTATAAAATAACACTTGTTCACTTCGCGACCTCGTTTTCGTACAAGAAGAAAAGCAAAATAAATAAATATAACGTAGTATTTGGATTTTTGCGCCCTGAAAGAAACGACGGCCACTCGCTATTTTTGAGGTTCTTTAACTTAACGATTTCGTGGTCGATCTCTTCGATTTAGTTTTTCCCGTTGACACTGTGTTCGGCTGCTCCAACTGTTGCTGCTGTTGATCATCGTTCGTCGGACTCGGTGGATCGCTACTCAACCTCGCTACCTTACGATAAAGCTCGCTGTTCACGAATCGAGGGTAGGAGTCGCGATGCATCAACGTGTAAATCTGCAATTGCGCCTCGTCGAACGTGTGAGGCGTTGGCTCCACCATGTTCCTGTTCACGATCTCACGTACTCGGGAATCCAGCGACACCTGACGGTCAGAACAATCATCAGTCGTGTGAGGTTAGGAAACGAACGTCGGCGGAGAGCACCGATTAGCAACAAAGTGAAAAATTAGTGCTCTAAAACAAAATGGCAGAGTCATCTTTTCTCTTTAAACTTCTCATGTCAGTTACGATGGATACTAATATCCAAGGATTTTCTGTCAAGAATTCACAGAATCGGTATTGACAAAATGCGAATACAAAGGTTAAACATCAAAACTTAAAATTGCCGTATCTACTAATCGTCGAATACACAAAGATTCGATAAATGCAAACGTAGGGTGATATCTTCAAGGTCCCTGATCACGAATTCGAGGCCAGAGCAAGGAAATTCAGGGCAGAAAATGGTGATAGATTCAAGACTCATCGCGAAGGTATGTTCGGGCCGAACTTGTGGCAGAGATTTTGGGTCATCGCCAACAAAAGCTGCGAGGACGTTTATCTGACGTCCGGATTGTGGAATGGAGGAGTAGAATCCAAAAAAGAGAAGAGAGCAAACGCTCGTGGTAGAGGACAAGAAACGTTAGAAGCACGGCACTAAAGAGGGCACTGCAGCATGTGCAATGAAAGCCGGGATGTTATAGTAGCCGTGGAATGAAGAGAAAGGAGGCGGAAGGACAACCAAGCGAGAGTGAAGAGAACTCGAAATAGAATTGAAAATACACGTATACAAATATTCATATTATATTGTATATATATATACGTGAGTGTATACGACAACAGAAATCGGGATATTGGAATATCGACGAGGGTTGTACGCGACTCTCAGTAGGGTGAACTAAAAAATATGGAAAATGAAAAAAAAAAATCTACAAAATAAAAACTTTGCTCTTGCCATCCGTGTGGCCTACTTTGCGAAAGAGATTGGTGGACGTGCTCTCGCTCAATGTGCTTCGACGGATTTACACGTTTAACATACAACATGCGAGGCATTCCACGTCATTTCGTTCAGCCGTGACTTCGACAATTTATAATTCTTTTACAATTTTTCTAGAAAATACTCTCCAATTGACTTGTCAAAAATTTTCACCGCATCGATTTGTTTTCATGATAATTTGTATATTCAGAAAAGAAAAGAAGAAACAGAATGGACCGGCGTTGTCAACGCTCTTTTGGCATCAGAAGTATAAACCTTTCTCTTCTTTACTTGAATAATTGCAATTTTTTCCGAAAAATTCTAGTTTTATAAAATTCTAAAATTCAATAGCATGGCCAATTTCGCGATTGTTCATGCTGATATGATTAAAGGGGCCCATATTTTTTTTTATTGAACTTTCCTTCGGATAATCAAAATTTTTATTGCATGTTTTCGAACCTCGCAAATTCCGAGTTGTTTTTTTTCTTTTTTTAAGAGACGTGAGATGAAAAATCTAAAACATGATAAGTGTCCCGTTTGAGTGGAATAACGTGGAACGTTTCGTATCTTCTGAATTACATAATACGGAGTATCTACAACGGGAACTTGTACCGTACGTCCCGAGACCGAGTATACAAACAAAAATATACTGTAAATCATGTATAGGATGACTTTTCCTCAGACCATCTGCAACGTTGAATTAGGGATTCCCGAATCAATCACTTCCCACCTTTCCCCTCTATCTCGACTTCATTTTTTTGCCTATAAGCTAGTATTTGTTTTTTTTGTGCAGAAAAATGTTGATCTCGGTGTTTTTGAATGACTAATGAATAATAGCGAAGTCATAACCGGTCCGACAAATCGATGAAAAATAGTTGAATTGCACTGAAAATATGAGGTGATAATTTTTTTCTCGTATTACTCACTTCTTTTGGGGATAGTATCGATATGTAGTTCTCGTAGATGAATCGAGCATTCTCCTCGATTTTTTCGGGATCGCTTTCGTGCTTAAGCTGCTCGCAAGCAAGCCAAAATGCAATGTTTTCGGCGCTCCATTCGCGTACGAGAAATTCACGAAAGAGCTTTCTGCCAGCCGGTGATCTCATGAGTTGATCGAACGAGGTACCCCAGGCCCTGACCTCCTCGAGGTTGCAACACTCTATAGCGACGTCGAGACCGTCAAGACCGTCGAGGCCGTTACCCGCACTATCGGTCAACAGATCACCGGTTAAACCACCACCGCCACCGGCATCGCCGCCCTTGCGACTTCCCTGTTCACTTCCGGTTCCCGTTCCACCACCGTTTCCGCTACCCACTCCTGCCAAACTGTACCAAATTTTTAATTTATTTATATTCTGTCTTTCCACTTTTATTACATATTTAAGGAGGGTGGCTACACTCGTCAAAATGATAAGAAATTGATCAAATTTGGTGATAATGTTCTTCAACGTCAAGTGCGAAGACACCATTTTTTTCAAAATTTTCTTCTGCTTAGTTATCGAGTAATTACGCATTAAAGCAGATTTCTTATGCCCGAAATGTATACCTATATATATGGAAACGCTATGCTTATACACTTGAACTTTAGTGATCAATTACTCGTTAACTGTACAGAAGAAAAATCTTAAAGAATTTGTATTGTCAAATTTGGCCCTAAAGAATATGTTCGCCAAATTTTATTAAATTCTTATCATTTTGAAATTTTTAATGTATTTAACATGGTTTAGCATGGCAACATTGTATCGTCGGTAGCCACCCTCCTTAAGTAATAGACAAAATAAGCGTACTGCTGAAGCAACAATCGAATAATCATCTGAAATTTGACACGATCTTCATTTTAATATTGCAAGGCGTTCTTCAATACGATTTCAACTCGATTATATATCTTCGAGAAATACAATTCCTGTTATTATTACTTCAACCCGAGCTAGTAGATCTGTGGTGATTTCTTGCGCCAATTATATCCTCGCTTTGCCAGTACGATCCGTACTTTCTCGTAGCACCCCCTGACCTTCTCTACATTTACTAGTTAAAAAAAGGCAGAATAACAACCGTCCTCTTTAGGGCTCTACACAAAAACAACGCTACTCCTAACAGCTCTGCTCTCAAATTTGAAAATCAATATGTCTCCTCTTGTGTCATTAATTTTCTGTGTTATCCGCCTAGAAATGTTAAAGAGTAGAAACGTAATTGATACATAAAATAAACCTCTTCGGAGTGGAAATGTTATCGAGTAGATTTGTAAGAGTCGAGTTGTGTTGCAGCAAGTCAACAATAATTCTACTCTCAGTAATGTATTCAATAACAGTTCTCCTCTAAATACCTGCTCAAAGCTACCGATAGCCATTATCGATAACAACTCCGCTCCTTAACAACTGCGGATCTGAGTAGAGAACGTCTACCCTCTTTAACATATCCACTCCGGTGTGATATTTAATTCCCAATATCTCTGCTCATGATGATTTCAGAACGTATCTCATCATGAGTAAAGATATTAAAGATTATGGATTATACATGAGTAGACGTAGAGATGTTATGAATTTCGGAGTAAAAATTTTAAGAGCAGAGTTCTTTTTGAATAGAGACATAAAGAGGACGGTTGTTATTCTGCCGTTAAAAAACCATAAATTATAAAAAATATTAGATCCCGCCGGACTCAAATATGAAGAATTTTCCCCTTCTTGGATCCATGTGTTTAAAAAGTCGTTCAAAACAATGTATTATGTTTTAACCAAACGTCTTTCCTTCCTTATTGAATCCACAAATGGGGAAAGCCGAGGCAACACGGAGTACTTATCGATATATTGTACTTTGTAGGGAAATTTTTGAGGAAAATATTGTTCTTTTTACAAGTTTGAGAAGCTTGTATTATTTGAACATTTAACCACCGCGCGATGTACGATTTGGCACCGGATCATATGAAATTTTTAAAAAGAAAACATTTCGAGAATGGTCCAGGGACAAAAGAGGGTGGCTTACGAATATTTTGCTAAGTCAAAGTTCAACGCGATTTGTGTAAAAAAAAAATGTTTGGATCAGAGTGGCCACCTCCTGTGAAATTCAGTAAAAATTTATAATTGTCAATTCTCGCTAAACAAACGTTGTGATTTACTAGTCCCGCATAAAATATTGAAAGCTACGATGAAACGAAAAGAAACAAGACATAGGGAGAACCTTCGATAAATTTTTTTTTTTCATGCGAAAATAGAACTTTCGCTCCACTTGATCGAAAAAAATGATCTTTTGACTTTTGTTGAGTCCTAAAATTATTTGTCCATTCTTTTATTCACGAATCTGGTCGAATAATTATTTTGGGCTTCTCAAGCCAAATTTATTACTGCGCAAATTCAGTGAGCAAACAAAAAATAGACCACCAAAACAGAAAAATTTTCGTCTACGAAGGACGTCGCTTGCATTTTTTGCCATCGTCTTTATTCGCATTCCTCGTGCAGAGGTGTTGATGAAGATGACATCAGTTATAAATGCGATTTTCGTCAATCAAAATAAAATAGACATTTATCAGTAATTCGCACAATGATTGTAACTCTTTGTCTTAAACAGCTACAAGTTTCTCGAAAACAAAGGATTCTTGCTGGTCTTGTGCTCCAGAAATCGAAATTCCGTGGGTGGCCACGATGCTCCAAAATTCAAAAGTGCCCCAAAAAAGTGAGTGGCTACTTTGTCCCATATTCTCTTACCATTCAAACATTCGAAAATCATCTCAAGAAGACACTCATTTACTTTTTCGTAATTCGATTGCTAGATTAGTTTTACTACACTCATTCGAAATGCATCAATAAATAACTATAAATATACAGTGTATAATGAAAATCATTAATTCACTAGGTGAATAAGAAATTTCGTATCGGATTGGTGAATAAAATGCACAAAGTAATGAGAATAATGACTGGTAGAAACAACTGTGAAATTAAAATATAAAAAATCATTGAAAACCGGTCCAAGAAAATCCATGAATTTTTCCAAGTAAATATTGCTAGTAGAAAGAGCACGAGAGGTACTCGAAACACGTGTTATACGAGTAGCCTCGTTTTCATCGAGATCTAAGCGTGCGGTGTGCGCGAACAGGGAAGGAATTGGACGTTTCATAATGTATGTGTGAAAGAGCACGAGAGACGAGAGATAATAAACACGCGTGCACGTATACCAGATGAAATTATGAGATGTAAAAGCACACGTGGAGAAAAAAAGAATTGTAGAAAAATATGCATGATATTTAAGGCGGAGGATTAAATTTTGGTGTCTACGACTACGAAATGACTTGATTTTCGCTTTCCCCTTACCATTTATTCCTGCTTTTGCAGCGTGTAACAAAAAGACAATAACGTGAAATCTCAACTCAATGAAACACGTGCTCAAACGTTTCCATTAGCCTGAAGAAGCTCAAGTAACTTTTGCTCAATCTGAGCCAATAGGGCGATACTCCTAAAGTGAAGTAATGAAAATACAGGCAACCGAGATCGTGCATCGTTCGATTTCGCCTGGAATTTCTTATAGGGGAGACCGGGGCAAAACGGGATACCTGAGGAAATATTGAATTTTTCAGAAGTTTGGGAAGCTCTGTCTATTTTTTACTCCCAAAAACTAAGAAATGTAATGGAATTCTTTTCAATTTTCAAAAAAAAAAGAAAATTCCGAGGCAAAAAGGGGTACCTCTCAAAAACTCATGAATTTTTTTTTACTATCATTTTAATTCAATGCACCTTAGGTGTATTTTGCACCCGTAACCGAGTGCTTCCGACTTACCGCTGTAAGCGTTGAAAGCGATCTCAGCGCTTACAGCGCTCAAACGTAAGTCGAGCGCACGCTGTGAGCGCTCTCAACGCTTACAACACCCTCTGTAATTCAATTAAAAATTAATGATATAAATAATAACGAAGATTGTCAATATTTATTTTGTAAAAAATTGTATTCTTTATCCACTGAATCACGGATTCAGTGCCAAAATTGTGCGGAGTGGGCACATGATTCATGTGTAGGTGTAACCACACATGATGGTCCGCAAACATACAAATACTTTTTGTATATCTGTGCAAAAACGTTTTCACTTTGGAAGTGATGTAAAAAAAGAGAATTTGAAAAAAAAACGAATTTTTTGAAAAAAAAATTAAAATCCAAAATAAACAAGATAGATTGGAAAAAATATGTTTCATGTTCGGGGCCGGGTTGAAATTCGGAACTGTGAGAAATCAGAAGGCACAAAAGTCCGAAAATCTCGCTAGTGCGATATATCTATATATTTCGAGTCCCAGCTAGATTTTCGGAATTTAGAGCCTTCTGATTTCTCACAATTCGGAATTTCAATCCCGCCCGGTTTTGTCCCGGTATCACGTTTTGTCCCGGTCTCCCCTACTTTGAAGTGCATATGTACATATAGAAAATATTGGTGCCCATGTGCCTGGACACGTTTCCTGGTGTAAATGGGTCGTAAAGTTAGTCGTGCAACTTTCAACGTTACTCATATGCGTTATGGAATTTTCATCGCATTGTTCTTTGAGCCACATAATATATATCCCTCAACTTCGTGCTTCTATGATAAATTTATTGTCCCACTGTCCTCAATTTTCTTAGACCTCAACCCATTTTCATCATAAAATTTCGTGGTCGTCGATTTGACCATTCACGTGCGAAGCTTCAATTACCATTTAGTCAGCACGGTTCATGTTTATGAAGAAAAGCTAAACGGATAGATTTATCATCTTCCTGTCAACTGATTACGAAAAAGATTTCTAATAGCAAAACTACCGCTTGCCGAAAAGTCCTGTAAAACCAGTTGGTGGACCTTAAAAAAGATTTCTAGATTCTTCAACGACTCGAAAAGTTTCAATTGCCCAACAAATTGAACTTGATAAAGGGTCGAATTGATATTTTTTTCAAAACCTCGAGCCCGAGGGGAGCTAAATAATCAATTATTGGTGTACTGAACTCGGATAAGGAGAAAATGTTTTTTTTTTAATTATCATACCAGACTATGAATCACTTGAACGTTTAATTATAATCTTTATTGTTTGTAAATACAAATGGTTGCCCAACGATCTTTCGCGACCTCGAAAAAGTGCAGTATCCGAGTCCACAGTACGTCGTCGGAGGTGGTCACTTTTGTTTGATCGTCAAAATAGTTGGGGGGGGGGGGGGGGGGCGTTTCCGTCTAGTCGCTGCGGAGAGGAGAACGAAGAGAGTGAAACAAAAGAAAAAGAGTGTGTACTCTGTAGAGAAAAAGTTCCGAGTGCAAATTTCCCTCAGGCAAACCAACAAGTTGGCGAATCTTTTTCTAACTACTCGTGAGTAGAAGTCTTTGTCATTAAAAATCTAGAGAGATGATTGAATTTTGGAGAAAGAGAACTTTTCGATTCTTCAACACCAAACTTTAGCAGTTCAGAAGCACTTAATTTCCGTTAATTTTATTCAAAGCCATAGAACTCTCTGTCGATGGTAACAGCTTGAAAACCGAATATTGTGAATAATTTTTCAGCATGGAATAAAAATGAGGTTTAAAAAAACGCCAATACCACGAGCAACTGCAACAACAGCACCAGCAGAGGCAACAGTTGTCCTTCTTAGAACGACCAGCAAGACCCATGCCGGATTGTCGTTGTTGTTGCTGTTGTTCCTGTTGAGAGGCCTGTTGAAGCTGTTGCGAAGTCTGCTGTTGCGTTTGAGTATTGCCAGTGTGTTGAGACGGTTGAGACGTGCTAGAAGCCTGAGTCATACTCTGTCTCAGTCTACAGCCACCACCTTCGTTACTTTCGGCTCCGTGACTAACGCCGATTCCCATTGCAGTTGCACCGATTCCACTCGACATCTGAAAAGGAATTTTTTGGGCTTGTTCTACCACTTGATATTCATTTTTCCACACCACTGAATTTCGGAGGCGTGTTTGTACGAATGTAGAATACCGATGACGCCAGCTGCCTCAAACGAAATAATGCTCCATGGATTATCCGATATCCAATTTTACAATAATAGACCGAGGTATCTTTTTACAGGAATGACCTTGGGGCCTCAATGTGACTGGAATATTTGATAATTTCCGCAGAACAGAGTGTGAGTTTACCCGGTAAACCTCGATGAAATTAGAAATGGCTGTGCTCGACTAGCTGTTACTACTTCCAAAATGGTTGAGTACTCGAGCGCTTACAGGATCTTCCAAGTGGATTATGAGGCTTTGAAAGATCCGGAAATGATAGCTAGTAAAGAGGAGCTTTGATGAGCAAACTGTCGTTGAATTTAAATGAGGTGGCGTTACGAGCGTGATCAGTTAAACCAGTCCGTGAGATGCCACTGTGATTCCACTTGGATTAAACTCATATGACGTCATGAAGCAACAGTTGTTGAGGAAGTTGGACAACCCGATGGAGCATAATCTCATTACCAGGCAAAATAGTGGCATCGAATTGGTACGACTTACGACGAAGATACGAGGGGATTGAATTTGGACCGGGAGAGTATTGAATTAGAGATTGGGAATTGTATGATTCTCACCTCTATCATGATCCATGCGATTGTAAGCGAGTCTGGCTCGCTTTACGTTCGCACGTAAACGTGCCAAGAAGTTTTCCCCGAGGATGATTATGGAGCAGGATTAGCAGGTGGTGCAGGTGGGAGAGGTGGTGAGAGACCGTTCAAGATCCTTAGCCTGGTCCTCCGAGGCGACCTCGCCGGGCCTCGCCCGAAGCCCGCATGCTCTCTGCACCCCCTCAGCTTATATCCACACGTTGCACAACCACTGACGCTAAAAAATACACACCACGAAGAGCCACCGAACGCGATTCACCCTCCTGACTCACCAACACCCCCACCCGCCCCCTACACACCGTCCTGCACCCTTATACGTCAAATAACCCTCTGCTACTTATGGGAACACACACTAAGGAAAAACAGAAAGGTAAAGACAGAGAAAGAGATGGAAATAGGGGGAGGGGGGGGGAGGAGAGTGAGAGCGAGGGCGCTTATTCTTGCGTTTTTCCTACTCTACAGCCCGTTCGACGTTACCGTTAAATGTCCGGACTTGCGCATGCTTCCTTCATTTCCCGCCTTCCACTGTGTCGCTCATGTGCCATTTTCACCCTCCGCAGAAACACTCGCCCTTCAACTGCTCGCGCTACGCTTCACGCACTAGCACAGACACATTGAACAGAAAAAGAGACAGCGAGACACCTATCCACACTCGCACTGAGGCTCACAAACACCGGAGAAAGGCCACACTATCTATCTACGATCATACGAAGCTCCCGCGTTTATGGATTCCCAATTCGTCCATGTAGTGCAACGCAGCAGCGCGTAGGGCCTCAACTGACGTTCCCTCAATATTTGAATCCCGACGACAGCCAAACAATCCACTTCCCTTCCACTATAATAACGATTTCTTCCTTCAACACTTGGTTCTTCCTCGAAGCAACCCCTACTGATTGGCCCAGCCTGAAACTCCCAGGATTCCTATCCTTCAAAATCCTTGCACATACCTCAGTTCCTTTATGCTGTCCTCAGTGTCCATGTTCCTTTATCAACGTTTTTCATCGAATGAAATCGAGGCGCCACGGTCTTTAATCCCATTATGGTTGGACAAAGGCCGTCATTGGAATTGATGAGACTTGGTTCGTAGGCGTCTTGGCTCTGAGTTGGACCAAGGCTGATCCATCACCATCCACCTGATCTGCTATACTGCTTCGGGGTCATTCAAGTTCCAACACTCTCTATTCGCGGTCGTTTGTAGCTTCGGGTAGACCTCAGGTTAGATTCGATTGGGTCTTGCCAAGCGTCTTCGGATGGCAGTCACTTCTCGCGCCTAGTTGGCCACGTTCTTCGTGGTCTCATTGGAAACCGAACGCTTGTTGATGATGGTAACGATCCATCGAACTTGTAACACCAGCAGCAGCAGCAGCAGCAGCAGCAACAGCAGCAGCGACAATAGCACCAGCAGTAGTAGTAGAAGAAGCCACCGTAGTAAGAGACGAGTAAAAATAGAGTTTCGGGCGGTTAACTGTGCGGTACCTCGGTGTACGTGTGAACAGCACGACGAGGCGAAAAGCGCGCTGGTGCTGCCTGGCTGGCTGGCTGCCGCCGCCGTTGATAGACTTTCGAACGAAGGGGGCGCAGTGGTCCTGTTGATGATGGCGGGTGGCGGCGGGCAGTGATGCTAGTGGTGGTGGTAGCGGTGGTGATGGCGGTAGTGGAGGAAGCTTGCGGGAGTGTACGAAGGGGCTTTCGAGGCGAAACGAGTGTCGGGCCGTGCCGTATTGATTGGCGGGCGGCCGACCTCGCAAGCCAAGAGAGACGCGCTCTTAGCCTCGGCGTTTCGCCTCGGCCCGAGTTAAACTTTATTCATCACTGGATTATATTTTCATCGGTGTTGAAGCATCACTATCACTGACCAACCGAATCTTATACTCTTCCTTGTCTGGTCCAAAAGCACTTTACCACACTTGTTCCTTAAAACATTCTGATTAATTTGCATGTGCTGGATCAGCGTTCACGATTACTTTTCGTTACTATTCCAAAGTTATTAAATCATAAAACAAACTCAATCGTGACCTCAAGACCGGTACTGCTCGGCCAGTCTTCCTCTAATTTCATCGCAAACAAGCTAGTCAAAGAACGACGTTATAAAGAGGATTTGCGTGAAGACGGCTAAACCCGTTGAGAGTTCGGGAGGTCACGGACCCAAGAGCCTTAAGGGTTCGACCACCCTCGGAGCACTGACAACCCCGAATAAGTTTGCTCCCCGGTGCTGCGTATCCTCGACGCTTTTGACACGTCCTGTGACTCTTCTCTCCCTCTCTAGTCCTTTTCTCGTCTTTCTTCCTTTTTCCTCTGCGTCTTCATCTCTCTCGTTGTTTTGTACTCTTAGCTCCTCCACTGCGGATAGTCGACGTTAAATGAGAGAAGAAATGTGAATGTCGATGAAACCTCCAATTCCGTGGAAGAAGCACTGTCAGTTATGCATGTAAGCAGCAGTCGCTTGATCGCAGAGACGACAAAAGTTCTCGTGCTATCTCGACAAGTACGACGACGTAATCACGTCCGAGATATATACTCGAGTTACTCGAGTAAATCGATCACCAGCCACCTCTTTCTCTATCGCGTAACTCTCATCCTCGCAGTTTCATTATCGTCATCATCTTATCCCCTTGAAATTTAATTATCCCACGTCCCAGAAGTTACTAATTCTCCTACAGTGGCCTTTGAACAGTTTTTAATGAATACTCATACAGCGCGCTTCGACTATTTAACCCATTTGAAGATTGATGTGTTTGTAGACTATGCAACTGCAACGTAAATACATGATTTATTATCAGTTTTCAGATTTAAAACATTCTAATTCAAATAATAATTTTTTTACTTCTCGAGAAAAAAATGTTTTTTATTTAATCGCTCAGCAGAATAATTTTCAAGTCGACTAATCCTAAGATTCTTCCATATTCCATTCTCTGTGGAGATATATCCGAGAGCTGAAAATCAGCGAAGAGAATATGCTTCGATTAAAAATAGACTTTCAAGAAGTACAAGCTGTTGGATGTTTTTCACTCTCGTATACACTTGCGCAACATCAAACCCCGTATCATTTCTACTTTCATGACAATCAACCGGACTTTACAATCACTTAGGCGTTCGCAAATCGGATTCGAAGCGACTTTAAAAAATAAACACACGCTTTTTACCTCTTATTAATCATGTGCTAACATCTGGTAGCGTCGTTGATCGAGCCTCACACTTTCCTTCACTCGTTGGAAAAATCGTTATCATTCCGAGGACCTAATTACATGATTGACTTTTTCAAAGGGTATGCCGCTCAAGGGAAGGAACTATGAGACTCCTGACATCTGCCTTCGAGCTTTTGTACGGTGCAGTACACGGTACTCGATCGGTAATGGCAGGCACACATTTTTTTAACCAAACTTTCAATCGGTGATTTTTAAATAAAAAAAAAAAAAATTTCTTCGATAAATGAATTTGTCACATTGGATTTATTAAAAAGGTCAAAGTTCACATGTCATCTACATTATCATGCAAAGTTTTTCCCTTGCGATCATTCCTTACCGATCGAGATAGATTCTTATGGACAATCTGCGATAGATAATACAGCTTCTGTCTATCTGGAGATCGCCTGTTTTATCATCTCAAGATCTCCGATTACCAGATAAATGGTTGAGTAGAAATCTTCTAAAAGAAATGTTCTGGGGCGCTAATTTTCTTCGTCGTTTAAAAAATTATTATTCAATACTTGGTGTTAAAATGCGGTTGCTCTCTAGCAAGGAGCTTCATTAAAGAGATATGAATTTTAAAAAACCTACAGGAAAATATTTTAAAACAAATCACCGCCGCATTGTTCGCGTATCTTTATAATGTAGAGTTGACAGTTTTGACACGTTTTGTCACTTGGCCGCTGTCGAGTTGGAACCTTACCTTCAAAACAATAGCTCGAAGTGAAACTAGCAACATACAACGGTGTGAAGTAGGCGATGATCGAGATATGGTCATTTTGCGATATATTCAAACGGTGCGTAACGTTAAGGTCGATCCCCTGCGACAGCCCCAACCAAAAGTTATGTACCGTCTGCATATTAAAAGGGTTGATAATTCGTTCGGATCGTAATCAATAACTTTGTAAAGAGCCTATATACGTACTCGGTGCCAGCAGATGTAATATCATTTGCTTTCGTAAAATTTATTCTAAAAGTATTTTTGATCTGACATCGCGAGTAAATTTTTTGACGGAATTGTCCGGCCTACGCTTCAACACACAGAAATGATTGCCTATACAGACGACATTCGCTTGTTCGCTTGCAAAATATGTCGTATGCAGCCTAAACCTTCGTACTTCTCGAAACTATATCTGTCAAACTAGATGGTCAATCACCTTGATTTTTTTTCACAATATCTGTGATATCCTGCTCTAGCTCCTCCTCGTTTTTTATAAACTTCCTAATTTTAGTACTAGCGGTAGAATTAATAATGTACTGTTTGCCTATGCATGGTCCATATGTTACGTGTTAATTGAGTCAACTTCAATTACATATATCTCAGGTTCGGGATGGTGAAGCTTGTTAAAATTTTATAGAGGTGTTGTTCATATGTTAAACAATACGTATGCCAAATTTAAATAATTTCCTAATTTAACTGTCTCGCGGAGGAACCACCTTAAAGTTAAATAAACATAAAAGACGTACTACAAATAAGAACACTGTCCGGCATACATAGAAAGTTATGTAAAAAATTGGTCAAGACAATTATCACCGTTTTCGAGAAAACTATTGATAAAGGAATATCCCCCCATCCACTGATCGCAGCGATTCGATTCCGAATTATTTCAACGGGGCAAGAATTTGACACTGAAGAAATCATTTATTCATTAAGGAAGTTGAGGCATTAGAATGAAAATGGTGTCATCGCTTTTAAACTGATTGCATCTTATAAAGTGAAGTGTAAAAAAAAATCAGTTAAATTTTCAGACAGTTTAGGAGCGTCGTTGCCGAGAAAAATCAATAACAATTTGGGCCAAATAACATGTAATCTTATGGAAGTCAAGACACATTCAGTGATATCTCCGTTAAAAATGATGCTAAAAATATGAGATTTTTTGGGCAACATGAGCAAGGCTTGCTGAATAATGTCAATTTTTTTCAGATTTATTAGGAGATTTGCTGAGATTATATTAATAATAATCTGTTACCCGCGCAGTTTTTTGAGGCTAGGATCGTCACCGTTCGTGTTTTCGACTGAGCTTTCACCAGTTTTTCGTCTTTTTTTTCCCAACATTTCTTTAAAGTGTATGTAACATTGCCAAACTGTAAACTGGCCTAACTTTTGAAAGGTACAGGTCATAACTTTTGGGTAAAAAAAATGACTATACAGCCTCAACTTCCTTAAACAACTCACTTAGACTAGAAAAATAGTAGGTCAGAATTTTTATATTTTTTTTATTTTTAATGGTGATGGAATCGTTGAATCCATCATATTTTCGGCTAACGATTACGACATTTTGTTCGATGAACGAAATTTTTTCTGAGGGCATTCGACATAATTTTTTGACTAAAACTTCATTTTGTTGTAAAAAAGAAAAAAAAACTCAAACAAAGAATGTTTCAACCTATGTCGTCACGAAGACATGGAAAACTATTTGTCACTTTTCCATTCGCAATGAAAACTTTTTGAAAAAAGTGCAAGCCGAAAACATCAATCTTTCGAAAAATACTTTTTAAAATAGTCTGAATTTCAGAGAAAAGGCTTTATTCTTCCAGAATGTCGTGGAATTTTCGGAACACCATTTCAACGTTTGGAATCGTAGAAACATTAGGAATCGTAAATTTATGTCGAATAATTTTTGCTAACGAAAATGTACTTGTCTCAATTTATATCCGCGGTAATTATAATTTCCGCTGAATTTGGGAAACCAGGAAGAGTTTTCTTGCGAGATCGAGAAAGTGCTGCCCTCGTGGATTTTGGTGGCGACCTTGCCAAACGGGAGCACCGAACGCTTCGTTCAATGCTTCATTGCTCGTTTATCATCCGGTTGACGTTGCCATCACTTGCATGAGGATAAATGATAATTGAAAACCCGGCTCAAAGTATCGAGTCATGAAGTTCGATTAATAAGTTACTTTCCTAATTAGTTTTAAGCTTAATATGGCGCGGATCATTTGAAAGCTGTTTTTTAATTGCACGTTCGTGTGAGTATGGTGAGTAGGGCAAAATGCGGAGTAACGAAACTTTCGTAAGCGTTATTTCTAGGAGAAAAAACAGGAAGGTGAAACAAACTTATGGGAGAAAAAAAATGGGGAATCTCGTGCCTTTGTTCGACCCCTCTAAACTTCGCCTGGCCCTGTCGAGATCAGCGCTGACTAATTTCTATGACTCTGTGAAAATATTGAACGAGAGGCACGAAGATTTCGGGAGGAAGATGAACTCTACGGAAATCGAAAAGGGCTGAAATTCCTAAAAAAGTTCGAGCGAACCAGCGGAGAGGTAGTTTTTATTCGACCAGTGCCATTAATCAACGACACAAGAAAAAGTACTGATATTGTTGAAAAGATTATGTGGAGGTCGGAGAAGAAAATTTTCTTTTGCACAGCGATACGAAAAATTTGGAACTCTTGACAAATATACGTGTTGCTTCTCGTAACTCGGATCGGACTAACGTTCATGTGTCTTGTTCAATTGCTCTCGTTACTTTCGGTAATCTCCGATTATTCCCGATCACAATCAAGCGTTCACACTCACACATACGTTTATACAATCATATTTCCATATTTCCGTGTTTTTCCCGTTGACCTAGAATGCGAGATCAATTCTCAACACATAATAAAAACGGTTTGAAAAAAGGCTAAACGTGAGAAACCAAACGATGTTTGTAATTGCGCTGTTCAGGGGGCAAAAGAAATGTTTTCTTCCATCTTATTACGATTGTTATTATACTCCGATTAATATAATAAATTATAGTGCCGCACGTAACTCAAATGATAACTTTTTTTATTCATAAGAACTTTCTCAAGTTCCTGATGGTACCCGTAGGAATAAATATTCTGAATCATCATTAAATACTTGGCCTCGAATTCATATCATAAGTTTTAATGCTGGACGTAACTTTGATGGAAATTCGTTTCAATTGATTTTAAAAATTTTTTATTTTACTTTTTTTATATTTTAATAGAATTTTTTCCGATTGTTTTTTTTTTTGGGTTTTTTAGTTAGATAAATTTTTTCTTGGTTTTGAATTTTTTTTCTATTCCATTTAGAAACAAGGGACCATCAATGTACTTGTCCCAACCCTTTTTTCCCTAGGGTTATATTTATTTCTCCTTTAACCCTCTATTCGTTAGGCAATATTTTTCATCAACTCTTTCTCTCGAGCGAACGTGTTCGTACAAGCTCGATTTTTCGACCC
Source organism: Venturia canescens (assembly GCF_019457755.1). Classification (NCBI taxonomy): domain Eukaryota; kingdom Metazoa; phylum Arthropoda; class Insecta; order Hymenoptera; family Ichneumonidae; genus Venturia; species Venturia canescens. Next base: position 14,971,284 of record NC_057426.1, read on the forward strand.
TCGAACGTGTTCTTAAGATCGTGGGGTGTTTCTCTCGTAGCAGGACTTGCTTCCCCTGCGTAAACACATTTTCCTCGTTCCGTCGACCCTCGGCCGTTTACCGAGCCTGCTGGAGAGCCTCCCACTTCTATTTTTCTCCCTCTTTTATTTCGAACTGTAGGGATTTGGGTGGATCGTCGCGACGAAAATGGAACAAAATCTCGTGATGTTTTTACCACGAGAATCATAAATCCTTCGCTATCCCAAGAGTGCTCCAGCAACATAGTGACGATAACCTTCCGAAGGATAGTTCTGCCACCGGAAATTTCGTCCGAGTCGGAGTGTCTCCTCGCAGCAGCTAGAACTAGTTTTCATTAGTTTCTTACGAGTTTTAAAAAGAGCAGAAGAGAAGACGAGAACCTGGCCACGTATCTGAGCTATTTAAGAGGAGTCCTCGAGCCAAATAGCTGCACGTGAGTGGGAGTGGACGTATGTGCTCGGTCTTGGCTCGGTTGGACTCGACGCACGCACGAAAGGGACGCGAAGAAAGGAAGGAACGGGGATTCGAAACGCACCGGGACAGAGCTAGCAGCACCAGAGGGGCGGCAGACCCTCACGCACACGCAGACGTACGCGGGAACGAGCGAGCGAATGCACACGGAACGACGAAGAGGATGCGAGAGCCCTTGGAAGAGCGTAGAACGAAGGAGAGCTCTTCCTACAGATCCTGCTGACTCACACAGAGAGATCGAAATACGCGCAAAGACGGGACGACCCTTGAAACACACAGGCGTTGAGCGAGCATAGGCTCCGGTAGCTCCTACACGCGCACACACGCATGCACTGCACACAGATACCCAGAGAAAACGGGGAATAAGAAGGAGAGGCATGACAACCCTAGACCGGGCGAGTGAGACAGATTGCGAAGGGCCCTGCTGGTTGAGCGAGGAGAGTTGTGTGCGTCAAGTAAACGTTCGCTCTCTCTCTTTGCCTCGTCTCCCCTAATGCCGGAGGATTGAATGGGCGAGAGGTGGGGGGTGTGTGGGGGTGTTGGATATTGGGGGATCCCTCTCACCCCACTCCACCCACACGGTCACCACCCACCCACCCACAGTTCCACCCCGCCTGCCCACCCACTCGCCACCCGGCTGCCGTCGAGGAAACAACCTGCAACCCGAATCAGCCTGTGTGTCGCGTCAAAAACGCTTTTTCGACTAAAATCCCCTGTCTTGTTATAACTTGTTCCGGATTACTTGAGGTTTGCGATTACCGTTACTCTTCCGAAGCACAACGCGAGCTCTCTCAGTCTCTTCGCATTCTCGTCCTTTGGTGCTTAAAGTGTCTTGTGCATGTGTTTGCCTACAAGTGTTGGATCGACGTTTCGTCGCATAAAGAGGATTCTTAATCATGATCGTCGATCTTGGAAGACTCAGCACTGATCAGCGTCCATAAACGCGGGTAAGTCGTACTTTGTTTTTGTTTTTTGTTTTCTTTTTTCTTCTTCATTTTCTTTCGAAACGAGACAAGGTCATAAGGACGACGAGGGGGTGACGATACGTAATCGCATCCCTCGAACGAGCAGCTGTGATTTGAAGCGCGCATTCTCTGTCAACTTTTCACGATTGGCCGTCGTTTTTATTGTTTTCGATGTGCGGAACGATGTTTTTTATTACATAAACTCGGTCGACGGGTTATTTCGTTTCCCGCGGTTTCTCATATCGATCTACTCACTCGCGATTATTTATTTGTTCTTTCTCTTCGTTTTTACGACATCAATGTACACGTGTTTAACTCGAGCGGTTAATACGGTGGATAAAATAATAACCTCGCGTTGAATATTCTGATGATTCGACGTGTCGAGGCCTTCTCGATGCTACATCGTCGTGCCGAATACGCACAGTGTGGTGAACGCTTCGCTTTTCTCCTCTCTACGGCCGGTAGATTTGGGTGGCGCGGGTTGGCGGACGACGCTATGCTGCTCGCAACGCTCGCAACACACACACACACACACACACTCTGTATGTGTTGCCTGTATGTGACTCGTGCTCGTGTTGCTCTCCTTCTCTCCTTCTCTTTGCGTGTTCGATCCCGACTCGCGTGAGGTTTTTCGTCGTATCGAGGGAGGCCTTTAGCCGCTATTCTCTTCTCTCTTTCCCACTTTGTACGAGTGCTTCGTCTTCTTCCTCGTGTGCGTCACAAGGGACGAGAAGAACACATACTGTTGTCGGCAACGTCGGCAACACTCCGATCGTTCGCTGAGAGGAGAGGGCTTCTCGCGAATACGCGAAGGAAAGTGAGAGAATGACGATGAAATTTCACTCTCACTGAAACACCGAACCATGTTGAATTTGATAAATTCTCATCGAAACGCTTTCGCGGGACGAATGGCGCGTCAACCGGGAGTTTCTCTCTCTTTTTTTTTTTTTACAGTTTTACATTTTATTGTCGTTTTACCGCCTTTCGAAGAAGAGGTCAGAATGACGATGCCGTTCGACTTATTGAAGAGTTCAGTTCGAAAAGAACAATAGCAGACATTCTGCCAATTTAGCGTTTACGTCCGACTCTCAATGTTCATAAAAATGATGAAATATCGATTTCCTCGTGAATGTCGTTGAAGGAGACTGTGACCGAACTATAACGTCAGCTGTAATTCTCGTCAGTCGACATGCAACGACGAAGCGAAAACATGAGTCGTTAACCGCGCGTCCGAGATTCAGCAATTTTTGACAAACGAGAGTCTGAAACATGCCCAAAGTGAAAAATAGTATCTCTTGTAGATATGCAATTGGTACAAGATGGAGCGTAAAGAATCTTGTATCCGTCATAATTATGTTTCAGCTCGACGTTTACAAGGAAATACAGTACCCCGTTATACTCGTGTCATTTTCTATCGAATGAGTTTCGTGAAAGTCTCGTTTCACTGGCCAATGGTTCAACTGCTCCCCCCTCTTTCGTGCTCCCACGAACGCACACGCACACACACACACACACACACACACACACACACACACACACACACACACACACACACACACACACACACACACACACACACACACACACACACACACACACACACACACACACACACACACACACACACACACACACACACACACACACACACACACACACACACACACACACACACAACACACGCGCGCACACATGCACACACAGAAACGACATTTTACGAAGCACGAAGATCCGAGTGTGCACGCGTAGGTTTGTGCGTCTGCGCATCTGCCGCACTGTATCTCTGCGTGGTATAAACCCGGTGTATTACTTTATGCTTCTCTTCTGCCTAGCACTTTTCATCTCCGTCTTTCACGCGAATTTATGTACCTACTGTACCTACAAGCTACACAAGAGATGCTCGTAAAGGAGAAGGAGAAGGGGAAGCCCCGAAGGGAGAGTGAGGAGACGAGTTCTCCTACACGATTCTCCTTCTGTGTGTATAATCTCCACCCTTTTCCTCCCAACCCTTGCTCGTCCAGAGGGACGAAACTTCGGAGACAAAACACAAGCGAGAGGAACGGAAGAATAGAACGGTCAGTGGTCGGACGGGGGGGGGGGGGGGGGCGGGGGACGGGTGAAAGAGAAAAAACATGCACGAGCAAAAAATTGAACAAAAAAATGTCAAATCGAGGGAAAAGCAACGGCGTATGGTCGTTCATGAAGAAAGAAATTTACGTAGCGTCTTCCTGACGTCTCAACGACTCGGAGAGACAGAGAGGAAAAGCTTCAGGAAAACAAAGAGACCGATCGAACTGAAGAGTCGCGCATGGTTCTCGGGATGGTTTAGGATACCTGCGGGCCTGCGGTGTCCTTGAGCCTGTCTTAATATGATTTTCTGACGAATTTCAATGGCGCCAATAGCCTCCCAGGGGTTCTCAATCTAAATCTTACGAAAAGGAAACTTCCATCCCATATTGCACAAAACAGTATGCTTTTTCGTTCTCCAAACAAACATTCGTTTTTAAGCTTTCCACAAAAGTGTCATGACGCACGAAAAGTTCGTCGTGAACATTTTTTGCGACAAATGTGGAGATAATCGGAATGTCTGTAAGTTGGAAACATCTGTCGTTCGACCGTTGGGGGGAGGGACTGAGAGGGGAGGGGGTGGTGGTGGCGGTGTAGCGAACGACTTGGGTTGAGGAAAGAGCGTCTTTTAACCGTACACCCTCTTCCACCACCACTCTCTTCTGGCACGGTGGAGGAAAATATTGATTTATCCACTCGCCCCGACAACTATTCTGCCCTTCCCACCGCGTCGTAAATCTTTCCCCCTCCCTCTCCTTCTTCCAGCCCGTGGTTGATCACTTTCTACAGCTGTAAGACTTCTGTTTTACCGACTGACTCACTTCGCTATTTTCCTTTTCGTTTATTCACGCGGCGCAAACGCGCCAGCGCTCTCGAACCGTCCCAACTCGAAGGAATCTTTCAGATTCTTCTTTACCAGCGGACGGAATGAAAAAATTTCGGTCCGCACAATAAACGTATGGCTCCCTCGGGTCAATTTACCATTCTTTTACTGATTCTAAGCCGATTTACGACATAGGAAATTCAGCGGGATCATCAAAATGAAGAGCCGCAAAGAAGTTCTTCTCTTGGACACTGGCATTGTTTATATTTCTTTCCAATGTGTCATCTAAATACGCGATAAGATGTAGCTCAACCTCTGTTCACGTCGGAAAATTAATGTTCTTTCTCGAACATTAATTTTACACGAAGTACCCTCGGTACGTATAGTGAGTCAGAGAGTTTTAGTCTTCAATATGGGTAACGTAGTATGTATTTCGGCAACACCGTAGCCCCTGGGTTAGTGTACGTGCTCACGTACAAGCATTGAATCTACGTATAGTCGCGTATAGGAAACCCAGCTTCTGCGTGTTACGTTTTTCATCAGTTGGTAAAGAAATCCGAAGTGTGTACGAGAAAAGAAACATCCCTAACCTCAAAGAAGACTTCAAAAATGATTAAATTGACGGTGTCTTCGTTTCATATTTTCTATTTCTTATTGTTTCCGAAAATAATTGATGCATGAAACACACAAAATGTTCGCTACAAATGTACAATATTTCTTTTGCAATACTGTGTTTCTATCGTTGACTCAATTTGCGCATGTTCAGACGATTTCGAAAGTACTGCTGTAACTTATATTCGAATGAAGCGTCATAACCTACAATTCTGCGGTGTTGCCACATTTGCGTGTTGCTCAAAAACCTTGTCTTATTTCCAGTCATTTCTTAGAACACAAGCAAGCTTTGCATGTTTTCCAAAAAGAAAAATGTTCAGTGGACATTCGTTTATATCTTCTCCAAATTTTATCAAAATCTGTTTGTTAACTTCAACGTTATAAATTAAAAAGTGCGTCTGAATCACAGATTCGCATGAGACTCCATGTTAACTGCTTCAAATTAAATCATTGATATCTCTTTTGAAAGTAAACCAAAGGTCACAAAATTTTAAAACTGAGTCATTTTTCGAAAGACTTTGACATCTTTACAAATTTTTATAATTTTCTGTTTGTTAATTGATTTACCGAGGGTACTTCCTTAAGCGCATAAACGACTTTCATCCGACCCTCACACTTTTCTGCTACTCTCGACCGCTTTCCTCCCACCTGACGGAAACGATCGAATAATCGTCGTGACGCTTCGGGTTTCCTGCTGCTTCAACAAGAACATTTTACCATCTCTAAATGCTCCACTTTTTTATTATGCCTATCTATACCTTTGATTCCTCCGTTTTCAGTGGAAAATACGTTTTTGTACCTTCATAATCCAAGATCAAAATGATAATACTGTTAAAACATTTGTATGAGCGCGAAATCCCTGTTGAGAAAATAAAGTAAAAACAAGTATTGGCGGTATCCTAGTTCGGTCTTTGTATAACACAAATTTCTCATCCAATATTTTTATTATCGCTGTGTTCTGAGGTGGAATGCGTGCGCAATTTCGTAGGGGTTGGTACGCCCGAGAGTTTACGAGAGCTAACGTCGCTGCGGATCAATACACCAACGCCTTGAGTCGTTTCTCTAGTTCCTCTATACTTTCCCTGTTTTCGCGTGCAACAGTTTATCGTTCTGAGTTTATTTGCATAATGATACATACGCTTCGTTAAAACTGTTTGAAATTAATGAAAAAAAAATCAAACAAACAAATCATAGCAAATTGTACTTGGATCTGAAAAGTCGTATGAACAATCAATCTTTTGATTCACCATTTGGTCGAAAAAAAATCGAAATTTCGAAGAAACGACAGCACAAAAAAACAAAGACGTCAAAGTAACGGGAAACGAATGAGGCAGAAGTGGAATGTAGAAAGGACGAAAAATATTGGAGAAAACGTTGTCGGGCTTTTTTCACATTTATTTTCTCGAAGTAGCTGTTATAGTCGGCTGTTAGTTTTATTTTACGAGGGATGAAAAGGCGGCAAGAGGGAGGGAGCCAGGAGGGGCGGGGGTCGGGGTGGAAATGTACCGGACGAGTGTTGAGCATTTGTGTTCGTAGTTTATCCGCAGTGAAGTACTTCGGATGATTTACTAGCTCTCTTCATGTAGCGTAACATAATATGCATTTTGTTCATACTTCAGTAGCCATTTGCGTTAATAAAAAGAAGAAAAAAATAGGACCTTCGACAAAAACAGCGCGGAATAGGCAATTTTTAAAACTACATTATTTTTCCTCGAATTTTTCACGTTTTTGTTTACTCGTCACGATTGATTTTTTTTAATCGAATTTTTATCTTTAATTGAAAATTAAATTAATAATCTCAAATTTTTTAATGAAATGAATTTCAATGCTATTTTTATTTAAATTAACACTCAATCCAATTCACTCAAAATTCAATTAAATTCTCAACATTTGAATTCGATTTCAGTTCATTTTAAATTTAATCGAATTTTGTAGGATCAAATCAAATTTAATGAAATTAACATTAATTCAATGGAATTGTAATCTTCAAACTTTCTATTAATTGAACTAAACCTTCACTTGTACAAACTAACTCTGTTTCAATTCGGACAAATTATTATTCACCCTGTGTATTTTACGATCGATATCGTACGAATTGAAGTGTGGGGGCAAGAAATTTAGTGAGATATCGAAAAATTCTAATAGAAATTATCGACGTTATTGTGCACAGTGCATTAGGTTCAATAGTACTGGTACTTTACCTTGTCCTGTAGTGGGATTCAACGATTCATCTTGACTTGGCTACAATGTCCGATTGTAACCTCGTGTGTGGTTATAAGAATTCTTAGCAGAGTTCACCAATCGAATCAAAGGCCCAACATAAATAGCATCAAATTAGATAAGTCTCAGGAGAATTTAATAAATTCCAATGAATTACTCCAAATTTTCAACATTCGTAAATGAAGATTAACTAGAAAACTTGGCGAAAATGAATTTCAATCGAAACGAACATTCGTAAATTAAATTTTTTATTCAATTCGAATAATTTATTTACGTTCAAACCAGATAAGCAACGATACAAAACAATTTATTAGTTCAATGTGTAGACAAATATGGAAAAAGCGAAAATGATTTATGTCGAAATATTTAATATCAATTTCTATGAAGCTTGACTTCATGGAGTTTAGTTAAATTCATTTCATTTGATCTGATTTCGAGACTGGGAATATTTTGTGTTTATGAATGCACGAGCAAACGAATCGTGAATAGGATAGAAGCAGAGTATGAAATAATCATGGGGTGAGGCATGTGTGAATGGAGTGAGCAACTATTTAATTAAGTTAGGAAAGTACCTTCGATATAGTACAAACATTAGGCTGATTAAAAAAAAATATATTCTTTTGCAAAAGTCGCAAGTGTTAATGCTTCATGAAAAAGTGACTGTCTTAAAATTTATGCCTTATACAAAATTTATTAGTGGTGGTATCAACGACTTGAAAACTATTTTTTTATTTTTTTTTATTTTAGTGATAAATTATGATGAAAAAATATTAATATTTCGGTGTCCCAACAAAAATGGTTAGCACTCAGTCAAGAGTTGATTCCCTCACAATTTGAGCTGAAAAGGAAAAATTAAGAAGTCGTTCCAATGGCTTAAAATTTTTTGTTCCAATTTCGCGTAAACATTTCGAGATAAAAAGATGATTCTACTTGTGTCGCAGCAGATTGATATGTTAGCATTTCATGAAAACATTATTTCCCCAAAGTTTTAATCACCGCAAAATTTTTTAAGGGTCCATGCCGCCAGCGGAGCTCACATATTTTTCTATAATTTCGGCCATAAATTATGACATTTAATAATCTAGTTTTATTTGCGGATCAACTAAAAAATATTAGTACTAATGAGTGAAAAAGTAACATTTACAAAATTTTACCCCTTTGAAAAAATTTTTATAGCGGATCTCATCATTTTTGAGATATTTTTTTCTAACTTCGGCTGAAGTGAATTTCTGAGTTTCGCAAGTCAATAGAGTAAACACTCTACCGCGTGGATGATATCTCCAAAAAATTAAGACTACTTGAGAAATTTTCAAAGCATATCTTAGTGCGTGTTTAATTTTTTTCTAATTCCGATTGCAAATCGAGATAATTAATAAAATTAACCAACAAAATAACAAATATTTATTACGCCACGCTATACGCATTATGGTGTTATCAACACGAAAGCTGTGCCATAATTTATAAAACTGTCACTGAATTTCTTTAAATTCTCATACTTTTTTCCCTCTCATTTGGGCAGTGTATTATTAAAAATATTTAATTCATTATTTCTTATTTTATTTGTCGAGAATTTTACGCCGAAGTTAATCGAATTGAGAAAATCATAACGTTAAGTGTGACCTATAATAAATTTATTTCAGGTTGAAAATTTGAGAAATTAATTTTCCATGAAATTTCGGCATGTGCACTTTCGTACACGGGAATTTACTTTTTAATGTGTTGATTTTTACCTAAAATTGTGAAAAAAAATATTTGAACATCATTGGAGACACCTCTAGAAATTTTTAAGAATATTCAAATTTTGCCAGAAAGACTTTCCTACTAAAATCTAACATATCGACCTGCAACATAACAAGAATCATTTTTTTTCATATCAAGATGTTTAAGATGTTTACTGGAAATTAAAAAAAAAAAAAAACGTTTAGAAAAGCCGTTGGAACGAGTTAAAAATTTTTTTCTCCCAAGCTCAAATTTTGAAGGAATCAATTATTGACTAAGTGCTAACTATTTTTGTTGTGACACCCAAAAATCGATATTTTTTCATCATCAATTTTTCACGAAAATATCAGAATAAATAATTCCCAAGTCGCTGGTGACATCTCTTAAAAATTGTTTTGGAAGGCCCAAATTTTGAGATAATCACTTTTTTAAGAAGAATTAACATATTCACTAGCGACTTTGAGAAAAAAAATAGATAAACACGCGCGTAGAGATCAAAGCCCATCAATTTTTTTCAATTTTCGACGCAACTCTCACAAATATAATAAAATTTCTCTTCTATTTCTCGAAGTGCCACGATTCTTCCCATGGCGTGGCACTTTCATCATTCGTGATCGAAAGTTGTTTCCGAAAAATGAAAGCAAAAAAAACGTCGAAAATAAATATCACCCTCAAGGGTTAAAAAAGGCCATAGCATTTTTTGTGTAAAATAAGCTGACGAACCCCTTATCCCAGGGATTTAATTTGAGGGTATAGATAGTCGAGAGCCTGGCTCGATGATAACTGGCAAATATACTCCGGGGAAATTTTGCCGGTTGGTATAACGTCCCATGCATAGTTTCCTATTGTAGAATATCGTGCTTCCCGACGAAATTCGAGGCATTTTATCATATTGAATTTTGCAACGGGTGCTCTTGCGCTCCATTCGTCCAACAAGAGTAGTGGAAATATGAAGGTATTCACCATGGCGCTGGTTAAACGATAAAGACGAAAAAATAATAAGTTTTTAAACGTCTCGGAACATCACGATGGAATTAGTTGCCTCTTTGTCATGTTCATGCAATGTTTCCTTCGAATAAATCGTCGTTTAATTTCCTCTCGACGATATTATGAAACATTTTTGTCTCTTAGGTTTTTTTTTCTTCTTCATTTTTATTCCCGGTATCTCGTTACGGTATCGAATTTATCTTCATTTGGAACTTTGGTAATTGTTTTGGGTGCTAGAGTATTTTTGATTTATTAAATTTCTTTTCCTCCCATCATGGTGCGTCATTTGAGAATTTTATAAAACACGATGAAGACTCTCATATTCTGTCACATACAGTTCGATAGAGCTCAAGTTATTTTATAGTTTTTTGCCAAATCCAATATTATCTTTTCTAAGCGAGGATGTGTTGGTTATTTTTATTTGTGGAAAATATGCGCGGAAATGGCTGTCAGCAATGTGCGAATCCGTTTTCTTCCCCGAGGGGAATTTTCAAATTCATTTCCTCTTGTTTATTTAATAAGAGACTTTAATGAGATGAGAAATTGAGCGGAGTACAAAGTGCAATGTTGCCGACGTTAGTTTGTTTATGGAAATAATGTGAAAATGAGAATTTCCACGTCACTGCAAGGAAAAAAGTTCTCGGTATTGAGAGGCAATATATATCGCAGGTACGTGGAGTCGAAGGCTCCGTGGAGGAGGACGCGAAGGGCCCTAAAATTGCCGCCCCTCCCGCCGAGGGTGGCAGGATTTAGTTCGGGTCTTAAATCCCTCAGAGCGTTTGTACTGACGGTGAATAAAAGAAAAATTCGGAGAGATGGAAGGCAGCGGTGCCGGGATCGGCAGGCTCGACTGCTACGAGGACATGTTCAAGGAAATAACAAGAAAATTGTACGGCGACGATCCGGATCATCGAAGTAAGGCTGAACGACAATCAAGATTTTCAAAAGATTCATTCGATTCTCTTTAATCTCAATAACTCATGGATGTGCCGATGAATAATATTCGTTTTTTCTCCATATTTTTCATCACCGAATTGCCAAGCTCGAACCGTTCATGTCTGGAATGGCTAAGCGCATTATTTTAAAGCGAAAAACTCTGCTTCTTTTTTTGCCAAATAGCCTCGAGCGTACAGAACGAATTCGAGACTTCAGTATCGTACAAAACCGAAGACGATACAGATCATGGTACCGATGGGAGTGACGATGGTAATTGGACCTGCGAGGACGAGCCCTTAAAGGGAACAGACGGTAGCAGAATAGCTGCTTATCATGCAGGAAAAACTACCTGGCGATGTTACGAATGTGGTGAGTTATCCTTTTATCTCAAACTTCTCAAAGCTTGGTTCTCAAATGAAGAATCGTCATCTCGTTCCTCGCGAAATTCGAATTTTTCACTGAACGTTCTAAGAGATCGGGGGCCGAAGAATCTCCGGTGAATGTCATTATGACCCACGTATATCCGCGTTTCAAAATTTTCCATCGAAAACATCAGACTGTGTACAACCGAAGCCCTATTCTTTGTTAAGGAGGGTGGATCACGAAATCAAAATAATCAGAATTTTATAAAATTTGGCGACAACATTCTTTGGCATCAAGTATACAAATACAATTTTTTTCAAATTTTTTTACCACATGGTTATCGCATAATTGAGCGTTAAATCGAACTTCTTATGCACGAGATGTATAACTGTACGTATGTAAACTGTATGCTTATACACGTGGACTTTAGCGTTCAATTACTCGAGAGCTATGTGGTAGAAAAATCTAAAAAAATGTATATCGACTTATATATTTTTTACCAAATTTACCAAATTTTATGAAATTCTTATCATTTTGAAATTCTTAATATTTTTAACATGACTTAGCATGGCAACATTGTATCGTCGCGATCCACCCTCCTTAAGAGTATGGATCAGTCGACTAATCTGACTTGGAATTTTCGAAATCAAAATTCTTTGACACAGTTTGATCAATTAAGAAAAGGCTGCGTGTCAGTCTACGCAGAAAGATGGCAAAAATCGACTGACAGAGCCTTTTTTTTAATCGGTCAAACTGTGTCAAAGAATCTCGATTTCGAAATTTGCAGCTATCTCTCTCGCACTCACGGTTGCGATATACCAACTGATCCATCCTCTTAAACGAATATTTAATTAGTTCGTCACAAAATAGTGAAAATGATTTAAAAACGAAGATCTTCAGTTTATCGTTGTAAATAAATGTTTCTGAGGATTTTTACGAAAGTTATGAAATGCAAGCGTTTAATTGATGGAAAAACGACGAAACAAAAGGTGATTGCATGGGCGGCGGGCCGAGGGACGTTGCTGAGCACTTCGTGGAGCTCCATTCGTCGCGAATAATCGGGGAGGATTCTCGAGCGCGGAATCATCATCATCATCACCATTCGCCGCGAAAAGATTATCTACAGAGTGATTTGAAAGTGGAGGAGGTTGTCTCGTATTTAGAAAGGGTGCGAGACCGAGCGGAAAGAGGAGCGCCACCGTCGCGTCGTACACAGGAGACCCAAACGGTCCCGGCGGCTTTGCTACCTGTGACGACGACCTTTCTCATTCAGGAACTACCGACAGTCAGCCCTACGGGGCAGCAACACTTGCAGCAGGTAAAAATCAACATATTCCTCGTTTTCCACCCTCTTCAGTTATTTCCGAAACGCCGGAGCGTCCGGAACTCCCGTGTTGCCGATATTTTAACTCGCGAAAATTTTTCTCCTTACATTTTATAAGGAACTTATTCGGCGTCCCTTCCAATTATATGAATGGTACTTCCGTTTGAGTTCGTAAGAAAACAAAGTGTACTCGGCTACTTTTTAACGAGAGCTAGCAAAATGTCACTCTGTTCAAAGGTTAGTTGAAAACGGTCCCATAGTTTTAGCGTTAAAAGAGTCGAGCTCCGTCTTTTTCTTTTGATCTTGAATAAAAAGTTTTCATCGTCAAAGCTGTATTATCGAAATTGTAAAATGTTGTTAACTCTATCAGAAAGAAAATATATTAATGAAATAGTGTTCTGTTATTGCGAGTGTCAACAAAAATGGTAATCGTCTCGAATCATTGATAATAACAATATGGGATTGTTACGATGCCAACAGAACTCGGCGACGATGACGACAACGACGGCAACAACGGTAAACAATACGACATCTAGCGGGAAACGATACACGTGCCCGAATTGTCCATACGGGACTGACAGGCGCGACCTTTACACACGCCACGAGAACATTCATCGAGAAGAAAAACCGTTCCATTGTTACGTCTGTTTCAAACCTTTCAATCGGGCCGATCATGTGAAAAAACACTTTTTGCGAATGCATCGTGAACACGGTTACGAATTATCGAGAATACGGCGAACGACCAACACCAGCGGAAGTGGCGCTGCTGTCCCCAATCCCAATTCAACCCCAGCACCAAATACCAATCAAAAAAATAACTTACCAACCGACACTAACAGCGTTACCAATCAAAACACTAATTCCACGGCTGTAGCCCACAATAATTACGCTACGAGCTTCAACAATAACAAAGCTTATCAAATTCAAACGGGACAAAACTCGAACGGCACCTCTGCTGCCATCTACCAAGTTGCCAACTTACCCGTTCCAGGCATCCCTCAAAATGACCTCAATTGCTCCACTGGTAATAGGAGAATACAGAACGGCGGTTGCAACAGTAAAAGTCATGTCAAAGGCGGCACGAAAGGCGCGCAAGAACGCAGGTACTTTCTTTCAGTCTTTATTTAATTTTTAAATCAAAGCTTCGAATTTATTTAAAAGAAAAAAAAAGTAATAAAACAATTTTAAAAATACAAATCACTTTAAAAAAATTATAAATACATATTAAAAAGATACAATGAATTATCGATTGAATGTATATTTCGAATAAACGGAATTTCATTAATGTTTTATTGAAATATTTCAATTCATGAAAATTGTATAAATCTAAGGGACTAAACCATAGAAGTTGAAAATCGAGATGGGATCATGTTCCACAAAAAGCTACAAAAGTGACACAAGAACAATTGAAAAAGTGATGAAAAGTATTAAATTTTCTTAGAAAGAGAATCCGAGAATCGGCAAAAAGAAAGACTCAAAAAAATAGGGAAAAAATGAAATATTTATAAAAAAAAATATACACGAGATTTTGAATTAGAAAGCCAAACTTGTTTTATAATTCCTCATTTTTTTTCTTATCAATATCCGATCGATTCACCGGAATTATGGAAATGAAAAATATCGTTGCGAAAAAGAAAAAAAAATCTAAAAATGTAACAATTTTAACGGGAATGAATAAACTTTTGAGTTCATCATTTAATGAAAAGAAAATAGAATATTGAGATTTCACAATCCGTTTGGTTCCTGTAATTTTCAGGTACACCTGTTGTTATTGTTCCTGGAGTGGTGTGGATAATTGGTGCTTAAAGCGCCATTTAAACACCCATTTAAAACCATTCGCATGTGCACTGTGCGAGTACAAAGCGGCGAGAGCGGAGAGGCTCGCGACTCATGTATTCAAAGTTCACAACAAGAGACAGTGCTCGAGGTGCTCTTTCCTCGGCGAGGACGCAGCGCAATTACAGGTACATCAGTTGCACGTGCATAGGGTTAGTACCGCCAGTGCGCCAGCTTCGACCACTCAACAAACACCGACTGCTAATAATCGACACCAGCAGCAGCAGCAGCAGCAACAGCAGCCAGTACAGTAAGTTTAATACGTCATTCAAGCGAAACATTAAACGTGAGAATTTTATTAAATAATTATTTTATTTGATGTCAGAAAAATCAGAAAATTGTGCCAGTGAATTATGCCTTTTCAAAATTATCGAAATAAGGACTGAAACAATTGCGAATTCATTCAGAGCATGATTTTTTCAAGCCGAATTTTCAAATATTCATTTTACTATTTTCATAAAATTGTTCAAAGGAGAAATATTCGAAAATTTAGTATGGCAAATTGAAAGGAAAAAACAGTAGGATCAATCTTGTTTTGTAATTAATTGAAGAAGGATTATAGAAAAATTTTTAATGGAATAACCGATGGAAATTTGTTTTTTTTTTTTTTTTTTTTTTTTTTTTCAAATGATAAATGATGAGTTTTCACATGAAATTTCGCTTTGATTTGCAGCCCCTCTGGAGGAGGTCGACCGCCCCCAGGACCACCTGTATTTCCGGCCTCTTCACCTACGATTGCTCCGGCAACTTCGGTCATACCCTCGACGACGATACTTGGGTGAGTTTTGGTCGTGTGTTCGTTATTTTAGAAAAAACAAACTAGCAATTACGAATTGAATAATAATACCTAAAAGATTGATATGAGAAGTGAATAGTTTTATTGAAATTATTAGTGGAAAAATAGTTTATTGAACGCCAATGATTTCAGTTAAAATTTTTAGCACGTGTGATAATCTTCAATTTTCAGTACAATTTATCGCACGCTTTCTCCCATGCTCTCATCGTTTCGTTAATTTTATTTTTTAACTCGTTATGTTTTTCGTTGTTGTTCTTACATATTTTCCATTATATTTGTTATGGGCGAATGAAAAATTTACGCCGTGTGTGTTTCGTTTTATGTAGCAATAAGTGTGCGACGTAATTTTATATTTTTTTGACAATCGTCAAACAATTTTCCATTTATTTCCATTTTTTTCATTCTTTTTCCACTAACTCCAGTCCTCGGATCCTCGAATTTTATTTTTTTGCACGCTATTACGAGATTAAATCTGTGGTTTCTTTGTGTCCATCGTTTTGAGAAGAGATTCTGAAAAAATTGTAGCATTTGCGATCGATCGGAATCTTTTCTCCACTTTGTAAATAGTGCAAAAACATTCAGTGTCTTCTTGTTCCAAAAGGGACATTTTTTTATGAAAATGATCATTAATGAGAATTAAAAATTCGTGAGTGCAGAGCCGCGGTGATCGCAACCTCGAGATGGTAAACATCCGCAGCTCCCTCTCTCTTACTCTACGCCCCCACTCTCCCGTCCTCTGTCCACCTCCCCCATTTCCCTCGAACTAACAACAACAAGTGAGAACAGCAACGATAACGCCAACGATTATGACTAGCCAGCTAAAACAAACGTTGGGTGAGAAAATTGTTTCGACATTTCAAATTCGTGTCTCCATTACGAATCAACAATTTTTATTAATCAAAGTAAAAAAAAAAAAAAAAGTTTGCGAAAATTTTTGACTTGTGATGAAATTGAGTTTGGGATTGGAAAGAACTAACGGAGCAAACATTGATTGTTGTAGAAAAATGGAATTTTCGTAAATTCCGAAATGTTTTCCAAAACCCTCGAAATATCTTAATATCTTTTGTTTTTTGTTTCGAATAGAAAAATTGGCTTGAGCGAGACGAAGGCGAGTCTGCGTTACGACGATTGGTTCGCCGATGGTGAGCCGGTGTGGATGTGCAACGATCGAGAATCGAAAAACTGCAGGAACGGCAGTTCGGGGAGAAGGTCAAGAAAGCAGAGTACACCGAGGAAAGTGTTGGTCGAAGACAACGACGAAAACGACGAGGATGCGACGTGCTTGTTAACAACGACGAACAATAAGAAAACACGCGTTCAGCCGATGAAAGATTCGCGTGATAACGATAAAAATACCAAAGATTATTTGAAGTGTTATCAGTGTCCAGAGAACGCGCCAGCTCGAGCACAATCTTCGAAACCGTATCACACTAAGGCGTCATTGGCGCTGCACACGCTTTGGCGGCACCGTCGAGTGCGAAAAGCTCCGAAGGCTTTACCACTGGATGTCGCTCGCTGCAATGTCCAGCAGAACCTCGTCGGGGAAGTTCCGAGATCCGCGATCACCCTGAAAGCGACCGTTATCACAACGAGCTCTTCCAATTATTGTTTCCAAAGATAGCAATTAATTATTGACAGCGCACAATTTATGATCTGCCTCTTTTACAAAACCGTTTCGTATTTCATTCTTTTCCGATTCTGAACAAATGAGTGCAATGTGTTGGGGCGGGAGGGTCGGATTCGCAAAGTTCACCGAGAACAACGCAATAATCGAACCATCGGAATCGTTTTTTTTTTAATTATAAAATTAAGCAAAGAGATATTGTGTTTACAAGTTGTTGGGCGTTAAGTTTATTCATTTTTCGGGCATGTTATCGGAAAATATAATTGCCATTGTCGTATTTAAGTGTAATATTTGCGATCGTTTATTTCAAAAGTTCTATCACTCTCATGAGATTCAACGATGCGAGAATAATCGAATAGCATTTTTTTATGGCTAAGACATCGTCGCTTCTTTATATGACAAACAATAAATACTTGTCTCGCATTCTGCGAGTACAAAAAGTTTGTTCGCAATGCCATGTGGAAAGGAACAAGAAGAAAAAACCAAAAATACTTGAGTTTTCTCGTTATGAGACAATTTGTCGAGACGCGGTCAAAATAGGAAAACGTGAGATCGTATCGGAGTTATTCCGAAGATAGGAAGGGGCAAGGGGGAAGAGAGGGGAGGGGCAACGACGACGATGATAATGTCGTAAAAATTTGTTATAGTCTATAAAACGTAAAATTAAGAGAAAAAATGAGGTGTCGTTTTTTTTTTCGTTTTAATGTACGGTCTCCTGGCAGGAGTTAAACCGAGAGTTATTGGAGAAAGAAGATGCTGAGAGAGTGTCCCCGACGACGGAACGAGGAATTGGCGCCACTGTTGCTCGGCGTGGATGAAACTCCAATGCGACAGGAAAACCAAGGGAATTCAACCTATTGATGCTCTTTTTATTCTCTCACTTGGCTCACATTATTCTCATTCTTCTTCTTATTCTTTTTCAAAGCACAAGGGACTCGTAATAATAATGTTGCAAAGCTAATTGTACGATTTAATACGATATAAAGTGAGATATATGTGTTATTTTCTCAGGAATATAAGGGAAGGACATAAATGTCGGATAAGAGGTTTTTTTTTATGTTGCTACAGTCGTTCGAGTTCGTATCAGATGGAATTGAGCTCATAAACTTACACGCAATCTCAAAATCCTCGATAACGATTCTTGGATATTTAGGCAAGAAAATGGGAAACAAAATGGCTGATCGATGAGTGGAGACTTCCACTTATCAACGGTGATGATACAAATGGGGAAGAAAAATTTAACAAAAAATTTCATTACGAAAATCGTTTCCTAATATTTTGGTGCGGTGATTTTCATGGATTTGCCCAATTTCGAATGTGCACCGACTTTGCGATATTTGAATTTGTGATTTCGAGATGCGGAGAGACTGTTGGAACATTTTTTTTTTTTCATTGAAATTCAACGATGGGCAACTGTTACAAAAATGTGTGGATATCAGTTATTAAAATGTTACGGGTATTTTTCGATGAGAAAAAAAATAGTAAAATTTTGAGAATTCCAATATTTCTTTGCATTCAAATATACTAGACGTATTTCTTCGTTGATAAAAAGATATAAATGAGCTGTGTACGATTGTGATTCAGTAACGACCTGAATGTAAATTCATTATTTATCAAATTCTCATCGATCCTTCGATTTTTCCAAATAGTTTTTTCTATTGAATCAGTTAGTTTTATAAAAAGAAATTGTCCTGCTGCACGAAATAAGTCAAGTTCTTTAAACATGTCAATACGTATAATCAGTTTGAGGAATATTCATCAGGGAAATGAGAGATGTTTGAATTTATTTATTTTTTGTATCTCAAAATACTGTATTCGCCTCGAGGTCTCGAAAAGAATGATCTAATTCCGAATTATTTTCTAGAAAACGTTCAGGAAAAATAAAACACATTTTTAAAGGGAAGAGGATGCAATTTGGAAGCCTTCGAATGTAAAATTACCAAGGAATACAAGAAAATAGAAAAACGGCGTTAACCGCCAGTAGGCGATTGAACGCGGCTCAAACGAGCTTTCCCAGTCAACAATTAACGCGAACTGCTGATTATCGCCGATTCGTAAAATCACTTGACGAAACAAAGTCCCGACGAACTGAGATTCGAGCACGTGAAATCTGTGAAAAAAATCGCCGAATAAATATTGTTTCTGAGAAAAAGAACTCATCCTACTTCCTTCAAATTTAGTTACATTCCACCAAGTGATCCTTACGGAATTATGACCATTTGTTTCGAAAACGGTATTTTTTTTTTCCGAAAAATGCCACGTTTGTCTTGCTCCCTAGGGTTCTTGATGATTTTCTGAATGTTCTCGAAATATGTAATCTGACGTTTAAAAAAAGTGTAACTTTTGGACCGAACGACTCCCAGAAATGAAATTTAACCCGGATACTGCTTGTGCAGAGCCTGCCTGCTTCGGGCAGGTGTAGCATCTTAATTACCATTGATTTTTGAGGTTAAAGAATTGCGAAATATTTCATACAGTCTGTGATGCCATTCCACAATGTCAACTTGGCGAAACAAGCATCATTTTTATATAATGCTCTATTTGTATAAAAACTTATAACCTTGTTTACGTTATTATGATGAAATATATAATATGTATTATAAACCTTGCACGACGTCTTTTGTGATACAAGAAAATATATTAAAGAAACAAAAACAACAAAAACCAAAAAGATGAAAATGGATAAAAAAAGGTGTTCAGCTTTATTCGTGGGGGGGGGATGAAACCATTATGGGATCGAAATCTGCAAGTAAGCGATCTCGAAAGCTATATTGAAAATCTTTAATCGATAATTCTTCATGAAAAATCATGAACAAAATAAAGTTTATTTTGCACTCGTTTATTTATTTACTTTTCGAGTAAATCCGTTCGTCTTCGAGACGTAAACTGTTATTAACTTGAATGAATAAGTCTGAGTCTGAATAACTTTTCAATCAATTTAACTTCTCTTGGAAATTCATTTCCAACAAGCCTCAAGTATACGAAAGTTTATCCAGCTCTCACCGAAAGCGTTAAGCTGACTTTCGAAAGATGGACCCATTGTTTCAACATTTGTTGTACAAATTTACTAAGCATATTTCCATCATGGTATTTAACTTTCGAGAGTTGACAATAAATTTATGTCCTTTCAGTCACCTTTCGACAGCTTTGCGCATCTTTATCGGGAACGGCTTCGAGTCGATTAACGATTTGATTTTTTGAAATTTTTCAAAAAGTTGTTCGAAACTAAAAAATTGAAAAATAGCTACAAAATTTTTGAAAAAAATCACACGTGTTCCTTGGATGATTCTAAACACTTTTTGTTCATAAACATTTTTTCCTTAAGTTGATACTTTTTGAGAAAAAAAATCATGGAAATTTATATCATGCTTTTTTGCAAAAAGCACTATTTTGGAACAACTGAGAGGGGGAAAAAGAGTTCATAATCAGTGTTCTGGAAAGGTCAGACATTGGAAACACCGTTTCTGTCGATAATATGGTTATTCAAATGCAGCAACAACAACGAAAATCGATATGGAAGAAAAAAACGTCAAAAATTCTTGACTTTTTAATTAAAAACGCAAACACGATAGAGATTTTGATTTAATTTTACAAAATAAATGTCAAATTCTGAAAGAGCACCCTCGGAAACCCCCGACATGAGATTTTGAAGAATTTTCCTTCTGTTCCTCAGCCAAAACTGTGTACTTGAATTTTCGTGTCCAAAATTGTCATTTCGTTGGGTTAAAAAACAATTCGCGAAGATCATTTGAACTTGGTGAAAAAAAAGAGTAGAGTCCGTTTCTGCACACTTGGAATCAACGGCCTTAGACTTTGCTCAGTTGTTGGGACTTTATACACCGTTCAGTCACCCCATCGATCCGTTGCTAAAAACCCCTCTGTCTATACCTCTGCTCACCCCTCGCCATATATACCTTCGTTCCTTCTATATCGTATTAGAAATTTGGCGAGAATATGTCGAGGCCACCGATAAACGAGATGTTTGTATAGGTGTTCGAGCGAGTAGGATGACAGAGTGAAAAGAAGGTTAAGGGTGAAAATCACGCTGACAATAAAAATGGACGGGTATCGATAAAATATGTTCTTTTAAAAAAATTTAAGCTCACCATTTTTTTCTCTCAATTAGAATTGAATTGAATTTTTCAGTAAAACATTGTTTCACGTCGAAATAAACGTACTATAAAATAAAATCGATAAGGGAATAAAGTGAATAAAAAAATATTTAAATGGAAAAACTGCGTTTATTTTTACGATAAATTCGTTTTCCCATGACATTGACAATTTTGATTGGCAATAGAAATTCGTTATTTAACTTTTCGATCCAAATAGATTGTGCATTTTTAACCCTCTCGGACCGTATGTTGCTTCTACGCAACACGCGCTTCCAGGCCCAATAAAACTGCATCGGTCAGTAAGGTCGGGGTTCTAACTGCCTATTTCCATGAAGCAAGGTTAGATTGCACCTTAGATACTCCTAAACCAAGAGATAAACTGCTTTAACTCATCGAAATATCAATATGAAGTCGGCGTTTCATGTTGAGCTGGCGTTGTGTGAAAAGGTGCTTTAGTTATCGCAAAAGAAAAGTGGGTATACATTTTTTTTCGTACTCCAAACGTTATTTCCTTTCAAAGAGAAGCTAATATGATGTATTTAAGGTATTCGGTGCTAGATTCATTCGTAAATTTTCCTGATTTTGCTCCCCAAGAACCTGGTGCTGCGCGCAGCGAACATTCCAAAATTCATATTTCCCAACAAAAAACCGAAATGTCACAATGGATTCGGAAACTAGAAAGTATTTTGAGATAAAATTATAAAGGGAATCATTTTCCGTCAACGCGAAATAGGTCTCGGTCTGAGAGGGTTAAGCACGTATTTTTTGTCGAGATCATCAGAAGTGGAAGGGTTGGAAAAATAAAATAAAAATACCTGAAACGCCAAGACTGGGAGCGGGGATGACGGTCGAATGAACGACGAGATGAGCAGCGGGCAATAATTCTTTCCTCTTCGTTAAATCTCGGGGACAAGAGCGTCTGCACTCCGAATTTCAAAAAGGAACGTCTCGCGTTTTGAATAACCAATGAACTCGAATTAATTTCGACGTCAATTAAAAATAAATGATTATCAATAGTCGCTGCTGTGATCCGGTTGTCCGGTTTGAAAAAAGTGTCAATTTTTAACTCGTGTTGCTCGAGATTTTTAGAAGATCGTAATGAAAGTGGTTTCATGGGGATCAATAATATTCATTGGGGGGGAATGCCCGAGTGGAGCGTTCGGAAGAACTATAACGATTATTAGTTTTCGTGGATGTTACTCGCGGAGCCCGGTGCGAGCCATACAAGAATCGTAATCCTGAAAAATCAATAGGAATTTACCAAGTCAGCTCTCTCGGAGCTTGCGAAAGCACCGGGCAATGAAACCGAAATCGGTTGAGAGAATTCTGATTTATTAGCGTTTGGAATCTTAATGGTATCGGTGTTGAACTAAAAACTGTGTCATATGGAAAGAAAATTTTGAGAGTAATAGAGCTCGTAATAATAACCATTTTTTTCTGAGGCATGAAGCTTTTAGTGCGAGGCTTGCTGCTATAATCGTTGATAGCGATCAGATTAACGGAGTCACGTTAGCCGCGGAGCTGTTATAAATTTCATTTTTTTCCACCAATAAAAACAGCACCCTTCGTGTATACCATAAAAACTTGGTGCAAAAACTCTCTTACTTTAACCGTTGACGATAAAAAAGTGTGTCAGATTGCAAGTTAAGTAAAATGAGAAAACAAAAATAATAATAATCGGAAAAATTGAACTACAAGAGTGGGCATAAAAAACTTATTTAACCCCAAGTAAGTCCTAGAAAATGCATTGTTTACCAGAGCTTAAAAATTGCAATAAATTGTTTTTTTTTTCAATCTCTCCACCATTGTCAACCCAAGTTTATTGCTGAAGGTCAAAAGGTCGTGCACTAATTTCGTAGAGTTCACATTTTTTCTAATATGACGAGCCCCGAATCGATCTATTTACGCACGTTGCTGAATTATATTATTCAAACAACGGTGAAGGAGAGCAAACACCAAATCCGAGAGAGCCCAAGCGAACGAATTGAACCGCGAATCCGGTAATCGACGATCGGAAACATATTCCATTGGAATTTACAGTATTACAGAGAGAGAGAGAGAGAGAGAGAGAGAGAATAGGCGAGGGGGGAAGACAATTTGGGTATTGGGTTGGTAAGCGGGCGTATCACGGATGTAGTACGTGATGGCCTCGAGAGAATGATCCGGTGGTCGGAGGAACAGCCAGTGGGAATTATTACCATTACGGTGACCTAATCGGTGGGGAATTCATTGAATAATATTCATTGATCTAAAAATGTGGAGAACGTGTCACGGTAGTCTATAATGCAAGTGTCCGCAAGCAGTTGTAAGTCGTTTAAAGTGTTGGAGAATATTAGTTACGAGCGATAATAAGTTATGCCGAATCCTCGAGAAAGCTGTTTTGCACGGTTCCGAGTAATTTTATGCAATTTCTGAGGAGTTCTTCACCGCAGTTAACTTTGCCAGGGTGATCCGGAGTGAGCTCAAATCGTTCGAAGTAGTCAAAAGTGTTGACAGCTTTAATTTGTTCAAACTTCAAGCTCTATTTTAATTAATCGCCGAGCCCAGGGAAGATTCCCTTTGTTGTTTAAGGTGGTTCCTCCACGAGACAGTTAAATTAGGAAATTTTTTTAATTTGGCATACGTATTGTTTAACATATGAACAACACCTCTATAAAATTTTAACAAGCTTCACCATCCCGAACCCGAGATATATGTAATTGAAGTTGACTCAATTAACACGTAACATATGGACCATGCATAGGCAAACAGTACATTATTAATTCTACCGCTAGTACTAAAATTAGGAAGTTTATAAAAAACGAGGAGGAGCTAGAGCAGGATATCACAGATATTGTGAAAAAAAATCAAGGTGATTGACCATCTAGTTTGACAGATATAGTCTCGAGAAGTACGAAGGTTTAGGCTGCATACGATATATTTTGCAAGCGAGCAAGCGAATGTCGTCTGTATAGGAAACCTTTTCTGTATGTTGAAGCGTAGCCCGGATAGTTCCGTCAAAAAATTTACTCGCGATGTCAGATCAAAAATACTTTTAGAATAAATTTTACGAAAGCAAATGATATTTGTACTATATCTGCTGGCACCGAGTACGTATATAGGCTCTTTACAAAGTTATTGATTACGATCCGAACGAATTATCAACCCTTTTAATACGCAAACGGTACATAATTTTTGGTTGGGGCTGTCGCAGGGGATCGACCTTAACTAGCAGGAAGCATGGGGTTTCTCACTGGGTTCTTTATTCATTGAGGTTTTTTAAATATTTTTTATTTCTTTCGTTTTGAAGGCGACGTTCTCATCGATTGTCGATTAGGCTCCACCCGGGTAGGTAAGGATTCTACTACACATGCAGCAGCAGCAGCAGCAGCAGCAGGATGTCGAAAGCGTTCATGGCTGAAGAGAAAGAGAAATGTGAGCACACAGAGGCCTCGGAGAGAGGAGACGAACGAACGGAATTGTCGTCACTCCATCGGCTTGGAAAATTGAGCCTTCTCTGCATCTGTCTATCTCCACATCTTCTTTTCTCTTTTCGTCGCGTCTTCCTGTTCGCAATATTACTTCGCTATTCTTCGATCTTGAGGGTATTTATACGGTAGCTCGGCGCAGGGTCTCTCCATTAACCTGGGGCGTTTCGTTTTTCTTTGATCGAAAAGCACTGTGTGCAGTTGAAACTTATCGCTGTGACAACGTTATTCTTTTCGTATTTTTATTTCCGGTTGAATGTTTGGCAAATTCGCAGAAAGCTTATATAAACTCTTATTTCATAGAATCTATGGAATAGAAGCTCGCGGTCGGGATCCGAATCGGGATTAGCTCTCGTATTCGAGCTTGCGGAGATCGAGTTAGCGCCGAGGAAATCCGAGTTTTTCCTATTGACTATATACAGAAACGGGGTTAAGCAACTTTTTCATAAAGTTTATCCCTCCGAAATACACACTAATTCGCGTTCTAATTGTTTCCGGTTACTTTGATTCTCTCTTATTTTGTATCGGCTCCGCCCGAAAATCTGGCCCGAATTAGCGGGACGTAGCCCTCTCCACCTCCGGATAGTACAACTCACTCGCCGGATCCACTTTTCGGCTTTCGCCACTATCGCTGCTTCGCTAATTCGGTGTGGATTTTCTTTCGTTTTTCTCCCTGCTCTCATTCCGTACAATCCTTCTTTCTCACCCGAGGTGAAACTGTCTCTATATGTATACACAAAGGTACATTTATATACGGAGGTGGCCGGGCTTCCGAGCTCGTGGTAGATTTATTCCGCGCAATTACCACGATAAGGGTCTGGCTTAATGATTGTTCGTTAATCGCCCATGCGGCATCTCGCTACTGTGGAGTTGCGGTATAACGGCGAGAGCGGAAAGAGAGGAAGGAGAACCGGAAGCGAGAAAGAGGACGAAGAGCGGGGAGGACGGGGGGGGGGGGGGGAGGGGAAGGGGAGAGAATTTGCTACGGGTGAACAAGCGAAAACTGTTTCACAGTCCGACACACAGCCAGAAAACAGAGCTAATAAAGCTGCGTGTTGTATCTCATCTCTCTTTCTGGCGCTTGACCCGAGTTACCACCAAATAATTCGTCGCTGCGGAAAGCCTCGATTAGTCATCGCTCGAGTCTGGTTGAAGAGTTATACAGATCAAAATGGACCCAATGTCAGGAGCTATTGGTCGTAGGAAGGGTGGATCACCGATGGGACCATGCAGGAGCCTTCGCTTTTCGTATCGATTTCGGAACCTGAAATAATATTGTTCAAGGTCTTATACAGCGAGCTGATATATTGAACCGGGAGAAGGGAAAGGTCATGAATTTGCCACGGGAGCTGGTCCCGGTCAGTTGCATGGGCATGTCTCTGAGATTGGTGAACTATGGGGAAATCCTGTTGGCAGAAAGAAAAAGAGGATATGTTGGGAGTTGGGAGAGAGACCGCAGAGCGAGAGTCGGGCTCCGAAGGGACCGAGCGAATGGTTTTGGTGTTGGAAAAGCATCGGTGATATCGCAGTCTGATCGAGGCGAGGGCCCTTGACCACCGATATATCGGAAACAGAAATACCGTTTGGTTGGACCATTCCGTATCCAGGAATGGAGAGGAGGCAAGCACGGCTCTGCGTATCCCTAGCAGCGATCAGTTATTTCAATCACCGGGTTGGTTATGTAGCTGTTGAATGAAAACCGCGATCGCTGCTTCGACCGAGCAACCAATTTCGCTAGGGAATTTTCTCGTGTGACACTTGACGGTTTTCCAAAGCCCGCAAGCATCAACGACGTCTGATCGCTTCTGACGCGGCGTTAGCCGCATAATGCACGTTTCAATCGCTCCGTCCCCGTTCCCCGTAAACATTTACATTCCACGACAGCTGTGCTATTTAATTAATCATTGTTATTGATTATCGTGTCCGAATGTCGTGTAAGCGAGCGATCCCACTATACTAAACCTGTCCGAATTCATTCACTGTCTTAACCAGATTTGAATATCATGTTAGCGGGATACACGCGCCCGTAGGAATTTAGTATCCGAGGAAAGCTTAGGCGACGGTGAAGGTTCAAGCTCGAAGGTACGTTCGAAGGTGTAGTAGCCGCACGCAATGAGACAAGAGGAACAAGAGTCTATTGAAAACGCAAAATCATTCGAGTGCAATATCAATTGGAAATTCGAAAGGCAAACTTCGCCAGGGTCTCGGCTTACTCTGAAACTCGCAGCAGGTGCCTAAATCTTAAATCGTTTCGGACCGGAATAACTTTCACGCCTAATCAATCTACGATGCAACCCTACCGCTGATGGCCCCCTCAAGTTAAGATCATTCTCGTATTCGGTGTGTATCTGGGAGCGTTGGAAGCAGCCCCTTATCGCAAGCATGTCGTCAGCGTCGATATACACAGCACCGATATCAGGTTCCGTCGAAACCCGGCTAATCCTACGTTTATACGGCCTGTTGCACAGGGCTACATCTCGGCAGCTTGTCGCTCGTGAGGGATCATCGATTTCCTGTTAGCTCCTAGCTCGCCCGCTTATATCTCCAGCTACTATATACATAGGACACAGAGCGCAAGCTCGACACATGCTGCTTGACGGGTTCTCGAGAATGGGCTGGCACAATGAAACCACTAGGGGAGAAGGCCAATTCGAAGTCTCCGCTCCAACTTGATATTTGACTATGGCTTTTGCCGTCGAACTTGGCACTGTACGGTCGCGGACTTGCTTGTCTCCGAGATGATTCAACCGGCAAGAAGGAGAGTATTCTGAATGTTGGATGACATTTGAGCTCATCCAAGAGCATTCGGCAGGCAGAAATGCAGTTGCCGAAATTAGGCCAAGTGCCTTCTCAGCTCGATGTTGCCGGTTCCAAGACGCGGGATCTCAATCGTCGCCCGTTTACGATGAGCGATGATCTTAAGGACGAGTCGCGACTCGTCTTGTTCTCGTTCTCGTGATCGCGCGGGAAAACGTATAAAAATCAATTGCTGGCAAGTGAGCCAATGACCAAACGATTCATGCCTCATTCGAATTATGCTATCCATTATTCTCACCGTTCTCGGAGTCCGTTCACGCGTGGCCATTGCGAGAACCCAAGAATCGGCCAAAATCCACCGGGACCGCGATCATTGTATGAGAGACCGCAATTCACGTCCGGAATCCATGGTAAATAGACGACCGGGACTATGGTCTAAGCCGCACTGCGGCTTTTCATCCGTGATTCACCCCCGGGCGGACAATGTAGTTCTATCTATACGGCGCTCGCAGTATTTTCGCTTTTCCTATTCCTTCCGTCGAGCACACTGGACTACTCGGCTCCACGCTCCACCCTGGAGCATCGAGTGGGGTTGCTCTTTACGGGGTGGGGCTCTTCTGCGTGGCTCACCGATCACTGCGGGAGAGAGAGAGAGAGAGAGAGAAAAAGAGACTCGATCGATTTTACACCAATGAAATATTTCGCATTTTTAATTCGCGAGTTCCCTTCTCCGTTCTCCTATTCAATATCTCCATCCGGATGCGAGTTACTTGACTTTCCAATTTGTGGTTAATTGTTGCTTCGTTGTATCGAAGAACCCCTCAAAGTCTCAGGCTTTCGAACAAATTATATCTTTCGAGAAATACCACGCTCACAGAAATAGTTCGAATACCGGCGAGGCTAAATGCTGCTTCGTGAAATCACCGGTAATACGTTACAGCCAAGTTCCAGAGAACACGATCATGTTCGACCAATTGATGATCCCAAAGAAGCAATATGCTTGCTGCTCTCTCGGAAGGTAGTGCCAGCTCTTTGCAACAAAGCGCTCCTCTAACCTTCCGACACTAAATATTTAAAAGTCCGTGCGCGAAAGCCCGGCTGTAGCGATTATTATGAAAGAACGTGCCTTCAACTGGAGCTCGTTAACCACGCAGAAACGGCTCAACATTTTTACGCTGCTCCCTTCAAATTCATTATTTAGGATAGCAGCCGCGGAGGCAGCCTCCGCAAACATTTTGACCATTTTGACCTTCGAATTGAGTACATTTAAACTCATAAAAAACTGTTGAAAATTTGAAAACTTACTGTCCATTTGGAGTTTATTTGAAATAACGGATTCGTCAAATTTATCACTGCGGTTACCAGTGCAAATCTCAACGTCGAAATAACGACAGACCATTCTTGATTTTGTTCTTGACTCCCTATGGACAGAGGAAAAAAGCTGCTCTGAAAATAACTCATGAGATAATTGTACGGCAGGCATTTCCTCAATCAAATATTCCGATTGTGGCAAGGGAATAAAAGGGGAATCAAATAGCCCGACGCGGACAGGGGATCAAGAATGCTTTACAAAACTTAATTATGGCCCGGGTGAATAGTTAAATAGCGAATTAACAGCTAGCCAATGCGGAGTATTACGAAATGTTTATTATTACGTGACGATGAAGAGGGAGCTCGCTCCTGTACGGACTTGGACGTGTATCGTTTGCTGTGGAATATGAAATAACTGAAATTACCGGCTCAAAGTGATGCACACTACGGATAATATAGATATGTACGCATGTGAGGATGTACGAAGCGTTCTCGGGAATAACAGTGTACCTGCTACCTCCAAAACGACCGAAACATGAAAGCAAAATTAATCTGCGCCCGCACCTCTGGATACATTCTAGTGGCGTGATTTTAGTGATATTAACTC